>NW_017728886.1:143108499-143133676 GCF_001723895.1 Crocodylus porosus
ACATGCCGCCCACCTTGGGGTGGCTTGATACAGTACGTGGCCCGCCTAGGGCCTGTCGCCCCCTCACTGGGGCTTAAGCCACGCTTCCCCACTCTTGTGCCGTGCCTCCTGCGCATCCTCACCCCCTCTGTGGCCTGCGCTGCGCTCCCTGCGCTTCCTCGCCACCTCTGGTGTCTATGCCACGCTTTCCGAACTCGTGCCACGCCTCCTGCACGTCCTCACCCCCTCTGTGGTCTGCACTGTGCTTCCCACACCTCCTCGCCACCTCTGGGGTCTATGCCACGCTTCCTCGCCCCCTGTAGGGTCTAAGCGCCCTTTCGCAGCCACGCCGAGCACCTCTGCGGTACTCGGCACGCTGTGCCCCTGTGGCACTGCTCACTGTGCCCCCCACTGGGCACCGGGAACCCCCCAAGCTACTGGGGAGTCCCCATGAGGCCTTCTCTCATCCCTACAGCCTCACCTGGTCCTCCAGTGTAACCATAAGTAAACCAAAGAGTCAGCCAGCCGGCTGTAACATAACATAAGCGCCAGGCTTATAATATAAACCCCACACAATGCTGACTCTCACCCATACATCTGTCCGGGCTCTCTCTCTCCCGTCGCATCATTGCAGCCAGTCAAACCGCCACCATTGACTCTGCTGCTCAGCTCTCCCACAGAGCTATGGCTGCCAGAGGGGAACTGCTCCTCTGGCTCTGGCCTGGGCTGTTTACAAAGGCCCGGCCCTGCCCCCTTCTGGTCACCTGACCTGTATGGTTGCTGCGGCAACCAGCACCTGAGCTGCCCCTAGTGATTGGCAGCTCCTTAACCCCATATTAGTCACAGGACATCTCCTTGATCCTGTGACACCCTGAAAAGAGAGGGAAGGAAATGTAAGTCAGTGTCTATTTTTACTATGCCTTCTCTTGGAAAGAGGGCCCCAAAGAACAACTAACCCTCTCAGCCCTCATCCAACCAACACCCCCCTCGTTTTCTGTAATAAAAATTCAGGTTTTATTCACCATAGAAAAACACATGGGTATGGTAGCTGGTGTATGAGCAAGGTTATAATGTTCCCAGCACAAAGGCAGAAGAAAAGGGGAATGGTTGAAAGCTGTGTGGGAGCTCATGCTGATCTGCAGAATACAAACAATCCATCTCAAATGTTCCTGTATCATAAATGGCAAGGCTGAATGGTGTGTACACAATCCATTATTCTGTATGTTACATGTTTCTCCTCTTATGACTGATCAACATAATATATAAGTCAACTATATGGACCAGGCAGAAAAATACTTCCTTTGCTCATGTGGTAGAATAATGTCGTTATGTTTCTTTTTGCAGTCTTCTGCTGTATTTTCCTGCAACTTTTACATACACTACTTCACAGCTTGCCATTTCTTACCTGCTTTTTTTAACTTTTTAAAATCTGTACTAAACAAACGGTAATATTCAGCTTGGTCTTTCAATCCTACAGCACACTTAGTAGGTTTGAAATGAAGACCTACTCCTTATACTAGTCTCTGCTTAGCTTAATTAAAATTTTGCTAATCTCAGTTAGCTGTTTTGATTAAATCAGCCCCAATTCTAGTTTTAGGCCAAACCAACCAACTTGAATTTACTGTGATTTCAGAACAGCTTCCAACTGTTTCATATGACTTGGCTGAGAATGATTCAAGTTATCCAAGATACCTAAAGCATAACTGAATGTATTATTTAGCATTTTTAAAGATGCTCTTAAAGATTTGCCTCACGAAGCTAATATATTCCTTTCATGACTGAGCTGCTAAAGGTCTAGCATTAGTTCTGTTCTACAGTCTTTACATAATTAAAGGATTAGGTCATCCAAGGGTAACTTTGAAATTTCAGAAGAAAATTATTTTTTGTTGAATTTGGAAGGTTTGATTGAACCATTTAAAGTTATTAATATACCATAGTTTCTCACATAAAATGCACCCCAGAATAAGATATGCACCTTGTTTCTGAAAGGCAAAATGAAAAAAGGTATTTCCTTTCAGTAAGTAACTGAATAGCAACTGCTTGGGAGTGCTGAACCTTCTCATTATTCTACTCCCTGTGGATTTCATGCAGTTACATTCACTTTTGCTGGCCAAAAGTTAAAGAGCAGGAACTGCTATTTCCATATTTCCCAATAGCTGGTTCTTGGAAAAAAGGTATGTGTTATATGTGAGAAAATATGGTAATTGAAGGTTTATGGGTTTTTTTAAGGTAATTTCTATCCTATGAATTCTAAGAATAAAGGCAAAAAATAACAGTTTTTAACGTAGTTAAATTGAATTGAAATCACAATATTGTATTTTTATCTATGAATCCTTATGTCCTATGGATGCCTTTAGTTCCTAGCCTGAGATGTAAAAAAGCATGAAAAACAAACAGAAAACAGCAATAACAAACTACTACTAACTAACCCCAGGGACAAATCTTCAAAATAATACATGGGTTTCACGCTTTTCTTACTCAAGCAAACTACTTGATTTCAGCCAGAACCTGACTGAATCTAGTTCTCTCCAGAATTGGGCTGTATAATCCAATCTTGCACATTTCTTGTGCTGGGTAAAAATGCCTATGTATCACTATCATGGAGCGGGGTCCTAGGAGTGGCCGTGATCTCCCCTAGCGCCTCCTACCATGCCAGGTTTCCTTCAAGCACCCTCAAATCTCACCCGCCATGTCTTGATCTTAAGTATTAAAGGGAGGCTGCCTTTAGTCCTCTTGGACACAGTCTTGTCCTGCTGTCATGTGTTCTGGTTTTAAAAAATGGGGTTTCTGTGCACCCCAGCCTTATGGGCAATGTGTGGCTCCAACCACGCCTCAACCACGCCCCAAGCCTCGCTGATGTACTGGATGTTGTTTGGTCTGTCTCACTCTCTGCGCCCTCACTCTGGCACTCAGGCCCTCCGCGGCCCTTGTCTCTCATTGTGCCCTCTGGCGCTCCAGAGCCTTGTCTCGCAACTGTGCCCCACAGGCGCTCTAGCTGGCTGCAGCCTTGTCTGGCTACCTCCTTGCTTTGGGGTTTCTCGCACTGCCCCCTTTGCTCTGGGGCCTCCTCGCACTGCCCCCTTTGCTCTGGGGTTACCGCAGCCTTGGGGCTCAGGTGGCCGTAGCCGTGCCTGGCCCCAACTCTCCTCCTCGGGCTCTCAAACCCCCTTGCAGGGCTCAGGCGGCTTCGGCCCTACCTGGCCTCTCACTTTCCACTCCCCTACTCTGGGGCCAGGGTCTGTGTAACCCCAAATCCTGTGCCGTCTCTGGTGCTGGGGTCAGTGCATCCAAAAATGCAGTGTCCCCTCTGGCGCCGGTGTCCCCGCGCTACTGTGGGTCCCCAGTGAGGCCTCCTCCAACTCCTAATAGCCTCTTCCAAACCACTGGTTGTAAACACCAAACAGAAACTCAAGCCTCTTGGCTACAACATAAATTCAAGCCACTTAGCTATAACATTAGTCCTGCCACATCAGGAGTGCACTATCCTTCCCCCAGTCTCACAGCTATACCAGCGCTTTAGCCTCTCCTCTTTGGTCAGTCTGGCAGAGCTCCTTCCTCTACGGCTGCTAGCAGGGAACTCCCTCTTGGCCTCAGCCCTGGGATTTATATAGGGGCCAGGCCCTGCCCCTTCCTGTCAGCTGACTTCTACTAGTTGCCCTGGCAACCCGCAGCTGAGCTCCTTACTTACTGCTTCCTAAGTAGCAGGCATCTCAGTACCCAGCTACACACCTCCCCTCTTATAGAAGCAGAGTACCGAGGTGCTCTGCGACAATGACTTACATAATCAAATCAATTTTAAGTGGCATGTATGCCCTGTTTTGGCTTTTCACTGGGAACATTTTCACCTGCTAATGGTAAAAGACAAGACATGACAAATGCATGAGATAAATGGGGAGATAGGAAAAAAGAACTGTGTAACTAAATAATGTTTTAATATAGACTTGTTGTGTGCACAGTTCTTAGCTTTTTAACAAAGGTGATCATAGTATTATCATACCAAAGCTAAGATAGCTTGGCCATTGGGTTACCAATAGCTGCACTAAAGGACAGAAGATTTCTGTGTTTCTTTGAAAATATGCAGATGAAGGTTAAATATCCTTCTTGCATGCATCTACACATACATTAACGTGCTTTACTTAATGTGCATTAAATTTTGCCTATTCTGAGGTACTAGGACGGGGTGGGCAAAATATGGCCTGCAGACTGCATCTGGCCTGAGAGACCATTCAATCTGGCCCACAGGGCCCCTAAAAATTTAGAAAATTAATATTTATTTGCCTTTGGTTCCTGTCAAAAATGACAGGAACCAGGGGCAGTAGGACCATGGGGAAGCCCAACCAGCTCCCACAATAGCAGGGCCTGCCCGGCCACACCCCCCAGCCAGAAGCTCCAGCAGAGGCTTCTGGCATAGGACCATATGGCTGCCCTGTGCCAGAACCGCAGGTAAGGGGGAAGGGCAGGGAAGGACCCTGGGCAGGGAAGGAGCCTGGGCAAAAGCTGAGCACAGCAGGGGAAAAGCAGCCCTTTGTCCATGCTGTGGCTGGTGCCCTATGCTGCAGCTGCTTGCAGCCTACATGGGGCTGCCTTTTGCCTTCTCCGGACAGCCCCACATGGGCTGTGAGCAGCTGCAGCAGGGAGCGCCAGCTGTGGGGTGGGGGAAGGCCTGCTTCCCCCCCCCCGCCCCATGCTCGGCTTTTCCCTGGGCTCTTTTCCTCCTCCTTCCCGGTGCAGAGAAAAGCAGCTTTCCCCCCGCCCTGTGGCTGGCACTCCCTGCTGCAGCCACTCACAGCCTGTGCAGGTCTGTCCTGAGCAGGCACAGGCAGTCCCATGTGGGCTATGAGTGGCTGCAGCATGGGGTGCCAGCCATGGGATGGGCGAGGGTCCACTCTTCCCACCCCCATGCTCAGCACCACCTTGTAACCCAGCCCCACTGCTAGCCTGGGCCCTGCGCTGGCTGTGGGCTCACCCATAGGGGCTATGCACAGCGACAGCAGCTCCAGCCCTCCCTCTTGCCACACCAGGCAGTGTTTGCCACTGATGCCTGTGGGCTGCCCAGTGCATGAGCTCCAGGCAGGCTGCAGCAGCCAACACTGCTCAGCACGACAAGCCAGGGGGCCACAGCTGCTGCTGCTGCATGCAGCCCCAACAGGCGAGCCCAGAGCTGGCACAGAGCCCAGGCTGACAGTGGGGATGGGTTACAAGCTGGTGCTGAACATGGGGAAAAGCGGCCCCTCACACGCCGTATGGCCAGTGCCCCACACTGTAGCCACTTGCAGCCCATGTGGGGCTGCCTGTGCATGGGGTGGATGAGGGGCTGCTTTTCCCTGTGCTCAGCACTAGTTTCTTCCCTGCCGGCAAGCAGGGGGTTGGGGCTGTGCGCTGCCCCCCCGCCTGTGCCGCGGGGCTGGGGGGCAGTGGGAGTTAGTGGGTGGGGAGCCAGCAGGAGCATAGGGCCCACACTGGTGTCCCAGGGCCAGTGCCAGTGGGGCCCAGAGCAAGGTGGCAAAGCACAGGGTTCCAGCCATCAGGGGCTCTATGGAACTGGGCCAGTTCCCTGCTCTCCCTTCTGGTGCAGGCCAGCCCAGTTCCACAGACCCCTGCCAGCTTGTACCCTGCTTTGGTCCCCACCAGAGCTGGCCCTGGGACATTAGTCCCAAGACATTGGGACATTGGTCCCAAGATGATGACCAGGGGGCAGGGCACCTGTCAAGGGGTGGGACTACCCATGCAGCCGTTGGCAGCCTGCCAAGACTGGGTAAGTGGCCCTCCACCCAAAATAATTGCCTGCCCCTGTACTAGGAAAATACACATTAGCCTATCTTAATGCACATTGATAAACAGCACAGTTTTTAAGTGATGCTTAATGAGCATTAGCCTATTTTAATGCACATTAACTAAATAGCATAGGTTTTTAGGGCACCTATGCACGAGCGGCAAGGCTATTCCAACACACTGTATTTACGATTAATTGAGTCTGCCCCTGCTGGAGCATGGTAGTTACTATGCTCCAGCATCCTCCAGCATCTTGTGTATCATTGTCCCTGTGCTTAAAAATGGTGGCTCTTTCTGTGAGCTTTAGATAAAGCAGCTCCACTGCCATTTTAAGCGTGATACATGACATGCTCTGGGTGCTTTAATTAGAGTAGCTCTTAGAGCCACTCTAATTAAAGAGCCCTTCCTCCACTCTTTGAATGATGCCTTAATGTGTGTTAAAATAGGCTAATGTGCATTAAAGTGCACATGTAAATGCGCTCCTTGTGTCACAAAAGTAAAATTGTTCTGGGTAGGAAGTAAAAAATAAAAGAACAAAGACATTAGAAAGTATTCATGAACAACAAGAAATATGTTATGAGCATGAGGAACCACAAAGTGAATGATTTGGCAAAGCCAAAGATCTAAACCACAGCTGTTAAAACTTATAACAAGTAAACAGCCCCTGATTGAAGTCAACCCTTCTACACCTCAAATAATAACTTCTCAATGACTTATTTTGCCATAAATTCTGGTAAGAGCTGATTTTAAATCATACCTGCTGTCATTATTCATACTTTCATTGCTGCAATTGAAAAGATGTACTACCAGTGATCAATTAGAAGACACTACTGCTTTTATAGTGCCGTGCCCCACAAAACAGTAGAATGTCACGTGCAGGCTACACTGTCCTTCTCAACATCCTTGATCTCAAAGTTAATATATAAATGGAAAAAATATCAACAAATAATGGAATGTTGTGTGCATGCCTCATTCTTTGTCACTTGGAACTAAATTAACATATGCTTGATGGCAAAAAACCAATCATAGTAGAGGTGGAATTGAGTGCACTGATTCTCTTCTGTGACTGAATTTAATGCATGGTTTACTAGCTTTAAAAGCTGTTTCAGCTTCCTCTCAGATGGCTGAAGAGCACCTTCTGATCAGCTACCAATCAAGGAAATTAAAGTGAATCTTTGTGGATCAGGTGAAAGCAACATGTAAATATTGTGCATGTGTGAAGATACAAGTGGTTCGTGGACTCAGGACTTTTTGGGCTGCCACAACACATTTACACAATAACTAGTGGTGATGGGTGTTCATATATGGGAGTTCTTCTATTACCAATGGCTTTAAAGACTTAAGAAACTGTCAGTATAATTTGTACTCTTTGCTTGTAAATAACTAAACATTTCAAGTGTTACCATTTGAAGCACTTGTTTCAGCTGGTGAGTTGAAAAGCCTTAAGAAAGTACTAACTACTATAGATCATACATGCACTTGCAGAAACCTGAGCTTTAAAAGGAGGGCTATTGGAAATGATGCAGGTGGCACAGCACATAATTAATAACCTGTAAAAGACAGTGTTTACTTATAATTATGGTAACCATGCATCCCAGTTTGCCCAGGACAGTCCTGGATTTTGAAAGTCAGTCCAAGCCAGCTGGTAAAAATTAAAACAAGCATTCCAGAACCGCAGGGGCACAGTCCATTGGGGAGGCAGAGGACATGGTATGCCAGGCAGCTTTGCCTTCCCACTGGACTGCACCCGTGTCCCTGCCTGCTGGCCTTTGCTGCTGATTGTAGTAGCATCAGTGGCTTGAGGGTGTGTGGGTAAGCAGCATCTTGGATGTCCCAGATTTTCTTATAGACTTATAATTTTTTTTGCCTTTTACCCCTTGGGGTGAAATTTTCCATGCTAGGTGTCTGAGTGACTTTTTTTCCAATTTCAGTTGGAAAAAAAATAGTTTCAGCCGTTTTTCAAAACAAAATGAAGATAAAAGTTCTGTCCCTGTTAAATCTTACAGGTGTTTCAGTGGGAAGTATAAACACCTCCATGCTTTTGAGCAAGGATTTAATATTTGTCACTCCAGAAGGTAAATAGAGTGGTGAGTGGGCTGCCAGCCCCAGGCACCAACTTATAGGGGCATGCCACAGCAGGTGCATCTCTGCACAGCCTGGCCATAGTAGTTTCATGCAGTAGTGTATCTGGGAGGCTGTGGGGGATGAGGGGAATGGTGTCCACCCCTACAGAGTATTTGCCACAGCAAGCATATCCCTGCACCTAGCAGTGTATTGTGAAGGGACTGAGGGAGGGGGCGGGGGGGCACAAACAGGGCTCTAGGGAAGGCCCTCAGAGATTCGGTGGCATGGGGAAGCTGCAGCAGCCAGTGCCCACAGTAGCAGCTGCTGCCAAGGTGCAAAAAGCTGGGGCAGGAAAAATGCTGCTTCCTTTTCTTCTCCCCTTCCACAGGTGGTAACCCTGCCTTCTTTCCTTTCTCCCAGTATCACATTGTCCCAGGCACTGAAAGAGGTCACTACATCTGTGCCTATATTCTTTAGTGTATAAGACATAAGCATATAGGGATCCAGGGACTGAGTCCCCTCAGAGCAATCTGATATGTGACCAACAGAGGCACTATTGAGAACATATTGAGTATTGTTTTCTCAGTACTACCCCTGTTGGCACTTAGGAAGCATGTAGAAAAAGGATGTTGATTAGAACTGGAAAGGTTGAGAAGCTGAATCTAGGGTGCTGAAAGAGATTGAAATAAGTACCTGGCAGCACACCTTTGGGTGCTTGCCACTTTAAGGGCTGGAGCAGGCAGCCAACAGGTACCTGATTAAAGTGGCCATTATCAAACAAAGATCAGCCAAGCAGAGACAGCTATTAGCTCCTTGCAACTGAGGGAGCAGCACCATCTGGCTCCCTTGCAGCGTGGAACATCCTGGGGGTAAGGGCAGGAGCTTGAGGGATGGCTTGGAGACTCCTGGTCCTGGGCATGACCTAAAACTGCACCATGCTAGGGAAGGAAGGCCTGGTGGTACTGCTGGTGCTGTGGCAGCCCCACTCAAATATCAGGACCGCTCACCTCTCTGGTGAAAGTCACCTTACTAACCTCAGCCTCACCTCCCTCTAGAGTACCTTACTAACTTCAGCCCCCTCAACACCGTGGGTACAAGGGCCAGGCATCACTATGGCTTCCCGAGCTTTAGGGGGTATAAGACCCCAGCAGAGGAGAGGGGCCAGGCATGGTTGTGGCCACCTAAGTCCCCACTGGGGAATAATACCTGGGAGACCCCAGCAAGGTGATAGTTGAGTGGCCCCAGAGAGGGGGCAGTTATGAGGCCCTAGAGTGAGAGGACAGTTATGTGGCCCCAGAGAGGGTGAAGTAGTGCAGCCTGCCCAGAGTAGGGTATGTCTGTTCTGCCTGAAGGACTGGATGTAACTTGGGGTTGAGTAGGGCTGTAGGATGGTCTGAAGGGCAGTCCCAGAGGTGGGTGTTGAGTAGGGTTGAAGTGGAACAGGCTTGAAGGATGATACATGGGCCAACCCCCACAAGAGCATGTAGATGTTAGAAATGGAGTATTGTTATAATATTGTTAGAAATGGAGTGTTGTTAGAAATGCACAGTTTGCATCTCGTACCTGATAAGAAAAAAACACTGCCAAGGACTTTTTTCCTTGGCCAGCCTTGCTACAGTTTTTCTTATACTAAATCACTCTCTCCCCCACACCCCCTCAGCCTCCCCCTGGTTTTTCTCATGCAGATTACAGAAGCTGGAATTCAACTGACTGTGTCCTTGAAAGGGCGGGGGATTTAAACTCTTGGTGACCTAAAGAACTTTCTGAGCATGCACAATTAGCTGATGCATATTTACTTATCCGCCCTGCATACTTAAGTAGTTAATTATAATATACATGCGATGGATGAAGTGTTGTAGCCACATACATGTTTGTATGAAACGGAAATGAGCTGTAAGAGTTCCTGTTTCTGCACACGTGCCCAGGAGGGAAAGGATAAAAACCAGTTGAAAAGTTCCTCAGGGGTTCGGAGTAATCTGAGTCTTTTAACTCTGCTCTGACCCTATTTGCAAATACACCTTTTGTGCTGCTAATAAGTGTGTGTCTGAGATCTCTTTGCGAGCCTCCAGAGAAATGAACCGCTTTTTGCATCATAGAGTTGCCCTGGAAGGGGCCAGGGCAGACTTATCCCAGGTCAGGTTATTGGCTGGGCACTACCCAGGTGAGGGTCACAGGAGAGACCCAAAAGATTGTACGACTGCCACCAAAGGAGTGAGTTGAATAAGTCCCAAGGCCTACGGGGTTGCTCCAAGAGGGAGCAGGGCAGAGCAAAGGGCTCATTGTATCATGTGGCAAGAAAGAGGCCTTGTGAGTGAGGCACCAGTGGCAGGGGGGCAGTATGATTGTGTGTTGTGTGCGAGAGGCCTGATAAGAGGACTAAGTTTGGTATAGCTTTAGCCCTGGTGTGTTATATGATCCTGGATGCCATCTGCAAGGCATGGGCTGCAGTGTAGGGAAGGTTCAGTTAATCTCCACTTCAAACTAGTGCCACTTCCTGCAACCCTGCAATGGGCTTCTGCTGCCATTGTGGGGAGCTCCAGACTCTAGCAGCTGTTGGCAGCCCACTTGAAAAAGCAACCCAGCTCTCTGCTCCCTGGGCAGCCACTTCCCTGGCTAGGAGCAGTGTGCATAGCACAGGGGCAACACATGGCAGCTCTCTCCTTGCCAAATCTGCTTCCCCACTTGGAGTGGCAGGACGACGCCATGCTACCACCCCTCCCTGCAGACAACTGGCTGACTCTCACTCTGCTCAAGCTGGCCATGCCTGCCATCCTGAGATACATCAGCCTCCTGTTTGGCATGGGGAAAGCCACTGCCAGGAAGGCCATCCTTGAGGTGTGTGACACCCTCCAGGACATGCTGGGGGACACAGAGCTCTACATAGATGACCCCCTGGTGGTGGTGGTGAGGTTCTGTGCCCTGGGATTTTCCCAGTGCATTGAGGTCCTGGATGGGACTCACACCCCTGTCACCTGCCCATCCCCCTGGGACCAACCCTACTACAGCCACAGGGGATTTCACTCTGTGGTGCTATAGGCCATTATGGACCACTGTGGTGACTTCACACACGTGGCAATTTTACACCCGCAGCAGCAGTGACAGTGCTGGAGCCCTTCCCCTCCCATTGAGGTCCTAGGCAAGCCTCACACCTGTCACAGAGGCCAAGGCACCAGGTACGAGAGGCACTGGATAACCACCACCTCATGCACTTCCCACTGTAGCCAAGAAATCGCCAGTCTCCTCCATGGACCAGCTGGGGCCCCGAGTGGTTGGCATGGGCATGGGCAAGGATACTGCTATCCTATAGGGTCCTGCACTTGCTCTCTGGGCCTCTGCTCAGCTGTCCCTGTGTTGCTGGGCCTGAGAAGCTGCTTGCCGCACCCAGCACAGGGACACAGCGTGGGACTAAGCTGTACAGCAAGACAATGCCTCACAGCATCTGCAGGCTTCTGGCAGGCTGCTGGGGGTAAGCTGTAGACAAAAGCTGGCCTGGGTGCTGGCAGGCCTGGTTGAAGCAACCTTCAGCACCCTGCAGGCCTGGACAGCACAGATGCAGACTGGCTCAGCTAGGCTTCAGCCTGCCCAGGGTGATACAGGGGCCTGGAGTAGCCTCAGGCACCCTCCATGTGTGCCCCAGGGTTCAAAATGCCTGCAGGCTTTTAAGGGCCTGAGCTTGGGACTGCCCTAGTAGCAGGGATGACCAGGAGCAAACTTGCTCCCAGTTGGCATGTACACACGCATTACTGCGCAGTACTAATCATAAGTAAAATTGTTACCTGTATTTGCAGGTAGCAAATTTACTCTTGATTTGTCACAGGCCAGCTGCATACTGTGAGTGTATTAATTTAGTTGCAGGCTGACTGGGTGCTGCAACTGTATCAGCCGCTGGGCTGTTTGGTTTGGGATTAAGGAGGTAGAGTTGGGAGTGAAGCAAAGGCAAATTTATTATAGCTTACACATTCAACAGTTAACAGAAAGATAAATGCGACAAGCAGATAATGCAGTATTAAAGAGCTAACAGTAAATAATAATAACAGATAATAACAACAGATAGATGGATCAATCTGTCACAGGCCAACTGGGCAGTGTGAGGGTATCAGCCACTGGGTTGTTCAAAACAACAGATAGACAGACATGGGTTGGCAACTTATCAATAGTCCCTCGATGCCAGGTGCGCGCCAGGTGATTCCAGCGAAGTCAGGCATCCCCAATCAATGCTGTCAGAGAGATTACTGGGGAAGATCCCTTGATCAGGATCCAATTCTCACTCACACCAGGAGTCCAAAGTATGGGCTTAGAACAGCAATGACCGTTCTGTTCCCTCCTTCCTGCCGGTCACCTGACGCACGCGCTTTTTATACTAGTCTTATGATAATCTGTTAGCTTTAGAACCACTCACAATCTTGCCCTATAGCTGTTACCCTACGGGATTGAAAGGTGCTAAAATTTTTCATAAAAGGTTACTACTCAGACTCAGGTTTATCCAATAAGCAAATTACAATGCAGCACCTTTAGGTTTGAAATTGACATTACTCCACCTAAGCCCAACCCCTTTTAGGTTTCTCTGAATATGCTTTCTTGGGATGTGCTTTCCTGGAAGGTGTAGGGTGTGCCAGGCAGTTGGATCCAGTTTTTAACATCAAGACTGAACCCTGAGCAAAACCTGTTAGGTCAGCTAATCTTGCAGCTACAGCTTTGCCTTTGGGGCCCAGTCAGTTCCATGAATAGCTAGTTTTATTATTTTGGTTAAACTTATGACAGACTAGTTACATTTGCGGGTTACAAACTTACAAGCTTTATATTAGGCAAAAATTCCAAATGCCTAGGAAGCACATATTTATTGCTTATTAATCTCTCTGGTTCTGGTGGTTAGTATCATGTACTACACAGTAAGCATGCACATGTGTAGATGCGTGTGCTTATTATGCAGTAAATTATGCTACTGCACAGTAAAGCATCTAGTGTAGACACGTCCACTGTGACTTAGTTTCATTTTACTCATAGAAAACTATCTTATCATAAGAGAAATGTTGCACTGATTATTTGTTTGTTAGGCATTTCAGATACTTTGTTAGTGAACACCATAGAAACGTTCATGAAGAAATAAATGAACCCTTTGTATAGAAAAGGGTTTCAATAGTATGCTGTATGGAAGACACATTGGGCGCATGTACATCAGATGGTTTACTGAGCAGCAGACTAATTTGCTGCGTGGTGAAGCATCACTATCTACACATGTATGGCAAATAAGTCACAGTAGACTAATATACTGTGCTGCCGAATAGTCTCATAAGATACAAATGGTATCTGGCAGTGCAGTAAATTGCTGTGTTTACATGGACATGTAGATGGTGATGTCAGTACTGGTATATTCAGTCGCATTAATTGCACATGTAGATGCGTTCATTGAGGATAAAATAAAACACTATAATTTCTCATTCAGTGCAACCCAGTCATTCTGGACATATATGCCACAGTAAACTGGGGTGTCCTGACACTCTTTCAAGGGTGCCATAGGATCCTGCACAATGCCAGTACTGTTGTTAGGTGTGCAAACATGATTCACAAGATAAACCCAGAGGTTTCAAATAGGAATTTACAGTGTTAAAAACATTGTGACCTCTTGTGGTCTTTTTTAATTCTTTGCAAAAAAGAACTGCTCTATTCTTTTTCTGTAGCCAAAAAATAAGTGACAACTAAAAGTATTTTCGGGGGGGGGGGGCGGCCTTGAGTTTAAAAAGGTTGAGAACCACTGGTGTAACCATATGGTCAAGTATGCATTTGCAGCTTTATCATTGCTTTTCTAGGGCTTTGTTTGGAGTATTTTTGGCTGTAATATAATTTACATAATATCAATAAATGTAACAGTGTAAATTGAGAGTCATAGGTCAACTTTTTATTGATGTCAATTAGCAGAATTTGACTGAAGTCATTAGTTTTGTGCTGACTGATACTAGGTTAATATCTAGCCACGCATATTCAACTGTGATCCAAATTTGACCAATGTTCATGAAAAAATATGGGAGTAGTTTCATGCTGTAGTCTGTTTATTGACAGATCATGACCCACATGTAATTTATGTTTCTTTTAAACAGAGCCACCTATGTGCATCTCTCCTACATGCAACTTTTTAAGTTCCTCTGGTATGTGACATCGCTATGTTTTATCAATGATTTTAGGAAGCAATAGGTAGAAACTCTTAACTTATTTTGTAATCTCCTTTACCAGTAGTTTTCTTGAAAACATAAAATTGTGTTTCACTTCCACTTGTAGCCTTTTGAGGGCAGTAGTTTTTCAATACTATAAAGAGTTGAGAGTTACTTTTCAGTCAAAGCATGCTCTTCATAATAATTGTAATTATCCATTGGCAATGCAGGAGGATGCTAGAATTCATTGTGTCATTCAATCAATAAAAATGCTGCACTCAAAATATTCAAGCCAGTTTCTTCTTAAAAGTGTCACACAAGCATTTCTATTTGTGTTCCATTATGGTATAATCTGTATAAACTTGGCCACATGTTCAACCAAGCTAGGCTTTTTCAGAAGCCCTCCAAAAATACTAGAAATGAACTACCTTGGAATAAATCTTCTGATTTCTGTAGAAATTAGAAGGCTGTACAGACCGTATAAAGTCTAACTATACAAATCTAAGGGAGACTTCAGAGTCCTTCCAAAATAGATAATTTGTTATGTTATTTAGCACCTTAACATACATCTCACCTATATTTGCCTTTTTCCTGATGGTATTCCTACTAATGATCTATAATGATGGCTGTGTACATAGTAAGGCAATCAAGAAACCAGTATATAGGGCCTATTACCTCATTGAAAAGGAATGCAATTGCACTTTTTGGGGCAGTGCAGGTTTCCCTCACCAACCACAGTTTTGCCAATCACAGATTTGAGTATCCATCCTTCAGAGAAGTGGGAGGTACAATCAGAAAAAAACCCACCATGGCCCTCCTGGCCCTGCTCATGTCTCTCACTCTCCCCCTTCCATCCCCCCAGTCCCCACAGCCTTGCTGGTATCCCTCACCCCCAACCCACAGCCCCTGCACCCTCAGCCCTGCTGGTTTTGCCAACCATGGGAATTTCAGGAACCTAACCCCTGTGGTGGGTGAGGGAAACCTGTATGTATTTAGTTTATTGCATCTCAGCCCCTTTTCTGTGACTTGGCTCAATTCTGAATCAAACTCCCAGAGGTTGTTTTCAAAAATAGGTTGTTCCCCTCTTCTGCACCTGCTCTATTCTTGTCCAAATCTCATGTCAAATGAAATAGTAGTTGGATGAAGTATATGAAAAGTCCTTAAAGCAGAGACTGGAACTCAGGACTTTCCTCTTCCAGGTATATTTGGAAAGTTATAGTCCTTCTTGCTCTCTCTCTCTCTCTCTGGCCCAATCAATTCTACATTATTTTTTGCCCAGTGAAACATCTTCCTAAGGAGGGGTGGACAGAGCCCTTCAGCTCAGAGCACTTTGTAGGTTAGGGCAGTCTCGAGTCATTTGGGAGTTATAGATTTGATTCCTCAGAATTAACTTGGGTTCCAGCATCCTGCCTATTTTAGCTATTGGACTATTGGATAAAGGGGGATGTTTTTCCCAAGATGTTTGTTAAGAGAAAACGGTAACTGCCACTGCATTCTGTGTGCTCTGTGCTCTGTGAATGCTGACCAGATTGAGCTGCTCAGCAGGACTGAGGAAGAGGAAAGAATGCCTCATTTATGGATCCTCATATGTTTAAAGCATGAAAGAGCCTTCAAGCTCCGGAGCCCCTTTAAGACAAAGATATTTATGCAGAAGCAGAAGCAGAATCACAACTTTAGGCATCCGGAAAACTTTCAAGTCAAAACCCGAGGTGCCTCTAGAAGTTTTGTATTTCTCTTTGTCTCAGACCAGCACAGCTACAAAAAATGGATCCTGGAAACCTGGAAGATACTGTATTTTAGCCATTTTGGAAAAAATAAACTTCATTATTAAGCAAGAAAGAAAGATTTCTGCACCTCCCTGCCTGCTTCTGACATCTGACACCTCCAGGGAAGAGGACAGCCTTATCTGCACATCAAAGAGCAACTCACACAAAAGGACTCTCTCAGACCCAGGGGAATATATGTCTAGCTTCAACTTCCCCTGTGCAAAATGAAGTCTATTTTCTACCTAAGAGGACTTTTACAATCTTTGATTTCTCTTCAGCCTGAAGAAGGGTGCATGTGCCCCAAAACTTGCAAATATTTTTTTTTCTTTTTGCTATTTTTCAGTTGGTCTAATAAGGTATCAACTCTGAACCAAGAGTTGTAGAGGTTTATATTTCTCTGTGTGTCAGACCCACACAGCTACAAACTAGATCTCTAAAATTAAACTGCAGCCAGTGTCAGGAGGTAGTTGATTAGGATTTCAGGAGTGAATTTAGGCACATAAGTCTTGTTTTGGATCTGGCTCATTATGTCACCTTAGATAGCACTGGATCCAATTCTGATTGGCTCCTGTATTGGTGTGTTTCATGGACATGCAAGAGGCTTCAAGGTCACCCAGGAGCAGCCAAATTATAAGTTTAGAGTTTCTCTCTAAATTGGAACTATTGTTTTCATCCTATACACACTAATATTTTCAAATTGTATATATAATTTATTTATTTAAGAAATATGTGCAGTAAAATAGTCTGAGAAGTGAGTCCAGTTGTTACAGTAATTATCACCTCAGATTAAAAATCTAGATTCTTTGAAGTTGGATACATCCTTTGGTGAAGTCTTTAAAGAAAAGTTTTGCCATATTTTTCTCACTTAGCGTACCTATCACTAGTATTATAACAAGGCTGTATTTGTCTGTCATAGTGGTTTGTTTAGAAGCTCTTTAAATTGCAAACTGATTTCATGACAATGTTCGATTATGAGCTACCAAATGCAATTGCTCTATCACTTATCAAAATGATCATGCTGCTATCTTTCCTCTGAGAAGGAGAAAATGTACAGAGGTATTTGATACTGTAATAACAACTTCACATACTTCCTTTTTTTATGTGTTCCCTGCCTGCTGAGCCACTGGAGCTGTTAATTTGTTCACATGGTAATAATGTTGGCACTGGAGAACGTAGGGGATTATCAATGTTTCTTTACTCTCTTCACTACTCTGAAAAGCATGCTGTCCAGCTTTTGTTAATTAGCTTTTACTCATATTTGCCTAGATGCTGTATTACCATTTTTTCCTACTAAATAGACTTGTCAGACCCAGTCACATATGTGTCATAACATATAACCACTGCCCTAAGGCAAAAAGAGATTCTCTATTAACTGTATTATATAAAGTGAATTTCATAGGTGTAAAGACAAAGAGTCATTGCAAATATATAGTGTGTCCCTATTGTATCACATGGGGTATAGATATCCATTCAGTAATTTCTGCACCAAGCCTGTAACTTCTGGTTGAGGTGGTCTGCATGTTTTAGATACAGGTAGTGATTAATTGTATGCATGCATACAAGTGATGCATTCATAGCATATAACAAAGTAAGTTGTCACCTACAAATGCTTCTATTGTGCATTTCTGAATGAGTTAGTCTCTAACAGGGCCATCCAGCCCTGTCTTATGTTTTAGACAGACATGAATGTTGATTTAAAGACTTGGTGTGACAAAGACTCTACCACATTCATAGGTAAATTGTTCCAGTCATTAGATGCTCTCTCACTGTCAAAAATGTGCCTTACTTCTAGTCAGCTTCTAGTCGTGACTCTGAGTTGTAGGCAGTCATGGTATGATACAGTGATAGCTGCAAAGTCTTTGTTGGCCACTGATCTATTAATGCCTTTAAGCCTGGACATTGTTACATTTATTTTCCTAGTGTTTTAGTACAACCAGATGTATATAACAGAATGCTGAGAATTGCAGCAAACTGATTTATAAAACTGCATAGTAAGTGTGACTGTCCCCCAAAGAGTCACATATCACCAGCTGAAGGAATCAGTGAATCTTGATAATTTATTCCAAATAATAAGCTAGCAATATCTTGCAGGACTAATAGGCTAGCTCTTTGGAGATAAAAATTGCCATTTGGAAATAGTAAGTTACCAATCTTAGCAGGATTTTTCCGCAGCTACCTGTTGTATTAAACTATTGTAATGCATATGACATTAAAAAGGCTTTATTGCTTTAAAAGTGCTGGGAACACACAGGTCTCAACAACTGTAGCAAAGCAAAGACTACTTGTTTCTTCCTTTAACATTAATTAATCTAAATAGCTTTTATCTGGGAGACTGACAGTCAGTTGCTCCTGTTTTGAACAGGGCTAGATGAGCAGTTCAGGAGACAAAAAAAAAAAATCCTGCTTTATTTAGCTGTCCATCCTGTGTGCTGTAAAGGGAACAAGATGGAATTTGTAGATGAAATAAATATCACTGGGAGGCCTAGAGGAATTGTTAATGTGCGTATATATGTACAGCTGCTGCATTAAAGCACAAGTACACTGTATGGACTATGTGTCCCTGTAAATAAAGCATTCTGTGCTTGTTTAATAAGTGTCTTTTTTGGGTGGGAAGAAAGGGGAAGAGAATTTTCTTTCTTTTTTTTTTTTAATTCTGTGCTTCCCTGCAATTCTGCTTTAGGTGAAGAGAGCTATCTGAGATTCACTCTGCAGCTATCTCCTGATATCTGAACATGCTACCTACACAGCCTCTCTCCCCTGCCCTTCTCCTCCTGGCTTGGTGCATAATGAAGCCCAGGTCTTTCATATGGGTGTACAGTGACTAACCCCAGGATATGCATTTCAAAAGGCTATTTTATGCGCTATGGAAAGTTCATCTCAATTCATGCCTAAGACCTCAATTAAGTGATACTTTTATTTAGCACCAGTTGTATCAGTTGGTGTATGTGCCGTGTGCACATATCATCAATCTTCTTATATCCATTCCTCTCTACTAAAGGTTTTGAATTCTTTGCTCTGATATGTACAAGAAAGTCATCCGTTAGATCAAATAGACATCAGCAACAGCATGGGTCTCAACTGCTCTTTATCTAGATTAAAATATGTTCAGTAAATAAATCCTTTTCAGCCATCAATCAACTTCTGAAGCAAGTGTTTTGAAGTTTACAGTAGCAATTCTCTACATTTTCAGAGGCTGCCATGAAAAGCAAATACTGCATTTATGAGCCTTTAAAAAAGATTACAAAGTTCCCCAGCAGGAGTTTCAGAAACAGTGGTCAGGCTCTGCTTTCAATTCTATCTATGCAACTTCATCAACTTCCCTGGGCTGTATCTTATAACTGAGCCGAATTCAATTCCTGGAGCTGAACTGTTAGGACAAGTGTTGGCTTGAGTAGGGCTACTGCAAGGCAGAATGAGTAGGTCATGTGAATTGGATCATGCACAAAATAAACTGTGGAAAACCAGAGAGAGGGGAGTGGGAAAGATCTTCTAGGCACCAGCTACATTAAGACAGAAGAGCAACATTTGCACAATACTACTTAAATAATTGCTAACTTAAACTATATTTGTGATTGGCAGAGTGAGAGCTGCTCTACAATAGGTGTATGTGTTGCCAAAAACCCCACAAAAACCAAAACAAATTCTAAGATGTAAACAACTAATATATAAAGGCTGAGGCAAAGCCACGTATCTTTGGACTTGAGTTCCTCATTTCTCTCTCCCTAGGCATGCCACAAGCTGATCACTTGTGACATACTTGCTTTCAGGCCAGCATTGGCCTTTGCAGCAAGGACTGGGCCAAGAGCTGAAAGTGGAGGTCCACCAAGAAATACATAGTGTATACTTACCTCTTTACTGTCCATCCCTTTGCCAATCCTCTTGGACCTTTAGGAAGAATGAGAGAATTGCAGGAAATACCTAGGGCTCCTTGTCAAATATGGTCACCTTACATAAAAGTTATCTTCTCTTCAGGCTGTAGGTGGAAAATTGCTTTCTTTTTCCATGGAAATTCTCAGGATGATTTGTCTGTAATACAGATATTTTAGATTTTTAGATTTCCAAATGGATGCATAAAGGCAGCTTGGACAAACTGAAGGTTTTGAAAAGCTCTGCCTCTGCTAAAAAAGTTGTATTGACTTACGGTGGAAAAAGTGCTTAGGTTTCTATTATTTAATGTAAACTAGTGCATTCATGCACAGATCTCCTACATCCTGGGTGCGTCTATACATGCCCTTATGGCACGGTTGGTACTATGCCATCATTTAGTACTTCCTTTTGGAAGTACTAAATGATGGTGCAGTAACAGCCTATACTGCACTGTGCTGGCAGTGCATGGTTGTTTTTAGCCACTATGTCATCATAGCAATCCACTATAACAAGGAAGCATGTTGCCACGATGGCATAGCTGTGGCATCATGTTTGGCACCCACAAATACTACATCACCATAGCACATTACTTTGGCAATGTACTGTCACATGTAGACGTGTCCCCTGTGAAGAGAAGGTGGGAGCTAGCCACTTCTGTGACATTCCTTCCTCTTCAAATGGACGTCATACCATATATCTTAGTGCAAGGGTAAAGAGGATGGACAGGAAAGAGCAGAGAGGAGTGAGCACATTAGGGATGGGCTGCCTTTGGGAAAAGAGGCACCTCACTGTAGTTCCAGGAGGCCAAAGTGGCAAAGATCCTTCTGGGGTTGTATCATCAGGTAGAGTTTCAACATGTCCTCTGGAGGCATATACAGCTGGGGCAGTCTGAAGTAGTGGAGCTTTGTTAGAGCCATTCTCCAAGGGAGGTAGCGCACGGTATCAGCTTCTGGGAAAAATAACTACATGAAGGCAGTATTGTTTCCACACCAGGCGGCCTTAGCTTCCCACCACATCCCCTTTTCTTTCCCATTATACCTCAGTTTGCTGGTTGTGAGGTATGAGATCTATTTTATTGCCAGCTTTATTCACACAGTTTTAATGCCTTTTAGAACTTGTTCTATTAACCGCAAAGATTGCAGGAAAGTGCTTTGAACTGCCAAAACAGAATAGCAAACACAGTAGCAGATGTCACCCTTTTCAGCTCTCTAATTCACCCACAGCTACTTACCAGGTTGTTCTAGGGTAATCTTTTGTTTTTTAAATGTCAGAAAACCTCATATTTGCATTCTTCTTACAGTTCAAGGTATTGCAAACTTTTTGTTTGTCACTAGGTAAAAAAGTGAGTATTTGACTTCTTATATTGTCTTGTGGCAATGCAGACTTTATGCAGAGCCATGGTAAATAGTTATCAGTTACAAATAATGGAAAATATGCTTGAATGCTTTGCAGCCTATTCCCGAGTTAAAGAATTTATAACTGAAAGGGGACTGATAAATGCTATTCACATATAAATATTACAGCCATACCTGGGACAAGAAAAAAGTCTAATTGTTACTGGTTGTCTGGAAAACATTACACTCATTTCTTCAAAGGATCTGTACTCAATTAATTTAACATTGGAACAATATCAGGGGAGTGAAGGAAGATGATGATGTTATTGGTGATGTTTAGGAGGGGATGAAAAAGAGTGACTTGAAAAACCAAGGGATCAAAAAGTAATTGAGATGACAGGGCTTAGATTTTTGTATCAAGAAGCATGGCTGAGTGTTGTAACTGTTACAATAGGGAAAAAACATGGCATTTTGTTTTGCTGAGATATGTATTAGGAGCTCCAGGATGAAGACTGAGAATTAGAAATCCTAGACTAAATAGGAAGACAGAAGATTGGAGGGTAAGTAGTAGATTGTATACTCAACATTTGAACTCTGTCCATGGATGTTTTTTTATATGCCTTCTTTACACCTCCTGATAGACTGAAAAGGGAAGAAGAGCAAAATACAAAACCCCAAAGGATCTAGAGAGCAATAGAGAGAGAGAGAGAGAGAGAAAGAGTTGGTAATGAAGACTTGGCAGGAAAACCTAGAAGAAAAGTAGAATAACACAGGAGAGAGAGTAAAGGAAAATAGGTGATTCAGATCAAAGGACACAAAAATAGACTTTTATACTTGTCAGAAAAAACCAATGATGGTTGTTAAGAGCATTTAATATAAAGCAGAGTGGAGGGAATGAAGGTGAAATTATAGGTTATCCACATAAAGGTGAAATGATAGGAGAACAGTTGTCTGAAGGTCTAGTAGTGTAGAGGCAAAAAAAGAGAGAGCAATGCAGATATTTACCCTCAGAAGCAAGAGGTCAGAGAATCATTTGTATTTTATAAAATAGAGGTTTTGATTTAGATTGTTCTGTGATAATCTTTTCAATTTTTTCTTACCAAAGTGAAAAAAACAAATGAAAGCTTATTTTGATCCAAAGGAGAATGTTTCATTTTTGGGTGCTTTAATAAAGGGAAATTTATGGTGCCAAATTAAAAAAAAAAAGTGAGGTGTAAGGATAATGATTCTTATCCTGATGCAAAAGAGAGTTGGGGGTCAATTCCTTACTCTGAGGATCTTAAAACCTGTAAATGGAAATGTTCCCTCTAAAGTTAAGAGATTCTAACAGATTAAGTAGCATGAATCAGTTCACCCTATCCTAATTTAATTCTCATTACTACTCAAGATGAAATATGTACATTGCTTAATTTTAACTGATTATCTTGATTTACAAAGTTCCCTAATTAGCGCATGTGTAAGAAATGAAGACATTTGAGGTTTATATCAAGTAATAGAATCCTAGATGAACTTAACATATAAAATGTAGCTACCAACCTCAACTGTATAATTAACTCATTTACAAAAGACAGGTTCTGAGATACAATGTCCCTTTTGCCTGGTGCAGGGGCCTGGACCCAATGATCTTCTGAGGTCCCTTCCAGCCTTACAATCTATGAATCTATGAATGAATATCAGTCATCTTCCAGGCAAGGCCCCCAATCCCCAGGGCTATACCATAACTTTTGGTGGGTGGGTCTATCTCATTCTTCTGCTGGGGAGCTGTTCAATATGTTTAAAAAGCTTTGAGCATCCACTACAGAGTACGTTGGAACTCTTTAATCTGGCAGTTGACTTTTAAATCCCATTTGGGACTTTTTAATCTTGCCTGGGAAGTGGGTCACCTATGTTCCTTGCTCCAATAAATAGTCAAGTATTGTTTTTTGCAAAATGGAACAGGATCAATGCGAGAGCTTGAGAAGTCTACTCCAGACCACCCTATAGCCAAATGGTGAAGCACTCTTTGTACAAAAGGCAGGTGGAGTAGGTCCAAATATTTACGGGCAGAGCAGAGAGAACTTACCTGGATCTCTGACAGCATGGGAAAATACACTCACCACTGGGCAACTGATTAAAAGAAGGATACTTCACCATCAAGCAGTTTTGCAACTCTACCCTTGGAGGGGGATTTTTTCTGCAGCCAAAACTATTTTTTAATTTGACCCAAATTCATAAATGATTTCACCAAAAATGGAACTGCATTTTCCAGTGAATAACTTTTCTCTCTCTTCCCCGCCCCCACCCCACCCTCCCCCTCCCCAGTGCCAAATTAGCTTAGATCTAGAGGATACTCCCTGTGAAATTATATGGATAAGAAACCATGATTAATGACTAGGGAAGTGCAAGGCGAGACATGAGCAAGGATGAGGAGCAAAGGCACAGTAAAGGCATGGGTACTTGTTCGGATTGGATTTTGAAACAGGAAGGCAAGATTGTATTCCATGTATTAATCTCCTATGTGCAATTTTTTATTCCACCCTGAAAAGCTATTAATTCAAAAGATGAGTGGGTCCACTTCCTTCTCACTGCTTTTTTGTGCTTCAGTCTTAAGGGTCAGATGACTTTGTGTTACAAAATCAGATCAATATGGATTTTCAGGCATTTTAACAGGGTAGAAGAGTCACAGTTAGGCACCTAAGTCTATTTAGGTACCCAAAAAGTGGAGGAGACTGGCCTTTGGAGCCTAAGGTCTGGAAAAATGAAGAAAAGCTTGGAAGAAGTGAAAGAATTAGAGAAGGAGAATTCTTGACCGGTGGAGTTCCTTTTCTGTCAAGAAAATGTCAAGAACTGAGGAGAGTACAGAGCAGTTTGAGAAGAACTTTTAAAGGAAGGTTGAGAGGACACTTGAATCATTTGAGAAACTGGGTGCAGGAGTCCTGAAGATTGAAGGTAGACAATTTACAACTTTTAAATTGTACCCTTTTATAAGATATGTACTATCTGTGCATTTAACAGGATACAATTGATTCCTGTCCATATTGGTCAAATATTATCCTGGAGCATCATTCTTATTCCTACAAATGAAGCAGGGATAAAATGTGAGGGCTGATGGGTTCACTGTTCTACCTTGCATGTGAATCTTCACAGTGCAGAAAAATGGTGTATTAGGCCCAAACAGAGCTGTGTCAAAAGGATCAGTCAACAAGAAGCATAATGGGAAGCTCATGAGAGTGAGAACTGGTTATGTCTTTGAAATCTCACAAACAAGTAATGCAAATGCAGTATTTTTTTCAAATTGCAATTTCCTCTCCACTGTTATTACAGTCCTTGAAAATGAATGACAATCCACTACCTTCAGAAATGTTCTCTCTAAATAATAATTGCTTATTTGCACAAATCCTTAACATGTTGAATTGTATAATTGCTAAAACTCATAGAAAAATTCTCTAACATATTCCTGAACAAATATAATATGACTACCATTTGAAAAAAAAATCACACTAATATTACTAATTGCATACCTATTACAGACTTGCCTACCAAGATAATGAGGAAAATTGTACACAGGCTACTCTTAAATTACATATTGGTGAACAATACTTTTTTTTCTGTCAATCATAATTTTACCCAAAAGCAGAGTCAATTTACAGTTTTATTCTTCCATTTACACTGTTTTGCTATCACTGGAAAAATTTTAATGTTATGTAGGCAGATTTTCTATTTCTTTTGGTGCAATTTTTTCTGGTTTGTTTTGTTACTTGACATTTTTAATATACACTGACAAGAAAGTAAAGCAAAATCTTCTCTCAAACATTAGAACTATATGTCAGCATGTACAAGGATTGACAGGATCATTGTGATCAAATAAAAGTTGTCAAAACGTTGACATTCATATAATACTATTGATAAAAGTCGGCTATAAATGTGCAGTTCCACAATAAAAGAATATTGCAACCAACAGCAGTTCCTCTTGTGTCCCTGTGCACTTCCATGACAAAGATCATACACCAATTAATTTCAGCAGTATTATTTTAAAGTAATAGATGTTGGCTGGAAGTTCATCCCAACCTTTGACTTTACAGTGGAATGCATGATATTTTCCCTATTTAGAACCAAATTTAATTCAGGTGAAAATTGTCATGGAAATTTTTTGAGTATGTGCTGCCAGCACAGAAGAGGTTAAACTGACATGCGCAGTTTGAAGCTGTGAGTGGAAATTTCCAAGGCTCACCCAGTCCTTGCCCCCTGGGTGACCTGCGGAGCTGTCAAT
>NW_017728886.1:143134376-143138691 GCF_001723895.1 Crocodylus porosus
TTCTGCCTACGCCTGAAGCGTAAGTCAAATAAATTCACCTGTTTTTCCTCAACCCGCTCCGAGTCCCTAACTCCAGACTCTACGCCGCTAATCCCACCTGTCCGTATCTAATTGCCACCCCGGCCCACCGTGACCTTGGGGCCCGATCCTTCGGTTTTCCCCGACAAAAATCTGGACATAATGACATTTTCAGTAATGGTATCATACCAGACTTGCACCAGATGTACGTAATAGCAGAATTGAAATGCTCCATTTACCATAGACATTACCATTTACCATTACAAGCTGTGGCACAAAATATGACTTTTTCTTTGAGGGGTTGTGGAGGAAGGGGCAAGAGTAAGAAATATAAGGGTGTGTGTGGTATGACATTCTGTACCTTGAAAATCAAGACATAACCCTTGCTTCATCTACAGCTCTAGGATGCAGACTTTCCCCCATTTAGTGATCGTGAATGGTGCCAGACTGAAAGCTCTGGAGACTAAATTATATAGCTCCATAGAGCAGGCATTAGTGAACCCTAGTGCCATCTAATTTGCGAAATGGAAGTATGGCTTTGGAACCTCAAAACAGTCATGGTTAACTAGAAATCATTAAGCATCATAAGGATTCAAGATTATATAAATGTTTCCTCCTTTAATTCAGAATTGCATCACTGTGAATAGCAGATAGTTGGATCATTTCACCCACTGTCACCTTAGAATTTTAACATCTTGGTCAGCTTCCACTTTGGAGTTGCCATCCCCTACTGCTATACGTTCACCTTTGGAAGTACACTCACATGTGTGACCTGCCTCTCTGAGAGTCTTTGCACATGAGGGATGATGAAGTCAGTTTATGGTCACCTGAAAACATAAAATGAATGTTTTATTTTAAATGCAAATACTCACTGAATCTTCCTGAACTATCATATTCAAATATTTTTGCAATGATATGTTGTGTATTGAACTCAGGTCAAATTTACTACACAAATGTGATTACCATAGTCTGCTAAATGGACAATTGGGTCCATTTCTACTGTTAGTTATGTCCTCAGAACAGGCAGTCAAAGTAAATCTGTCTTTTTTCTTCTAATGTGAAATTATGCTGGCTAGATGAAGGGATAGATGTGAAAGGGTGAATTTATTTTCAATGTTCAATATAGTCCTTTGCCCTTCTACTAACGCTACCAATAATACTGCTGGTTAATGTAAGTTGTAAGGGTAGTGGTTTATGGCAGTAATTCTCAACCTTTTTTTGTACCAGGACCCATTTTTAAACATCAATGGCCAGTCTTGACCCAGTCCCCCTCACTCCTGACCCACTGCCCCCCACCCCTAGGCTCCAGCCCCGCAGTGTGTGAAGCAGGGGGGCGTGTATGTGGGGCAGCCCCTCGCAGGCTGGAACTCTGCCAGCCTGCAAGGGAAAATGATTTCCCATGTCTTTCTCCATTAAAAGAGAATCCACGTTTAAAGTATATTGATCCATTTTTAAAGTTTGTTCATGACCCTTTCATCTATTCTTGCAACCCAATTTTGGGTCACGACCCAAGGGTTGAGAAATGCTGGTTTATGGGACATAGCTCACTGGGTGCTGGACTTGAGAATGCCAGACTTGCTTCACATAGTCTACGAGATATACTAACATTTGCTTTTTAAAGTCCCTCCCTAAAACTCTCTTTTACCCTGATGCCTATCAAGCCCCCTACCTTTCACAATTAGGTTTCAGATGGGCCAGGACCATAGCTTTTTGTGCTAACCAACATTGTCCCATTGTTACCTTTTTCTTTTCAGTCTGGCTGTATGCATCTGTTGTTGTCTCTTGTTTTCTATTGTGAGCGTTAGGGGATTGAGTTAATCATTTTAGTTCTGTTTTTATACAATGCTTAACACTTGGTCCTTAATTAAGACCTAGACACTTCAGAACTTACTTTTAATAATGATGGTGGTAGTAATGAAGCAAGAGTGGCAAGAATGAAGTTGGATTTGAACTAAAAAATGTGAAGAAAAAAAATCACTTGACCAAATGCCTTCTCAATTCAGCTCATTGTAATTTAGGTATATATCAATTTGTATCATGTGAGACCCTTTCTTATTTGTTTTGTTATAAAGTTTTTCATATTTTACAACTATGTTTGAAAAGATGAGATCAGCTTCTAGAAAAATATATTATCCTATCACCTGTCATTATAATTTAATATCAGCAATGGCTATATTAAATAGGGTGAAAAACAGTCTAAAAGCAATTCATTATCCACCAGGGGTTTCACCTTCTGATGGCAACCAAAATGTGCACAAGGTCTCTCACAAATTATCAAGATTAATTTGATTAAAATGCAGCCACAAGCAGGATATTTTTTCAATACAGTAAATCTTATAGATGGATTGGAGATGGTACATTTTAAGCATGTTATGTTATCCTAACTGCTTAAATAATTTTAGAGGACATATTTAATGGAAAGTTGTTCTTAAAGGTCATTGTTTCCACTTTATCAAAAGATAATCTATCCTTAATTTTATAACCATGTTTGCATGTAAGGCATCCTCATCTCATAGTTGGAGCAGTCCTTTGACAAAAAGTCATAATGAGGTAATCAAAGGGCATGGAAATGAGTACTTAGAGAAGTAGGAAACCATTGATTTTCCTTCTGTTAGTACAGAGCTGTTTCTAAAACTATGATCTTGCAACTAGTCCATAGTAAACTCTGGGCTTTGTGTGTACAGGGGGAAAATTGGTGTTATAGCTCTCTGTTATCTCCTGTACCCCAAGTAGTAACAGAATCTCCACCTTTTGTTGTGTTTTCAAGATCAGGTTAGAAAACATCTGCCAGAATTGGTTTGGGTCCAATTGATTCTGTCTTGGAGCAGGAAGATGGACAAGATAACCTTTCAGGATGCTCACAGCTCAGAATTTATGTGCTGTGAACTAGCACAGTTGTCACTGTTTCCACTGTGTTGTGACACGTATTTTTAAAATTAGAGTAGAAAAAGATACATGGAATTAAATCTACATATTTTCATAAGGCTGGTATGTGATCACTTAACTAGCAGTATTCCCCTTATATTAGAAATATGGCTCTGTATGAAAGCATTATTTAACATATCCCTGCTCCACTTTTTTACGGAAATATCAATATGGTTATTATGTACAGTTTTTAATTTACTCTTTTTTTTGTAGTTGCAGAATTCAAGGACTCTCAAGAATACATTTACAAAATAGTGTGTAGGAGGTACATAAAGTCATTTTTTACTCATTTTGAAAATTTACAAGTCTATTATGTGCCACTAAACTCCAAAGCAATAAAGAAATTTTGTACTTTTATTGAAATTATATTTTCATGTACGAGACATGCCAAAGCTGTACTGGAAGAAAGTTTCACTGTAATGTTGCTGAATTTGCAGGTGACTAGATCAGTCAGGAGGAAAGAACATAGCAACCCCCACCCCCATCTGATTTTGTTGAGTCTCAGGGAAAGAAACTCTCACCACCCCCAGGGCACAGGCCCTCCATTACATTCTGATATGGGATTCACTTTGTGATACTTGCCTACAAGAAGAATGTATATTAAGGAAAAGTAGGAAAGAAATCTATTAATTTAATTCACCCATGTGCTGAATCTGACATAATTGGAAGAAGAAGTAACAATATTCACTAGTGCTGGCACCTGACCCTATTGTCTTCCATGGCTAGCAGATCTCTTGTTTCTCTTGCCTTTGTATCCATTCTGTTGCCTTTCACTACTAATGTGCTATGACTCCACCTCTGTTCTGCACCAGTGAAATCCCCTGTCTTTCATCATGCACCTGTATGGAATATTTTGGGATTCTCATGGTTTAAATTATCTTCCTACTTTTTTTTTAACTCTCAGGATGCTTGAAGTTTTCCTAAAGAATGAAAATTATAATATATCACTCCATCTTTATCTACCAGAAAATAGTTTAAATTTTCCAGAACTACTTGTCTCACTAAATACGTATATGAACAAGTCCAGACCTGTCCTCCCATCTCCCAAATGAACAGGTATATATCTATATATATAGATATATATATATACATACATACATACACACGCACACACATATATACACACACACATATACAAGATGTGTGTCAAGGGCCCCAAGGCCCGCCGCACCAAGGCCCCTCCCTTGCCGGACCTTAGCAACAGGGTTGCACCTCTTGCAGCCCCAGCAGAGCCTGCTCAGTTGCCAGCTCCCGCAGGCAACCCAGGCTCAACCACAGCTACTGGCCCCGCTCTCCCCAAGTCAAAGTGAAAGGTGTTTGTTGTGGGAGACTCCATCCTGCGGGGCACTGAGGGGGCAATCTGCCACCCCGA
>NW_017728886.1:143138702-143177569 GCF_001723895.1 Crocodylus porosus
AGCGGAGGTGGTTCAAGCACCTACATTGAACACCTTCAAGAGTAAATTGGATACTTATCTTGCTGGGATCCTGTGACCCCAGCTGACTTCCTGCCCTTTGGGCAGGGGGCTGGACTCAATGATCTCCCGAGGTCCCTTCCAGCCCTAATGTCCATGAAATCTATGAAATCTGCAAGGCTTGGGCTGCGGTGTAGGGGAGGAAAAGGAGCCGCAGACAGTGCCTTCTGTCATCGGGGCACATAAAAATGGGCAGCCTCCCGCTGATTCTAATCATCTACTAATCAAAAGTAAGATGAAGGCGTGGCAGGAGAGTAAGCAGGCAGCTGACCCATTGCAAGAGAGCGGAGCCACACGTCCAGAGGGGCTCCGAGAGTTGGACTGCTGTGACATTACCAAATCCCTTTTCAGTCTTCTCTTTTTAGATTTCCTTCCCAGCGTAACATAACAATAGAAACAATCAACTACCTAGCAGTGTTCTCAGTTAGCCTGCAAGGGGCCCTGAGCTGCTTTGTGGACTTGCAGATCTCCTGCTGAACATCCATGCTATTGTTGTCAGCTGCTGGCAAGACCTTCCAGATCTTGGGAGTCAACTCTCACAGGGTAATAGCAGATTAATTTAGGATATGAATTTACAGCACTTCAGCTACGTGAGTATGTACATGTATGAGATGTATGCATATGTATGGGACAAGAGTATGTACATGAGCAACTACCACAGAGTAACTTCTATGCACATACTCTTATCCCATGATAAATGTGATGTAGCTTACATTGGGATTACTTGTTTGTGTGTCCATATCTTTAGCCCATTGTGGTGATCAGTGATGAGAAAAAGCTTAGCATAAAGCAGACAATTTAGTGCTCCTTATGTTCTTGCACATTTTATGTTTTATGGTGTGTGTCACCTATTTCTACAACTGTCTTAGGTGGAAACCTCATACAACTGTAGGACTACCTCTTGTGACACTACAAGGATGATTGTCCTTAGGTGGTACCCTGTGCTTCCCTGGTGCTCTTCTACCATTTGAAAATGCGCAGTATATGTCATGTCTATGCTCAGGGAAATAAGAACACTAATCTGAGGCAAGTACTTAATTTTTTCTCCAGCCAAACAAATAAGTGTCTGCTTTGCTTCATGGAGCCATCTTTCCCCTGTCAATCATAGGGACCATCTTCTTGACTTGGCCTGTATTTTGGCATATGTGATAAGCCCCAACAGCTTCCTCCAAGTCACTATTCATTATGGTCAAGTATAAAAGATCTCTGGCCCTTTTCCTAGTTTTTTCTGATTCAAAGTGATGTTCATGTATTTTCTTAAACATATTTGCTTCAAAACCTGGAGAATTGATGTCCTGTTGCCTTCAGACAAAATCTCCTTCTCTTCTAAGAGCTACTCCTTAAAGTGGTATTAACGGAATACATTGCCCCAGCCACTCAGTGCTGATAGCTTTCATATTTCCCTCAACCATAACTCTTAGCCAGAACCCTGGCAATCAGTCAGGGTATGTTTCTTTTTTTAACATATTAGCATGTATTTAATCAAGCTGTGGTTCTTGCTCCAGTGCATTGTCATCAAATATACTTGAGAGAGTGTGAAAATCTCTCCCAGGTGTGTAAACCATTTATGAACTGTACATTTATAGCTACAAAACAAATTACCCTTGTATTCCTTGGGGACTGGGCTATTGTTTGCCAGGCCCCTGTTGGCAGTAGCATTTATGGTCAATTTTAGCTGTCAGTGGCCTCCCATAAATAAAGACATGCTGTTTTAAAAAGCCATGAAATAAAGAGAAAGCTGACATCCCTATTTGAATATACTGGCACTCTGCTTTTGTTGGTATTTAAATACGCAGGCCACTTGTCTTCTGTTTTGACCCTACTGTTGTAAGAAGACTATGCCAGTATCCTTCTTGGGAACATTTGCAGATGACTTAGTTTCAAATTAAATATCATAGTACCTCACAGCCTGGACCTTTTTAATGCCTTCAGTTTCTCTAACTCTTTATTAAGGTTTGAATCCCATTTCTATTGGCCCCCTTTGCACAGTAGTGTTCTCAGGTTTTAGCTGTTAGGCACGCATTTCCCTACGAAGTTCAGCATTCAAGAGAATGTCTACTCCCCTTCCCTGTTTCTTGGGGCAGACAAGTAGATGATGGCTTCAAACTTACTGTACTGTACCCATACACTTTGATGCATTAACATTTCTCTCAGATATATAATTTCCATTATACAGAGTTTAATAGATTTGGGTTTATTTAGCTTTACCCCGACAGCATTTTTGTGTTCTTTTTCTGTTTTCTGCAAATCAAAATATCATCTATATAAATCTTAGTATCCCCTATGTCATCAAATATCTGTTGTTTTTTTCCACTGTTGAACACATCAGATGCCAAACACAAACCATATGGAAATATGAGAAAGAAGCATCACCTAAGAAGTGGAACCTGAGCAAAGGTGTGCTCTGTTTTCCAAAAGGCACATACTGGACCCCAGCTCAATGCATCACATGTTTTTGGTATTAGCCATCTCTCCTAGAGTTTCTCCCCTTGCAGATAGTAAAAAGTGTTCCTTTTTTTGGTTTTTCCTCCATGAACATAAGTGAATTCTGTATCAATATTCCTAGGTTAGCTAGGTAGTTTCCATATTCGATACTTTTTGAAAATGTCCTTATCTTCTTGACAGATACCCTGAACTTCTCTCTCCGTTATTACAGACTCTGGCTCTTCCAATGAATATTGAAAGCAAGACTGGACATCTTTTTACCCCAGTAATGGACACTTGCCACCCACCTGGCACTAATTACAAACTGTATCTTTTTGCAATCTATTGACCTAAATATTTTGTTCACACATTCCCTTATTTAGGATTAGCTTCTGACAGAAAGCCCTAAGCTTCACCATTTACCTTCTACCCCATGTGAGTTTTCTATCTGTGCTAAATTCACTGTTTCTGGTATTGCCTTGGCTTGCACACCTGTGTCTAACTTAAAAATCAGAAATGTCCAATTTGCCTCCAGGTTGATCATTCAATTGTCTTCAGCTAAACAGTTGTCCATTCCTCTTATGTAGAATCCTTCTGATCTGTTGGTTCCATGGTCACACCCTTTATCCATGCTATGCAAGTACTACCCGTATTTGCCAACTCTTGTAGAGCAATGCAATTCATTTAAGTACATGCAGCTTTTCCCAAATGCTGCCACAGCATCTGCAACTCCATCTATTTTTCATATGCTCCGTATTTGGCTTCTGCATGCTTTTAGGCCTTGGGTTTCTCTTCTTGCAATATTCAGGGTTCTTTATGATAGTCACAGTGTCAGAGAACAGTCTATGCACCTCACAAATTTCAGGCTGTATTGAGAGTCTTCCTTTTTTGATAATTGCCTTTTTCAAGGGTTAATTCTGTATCCTCCAGTCTTTATTCTGAACTTTGTGTCCCAGATCCCAATTACCATCTGTTCTCTTTAACAGTAAATTCAAGAAAATTGCAAGCTTAGCTCTTCATTCTTTGATTTGTCACAAATTCTTCTATATTTACACTATGTATCTATTTTCTCTGTTTCTCTGTATACTTTTACCTTGTCTGCTTCATTTTTATAGGGAGTGCAGTCTCAAGGTTCTGCGGTACAGTTTTATGGCGGGTCTCTTCTGCCTGTATTAAATGAAAACTATTAAAAACGTCATAACCAGCTCTTGTCAGAAATAAGACTGCCTTCTGATTGTCCTGCTTTTGCCTGGCTCCCGCTGTTTGCAGATACTGAGTCAAGAGATATTTAAACCTTTTCCCGCTTTGCTCCACATTTTTAGAGACTTTTAGATATGTTGGTAGTTTTGACTTCTCCGTTCTTCTACTTAAGTTATTTTCTTTTTGGATTTTATGGTGATACCTTTTGTTGTCCAGTAAACACTTGGAGTTGAATATCCTGAGACAGGTCAGTTTTATTCAGGGTCTGAATGATCAGCATTGCCTAACACAAGCCTCTGAATGACACGACAATTAAGAGGCTTTGGCATGAACCATTTACCCTGAAAGATATGGTTCCCTGCACATCATTTGACTGCATGACCTATTTTAAAATAGGTAATTGGTTCTATTTTGAGTACCTGTGTGCTCAACACACAACTCTTTTTGCACCACAACAGTCAATGAAACTGATATTAAAGAGCACCCTGTAATCCTTCTATGGACAACATTCCCATCAAGTTCAACAGAAGTTTTGTTTAAGTAAGAGAGTTCAGGAACCAACCCATAATTGCACATTTCTAATTTTCCAGGAGAATTTGAAGAGGCGGCATTCACTGCAGCTGGACAAGTACAGATGAATGGAAAGCATCAACCAAGTAATTTTGAAAACTGCATATTGCATTTGTGTGCTGAAAATTAAGTCAGGCACACATTACTGTGGTAGTATACCATACATTAGGCCTTGTTAGCCTCTGTTCACAGACTGTCTGTTGTTGTTAGAGTGGTGCTGAGTTTTACAAATGGAATCTGAAGGAAGATCCTTCTAAAGGAACCTAATTGGGGTTGCCCCTTAATCCATGTCAGCAGGGGGCATCCTCATGAAAATCATCAGTGCATTATGGTGCTGTAAAAATTAATTTAAGTAAAAGGAAAAGGGAGCACACTGGGGCTTAAATGAGTTATCAGACGATTTCACTTGGGATATTCCAAGAGGATTATATGACAGAATAGTAGAGCACAGGCATGCCAGTAGATCCCCAGCATGCAAGTTATTAACCCCAACTCATTTCTTTCTCTCCTTCCAGCATGCCTTCACAGGAAGTGTTTCAAGAGAGAAATGAGGAGAAGTACAGGGAATGGCTGGGTTGATGCTGTTTGTAGCTCTGTTCACTTATTTCCTTTATATTATTTGGCTAGTATTGTATAACAATTTCCTCCTGATAAAACAAACAAACCAATGAAAAAACTCCATAGTGCCAGTGATTGTGTGTTCTCTCGATTCAGTCATCCTACAATCTTGCAAGTGCTTATTCTTTTTTTGGGTCTCACCGGGAAACAATTCCTTAATTAACCCAATCCCATCAGGTTGCACCTTTGTCCTCTAAAAACTGAAATGACAGAGGTTTGGCAGCTTTGCTTGCCCTGTAGCAGTTATGGAAAATGTTACTTGGATCACTAGTGCTGTGTGGAAGCGGGGCACTTTTAGCATGGGGAAGAAGAGAGTTGGCTTGTCTATTGCAGGGGTGATTGCATACCCTAACCACTTTGTACAAACTTTCAGGAAACTGGTTATTTTTGTACTCTCAACTCTGTGGTTGCCTAGTCCCAAGTCTCCTGAAGTCCAAAGCCCTTGAAAGTCTCCAAAAACATTCCTTTTTCATGGTCTTGAAACAGATCCATGTATTTGATAGATCAGATCCACATTTTTATGTTTTAAGTAGAGAAGGTTGTCAGAAGCTTGAAAGACCTGTTCATTTGTTTCTTTTCTTTTAATCACTGTGGAAGCACCTCCTCTGGAGCCTGATTCTTTGAAGCAGAGGTAGCCAACTTGTGGCATGGGTGCTGCAAGTGGAATGGGCAGGCTGTGTGTGTGGCGTGCAGCAGATTGGAGAGAAGAGTAGCAGGGTGGCAGAGTAGAAAGCAGAGCATCAGATCAGGCAGAAAGCACAGGGCTGGAAACAGAAAGAAGCAGATTGGGCAAGGGAAAGGGATCAGAGTGGCACTCAGGCAGGGTGGCATGTCTTCCCAAAAGATTTGCCCCTACTGCTTTAGAGCATTTAAGCCTTGATTTAGGAGGGTGCTAAAGCAGATGCATGACTTTTAAACATGTTCATAGTCATGTTGACTTAATAAAAAAGCACACAAGAGATCCCATTAAATTCATATCAGGAGTGTGTGCGTGTGGCGGGGAGTTCTCAAGTATAATCAAAGTCTCACATAAAAAGAAATTGGTTCTTAGTCTACATTTAGGCTCTCAGTGGCCATGTCTATATGAGATGCTGACTGCACAGTAGCTTGTTACTTTTGTACAATAGTGTAACATGGCACAAAGTGTGATGCAACACTACTGCGCAGTAGTAATGAGCTACTATGCAGTCGGTGTTATGAAGAAGCCATCTGGGGACACAACTGCACAGCAATTCCAGTTACTGCGCAGTCATTTAATACTTGTGTATGCAAGAACTAAATGACTGTGCAATAACAACTGCACAATCAGTGTCCCATGTAGATACAGCTAGTTAACCTATCAAATGGAAAAGGAAAGAAAAGCAACCTACAATCCTGAATTGTCATGATGGTCAAGCTTTTGTGGCAAAATCACTGTCTATTTAGAGAACTGTAGAACCTGAAACACAAGTGTTTCAAATTATAGGTCGAATGTTTCTCACAGCTCTATCCATTATGTTATTAGCAAGTCTTATTTCATGCAACACTAATTTATAGATGCTTTTCTAAGGAAAGCTGATTATTATATTTGTTTTTTTACATAATAAGCATCAATGGTAAGCCATGCATAAAGTTTATTAAACACTGCTAATTTTCAATTATTTCTAAAGCTGTTATAGTTTAGACATGCTGTAGATGACTGGCACAATTTCACAATACATTTTTTTAAAATTGAAATGCACCTAAAACTTGCCAAATAAATTGTGAGCATAAGTTGTCAATTTGCTTCATAAGTGTACAAGAACACATAGCATATAATGATGATTAAAGCAATATTTACACTAGCATTTCACTGCATCTTAAAACAGCTTTATTGTTTTGGGTGCCAGACTCAAGATATGACTATCAGAAGTCAAGTGTTTTAATTGATTTATGTACAGAAGGCAACCAAGCTCATCAAAAAGGGATTCTTTCTACAGTTTCCTGCATGCCACACCTCTGGGGGTTCGTCAGACAGTCAAATGTAGGGGAAAGGACTTGGCTCTGCTAACCCAGATATCCCTTTTTGTACTTTTTCTCATGACTTGCTACTTACTCCTTTGGTTGGGACTGGAAACTGAACCATTGGAAAGAAACTCCTTAAAGCATTTCCAGACCTGGTATGGGAACTGTTGGATGTAGCATAAGAACATTCATTTCTATAGTGCTTTGATTTCACAATTGGGGACCTATATAATTTGGCTTTATTTGGGTATGGGGTAGCTATTGAAAAAGGATCATTGAATCTTTTTGTAGTTTGATCAGTATATACGGGTAGTATTACTGTTGTTGAAATGCTGTCATCGTGGAGAAAGTCATCCTGTTATATATTGACATTTTATCCTGTCTGACTGAAATTATGTTGAAACCTCTCAGTGTAGCATCATAGTAATGTAAGACAAACATTACCACATCCCAAAAATCTGCCCTGCACCTGTATTGTTTTGTTGTGTAATGCCATAAAATGGTGTTGTGTGTATCCAATAAGAGGAGTCAGGATCTTCTGGTGCTTCAAAAGTGAAATATTCAGAGTGGGAGAATGGAAGGCCTGAGATTGTGCTGCAGGTATGTAAACTGAAGGCAGAATCTACAAGTGGACACTCCAGCTCCCTCTACTTTATTAAATCTATATCTACAGATATATTTTCTGGGGAAACCTTCAGTGTATTGGTGGCCTAGCAGTGTATATCTAGAAGATCTGCAGACTTGTTATCCAGAAACTCTACTTTGAAGAGACTCATTAGGCATAGCCATAGAAATTTTTATGGAGAATGGTTCATATGCAGGCATTACAACAGGGGTACAGATGTGTTCCTTAATGTATGGACAAACTATTTCAAATGACTATGAGGTGGTTGTGTCATAATTAGGACTGTTCTACAAAAACAGATAAGAATTGTGCATAAAACACTTCTTATGCTGTCCAAAAGTTTGAAGTTCTTTAAATGCATTAAGCAGCAGTCCCAAAACAGTTTGCCTGAAATCAATGGTAGGCAACAAAGCAAAGTTAAATATACAAAACCAACTCTGCCAAAATGTAACTGAAAAACAGGTTATTTTTCCTTCCAAATGAGAACACAGCATCACTTCCAGAGGCCTGCAAATAAAATGACTGCCTCCTGAAGGAAGATTTCCTTTAACACATCATTTCATCTTCTGAGAACCTATGGCTTGCTCTGTCCCCATGCAGCAGTAATCTGAATAGCTCTTCATCCAGAATGGGCTATGTTAGTTTTCTTTGTTCACACATTCTGTGTGTGGCTAGGTGAAATAGGTGAGGAGAAGGAAGAAAGGAGAGTACAGATGTGGATGTGAGGTCATTCTAGCATAATGAAACTGTTGGATCCATCAGGTCATTTGGTATCCTCAAACTGTACTTGGAGAACAGCCATCTATTATCTGATACAAATAGTTGAAGGGAAGTCTGAAGGCAATGGGCCAGATCTTCAGTTCTTGTCTAGTAGTTCAACTCAGAATTGGGTTATGTTATTTAAAGCTGTCTAGGTCTCTGATTTATAAGCCTGTCTCTGTTCAGGTAGTCACCCAAGTGTGTACTTGCATACTTAGCAAAATTGGGGCTAAGTCTAGCACATGTGTAATTGCTTTTAAAGTATTTAATACATGTTGGAGACCACAAACAATGTAAAATAATGATTAATAATATTCCTTTCTAGAAAAAGTATGGGGTTGTTCTATTTGCATTTTTCTCTGTAGCCCTGAGGCAGAACGCAAGTAATTATTTTTAGACAGAATTAACATGTGCTGTTGCATCATATTTCTGCTTTAAAAATCTTTTTTTTTGTTGTTAAACATATTTTACAGAAAGCGTGACATTTTTTAAAAAAAAACTTGCAAAAGATAGAGTGAGATAATTTTATAAGGTGTTTAATAACATACATCTTTGTTACATTATTATTGCAGTTTTAAAAGACAGAGATTCAGATTATCCCCACTAACACTCTAAATGAGGATGCCTTAGATTTTGCTTTTTAAAAGCTATAGATAAAAGGTAGTACTCTGTCTGCCAGCGATCCATTTCTAATTGTTTTGGCACAATTAGCATCACTGCCTTTCCAAGGCAAAGTGTGTAGCAAAGGAGAAAATAGCCTGTTCCATCTTTGTATATTTTCAGTTGTGTTCAGTTGTCTGGCTCTTTTTCCACACATCTCTCTAGAGTCCAAGGGAGGATTCTGTTTTTCATATAAAAATTGAACATAATTACTAATCCCCAGTGTTGATTACAGAAAGTGATAGAAATATTCCTTCAGTCCTACTCATTTTTAGATGCCCTATAACAAGGGGCCTTTAAATTGGCTTGTCTTGTATCTATAAAACAGTCAAGAGCAATGAGGCAATTTCTTGAAAATCTCCTAATACATATTTAATATATATCTCCCATAAAATATTTAGAAGTGCTGTTGCTTAGGGTCCCTGACCCCTAAGGATCAGGAAACATGTCCTTCTCTACTATCCTACTTCCTTCTTGTGTCACTTTAATGGACTGTTACCTATTGAGGTTCTGGAAAGAGATGACAACTCTGCTGTGGGAGGAGATACAGAACAAGAATGAGAAATATTGACCATCTTACATATAGCATAGGTATGGTCTGGCTGAAAAAAACTGTGACTGTCTCTTTGAGGTCCCTCAGGAGCTGAACCTCTACTGATCTGTCCTTATCAGTAGGGACCCACCAAAATCAAGAAGGCAGGCAGCCGATTTTGTGGGTTGATCATAGGGCCAGCCACCATTTTTGCAGGCTTATTGTGGCAGCCCCCCCGCCCAACACACACACGTTTCTGGTTGGCCAAAAGGGCTGTCTGTCATGCAGCCCCTTGCCACTGACTGGCAGAGGGGGGCAGGGCCATGCAACAGATAGCCATCTCAGCCAATCATTGGGAAGAGGCACGGGGAGGCAGCCAGCGTCCTGGCTGCTCCCCTTCATGCCAGCAGCTCCCTTGCCTTCCCTGGCATGCTATGAGGCTGGGCTTCAGAAGCCATGAGGACCACTAGCTCCCACTGGGGATCCAGCATTTTGTTTTTAGTAATTTTTAAAAATCTTGCAGTTTCACAGACAATGCCTGATTTTTGTGGTTTTCAACAAAATCGCAAATTGAGTAGGTCCCTACTTACCAGGTATAATTATACCCTTACAGTTTGCAATGTCTGTGTTCATTTCTCTTTATTCTATTTTTGTCAAGAGTCAGACTGGAAACTTTGCTTATGATGGTAACTAGTTGCTAATAAGAGCAATACCATTAACTTAGTGCAAAGGTGACTTACAAAAATTGGCGGTTAGTGTTTTATACAAAGTTCTATAATATTTATTGGCCTGAAATATTTCGGATTAATTTGTCCATCTTTTTAAAGAGGTTGTTTCTCTTCAGTTCTCTAATTTCCAGCATAACAGCTATCATAATGATTAATTTATATACTTTTTTTATTCATTTGTTTATTTCTCTGGTATTCACAAATGAACAGGGCATGATTCAGATGCCTTACTGAAGTTTTTTTTTTCCCATCCCAATTTATCCCCTTTGTGTGGATGTCTCTATTTCTGTCAGTGATTCATTCTCCTTCGTAACTGAAAACATTTGAATTTTTTAGAAAACAGCACAGTATATTTTGTGAATGTTTGTGTCAAAGCTCTGTGCATTGCCTGGAAAGGCAGTCTTTTAGATACTTTATCCCTGTCATCTCTGATGAATATTAACTTAAGGAAATCAATAACCTTGACTGAAACGTCCTTATCTGCTTTGGCCCATCTACAATCAAATCCACTGGCTTTTTCTTTAGATATACTTACAAAAAATCACTTTACATTTTCCTTGATAGCTCTGCTTCAGGTTTTTCCAAGCAATTTTAAAAATTCAACATAGGTTTTACTTGCCAAACTTCATATTTCTTCTATTAGCAAGGCATTTTTAATAATCTGGTTTTAAAAAGTTTGGGACATTCTAGTAACAAAAAAATTGTCCTGTCAAGACCGTTTTCTACAGAGAGGGAAGCAGAAGGGGGCTTACTTGGAAATCTGGTGGATATGTTTGGAATTTGCTAAAGAAAAGAATCTTCTTCTGCCTCCAAACCAGAACATTTCACAATTTATTTTAAATATTCAAGAGTAAGTTGTACGAGGGAACACGTAAGAATAACTTAAAAAATTAAAAGCAGAGATGAGAAAATGATTTGTGCTATGCAGTTATGTGAAAGGGGGGGGTGAATTACTGTCTAGAGATGAAACAAAGATTTGGTGTCAATGGAAACACTAAGGAACTGTTGGAAACTGGGGGGAGGAAAGGAAGGGAACACAAGATTTCTGTGAACATTGATTTGGATTCTAGTAGCACTTTTTGTTAGAAGATTAATGTTCATCTTTGTGTATATTTGGGGAATTGGGTATGTTTTTGAATATTAAAGCTTTGTTTTGTATGGGTTGGATTTGTTTAATAAATGTTAAAAAAATCTACATATGATATGAAACTTGGCTTTGCGTTGTAGCCCTTGTTGAGGCTTTTGAGTTGAGATATTCATTGAACAAACTTTTCAAATGCGACACTGTGCTTTTTGTTGTTGGTTTCTTGGTACTCAGCCTGCAAGTCCTTCCAGTTAGGCACCTAAAAACCTGAGGGAAAGGAACATTAATTGCTTTTATAGAAAATATGTGTCTAAATTAAACAGTTTGTGTTCATTACATAAGTACATTTCAATGACTTTCAGATCTACTGATGAAAAGCATTCTAACAGCTATATATTGTCATTTTTACTACTTTATTTTGTTGGTGGAAGCAGCGTTATAATGTACTAACTGTTTTATCATAACATTTTATCAGAATTTGCCTTGATTTTTTTATAGACACAGGGCATGTCCAGATGAGCATGCATATGTGGTATGTGGCACTGCAGAGCCCTCTGTGGCACCACACACTGCACATGAAGCTGATCCCCACACTACTACTTTGCAGTATGGGGCGGTTTTTGACCCCAGGATCTCCCCAAAAGCAGGGCAGTGCATGTAGCAGTAGTGCATGCTGCCCAAAACTGGAGCCTGGCTGATGAGAGCCACACTCAGGCTGCCAGCCAGGCTTCCTGCTGAGGCTGCAGCCCCAAGAGGCCCCAGGATGGCAGGTAAGACTGCTAGGACCAGCACAGTTGCTGGCCCCAGCCTCCACTACCCCACCCAGCATAAGGCATGCCACTGCTACTGTCCCCAGGGAAACAAATGTCCACACTCGTCTAGGCGCACCCATAGAAACAAAGGTCAGAAGCAACTAGTACAACTTTGGGATTGACTGGAATTACCTGCCACACAGTTACCCATATATTGTGAATAATGCCTTATTTTTTACTAAAATATGCCTGGCAGTTGATAAAAGCTAATTTGCTAGAAAGGTATCCATTCTTGATCAAGAAGTGGAGAGTCCATCTCTTCTTTTGGTAGTTTTGCTCCAGTGGTTAATCTTCCTCGCTTTCTTTTTAAGTCTAATTTTTACTTTGAATTATTTCTGGGTCTGACTTTCAGGTATTAACTTTTGTTTTGCCTTCCTCTGGTTGGTTAAAGAGCTCTTTACTACTCAATATTTCTTCCCTGTGAAGGTACTTGATACTCTAATCAAGTCATCTCTCAATCTTCTTTGTGGTAAACTAAGCAGATTGAGCTGTTTAAATAGTTCTCTGTCCTCCCTTCTGTTCCTCTCTTTGAGAAGCTAGCACACTGAAAATCACTTGCTTAGTGATATATGGCCTTGCTTAGAGATAGGTGACAACATTTTAGGTGGATTTTTTTGAAATGGCATTGACTTGAATGTTCTCATTTAAGTTTTGGCCAGCAAACAGAAAAGTTCATTTTTTGGCTCAGCTTTAATTTCATAAGTCCAGTTGTACTGTATAAATTGAGTGAAGGGGGTGAGCTAGAGGTGGATGCAATTTGGAATTAAGCTGTGCATTGTGGGAATCTAGAGAGCTGGTTCAGTAGGGAGCAAAGTGAGTTTATGGCGGGCAAAATCAACAGGTCCACTTTACTGTTGTTTCAACAAATGGAAAAGAAAACATGCTGATAAATCAGTGCTAACGTGTTTACATATAAAATGCACCCAACATTAAAAGAGTTTCCATCCTCCCGTCAACTTCACTGGGAACAACAGAGATCTTCATAATCAATTTTACAGAGCCGTCACTGTAAAGGAATAATGGGTAGGTGTATGAGAGCAACAGCAGCATTACAATTGCAAAGGGTGATGGATTTAAAGTACTAAACAATAGAGAGAGTTTTTCTTTGGCTTTAGAGTGGCAGATGCAAGTGTTAGGCAGGTATATGATATATGTTTCTGATATATATTGCTGATAGATGTTTATCTGTCCTTCTTGAGATAGTCACAGGAGAGATGTATAGCTAGGGCATAGACACCCCAGCACAGGAGTGAATGATTAAGTATCAGAACTGGAACCAATACATCAAGGATACAGAGGATGGAAGAGAGAAATTACCCAAAGATAACATTTCACATTAGCCATTTTAATTTGAGGACTTTAGTACATGAGCTATGCATAATGGTGAGATCTCAGAATTAAGACAGCTTCCAAGTAGCAGATAAGGGAAGCTAAATAAAATTAGTATTTTTATGTAGTGCTGTATATGTCCTTTATGCAAACCCTTGGTCATATAGAAAGTCCTGTTGGCTTTATTGGGCATACCAGACGAGTGCAGATGTGCAGTATGCGGTGCCACAGACCCATCTGCAGCATCACACATTGCATATGCCACACATGCAGGCAGGTGTTTCCCACACTACTAATTTGCAGTGCAGGGGAGTTTTTTTGACACTGGGAGATCCCAGTGTCAAAAAATCCCACACCTTAAAAAAGCAGGGTGATGCATGTGACAGCGTAGATTGCTAGAAACCAGAGCTTGGCTGGCTGGAGCTATGCTTTGACTGCCAGTCAGCCAGATCCGTGCTGCCAGATTGCCATGGCTAAAGCCTGTGGAGGCCCTCAGAACCCCAGGTAAGGCTGCTGGGGCCAGCCCAGGTACTTACCCCACTCTCCTCTACCCCATTCAGGGCAACTTGTCACATGCCAGAGCACGTTTGCACAAGCACAGGCATTTCCTAGGGGCAAACAGCAGCAGTAGGTATTGTGCCACTGCTGTTTGTCCCCAGGGAAATGCACATTCCTGCTAATGGGGCAGCACCCATTGAGGCTGTGCTAAGATTTCGAAATGGGGCCAACAAAGACAAACATGTTGTCTGGCCCATGGCTCTAAAATGTGATCTGAGCCAAACTGTCTCAACTAATTCCCAGAGCCCTGCATTCATTTATACCAATGCAAAGCAGGTGAAAAGTGTTTCCTGTTTCCCCCTAGTATAAATAACTATATAAGGTACAAGGCGATGGCGTATTGGCCCCCTAAGGTATGAATCCAGCTACTTACTCACTGCAGTGTTCAATTCACTGGTTTGGATGCTCCTTCCAGCTTGATGATGGAATTCATGCTGCCTAAATACATGGCAGCAGACTGTTTTCTAATTCATAACCTGAGGTACTCAGCTAACTGAAGCAGGTCTAAAGTTCATGCTGTTTGGGAAAAGCTATTTGACTCAGCCATACCTATTAAACCATGCTATGAAAAAGTTTAATTAACACTCGTCTGGTGAAATAGAACTCAGATTACAATATGGCAAGAACTAAAAATGAACCTCTTAAAATATTGGTTTAAATGCAGCAATCATAAAATAAGATTAATAACAAGCAAGGATAACTTTAGATTTTTAAAGATAACTAAGCAAATTCAGTACTCCAGCTAATCAGTTAATATAAAGTAATAGTTATAAATTCAATAAAATGTGTTGTAATAAACTATTTAAAATTAAAATGTTCTGGGTCTATTATAAATTAATTTATGATATTTATAAGGAAACTCCTGAAATTAATGTTGTGTCATGATTTAATATTGCCATCAAAAAGTATTAGCCTCAATGAACAAGGATAATGACTGCCAATAGGAGGGTGAAGAAAAGCAAGAAGCAGATACAATTATTAAGCAGTTGAGTTCTAAAATGCATCGCCCCCTAGAGTCTTGTGAATTAGCAGAATAATGATAAGAGTTTTTCTTTAGAAAGGGAAAGCCATTTACATTGAGGGGAATGTTTAAAACTAGCCTGCAAGATTTTGCAGCTGCTTTGCAAATTCCATAGAGTCGTCTTGATGTCTCAGTACCTTCACTGTGGGCTGAGGCAATGTAATGAAGCCACCACCATCTGCAGTGTCCTTATCTTTGGAATAAGCCTTGGAAGACCTATGCAGAAAAGACCTGCCATGCAACTTAAATCTAGCATTTGCCCACAGCAGAAGGTGTCTTCCTGGGTTTGTGCAGAAAGGGTCATTGGAAACAGGAGGCAATGAGAAAAGGGCTCAGGAAGCCATTACACACATAGGAAAGTCCAGCTGCAATTCTATCTCGTTATGGGCCTTGGTGCACAGGACACTTAGCACATGTTTTATTTAGATTGTAGTAAGCACTTCTACAAGCTAGAACTTGTTCTGAGAAGCTGCACACTAATGTTCACTACAGTCTGGACTGGGCTGGCTCTGGTGGTGTAGTTGACAAACAGCTGTGTGTTGGTCCCAGCCCCCACCAGAGCCTTGAATCTGATCTTGATATGGACTGTCAAACAGCTGTTTGTAGGTCCTGGCCCCTGTACCCCACCAGAGCCTTGAACTGGTTCTGTTACTCTGTCAGCCCCAGCTCCAGCATTGCACTGGAGCCTGTGCGGTCCATCATATAACCCCTGTGGAGCAGCTCCTTAGTAGGTGAACATGTGTTACTTACTTAATACCATCTAAAAATACTCCACTTGTGACGAGTCTTAACTTTGCTATGATACAATGGACTTAGCGCTTGATTTACTACTTGAACACACAGACACTAGCATTTTAAGTACAGTTAACATGTCCGAAGTGTGACATTTGATAAGGTCCCATGGGTTTAATACGTTCATCCCCACAACCTTCCAGGGAGATAGGGCAACTATCCCCATTTTACAGGCAGGGAAACTGAGGCAAGGGGCGATGGAGGGCCAGATTTGGAAATGTATTCCCATGGGAAAATATGCAGCCAAGCACCTTGTGCAGAAACAAGTCACATAAACAGGACACATGCCCAGCTCCACTGGCATCTCATGTCAATCTGCGGGTTTGGGTACCTACATTTTTCATCAACTTAGCCCTCAATGAGTTGTCCAAGGTCAGGTAGGAAGTCTGTGGCAGGGCAAGGACTTATTTCTCAGGTCACATTCCAATCACTGGATGTTCTTTTCTTCCCCAACCTAAAAGGCATAAAGGGAGGTAAAGAAAACTGGCACCATAGCCACACAGCCTGCCTGTGCATCAGGAGGGAATGTTTTTAGATAGGACCTATCTGAGACAAATATCCCCTCACAAAGTTTGCCTCATTTATGTGCATGACTAGAGGAAGGCTTCAGGGAACTAATTTCATCCCAGATCAGGGAACTGAAAGTTATTAGGTCCAAGAATAAACAGGCATTTATCTCCTGCTCCAATCAGTTAGTATCTGATGGCTGAAAAGCCATGAAAAGTGAAAGCTAGCACCAGTATCAATAGTTAAACCCCGTCAGTACTGATCTGCCTCGAACCATCATTTGCTGCACAAGGAGGTTTCTTTTCCTACTCTGCCAAGTAATTTCTGCTCTCAAGCAGAGTTCCAGATCCTTTGCTGACATAGTGATATTGCTCCACTGAAGTTAATGGAGCTACACTGAGCCACATCAACTGACAATCTGGCCCATGGGGAGTTTGTTCTCTCAGAGCCACTGGGAGCTCCAGAGAAGAAAAAGATAAACGAGGAAGAATATCTGGTTGTTTTCTCCAATAACTATTGGGAGAAAATAGCTTTGCTAATTTGCTGATATAATTCTCCCTGTGCAAGCCATGCTACCAAAACAAAAGGACTCATACAAGCAAATGGGTTTTTGTGTAGCACTCCTTTTGCCTTCTCACTTATATCCCAAAGGCTGTAATTGCTCTTCCTTTGAACGAAATCACACCTTTTTACACTTACTCCTTTGGGCAAATCAGCTTGCTTATTTTCAGCCACATAATCTGTCCCATCATGCCCTAATGAGTTATAACAGAAAACGATGTCCTTAAGTGGGACTAAGCTGACAGGGGCACATGAACTCTGAAGTGGGGGGGGCAGAAATCAATCACCCTTTTTTTCTTGCATGTCATCTTTGTAATGTTCAGAAAGGAAACCTAAAGGCAGAGATCACCAACAATGATGTTTCCTAATTTTACATGAGGTCTTACACTCAAATAAATGCCCTATATTATGTGGCTGCATAACTTCTCCAGTGGGTTAGGTCTTTGCCAACTATGGGAAATTAATTATAAGATCTTGTGCATTTGTTTCCAAAGACTGATGCACATGAAATTATTACAAAACATTTTCAATGAATTGAACCAATGAACCAAAAGAAACATAGTTTTAATGGGGGAATTAGGTGTGTTTTGAATGCCCATGTACCCTGCTGAAAATGTAGTCAATAGCATCTATATGCAGCAAGCTTTTGTCTCTGCTGTCAAAAGTAGTCTGCCACCTACTGCTTACGCAGAAGGTATTTTTATGGTTAATAATGGCGTAAGTAATGAGTAAAAGATTTTTGTGCTTCAAGAATTTTTTGATCTTTGGAAGGATATTTGTGGCTTAAGTTTTTTGTTTTTTAAAGAGACTAGGAAATAATAGAAAATTTTGGAAAAATCAATCTCTTTTAGCCACTGTGGAGCTGTTGGTGATATTGTTGTTGATAATGACTATAAAATTTAGGGATAAGAGTGGGAAGGCCATCCTCAGTCAGGACAATTTTGTGATTTTTATAATTAATACTTAGCACTTTGTCACTAATAAAATCTCAGCATTCACTTTCCTCCAGGATGTGTAGTAACAGTGGCGTATTCCTGGAGATGCCACAGTAGGGCAGTCACCACTGAGCAGCAGATGTTTTGCATTTAATGGGACCCACAATGGTTTTTATGTTTTGGAAGTACTGTGCAGTCTATGGACTCTGTTACGGCTGTAGGCATAGCCCCATGTAAAGTGTGGCACATGGATAGGCACAGAGGAGCTGGGGAAAGAACTTGGGATTCAAGCAAGGCCGGAGGAGCTGGGGAAAGAATTTGGGAGTCAGCACTCTTCTTTCCCTATTTTCCCTTCCTCTAACTCCTTGGTGGGAAGTGATATGCAATCAGAAACACATGACTTTCACAACTTTTTTTTCTTCCCAAGGCCTGTGGTGGCTTGACATAGGAGTGGTGGCATCTCACTTCCTCTGATAGCCTGGAGCAGGGGTGGATCCAGGATTTCCCAAAGTGGGTGTGTGGAAGCAGCAACTCAGACTGCAGGGGTAGTTGCATCACATGCTTTCAGCCTCCGTTTTCCCTACCAGTGTGGGCAGACCATACAACAGGTCCCTCCAGGGACTTTTTGAAGTCCCTAAAGCAAATAGAAGTCCCTTCTTCCTTTCCTTTTCTGCTCAGAGGCAGCCCCTTTCCTTCTCCACAACACCCCTGCCTGCCAGGGCTGTTTTATCCACAGTTTGACAGTGAGGAAGCTCCAGAGCCAACTGGGCTGATCCAGGGCTGGGCTTAGCTGAGAAGAGGACAGTGGCAACTGGGTGGCTGAAGAGTAGTTCTTCCCACTTTGCCTGGTCCTGGAGCAGGCGCTGGGAAGGGGAACGTACATCTATCCTTGTTGTCATTGTTCCTGTCCCCAGCTGACCCCAGCTGCTGCACAGCAGGCAGGAAGGATTCTGGTGCTTCAGGGGAAAGGCAGGGGGAAGGATTGGAAAGGAGACATGCCTTTGCACAGGAAGGGGAAGGGAGAGATGATTTTCACCTGCTTTAGGGACTTCGGAAAGTCCCTGGAGGCTCTCGTGGTGTAATCTAGTCCAAAAGTGAGGTGCAGCTATGCCACTGCACCCCTTCTGCATCCTCCTCTGGCCTTGAACAGCCATGATACTATCAGTTCTCATTGAGTATACAAGTTCCCTTCCATTTTTGAGCTATTATTGTTTATCTCGTGGGTATGTGAAAGTTAGTCACATAGATATACTTAGGCTCTCTCTAGCATACAGCATTGTACTTACAGATTATTTAAAATGCTAGTCCCCTCAGAGTTGCTGAAGCTGCCAACCTTGTGAGTCAAAAATTCCAGCAAGCAAAGATGACAGTGGCACCCATGGTTCACTAAAAGCTGGTTTAAAGAAATAAAGTGTTTTCTTTTAAATACTAATGCTTAGTTTCTGGTGTGATGTTGGCCCAGGCTCCAATGTGATGTTCTGGCACTGTTCTTTTTCACAGCAGAACTCAATCAGCTGTGCACTCAGGCATCGCAGAACTGAACACAACTCTTCCTCTCAGCGTGGCTGCCATTCTGACATGCTTTGCCATTCTTTCTGATCAGGGAGTGCAATACTTATAAATTCCTGATTTAAGCTGAGGTAGTGTTGAAGTGCTGTAGATATGATGATCCAGGAAATATGTGAGAGAAAAGAGTATTTTTGGGAGGGGGATATTTTTTATTGGACCAATTGCATGGTTGGGAGAAATTTTAGGCAAGATTTTGAACACAAAGTGCCTTTCTTTAGGTCTGTGAAAGAGAAACAGACACAGCTTGAGAACAATACCCTGTATAAAACTCCATATGTAGGTAAAAACAGTCTGCCTGGAGGAATGGATCAGGGTTATAAAAAGAGCAAACAGACATTATCAGGATTAGCTGAAAGACAAGGGAAATGGAGTAGGGAGGATAAGCTGAGTCAGTTGAAAGGGTGTCTCTTAATGACAAGTTATAGGTAATAATGGGCAAAATACTTGGAGAGTGAGATCTTGTTTTCTTGATAAACAGTAAATATAATAGAAAAAAAAATCTAGTTCCAATCATAATGATAGTGTGTAAGAGGGGAACCTCATAAAAGGGGTCATGGTTTAGACATTTTTGTATGTGGATGAGTTCTGGAAAAAAACAGACAACCCCAGAATAATGACAGTAAGAAAGGTTTAGATTCTTTTACCTTGGCTTGCTTTGAGTAGTACCTCAATACTAGAAGAATGCTTCCTTTGATTTTAAAACTACCCTGGAAGTTCACCTTAGGAGAGTGATTCTCATCCAGGGTGCTGAAGCACCCTGAGATGCCTTGAGAAACTTTTAAGTGTGTCATGGAGTGCCCCAAAATGTCAGCGCTGTTAGATGTGCAAGCTTGACTTGCAAGATAAACTCTGAGATTTTAAAAAGGGATTCATAGTATTGAAAACATTCTGACCTGGTGTGGTCTGAGTTCTTTGCAACAGAAAATTGCTGTATTTTTCTGTAGTCAAAACTTGAATGAAAACTAAGAGCTGGCATTGTCCAGGGGGTGCCTCAAGCCTAAAAAGTCTGAGAACCACTGACTTAGTGTGTGTGAGGAAGGATCACCAAGGATTTGAGTGTGGAGACTGTGAAATCAGTGGGACATCTTGAGCAAGGTGATGGTCATTTGTGCGCTGTAGTCCTCCATAATTTGGTCCTAAATTCAGTGATTGACTCATCCCCAAATTACTCCTAAAAGGTAAATCAGAGATTTGTGGGAGGTGTATTTAGAATTGAAGTTGTGGATTGAATTTCAAAGCTGAAATGAAAGGTTTCTTGTATTCAATTTATTTTTCCTCCTTTTTAATAGATCTATAATCCATACATATTAGGGGACAGATATATACAAATCAGTATAAGCAGAGGATCTGCCACTACTGCATACCATGGAAACAAAAGCAGCATATGTAAGTATCCGTGTCATTAAGAACACTGAGTTAATGTGTTTATACCACATCTCACTGTGAGGGAGAGAAGGAGCCAGCGGGCTCCGAGACTCCCCGCCCCGGCGCAATCGTGCTAAGATCCCGCACTCAAACCCAGAGTGCGGGGCAAGAACTCACTTCTTCCAGGTGCACGAAGAAAGGAGGGGCCTGGACGGTGAGGGCCGGCATAAAAGAGATGCCAGCGGCCAGAAAAGAGGCGACGGAACTGGAAGAGCCCAGTGGGGAAGTGGACACTGGCGAGAGCACTCTCGTGTGGATGCACACCATCCTGAAGCGTGGCCAGACCTTTTGGCGCAAGGGTAAGACCCTGCAGGGTTTGTGAATCTGGGTAACCAGCCCAGTGAAGCCATGGACTACGTGCGGCCTCCGGGTGCGGCTGGAACCCGGTAGGCACAGCTACTATATAGACTATAATAGAGGGGCGGTTGTGGACTGCAAGATCGCAGCCCATTCAGTAAAGGACCGAGTGGTCTCGAAGAGCCCTGGGGAGGGCTGAAGAACCCCTTGGGAGTTGGAAAGGGGGTTCCAACCCTGCGGCATACAGGGAAAGAGCAGAGGACGTCCGCTGAGGATTAAAGCGGTCCCCAAGCCCTGAAGAATCCCTGGCCGTACTTGTTTGTGCTGATCCTTTGCTTTCTTTTTTTCCCCCTCTCTCTGGGGACTATTTGGTGAGATACCTTATCAAGTGGCCGACCTAGATAGGCAGCCACGACCCCAGTGGAACGGGCGAGGGTGTAGGGGTGGCGGAGCCCTCAGCTACGCGGGACCCGCGAGGAGCGAAGGAGTCTCACCTTTGGAATGACACGCGCCGGACCATCTGGACCATTCAGGAATTATCATCAAAGTCATGGCAGGCGAGGCGAGCGCGTGCAAAGAGTCTGAATATAGGTGAGCTACTCCTTGGCGTCTGGTGAGCGATTCACAACAAGGGGGAGGCGGTAGCGACCGCAGCGAAGCAAACCCCCCCACACTCACCACATCAGATCATAGCCTGTTGTAATGCTTGACCACCTTCATAGGCAGAGTGTTCCACCTAATCTCCAACCTAAATTTTCTCTGCCGCAGCTTGAGGCCACTGCTCCTAGTCCTCTCACTGTGGCCAATGTGTCAAGATTTTCCTACTTATGCTTGTAATTCTATTTTTATTTGGTAACACTAAACATGGGTATATAGAAGCTACTGAATGCCTGTGCCCAAAGGCCAGTAAAAGTAATGGGAGATTTACCATTCATTTCAATGAGCTTTGCAAAAGACACAGAATAATTGAAAGAAAACAATTGCAGATATAGGTTAGGAAAAGTACTATGGAATTGGATAAGGTGGAATCTGAGATAATTTTATAGACATTAAATGGGGACTATACAAATGCTTTAGAATCCTACAGAATTTAATAAAAATGTTATCGTGTTTCTAGATTGTTTTAGCCATCACAAAGACTTCTACAACAGGGTTGCAATTGTCTACTAAATTACATAGACTATTTTTTGCAATAGAAGGAAATCTATTTCTTATTGTATTTGGAGGACTCTCTCATAAGAGAGCCTCTTTTGGGGGTAGAAGGAAAACATTTAATATATCTTGTTGCATTAAAAATTGTCAAACTATATCAATGCAGTCATTTGGGGGCCAGATTTTGAAATTTTAATTCTGGACTTCAACAGGTTACAACTTGTGGAGTAAGGCAGAATCCAATGTGTGATATGGCTGTGAGAAATTACATTTTTAAAATGGTAGTTAATGGGCTTCTTGATCCCAATGAAGTCAATAGTTAGATTTCTGTTGATCCATAATAATGCCAGAGTTTGACTGCAGTCCAGGAAAGGGTCAAATTATGCCCTGAGAAATTGATACTTATATCCAAAAGCAGGACTGAGGCACAAGTTATAATTTAGGAGGATTTGGCCGAAGATCTGCTCTTCATATTGATTCAGAAATTTCTTGAGCTTACATACATACATACATACATACACACATACCATATTTACTGGACTATAAGATAACCCTGAATGTAAGATATGGCAGGACAGGGACCTGCCCCCTGCCATGTTCTATTGGACACAGCCCTGTGGGTGGAGGAAATCACCCAGCTGCCAGCAATCTCGAGAGTGCGAGAGCTCATACTCCAGAGAACTAGCCCTGATTGGCTCTCAGCAGGAGGTGGGCAGTTTAAAGGGTAGACTGTTACAGTCTGATACCACATCTATTTAGTGTTAACTTAGGGTATTGACAGAAGAGACATTTCTCATGTGATTGGCCCCTTGAAAGCACTCTACAGGCATGCCCTGACAGAAATACACAATTACAGAGCTCTTTAATAGTGCCCAACAGCATGATAAATTCATTGTCAAGTAATGAGGGTTCAGATGAAGGTGCTCCAAAGCAGAGCATCCTTATTAACTTCTGTCTGTCTCTTCACATGATTGGGCTTAGTCCGATATAGTCCAGGCCTGCCCCTGGTGCTGTCTGCGGGATGGGAGGGGGAAAAGGGAGGGAAGGGAGCTCCAGGCTGTGGTTTGTTCAGCCTGTGCTGGAGAGAGGGGCAGATTTCCATGGGGGGCTTCAATCTACCCTCCTACCCTCTAGTACTGGCTGGGCAAACCCCAGCTCAGAGCTCCCTCCCCTCCCTTCTCCCCCTCCCATACTGCAGAAAGCATCGAAGCTGGTTGGGGAGAGTGTTGGGCATGGCTGAGGGAGAGAGACTGCAGAGAGGCAGCTCCTCCTGGATCCACTCCAAAATGCAGTTTGATCCCTCACTCTCCCTGCTACCCACCAGTGAATGTCTGCTGGGTTGGGGTAGGGTTGGGGGATCACTGTAGCTCATGGTGCTTCTAGCACCCTTAGAGACTGTTCTATCATTTTTAAACTATGTGAGCTATGAGCATCTGTTTAGTTACGGCTTTAGAGTGTTTTCTGAGCTCTTAATACATCTTAAGTGTAACTTTTATACAGGCCACTTACTACACACACACACACACACACACACACACACACGGGTGTTTCAGAAACTAGAGGCAAAGTGCCTGCCCATGCTGTATGTTTGCAACAAAGTGGGAAGCTACACAAAAGAAAGGAACAGTGATGGCCGCGTTGTTGAATGCACCCATCATTTCTGACTGTGTAGAGAAGTGAAGTTGTGTAGTAGATGATCATTGTGCATAAGGTTTTTTTTATTTTAAGATTGCCATTTCTTTATGAAACACACTTAGACTTCATAGATTTCATGGACAGTGGGGGCTGGAAGGGACCTCATGAGATCATTGAGTCCAGCCCCACCTCCAGAGGCAGGAAGTCTGCAGGGATCAGATGATTCCAGCAAGATAAACATCTAAATGTCTTTTAAATGAGTCCAAAGTCGGTGCTTGCACCACCTCTGGGGGGAGTCTGTTCCAGACCTTGGACACTTAGACTGTAAAGAATTTTTTACTTATATTGAGTCTGAATCAGCCTTCTAGAAGTTTGTGGCTGTTAGACCTAGTTATCCTTTGGGGAGCCCTGCTGAACAAGTGTCATCCCAGATCCTGATGCACCCCCTGTCATGAAGATAGAGAACCAGCATTGGCACAAACTGAACACCAGCAAGAACTAAGAAAGGAAAAGAGGGAGCTGTGCTTCCAGAATATCTGCTCGATAAAGCTAGTGCAGCCCCGGAGGGAGAGTGAGGAGGAGAGAGCCCTGGATGACAACAAGGGGAGAAGTGTGGCACACTGGAATGAGGAGGGGGCTGTTTGGGAAGGCAGGGGTGAAGAGGAGTTGGATGTTGACTGACTGGGAGATGTGGGGGACTGTGTCAAGCTGGGAGAGAACAAATAAAGAATCATTGCTGGTAACGCAATCTGGGAGCCAGCACAACAGCAAGGAACAGAGGATCAGCCAAGAAGAGGCAGAAGAGCCCTACAGAGTCAAGTAAAACTTCTCTTAAAATTCTTTGTTTACAACGTCAGGTTAGACTGGCATTAATCAGTAGCTTGAAAAATAGGCTTCTGTCATTTCTTCCAGTCCAGAGACGGTTATACCCAAGAAACAATGTAAAAAAAATATAGATAGATACCTAATAAAAGAACTTTATCATGAAGAGCACACTGTGAGTTTTCATTTTTCTGGTCAACCAGATCATTTTCTGGAAAAGTTCAAAACTTCAAGGGAATAGATCAGTACTTCATTGCCCAGTGGTGTTTAAGTTGCATCCTCCCAGAAAAAGAAACCCTTTAGCAACAAGATGTTGCAGGTGAGACCCGGGGTTGCCACTCAAAGGAAAAGAGAAAGAAATGAGGAATAATCTGGTAATTTGAGACCTAATCTAGGAGACTGTGATTTAGGTACACCAAGAGACTAGACTGAATCTACCATACCCCCTTATATACTTATAAGCAGCCACTAGCATTCCCTCTAAGCTGTGTGGTGAGCATGGCCATGCAGGCACCCCTGGCAGTGTGGCACGAGCATGCCTGCACAGCTGTGCATGCCATGCAGCTTAGAGGGAACAATGGCAGCCACCAAGTACCCTCTGAGCCTTCTCTTCACCAGGCTGAAGAGTCCTATGTCCCTCAGCCTCTCCTAGTAAGGCTTGCTCTTTTGGCCTTTGATTATACAGGTGGCTCTCCTCTGGAGACTCTTGAGCTTATCCACATCCCTCCTGAAGTGGGAGGCCCACAGCTGGGCTCACTACTCCAGCTGCAGCCTCGCTAAGGCCGAGTAAAGTGGGAGGATAAAATCATTGATTTTGTTTGAGATGCACCAGTGAATGGGGGCTCATATTCATCTTCAGCACCACCAAGCCTGTAAGTATGATGCTGGTTTTTTGTCTCAAGGTGGAGTACCCTGCATTTCTCTATGTTGAATGCCATCAGGGTTTGTTCTGCCCACTTTGCAATAATGTCCAGCTCAGCCTATATCCCCAGCCTGTACTCCGGTGTGAACTCCTTCCCCCAGATTTTAGTGTCAGTGTCGTCCATGAACTTTCCCAGCCCATATCTGATGCCTGAATCCAGATCATAATAAAGATATTGAAGGGTACTGGCCCAAGCACTGAGCCCTGGAGGACTCTACTGGTAAACTTGCACCACATTGATTTGTTCCCATCAACTAATACCATTTGGATCTGACCCTGGAGCCAGTTCCCCAACCATTGAACTGTGAGATGGTCAAGGTCACAGTTCCCCAGCTTGGTCATTAGGACATCATGCGAGACCAAATCAAAGGTCTTCCTGAAATCCAGATAAATGACACCAACCTCATCTTCCTTGTCCAGGCAATGCACCACCTGGTCATAGAAGAAGATGAGGTTGGTCAGGCAAGACCTTCGAGTAATAAAATGATGTTGGCTAGGTTGCCTTCCATTAGTCTGTTGCAGGTGGATCCCTTGATAATTTTCTCCAAGATCTTTCCAGGGATGGATGCAAGTACTTTCCAGTGAGGGCTGCAGGAGAGGCCCAAAAGATGGTACATCTGCCACCCAAGGCATGAGCTAGCTAAAGCCTATGGCCTAAGGGGCCCAGTCCAAGACGGAGCAAGGCAGTACAAGTTGTTGATGTGTGAAAGAGACCCTGTGAGAGAGGGTGGAGTGTGAGAAGCCCTAGTGAGAGGAGGGTGGTATGAATGTGGGTGTGTCTGAGGCCTGAGCTTGGCCTGGCTGTAGGCCAGGAGCATTGCATCATCTGGATGCCATCTGTGAGGCTTGGACTGCAGCGTAGGGGAGAAACAGAGCCACAGATAGTGCCCCCTGGCATCGGGACAAGAATAGGCAGCCTCCTGCCTTAATTAACAAGCTAATTAATTGCAACGAGACATGGCAAGTAAAACAGGTGGGTGGCATGCCCAAAGGCAGGTGAGGAAACTTGGACTGTGGCTGGTCAGGGTCCCCCACTTTGCCACATACTCCAGGAGCCACATATCTCAGTTAAAGCCCTAGAACTGTCAGTGGTCAACAAGTCTGTCTATCTAGGCAGCATGCTGTCCCGTGCTGTCATCATCAGTGACAAAAGTCAATGTGAGACTAGCAAAAGCTAGCATGGCCTTTGACTGACTGTGTAAAGACTGCAGAGGCATCAGAATGTTGATGAAAGTGAAGGTATTCTAAGCCATCGTTCTCCTGACTCTTCTTTATGCCTGCAAAACATGGACTGTCTACCAGCATTATGTCAAGAAACTAAACTACTTCCACCTGTGCTGCCTGCAAAAGATACTAAAGAACAAGTGGCAGAACAAGATTCCAGACACTGAGGAGCTCAGAAGATCAGCTCTTCACAGTATTCACACTCTACTGAAATTGGTGCAGCTAAGATGGGCCGACCACCTTTCAAGAATGCCCGGCACTCGCCTGCCAAGGAAAATTTTCTACGGTGAACTATCAAATGGAGTACGCTCTTGGTGCGCACCAAAGAAGCGGTACAAGGACAGCCTAAAGGTGTCCCTAAAGAGTTTCAGCATCAACCCAGAGTTCTTGGAGCAAATTGCCAACAACTGTCCACCCTGGAGGTCACCAATCCAGGACAGAGCACTGGCCTTTGAATAGCAATGCGCAGCCAAAGCAACGAAGAAATGTGTGGCCAGGAAAACAAAATCCTTTTGTACCCAGTCCTCATTGCTTTCCTGCCCCTGCTTCAGCAGATTGTTCAAGGCAAATCATTTACATACCCGTGTGACCTAGCCTCTACCCCTTCCCTTTCTCTTTCCTTTCTCTCTTTTCTCCTTTTTCCTTTTTTTTCCTCCTTTTCTCTTTTCTCCCTTTCTCTTTTCCCCCTCCCTGTTTCTTTCCCATTTCTTTTCTCTTTTCTTCCCTCTCCCTTCCCCTTCCCCCCGCCTACACTGGATGTGGTCACCTTTCCCCACAAGGGATGAACAATATCTACACATTGATATGAATCATATATCAGTATCACCATCACTGTTGATTTGCAATATATTCCTGTCTGTTTTGCCAAATAAAATTATTTAAAATCAGGTAAGTGGGGTTTTTAAAATATTTTACAAATAGCAACATTTCATTTTGTTGCTAATTTAAAAAAACTTTTAAAAATGTAGTTAGTGAAAGCTGACAATTGACTATAGTGGTGCCAGCAGACACTACAGAGATATAATTGACCCTGTGTAACTACATTGCATGCATGACAATTGCTTTAAAGTTCTAAATCATAAAAATTGAATAGCTTGTTTAAATAAATCAGCAGAAACTGATGCAATAAATAAATTCACTTCAAAGTGAAGCACAGTAAACGTTAATAAAAATACTGAAACCCTGATGTGAAGCTGGGAATGGCAAGGGTTAATGCACAAAACTATATTTTGGATTAATATTGTTAAAAAACCATGGTCCGATTCTTTTCTATTTATTTTAACATTCAAACCAAGTGATACACCAGGGAATTATTAGGCAAATTAAAACAACAGATGGACTTGCAGTTACATGCATAAGGACATCTTTTCAAAAAACCTCCTGACAATTTCAGATATTCCAAGTTACTCTATTTAATTTCAGATGAAGAATCTTTCTTTTTTTCTGTAGAGCTGTCAATCTCAGCAAGGCCATAAGAAGATGATTTTAAAACATCATGAAATATATTTTTCCACTTGTCTCTTTTGAGTACACTGACAATCAGCTTTTAAAATGGGTATAAAAATTCATTCCATTTTTTTAACAGATGCAAAACATGAACATTCAGATCTTTCAGACTCAGGAGACTGAATTGTTATGTTTATAGGAATGATTTCTTTGCAGTCAAATACGTTGACATGGTCTTTGAAGGCAAAGTATCAAATTTTCCAGTGGTCTGTCTGTCTTGGAACTAGAAAAAGGACTTTTTGAATGCAGGTATTGCTGAACCAGATCAAACCCGCTTCAACATCAATAGCCAAGACAGCTGGCTTAGTGTGGGATTTGAACCATGATTCTAATATTGAAAGATAGCAACATAGTTTTGAACTGCAGTAGAAAATAGAATGGCTATAACTACACCCTTTGATTGGCCTACTGCCTTGTTTTTTTCCATGATCTATACTAACATGAGAAAAAGGAGAAGAAAGAAAAAAAATTCCTCTTTAAATAACAAACAAATTTTCCTCTATAAAGTGACTTTTAAGAAGCCTGTGTATAGATTTTAAGCATTAAGCACCAATAAAGCCAGTTTAAATATCATGCTATTATGATTGTAACAACCCTCAGTACATTAATTAATTAACATGGGATAAGTTGTGGAGTTGCTACATACTCTGGGTATGGCATGAGACTATGTTCAGATACCAGAGCAGTGGAACCAATATAATGACCTACAAGCAAATGGTCTTATAGTCTTAGAAGACTGTAGCACTGGTGAAACCAATGATTGTTTAGAAGGACTGTTGCTTTTCAAAAAAGGTAACCCTTCTAAATGTACTGCCTGGAATACATTTAAATATGAATCTAGTTTAATGATAGATCAAAGCTTTAGATGTTACTCTTATCTTTAAGTACATATGTAGTTCTATTGAAGCTTATGCATGTGCATAAGCTTTTGCCATTGTGATCCGAGCCTTTGATTGCTGTCACTTTGTTGGATTTATATTTGTGTAAGTGTGGTTAAAGTCAGGTGCACTTTGACTCAAATCGTGCCAGTTGGTGTCATCATTGACAATCTCTTGATTCGAGGATGATCTCTACCACAGCTCATTGATGGCTCTGGAAGTGACTGTGAAGAGTCCAATCTTTGAGCCAGAGATCCATCTGCAGAAGTTACAGATCTTTCCACAGTGGCGAGTAGGCTGTAGGCTGGGATTTCTCTTCCTTTCTTTCCTCTGCTCTCTCTTCTCCAATTGGTATAACTCAGGGGTGTCAAACATATGACCTGTGGGCTGGATCTGGCCCATGGAGCCCCATTGTCCAGCACCTGGAACTGGCTCTGGTTTTAAATTGACCAAGAAGGGTCCTGCAGACAGGCCCCAAGACATATACCATCACATGGCACCTGTTCTGGCACCATGGTGGCCAGTTCAGGAACTGCACTGTTTGCCCCAGGTGCTCTCAGATGTGTGCTGCATGTGGCACCTGCTCCAGCTGGTCTGTGACCTGCCCTGCATACAGCACCTGTAGGCACCATGGGCAGCATAGGTCCCTGACTGGCTGGAGCAGGCACCACATGTGATACAGTCCCTGACCAGCCACCAGGGTGGCACAGATCCTGGAACAGCCACCAAGTGCAATGCAGTCCAGCAGTCCAGCAGAAGCTACTTGTAGTTCAGTGCCCACTCCAACTAATCCAGGATCTGTGCTATATGCTGTGTCTGCCCAGGCCAAAAAGTGCTGGCACCTTCTCTGGCCACTCCAAGACTTTTGCCATATGCACCGTGGATCCTGGGGCAGCCAAAGTGGGCACTAGGTCCAGCATGGTGTGGAGGGAGGGGTGCCATGAACTGGCCCCATGTCACTCACCCACCCTATAGGCCCAAATGAGTTTGACACCCCTGGTACAACTACATTGAGATCACTGGCCCTTCTCTGTTTTTACCTGCTCAGACTGTAAAATATAACTGCAGTTGTCCTGGGAAGGAAGACTTTTGTCCTGGGATGCTGTAGATGTAAAAATCCAATGTCCTACTTCAAGTCCCTCTGAAGTATGCAGGATAAAATGTGCTAATGCCTTTTCTCAGAAAATGACTATATGTGTTTGTAAGGTTGTTGTGCTTTTCCCTGGGACAGGCTGACCAGGCTGCATGCTCATCTCCGGTGAAGTAGCAGCAACATAGCTTGAATGAGTGGTATGTGTAAATGAGTGGACTGTGCTGTGGCTCTTTTTAACTTGGGTCAAACTCTGAGACAGTAAGGCCCATATAAATGAGACATTTATTTACAGCCTCAGAGGCTGGTTTATTGCCCTGTTGGGTCAGGTCAGTGCTCTGGATCTCAATATCTATACTCTTCTTCCAAAATGTATGTTTGGACCTAAATTACTGGACAGGTTTTTTGTTTCAGATGTAATAAATATGGTTTCAATAATTGATTGTAGCAATTTATTAGTCTATAATGGTCTTTATAAAAACCAAACTGATTTTTATTTCAGAGGCTGGTTAAAAATGAAAGGATGCAAAATAAAGATTTTTTTTTGAACAATTTTTTTTTATTACCAGTAGATGCTTTTTGTAATTCTCATTGTTTAAAAGTATACACTCTGGTAAGATTTTATTAGTACTCCAAAATCAGAAGACATACCAATGTCCTTTGAGTATTAAATCTTAAATGGGGCTTCAAAAATCAGATGATATATCCAAAAGTTGGCTCCATTTACAACAACACTTAATATTTATAGTCACTTTAATCTAATGGGCAAGAGCTGTTTTATTTTTATTGTAGATTTCCCCAGCTTGGTGGTACTGTAGCTAATTGAGCTTGCAGAGCTAATGCACTGACCCATTCACAAGATGCTTATCTGAGATTTATAGCTGTCACAGCACAGCAAAAATTTGCTGATTTACTTAAGAAATTTGCAGCACAAGAAAATGTGAAATGGTTCAATAGGTGCCTATTATCTCTATTCTCATTTATTCCTTCTTAAAACGAGTGTGCAGAATGATCAATGTACATTTGCCCATTTGACTGTCTACAGTAATGGCTTTTTGAAACTGTATTGGGAAAGCAACATGATTTTACTTTTCAATTTCTATCATAACAGCCATTTAAAATTTTTGAGCTTCTCCCCTTAAACTTGTATTCTGAAAAGATGTTCAATATATTAGGTAAAATATTTGCTTTTTTATTTCAGCAGTCTATTGTAAGTGCATCACACTTCATTCTAACAAGTGTTATCCCTAAGAAACACTCAACATGTTTACACATGCTATTAATTCAACTGAATAAACTCCAGCCACACTGGAGTTTATTGCTCCTGGGCACTGCAGTTACATGTGTGCCTGGAGAGCAGCACATTGAGCTGGGTCGGAGCAGTCCTGGCTGGCAAGGGGCCCAGGGGATCAGCCTGTCATCACAGGGCTGCTCCAACCTGGCTCAATGTGTTGTGGAGGGGGTGGCTGGGGCACAAGGGTGCTTCAGTGTGGGGCTAGCCCATAGGCACTGTTTCCATGGGAGCTCTAGGGCTCAAGAACCCGCCAAAAAAATTAGCAGGGCTCAGCACCCAGGAGCCATGGCTGTTTTCTTGCAGATGTTTAAAAAAAACCCCAAAAAACTCACTATATCAGAAACAGCAGCACATTACTTCAACCCGGCCCTGCAGTGTCTGTAAAGATCAGGCGCTTCTGCAGGGCTTTTTGGCACTTTAGCTAAAAGTTGATTCAATCAGCTATTAAATAAAAGCTCTAAAAAGCCTCACTAAAGTACTTGATCTTTACAGACTGTGCAGAGCCATGTTAAAGTAACATGCTGCCTCTTGGCGGCATAGCTGATTTTGGATTTAGGACCAGACAGCTTGTTTTGGGGTGGGGACACACCCTTAGACCGACCACAACCTGTCCATTCAATAATAGGCAAATGTATTGATACACAATGATAATGATAACAGAAAAAAACCCAATACAAGCAATCAAGCAACTCTAATATTATAAAATCCTAAGTCTTTCTGTCTGTCTATCTGTTCATAACACTTTATTCGCACTCTGGCTGATAAACAGTGAATCAGAGTGCAAAAAAGTATTCAGACAGGAGCTGGTGGTGTGGTGGAGGATTGCCATGATGGTGGGGACGCAGAGGATGGAAAGTGGGGCAAGGCCAGCACAGCTGGCCTGACCCCTCCCTCCACTCCCTGGAGGTGGGGGCAATGGAGCGGATGGAACAGGGGGGTGAGGCCAGCACCTTGCGCCTGTGCCCTGCTCCCTGCAGGTGGCAAGGATGAAGTGGAGAGGGGGAGGGACGAGGCCACCAGAGCTGACCTCACCCTCTCTTGTTCCTTGCAGGTGATGGCAGTGGTACTGAGGGGGGGAGTGGGGTCGGGGCACCATGGGTTGGGCAAGGCCATGGCTTTGGCCTTGGCCCACCCCTCCCCCCTTCCCTTGTTGCTGCTGCAGGGTCTGATGCAGGATGAGGTAGCAGTGGTGTGGGGAGGAGTGGGCCTGATGCGGGTGGGGGAATAGTGGACGCACCGTGGTGGTGGCAGTGGAGGGAGGGGAGAGGGGGGAGAAGTGGGCACAGGCCCCACATGCAGAGGAAGGAGGACTGAACCCAAGCTGGGGGAGAAGCCAGGCTGCTGAGGTGGTGGGGGGCAGCGGTGGGCCCAGCCCAATGCGTCAGCAGCTGGGGGAGGGGAGGAGTGATCCTTCTCCCCCCTTGGGCCCTCTCATTCCCCATCCCCTTCTCCCTCCCATTGGCTCTGAGGCCACTCCTCCCATCCACCCTACGCCATCGAGTCAGCCCGGGCTCATTGCTTTCCCCACCACAGTGAGCTGGCTTTTCCCCACCCTTGGGCCTGGTCCTCCCCCACACCAGGCCAAGGCCCACTTCTCCTCTCCCCCTGCCACTGCAGTGGAGAGGGAGGGAACGAGCCCAGACCCCAAGCAGAAGGAGGTAAAGGGGGAGTGGGCCCGGATGGGGTGGGGGCACAGGGCTCCATCCCCACATGCTTCCCTCCCCACCATTCCTGATGGGCAATTGGCTGGTTCTATATATCTATCAAAACCTAGGGCTGTCATCAGAGTCAAAGTACATCTGACTAGGATGCAATCTTCATTCTGAGGCTCTCTCTTAGGTGTCAGATGTCAGCATGCCATCAGCCTGGAGTTGGGACTCCGAGGCTCTCCCTTCCTCCCCCCCAGTGGGGTGGATGAGATGGGCTGGTGGTGTGCCCTCGGTCCATGGGCCTTGGGGACCCTCCCAGGGGATGGGGAAAGGGGACCCCTATCAGGGAGGAGGAGGACCCAGGTAGGGCAGGGAGGAGGGACCCTCTGTTACTCTCAGGTACTTCTTTTGTATTCTCCTTCCCTATGGATGACTCCAGATGACTCTTCATCTGTGGCTATCGCTAGTTGATCTCTCTGTGTGTTTATCACACTATCCATGTAGCTCATCACACACACACACACACACACACACACACACGCACGCTAATTTGGTCTTCCTGGGCCTTCTCCTAATTTGGTCTGGTCCCCCCAAACCTGGATTCAGGCCCCCCTGCTCTTTGGCCTTTAAGCTGGTGCCACCTCATCTCATGTAATGGAACAGTATGGTACATGCCCCCAGGTTCCCAGACTCTGTGTGTCTGTTGGCCTTGTTGTGTTAGACAGCCTGTCTGCTTCAAAGGCTATGTGAAACTGTGTATGTGAGACCCAAGCTTCCAGAAATCAACTAACCCCTGCTGCCCATCCTGAACAATTCTAATGCATATATGTATATACACCTAGCCAGCAGGCAGCCCCTACACTGAAAGACCCTTATGTCCCAGCCAGCCCCGTCAATGTCTATATGTGTGTTGCAGCACACTAAATAACACCGTTATTAACAAGTACTATCCTACGGCAGCATTTATTAGTTTACTGTTGCCTAATAGGGCTGCATGTGTAAATGCTGAGACTTTACCGTGGAGCTAATTGGACAAACATCTCATATAGACGCACCCACTGTGTACATAATCCTGCTCAGGTAACCCATGTTAACATCAAATTGAGTGATATTGTAGGAATATAAATAAGAACAGAAATTAGTTAATGTTGGGCCTGATTATAAGTGGTTGCTTAACTATGGGAATTGGTTGTTTTTTCCTGTTCTTCAAAGTTAGACCACATTTTGGCCCCAAGTGTTGATGAGTCCACCTAATCCTTATAGGATGAGGATCTGATACTTATTCAAGTCATCTGAAAGATACATCAACTGCATAAGGAGCTGGATTAGGTCTTCATACCTGCATGAGTTCAAAATTAAGCTTTGAATATGGATTCCTGTTTCATTTCAATCACAGAGCTAGTACTGTAAGCCTCTGATGTTGGAAGAACAAATTCTCCTCTCATTGTAGCTAATGGAAATTTTGCCATTGACCTAACTGAGGGGATCATTTAGCCCCTGAAACATAAACAGGTTTTAATAGGCAGCTGTTTGATAAAACAAAATGTGTACAGTTGTGAGTAGGCCTTTAGAGTGTTTGATTGGTAGTAAATAATATGGGAGGCAGGCAAGTGGGGTTATAGGAGGGAGCTTTTTGTTAGGTATGCAGTGGCCACTTCTACTTCCTGCTTCTCTCTAGTCTCAGAGAAGAGCTTGAGTTGAGCTACCTGATATCACACTGAATGAGGACGTACCCCCCTGTCCCATCCCCCCAAAATGACCTCCTTTCTCCAGTCACAGTCATCATACTTCACAGAGTACTGTACAGCCCTGTGGCATAGTTCCCCTTAAACCCATCTGTCAGGGACCCATGACTTTAGAACAGAGTATGTGAATTTTATGCAACCATTTCATCAAAATCTTCATTACATTTACAGTAAAGGGCACAGTAAGAGCAGACATTGGCTGATATTAGGCCTGATTCCAATTTTATGGTTGTATAACTACAGGGTTGGGTAGTACTTTGGAGTTCTGTGAAGTTAGCACTAATTTCCTAGGTGTCCATATACCTTGTAGCATAATTAAAGCTGGAAAAATGGTTCAGGGTTCAAAAAAGATGCACATTGATGAGGGAGGCTGTGAGTAATGACAAGAAAAGGTAGAGCCCGTGACTTTCCTGTTCCTAGTTTCATTTCTGATTTAGAGGATTTGTGAGATGTATAGTTTCCAAGTCTGATAGGAGTTACAGGAAATGCTGGCAAGAAATGCCAGAAAGAGGAGGAACCATCTACAAGGAGCTCTTTTTCCTTTCTACAAGGGAAATTTAGGAGACAACAAAGGCTGTTGTGAGTTTGTACTGAGGGAGACTAGGAAAGGGTCAAGAACTGGAGCTCTGAGTCTTTGTAGGGAAAGGATCAGAAAAGAGATCTAAACAAACTATTTTGCTAACTCTGTATAACTTCCTCAAGGAAGGGGTGGCATTTGGTGAGAAAGCCATATATAAATAATTCCCAACAAAGTTGGGGGACTGCAGCACACAGATGGAAATATTCCTGAAGAAAGAGAAGTAGGGAGGATTTGGGATCACAATTTCTGCCTTTTTGTCATCCAGAATTCAAGTTCAGAGCACTTGGAAGAAAGACTTCAACAGCAAGGCACCACCAAGGAACACTGCAGATAGACCCCAAAAAAGGGAGAAAAGATGGAGTTCATTTTGGACTCTTCATATCTGTGATTCCTCCTGAAGAGGGAGTGGAATTTTATAGTGTATTTGGAGAATTAAATTTACCAGCATGGAGGAATTAATATAAGTCACATTTCCACAGTACTATGGTAATACCTACAACCACATGACTTTAAAAGCAGCTACATGTAAGCCTAGGATTTATTGTTGCATCCAGATGTCATAATATTTCTGTTTGGAATGGCCACACAGTATGTTTAATAATTTTCCCCCCAAAATCTACCTACTTATTGGAAAATGTGTACCCCTGTAAAGGTAGAAAGAAATGCACACATTTTAAATGAACCAAATAAGTTGCCTGGCATGTGCATGTGTGTATGTCCATGCACACACAGTGAATCCATGTCAACAAAATATAAAGATATCTAAATCCAAACATACACTTGTAATTGGTAAAATAAATGGTTGGGCAGTCTGTACAGAATGTCACAGTGGGCCTGTAACAAGAACTGTGTGAAATGAAAATATTTCTAAGTGTGGTTGGGGTTGGCAGATATCTATTTATATGAAAAATAAAAACCTGTCAACAAGTGAATGGCAACAGAACAGATTATATTTAAGTTTTAGCCATCTAGTGTGTATACTTTTCAGTGTAAAATTTGATGGTGTTTCCTCTGGAAAATTATTGTGCCACGTAGATAATTGCTAGATAACTTTCTTTTTTTTCCCTCTGCAGAACCTAACCTCACCAGTCTCACATATCAAGGAAGTATCACCTTTTTAGGGCACTAGGATGAACTACCTAACTTTTATATGTTGCCAAGGTATACATGATCCTACTGAAAAGTATATAATAACTTAGAAAACCATTAACAAGAAGTTTATAGTAGCCATAGACTCAGACGTTTCTAGGTCATTGTAAGATTTCTGCTGTCAAGAGTTCCCAAGCCTCTAGATGATGCTGTAAAGAAAGATTCACTCACAGTACCTGAACACAGAGAGACAGAGAGTACTTTAGCCTATTTCTTTGCTAGCTTGGTTCCTTATCTGTTTTGTAAAAGCTGCTGGAAAGCAACAGAGATTTAGCTGCCAGGTCTGAACTGCAGGGGTGGAATTGGCAGTAGTAAAAGCAAAAAGATTCAGCAAATAAAAGATAATATAGATTGTCTCCTGTTGTGCCTGTTTTCAAATTACTGTGTTTAAATGAACTTCTTGTTCTGCAAACTGTCTTTAGTCTCTTCTTTGCTGGCCTCCAGTGACCTTTCTCTGATTTGTTTTTCCTTTATGGTCTCATGTCATAGCAAACTTTTATCAACGTTCTACTGCCTTAAATATGGGTAAATGCAATGCATATTTTTTATCAGGTAGGAAACATGATCTAAATTTCTACCCATTTGGACAATAAAATAAAATGCCTCCTTATGCTCTGTGTTTTGTATCATACTGCATGATTGATTTTGGTTTGGTGAATACAAAAGTTTATGCACTAAAATTCTTCCACTGCCCAGTCCATGGCAGTCAAAAAAAAGAGTATTTGTTCAAAGAATAATTCAAATTACTTACATTAGCAAGGAAAGGGGAGTGTAACATTTTACCCCTAATTTTCTCCTTATCACATATTTGTTTTGACCACAACCAAATTATGATGAGGCAGAAAATCAAACATAAGATTTAATCCTGGCCCCTTCCCTTTTACTCTTTGATTGTAAATGATCTCAATTTTGTTGGTGGTGTTTTTATTAAGCTCAGCTAAACAGAAGAAAGTTTTGTAGGCTCTCACTGGAATGTGTTTTGTCATTAAATCTTTGGTCATGGAAATAACACAGTAAACTTTATTGGTTAAATGTATGTTGCGTAAGTTTTCCTTTGGTCATCCCAGGAATCTCAGAATAACATATAAGAACTGCCTTAAAGCTCAGGAAAGGGCACGAGTATCTATAAACAACCCAGGTTTGGATCCAGGATCAGGGTCATCCTGAGCTCACTGCACCAAAACAGTAATGGGAAAACTGCAGCAATACTGAAGTAAAGTCTCTGAAAGGTATATTCACATTCAACCTACCACTTCTGCTCTTCAGCAGTCAGAAGAGATTTGACTGACTTTAGAAAAAGTGATAGCCAAAACTTCTCAGATGAGGTGGAGGGTTGTTTCTACAAGAAATGGGAAAAGAGAAAAACAAAGGGTGGGGTAAGACAGGGTCAGGGGGATAAGGGAAGGGAACCCATTTTAGCCCTTTCTACTCTCCAAAATAAAGAGGGCTTTCCCGGTCACAAAGACTGGGTAGTATGACAAATTCGGACACTCTGTGATGTAAAGGGAAACTTGCTCATTGTTTAAGGATGTAGAGTCATGCCAACCATTCAAAAGACACCTGGATAAAACAACATGTGCCTGGTCCTAAAACTCTTTTACTCTGAAGACTGCAGAAGAAGGACCATAGTCAAGAGGAATGGTAGAAAATGGGGAGAAAATTAGCATTGAGGAGCACAAGCAGGGAGACAAATTATGAAAGATAGTTCCCATAGCATGCTCAATTTAAAATCATATCAGAAATTACTATTTCAAGTTTAAAAGAAAATACTAATTAAAATTTGCAAGGCATAGAGTCCTAGGTGCTGCGTATGTGGGGGCCTGATAGGGCTATGCAAAGCTTCAACTTAATATTTGATTCGACAGATATTTGACATATTCAACCTTGAAAAGTGAAAGTCAAGTCGAATAGCAGCTGGTCAAATAGCTGTCAAATCGAATACCAGAAGTCGAATATTAACAGTGCAGGTTGAATATTTGACAAGGGTTGAATATTCGACTTGCCTATACTGGATTTCCTGGGGTGGGGAAGGAGTGCTTTCATGATGGACATGTGTGGCTGGCCAGTGACCTGTCAGCATTCTCTGAGGTCTCTTCCAATCCCAGTGCTCTGGGGGAGGGCCAGAGAAAATGCATAAAAGGCAGCAGTTTTTCAGCTCCCCTGCTTTCTGCCTTG
>NW_017728886.1:143178639-143194028 GCF_001723895.1 Crocodylus porosus
TGAAGGCAAGCGGCTCAGCTGAGTCCACTCTTTCTCTTGCTGTGCCTCTGACTGCTGAAGAGGGGGAGAGTTCAGCAGCATCCACAGATGCACCCACACGCCAGAGGGAAAGGCCTAGTACTAGCATGGTCTGGGATCATTATGAGCTGGCAGGTGATCCTGCATTTGCTGTCCGCGTGCACTGCTGAGCCAAAATCAGCCAAGGCAAGGGAACAAAGTGCATGACCACCTCGGGGATGCTGAATCATCTCCACAGGTACCACCCTTTTGCCACAGGAATGGCCCCGCTCACTCCACAGCCCCTGTCTCCCCACAGCAGAGGCAGGGCACCCTGGAGCATTGGGGGCAAAAGGGACCAGTTGCAAATGTGAGCAAGGTCACCCAGACCACTGGGGAGATGCTTGCTCTGGATGGCCAGCCCTTCACCTTTGAGCAGCCAGGGTTCAGGTTGCTCCTGGCACTGCTGGCTCCATCCTACCAGGTGCCCACATGCACCACCTTCAGCAGGACAGTGGTGCCCTCCCTATACGAAGGATGCAGGGAGCACTTGAGGGAGAAGCTGCACAAGGCAGGTCCGCAGGTGACTGTACAGTTCACCTTGGACCGAGGTGAACTGTACAGTCACCTGCAGACGTCTGGAGCAGCCGGGGTGGAGATCATGTGTACCTCTTGCTCGCAGGGCACTGGTGTGGCCAGTCAGGCCATCAGTGGGCTCTCCTTCATGCCAGGGGGATGGATGAGTCCCACACAGTAGCAGAGATAAGGGGGGCCATGAACTGCATGGTGCAGGGGTTCCTGGGCGTTGGGCAGGCTGAGCTCACCCTCAGCTTCATGGTCACTGACAATGGGGCCAATATGGTCAAGGCAGTCCATGATGCCAACTTTGCTGGTATTCGTTGTGTGGCATGCAATTTACAACTGATTGTGAGGGATGCCTTGGAGGGGGACAGGGCTGCCGGTGATGGCGCCAGCAGCACCAGCAGGCTCGTTTCCAGATGCAGGAAGGTGGCAGGCTACGTCCACTGGAGCATCAAGGGGGGCAAGATGCTGCGGGACAAACAAGCAGAGCTAAACGTCCCGCAGCACAGAATCATCCAGGATGTGGAGACTCGGTGGAGCTCCACATACCTGATGCTCGAGAAGCCAGTGGAGCAACAGAAGGCCATCCATGAGCTGGCCTTGCTTGGGGAGATTGGGATCAGCGGCCCCCTGACCAAAGCTGAGTGGGGTGCCATCTCCCAGATCTTGCTGGTCCTCAAGCCCTTCCTCAAGCCCACTGAGACCCTCAGTACTGCTGATGCCTTCCTCAGCCAGGTGGTCCCCATAGTGAAGGAGCTCCGCAGCCAAATGGAGAGCTTCCTGGGGAACAATGTTTCTGGCTGGGGCAGGCTGCTTCCACCTGATGTGCAGGCACTGGTGAGGCGGCTGAAGGAGGGCCTTAGGAAAAGGCTTGAACCCTTGGGGCCCAACACAGTGCATATGGTGGCTGCCATCTGTGACCCAAGGGTGAAGGGCACCATATGTGGCAGCGAGACACTGAGTCGCTGGAGGGAGGTACTTATTAAGAAAGTGATGGAGGCGGAACGGCGGAGGTGGGGGGAAGTGAAACAGGGGGATCCACTGCCTGAACCCAGCCTGCCATCCACGAGCCAGTCTTCCCCTCCACCACAAGCGCTGCCAATATGGGCTAAGGCCATGACAAACATTAGGGGGTCCAGACCCACCAGACTCCAGGATCAGGCAGACAGCCCTCACACCGTGGTGTCTGCCTATCTTGCCGAGCCTGTGGAGCCCCTGGACTGTGACTTCTTGGCCTACTGGGCAACCCGCAGCCTGATGTGGCCGGATCTGGCCACAGTTGCCCAGGAATAACTGTCCTGTCCACCAACCCGTGTGCCAAGCGAGAGGGTGTTCAGCATGGCTGCAGATGTTGTGACACCCCACTGCACTGGCTTGGATCCTCAAGGTGAACCTCCCGCTGCTGGGGCTCCCTGAGCTCCAGGTGCAGACGAAGCAAATGCCGCCCTCCTCACTCTGTCTGGAGCACGAGTTTTGTCTGTCAGCAGCCTAAGGTGCAGTTTCCCCCAAACCCCTACACCTATCACTGTGAAAGTTGGCAGGCTTTGTGGGCTCCTCAGGGGCAAGCAAGCCTGCAGTTTTCAGCTCCCTGTGGCTTTCCACACAGAAGTCCCAGGAGGTTTTCTCTCAAGAATTTGGGGTGTTGTTTCTCTGAACCCCCTGAACCTATCTTGTTGAAAGTTGGCCAGCTTTGTGGGCTCCTCAGGAGCTACCATTTCTGCAAGTTTCATCAAGTTCAGACATGAAACGCCAAAGTTAAAGCCTGCTTTGGCCTTCCCCATTATAGCCTATGGGGAAGTCCAGGCAGCTCGAATATTCGACTGAGCTTTGACCTTGAGTCAAAGCGGACCCACTTTGACTCGAAGTGGATGGCAAATCAAAGCGGGACCCGGTTTAATATTTGACATGGCTGTCGAATCAAATATTACCTGCTCTGCACAGCCCTAGAGCCTGAGGGCTCTGACCATAGTCCCAGGCTGCATGACTCTGGGATAGTATTTGTCCCAGATTCCCAGTATCATGTAGGGATCAGGGTTTTCCATTTACCATGGAAAAATATTAGATATTGCTGGCTTTCTGTTGCAGGCTGGCAGAGTTCCAGCCTGCAAAGGGCTGTGGGAGTGGGATGCAGGGGGCATTGTGTGCACATGTATACATGCACATGGTCAGGCGTACAGCTCTAGGAAGCAGTGGAGAGCAGCTCTTCCAGCTGCCTGCTGGTAAGTCTGGGGGGAGGGCAGATTGAGGCCCCTATAGTTAGGGAAGGAGTGGGACAGCGGCTGGACGTGGAGACACTACCAAGCTAGGGTAGTGCATGGGGCCCAAGGCCGGAGTGGGGAGCAGGACAGAGTCACAGGTGACTCATTTGGGGGAGGAGGGGCTGGCTCCCTGCCTCTGTGCACTGCTGGAGAGGGGGGCATGAGGGGACATGTGCCCCATTAGATTTGTGTGCAGGGCAGGGGTAGATGTGGGGTGCCCACTGCAGGTGTGGCGTTCCCTGCCCTGCTGCCTTCCCCCCAGGAGCCCTGCAGTGGCTGTGCTGCCATGGCAAGGCACCCCCTGCCTGCCTAGCAGCAGTGGGGGCAGCAGTGTGGAGCTGTGCCCCCACTCGGCTGCTGGGCAGGCAGAGGGTAACTTGCCATGGTGGTGCAGCTGGTATGGGGCTCCCAGGAAGAGGGAAGCAGGATGGAGAGCCCCAAGCCCTCCCCCTCCCCCCCATACTCTGTTTGGCTCTGCTTTATCAGATTACCGGGGAGGGGGCATCATCTCAGCCCCATCCCCCCAGCAAAAATAGAAGTTGGTGCCTATGCATAGAGTAAACAGAATTGTTTAGAGGATCAAACAAAAGATTAAGGGCAAACAAAGCTGGAATTTTTAACTTGCTTTGTCACCAAGGATCTCTGTCTCTTTAGGACAGTAGCAAGGTTTTGTTACAGAATGGTGGATCCTATTAATTAAACTAGGTCATTTAAGTACCTATCTGGACACCTCAAATTTGTAAAATATTTATTCTTGCAACAGTTTTGTGACCTACTGATAGAAGATTAAGGTATTATGAGATAGATCATGTATCTACAGTATAGTCACAGAAGTGACTGCAGCACAATTTGGAGATAGCTAGCCAGCTTCAAAGGAACTAGCTCAGGTGCTGATAACAGGCTAGCCATGGCAGCAAGAGCCTCAGTATGGATTAAATTATGCAGATTCCCCACAGGATAAATCAGCCCATGCTTATGTCCAAGATGACTCATCTGTAGTTATCCCTACATTATGCTGTAGTCACTTTTGTACGGGCAATGTAGATAATATATCTGTCATAGGTGATGCATAGAGAGGGTATGGCGGGGCTCCCCCCCCCCCCCCCCGAGAGCACTGGTGCCCCCCTAAAATTGGCTGTTTGCCTCCCTCCCATTGCCAGCTGGCTGCTGAGTCCCCTCCCCGGATGGCCACTGGGGTACCTCCCCCAGCCACCAACTGACTGCTGGGGTACCCCCCCCAGTCGTGCCCCACTAGTGGCCCCCCAGACTCAGGAGGCACTAGTCACCCATGATATCTGTGTTGCCCAAAGTGTAAAGAAAGTCTAAACAAAGCAGGGATTTAAATTTGCATCTCCAGAGTTTAATCAGTACCTGAAGTCTGGGCCAGCCAACCAACTGACATCCTCCCTGCCCCATCTTTCCTGTGCAGTATACCCATGCTGGAGTTCATGTATATTAGTAGTTCCATTTCACTTTGTGCTATGCATAAATTTAAGTGTGTATATAAATTTTTCCAGGGTATGAGATTCAACTTTCTCTGCCCCTTTTTCAGAGGAGCATAATAACCTATCATATCTATATGACAAAAATGAAGCAAGACTGTGCTTTGTGAAGCAGTATAAGAATCTTGGCCAAAGGGTGCTATGTTAATATTAATTATGATTATTTTGATATAAATGAATGTCGCCTACTGTCTCGATATGTCCTAGTAGAAAGAAGAAAAATATATAGAACATTTTTGCCTCCCCAACCCCAGGCATTCTTTAGTTGGAAAAAGGAGAAAAAGGAAAAGCATTTAATGAAAAGAGATTTTGTGACCCACAGGTCCTGAAGAAAGAGGTGAAGAAATAAAAATGGATCCCCCTGAAGGAGAGAGCATGTAAAAATAAATATGAAAAACCAGAGGTAGGTATCAAAACTCTTGAAATAGGCAAGGCTGCTTGCATTAAAATTTAAGAGGAACTCAAAATGTGGTAGTTTTTCTTCAGAGCAGCTGAGAAGGAGCAAATATCAGTCTTCTGAATCTATTGTTCTTTGTGTGAATAACATTGAAGCTAAAGGATCAAAGAAAAGGACAATGACAAAGTGTGGGCAACAGAGTAAGTAGCAGATGAATTTACCACTAGGATTTTGTCTACATTTCCATCTTGGATTTTTTTTTTATGGTGTCCTACTTTCTCTCATTGAACATGTACTGAAGAGCTACTAGAGAATGGACATTGGACATGTGATTAATCCCTGCCTGGCTCTTTAAAATGGGTGATTACATACTTAGAGGGTGCATCCATATATATGATTAGGGGGCAACAGTAAACTGAGGAGCTTATTGCTTCCAGGAGGTTCCCAGGTGTGCATCCACACATCAACCCAGACCGCAGCACATTCTGGCAGGTTGCAGCAGCCCCATCTGCCTGGGATTCCTGGGGATCAACCTGCCAGCTCAGGGATGCACTAACCAGGTTCACTATGCTGAGGAGGGGCTGGCTGGGGCACAAGGGTGCTTCAGTGTGGGACTAGCTGACAGGCAACCCCTGCACTGAACCACCATTGTGCCCCAGCCAGGGGGTCAGCATCTGCATGTGGGTTGCTGTGCACAAAGTAATTCCATGTATTTACAAGTACTACTCTGCTGCAAATTTGTAGTTCTGTGGGCGTAATAGGGATGCATGTGTAGATGCAAAGACGTTTACTGTGGAACTAATTAGTCAACTGCACAGTAAACGTCTCATGTAGATGCACCCAGAGAGGTGGTGGGATCTTCATCATGGGAAATGCAGCTTAGAAACACATTGGCATGTGATGGTTTAAGCAGAACTGTTTCTGTCTTGAGCACAGAGTTTGGACAAAGTGACCCCTAATTAAATTGTGGTCCTAATTAGTCCTTTTTTCTATGATTCCAGGATGGGGGAGGAGCAGGCTGCTCCTTTATGAAATCCTGCTGGGCTACGACTGATACTAAACCACCTGAATGCTGGCAATTCCTGTGGGATGATAGATTGTATTTTTCAGATTAGACTTGACATGAATGATGTTCCCTTTCCAGTGTTAGGAACTTTTGATCTGATTTTCAGAGATGCTGAACTACTGCATCTCCCACAGAAGTTAACATGAACTGGAAACATGCCATATCCCCCAACATTCAGGCCATGAGTAGTTCCTCCCAGGCAGGAGATCTGCTTCACTGCATGTAGCCTTAGAAGGAGTTGTGCAATAGACAAGGTAATGCAACAGTGAATTACCCATCATTTAGTACCACCTGTTACCAAGGAGTCCATTTGTGAAGGTAATGGTTTCTGCTGTAAGACAGCATGTTAACTTAAAATGTAAACACACTGAGTTTCAGGGGCCTAAGGAAGATACAGATTCAAAAGAGAAAATATTCGGGAGATTTCTTTATACTTGTTCAACATCAATGCCTAAATAACACAGGAGTATACATTCTTGCTGTGCCCTAGCCCTAGAGTGCCCATATGGTAAGGAAAAAGATTGATATGACCACTGACCAATCAGAGAAAGCAATGGAAACTGCCATGATACAGTGAAATACTGAAAGTCACTGCTGCGTATTAATCCCCACCAGCTATGAAAGTGTCGGTTCCTCACTACAGTGAATTTATTTGTGGGAAGCTGACTTTCAGCCTTCTTCTCTGGGTTTGTTTGTTTTGATAATAGGACAAGGCTGACGTGTGACAGATTTTGTCAGTGTGCCATGTTTGGCACAATCCGTGACTTCTTAAGAAAGTTCTCACTTGCCAAGGGTACTCTGACTTTTTAATCTGTTTCATAGGTTTTATTCTTTTCATTTCAGATGCATTTGAAATCTTGGACACACCATGGGTTCCCCATACTGCTCAGCTGTGCAAATGAAAAGAGCTTCAGGCAAGCTGCAATATGTGGGACAATTTTGAGCGAAGGAAGCAAACTGTAGGAAGCTTTATGTTATATATTTGTGTCCTTTTCAAATGTTTCTTCAATAGGTTACACCACTCACTGGGCCGCTTGGCTGTCTGCCATCTTCCCTGTTGCCCTGCACTACTGTATTAAGTCATGTCGTTTTGTGTGATCAGATGGTTAAACCTAACAATTTAACACTTGGATTCTTTCCTCTTCAAACGTTTAGATTCATCTTCAGAAATTATATACATTTGAGTTATTTTTCTCAGCTTTATCACACATACAGTGTAGAAATTATGCTGGAAAACTGATTCTAAACAACTTGAGCCCATAATTCTTAGCTACTTTTCAAAACTGTTTATTATGAGAGAGAGGTGGGAGTGGGGGAAGGGAGGGGGGTGGACTCTGAAAACATCTGTGGACCTGATTCTTTGCATGCAGCTCACACTAGCAGAGTGGACAAAACTAAGGGGGACATCAGGTAGCAGGACTGAGCTCTAGAACTGCCCTGCTACTCCTCCTGCTGATTGACCTTGGACAAGTCATTTTCTGGGCTTGACCTGACTAATTGCTAAGTAATCTCACCCAGATCCAGCAAAGCATATACTTCTCTAAGTGTATGGTAGAAGTGAAATTAAATGACTTAAGTAAAAATACTTGAGTGCTTGCTTACTTTACTTGGATCAGCATCCAGAAGTTCAGACTCTCTGCCAATGAAGCCCTCTGTGCTTCTGTTTCCTCTTTCACCCTTTGCCTTGTATGTTTAAACTAAAGTTGTTTGGGATGTTTGTGGGTCTGCGTGTGTACAGAATCTAGCCGTTCATTTTAGCAGGGGCCTTCATGCCTACAATAACAGCCATAGTAGAGAGCACCACAGCAAAAACATGCTGACACTCACTCCTGCTTCATACGTGCCAGTTGCTGAAAAAATGTAACCTAGCCTATAGTACATGACCAGGGTGTGCTCAGCCACAGGCATACCTGGGCACTTCCAGGCTCTGGGAGATGGTGGTTCATGGGGCAGTGTCAGTGGCTGGGCTACCAGCAGCAGCACTGTGGCTGCTGACTTTTCGCACCCCACTAAACTGGGTGCCCAAGGGTGGCACCTTGGTTGCCCCTCTTTTAGCCTAGCCTTTTTTTTCAGGTGCACAGTCTCAGGCATATTTGTTGGCTTATGTGTAGCACTGCTTTATCAGCAACTACAATACATGCATTTTTGGTGTTTGGTGTGAGAGCGAATAGTTGTGGCTTGTTTTCATGGCAGTCAGAGGTGGTATGGACATGCCCAAATTGTTTTCAGTAGACCTTATGTCTGTTCTGCAAGGGAAGAAGAGGAGACAATACACATTTTTTCCAGTAACTTTAAAGCTAATCATTATTCTTACTTGCATTCTCTTTCTCTCCCTTCCTCTTATTAGGAATTATTATTATTATTATTATTATTTTTTGGCAGACTTTCATAGGCTGCAATTCAGACCTTCCTATGTGATTTGTTACTTTTTTTTTAACTTTCAGTTTCAGCAAGGAAATGTTGCCAAGTGAAAATCAGCGTTTTTCCCAGGTCATTGTACTTGAGTAACAGGAAGAAGACTAATAAAAAGACAGTAAAGCAGTGGACTGTCTAGTGTCTAGTAAGATTAGGTTTTTGTCAGTGCCTGTGGTCTAATAGTAGGTGAATCTTAACCGAGGTGAATCTTAATGAAAATAAAGTCAGCAAGACACTCCCCAGCTTTGGAGAATTTTCAAGCTGGACCCAAGCTAAATGTCTTAAAAGACAATATTATAGTTCTAAGCTCTCTGGCGATCGATGATTTCTAAGCTCATTACATAAAATGCAGGAATAAGTGAGAACCATGTAAACAGGTATTGAGGTGATAAAATCAAATCAATGTGCCATGCTGTTACAAGTTTATGGCTTTAAGAGGTTTCTTTAACCTGATTTAGAATGAGTCAGTTTCAAGGTCCTTGTAAGGTCTGGCAAGAAGGATGTTTCACAAAGAAGCAACTAGAGATGCAGGAACACAGGGTTTGGGGAGTTCTAATTTCTAACTGAGAACCAGGTGGTATGGTATGCAGGGTTTCCAGAAGCTTTTGAAAATATGTGGGGCCCAGTCTACTAAGTACTTTAAAGTGTGTGGATATAGATGTGTTCAGCAGTAGGGTTGATCCTAGGTTCTGGTCTAAAACCATCTCTAATACTTCATGGATGCATCTACACAACATGTATACTGCTCAGTTGACTAGTTAACTGTACAGTACATGTCTCAGTGTCTACATGTGCGCCCCTATTAGGGCACACAAAACCAGTAAATGCCACAGCAGGGTAATACTTGTAAATACAAATACTACCCTGCCATGGAGTTTTCCATCTGCAACACCACATGTGTAGACACCAACCCAGTGGCTGGGGCATGAGGGTGCTATCGTGTGGCAGCTGCCTGCCAGCTAGCCCCACACTGAAGCAGTCTCATGTTCCAGCCAGCCCCTCCTCAGCCTACTGAGCCTGGTTGGAGAAGTCTCAGCCTGGCAGGCTGACCCCCCAAATTCCCTGTCAGCCAGGGCTGCTCCAACTGGGCTTCACATGCTGTGCATGAACAAATGTCAGAGCTGATTGTTCTGGAGTTAATTGTTCCCAAGTGCACATTCAAACAGCTCTCCCAGGAGCAAAAAACTCCCAAGCAATAGGTTCTGGAGTTTGTTAATGTGCACTTGTAAATGTGCCCCATATGTATTTTATTTATTCCTCATCCGTGACTTCCAGATGAAAGCTGCTCAATTTAAAGGTAAAAGGTGACTTTCCAATCTGCCAGCCCTGAAAATGTGTCATAACTTCCCCTTATGAGTCAGTTATGACACTTAAAATGCAGACCTTGAAAACCTCACTAAAGGAGACTTTGCAAAACTAGTTTATGTTTCTGCACCTCCATCATACTCTTGAAGTGATGCTAATGGGGAAACCTGTGTTGTGCATTGTGTATTTGGAAAAAAAGACATACTAGCCTCCTTTCCTCCTTCCCCAGATATCGCCACCAAAACCTGGACTAGCCTATGGCATTGCCCTTTGCAATTTTATATTATTGCATCTGAATCTTACTTGAATTAGTATAAATTCCACTGGCTTTTGTGTAACCCCTTTAGATTTGTATAAGTATCTGCATTCTGTGGAGTTGGACTGAAGACCCATAGTTAAATCCAGGGTCTAGCACAACAGTCACGAGTGCCTGGTCCAGCCTTTTGATGCAAGTCCATCTCTATCTAGTAATAGGCACTGTCTAAAAAGGAAGAATGTTCATATCCCTGATCCTTTAACAAAGGGATGTCAAACTTGCCCCCTCCCCTCTCTTCAGTATGGATCTGGACCGTGGGGACTCCTTCTAGGCTGGATGCAGTGGGTTTAGGTGAACAGATGTGATAGTTGTGGGGGTTAATGCAACCATCATTTGCCTCCTGCTGAGGAGACTTCTGCGCCTCAGATTTCAGGGATGAGCCCTGCAACTGCTTGCCCTGCCCTTTCACAAGTCCTGCAGGCTGCACAATACAGCTCCATTGCCTGTATTTGGCCTACAATCTGTACTTTTGTCATCCCTGCTTTAACAGAACCACTCTTCTGATTTCAGCTCCCCTTTTAAAACCAGAATCTTAAACCTAGTCCATGTAAACACAAGCAACCGATAAAGATGGCAGAGTGGTAAGGAGACACACTCCTTTTCTACCTGCCCATAAAGCAATCAGTTGAGCTATTGCCTGCTGTTCCAGCTGCAGAGAACCAATCAGCTTCTTTCCATGACATTAAACCCACTTAGTCCATTTTAAACATGGACACCAGCTGTTTATACATATCCTTGTAATATAATTATAACACCACACAATGGTTATTTAAATAGTCTGAGAGAAATCAAACCAGCTTGCACACAGGAACAAATATGCAGAGTTAGTTTCCAACCAGGAAATCTTTTGTGGAGAAGTCAAATACCCTGCCAAGAAGCTACAGGTGCACACCATATGAGTAGGTGAAAATGTAATTGGGAGGAGGATAATGGTTGTTCTGAATCAATAATATGTTCGTCCTTGTATACAATTGTGCGTCAGTTACAAAATGACACTTATTCACAAAGGTTTTAAAAAAATGGAATCAGGTAAGCATCTCTCACTCTTAAAGGCTATTAGAGGTGAAGCATTAAAAAGGGGCTGTGGTGCCTCCATAAGACAACACAATTGGATAATGAAGCAGACTCTCAGAAAATAAAAAAATCCTGTTCTCCGCTACATTAAAATGAATGATTTTGTGTTTGACAAATGTACCAAACACCCACACAAAGCTTGATGGATAATTGGCAAAGCAAGTCACCTTTCAGGAGTAGGTCATCCCTTAAATTCTTGTGTTAGTTATTTTAACTCCAGCACTTTGCCATTTAAATATTCCTACTGTCAGGTGCCAAACTTGCCTGTTTGAATACCCTTCTCCTCAGAATGCATCAATATGATGCAGCCCAGCTTACTTCAACAACATGTATATACTGTTGCTGCTTTTGTTCAGTGGATCCATACCTGTTCTAACATTAAAAATGGTTATTTTCATCTGGACAGACCACTATCTTAAAAAATATATGTACTACTGTAAAAATTATGTGCATGTCAAAGTATATACAAGCTTCTCACTGTATTCACTTCATTATTCATCCTTATCTAAAATCAATATGGATAGAGATTTCTTTAATAACCTTATAAAAATAAATATTATGAGGAATTGTGTCATTATAGCAGACTTAAATTCCAATCTAGATTGGAGATGAAATGCTCTTGTGGCCCAGATATTAATGCATGTGCAACCGGTGCCTCCTGAGTCTGGGGGACACCAGATCACTGATGGGGGTGGCCTCCAGCTGCTGATTGCCAACCAGGGGGGGAGAAGTCCCCTAGTGCCCAATCGCCAAGCCAGCAGCGAAACTGGAAGTGCACTTCTGCTGGCATTTATGGTTTTGTGGTTGGCACTTCCAGGTGGTGCATGGCTGACCTCAGGGGCTGTATGTACGCCTCCGTGCACCTCCTATGCATCACCAATGACTGCCAGTTTTCTTCATCACATAGTCCCTGAACCAACAGTCTTGACACAATTTTCTAAGTAGTGAGAGCACCATAGTCAGTTATAGAAAATAACCTTGGATCACATGTTGATATCAGTAGGAATTAAATGGGAGAATAAACAAAAACAAGTCTGTAACTAAAGGTTTTTGTCCTTCAAAAGGGACAAATCTTGCAAAGTTTAAGAAACTAATGAGTGAGATCAACTGCCTCCTTTTTTGAATAGCCTCAATGCTGTGGTTAAAAGTTGAACTTTGGCACAGAACTAACACAAGCTTGATCCAGGAGAAACTGGCCTTGATTTAATGGTGTTGTCTACACTTTGAAAATCAGGTTCTGACAGTACAGCAGATTGTCAGGCTGAGATTAAGTGTCCAGGTCTGCAAGCTGTGCAACATCCGTAGCTCCTGCTGAATTCAGTAGTCCAAAGTGATTTCCTCTTTCCTAAGCTCAGAGGAAAGCTACATGGGACATGAATACATTAACTGTATTCTCCTTCACTCTCTCTGTGCAATGCTAAGAATGTAACAAAACTAGATAGACACAGCTGAGTTTCCAAATAATGTGCTTGCTAACTATACATACACAACTCAAAAAGGAATCCCATAAAAAGTGGAAACTTGGTCATAGTACTAGGGAAAAGTAAAAGAGCATTACACAGACATGCAGGGAGAAAATTAGGAAAACCAGGGCACAATTTGAGAAGCAGCTGGCAAGGGACATAAAAGACAATTAAAAGTAAAAGAAAGACCAAAGAAAGCATAGGTTACAGAATAAGGAAGGCATTCTAATTACAGATGATACAGAGAAGCCAAAAGTATTTCATGCCCTTTTTTTACTTCAGTCTTAACAGATAGGGGTAGCCACCAGATGACAAGTGCAGTTAGCAGCAACAATAGGGAAGGAGACAAGTAGGCTAAAGCAGGAGTTCCCAAAGTTTTTATGCCGTGGGCCAGCAAACCATGGCCAAGCAGTCACAGCCACCCAGGCCAGCTCTGGCCCCTTAAGAAAGAAAAAACACAAAACCACCCCCGGACTCACCACTCCTGCTGGGCGGGAGGTGATCCCTGCTGCCCACCATTGCCTCACACCATGTAGGGGGAAGCTAGGGGTACAGGGCACCAGAACCCCCTTGCACCAATCTCCTCCACAGCTGGCAGGCGTCGTGGCCTCAGCAGGGGCCACCATCCCTGCAGCTGTCACCCCGCTGCACCTTAACACATGCAGTATCACCCATGGCACAAGTTTTGCTCATCCACAGCTTAGGGTACAGTTCCCCCCAAACCCCTGCACCTATCTTCTTGAAACTTGGCAGGCTTTATGGCCTCAGTAAGAGCTACCAGCCCTGCAGTATTGACCCCCCTGTGTTGTAACACACAGCCGTGACATGAGTTTGGCTTTCAGGAATTTGGGGTACTGTTCCCCCCACACCTCTGCACAGGTCTTCTTGAAGCTTGGCAGGCTTTATGCGCTCAGCAAAGGCTACCATCCCTGCAAGTTTCATCCAAATAGGACAAAAAACAACCAAGTTATAGATATTTCATTGATTCCCCAGTATACCCTATGGCTGGATCTCCAAGGAGCTCCAAAGCTTCGGAGCTGCTTTGGCTGGATTGAGGCAGAAACCTGGTCCGGAGCTCTGGATCAGATTGTGTCCATCCAAAGTTGGATCGGATCACTGCCGACTCGCACAGGTCTAGTAGATACAAAACTGGCTGTATCACTGTGCTTGATGAGTAATCATTAATGACTTAATGTCCAACTGAGAAGAGGTATCAAGTGGTGTCCCCCAAGACTCTCTCCAGAATCCAGTATTATTTAATATCTTCATTAATGATTTGGATGGTGGGATCAAGTGCACACTTAGTAAATCTGTGGATGACACCAAGTTGGGTGGAGCTGCATACACTCCAGAAGATAGGGCTAGGATCCAACATTACCTGGATAGACTATAAAATGATCCACAGTCAATCAGATGAGATTCAGCAAGGACAAGGGCACAGTCCTGTACTTGGAATGGAATAATTGCATGCACAAATAAAGACTGGGGAGTGATTAGCTAGACTGCAGACAAAGGCCTGGGGGTTACAGTAAACCGTAAGCTGAATATGAGTCGACAATGTGCCCTTGTTGCAAAAAAAAGCCAGAAGGATATTGGGTTGTATTAATACGATTGTTACTTGAAAATCAAGGGAAGTGATTCTTCCACTCAATTCAGCACTGATGAGACCTTACCTGAAATACAGCGTCCTGTTTTGTACCCCACACTTAAAGAAGGATGTGGCAGTTTGGAAGGAGCCCACGACAGAGCAACAAAAAATATTTAGAGGCTTGGGAAGCATGACTTATGAGGAAGGTCTGAAAGAACTAGGGGAATTTAGTCTGTAAAAGAAAAAACAGACTCTTGGCAGAGATGGTATAATTAGGAGTGACCCTGCCTTGAGCAGGGGGTGGATTAGAGTTCCTTCCAGCCCTACTTTCCTAAGATCCTATAATCCTATATAGGGCTACCTATGTGCATGTACTCTGTTAGGTTCTGTTAGCCTCTTCAATAGAAGGGAACCCAGTAAAATGCCCCCAAGCTATTTAAAGTGATTTTATCTCCTTTGTACATACTAGCTTAGCTACTTATAAAGAGTGAGTGTTCTAAAGGGGCCTAAGTGAGTTAGGGACTCAAGTTCAATAGGAATTGAGCATCTAAAAGGGTCTGGTTAGAAAAAAGGCTCTGCTTCTCCATTCCTCACCAAGATACTTTAAAGAAGTACTTTAAAGTAGTCTCACTGAGACTCTTACTGAAAGTGCAGGAACAAACCATCTTGATATGCAGAAAAAATAGCAAGTATGGCAGAAGACCAGCTTGGCTTAGCAGGGAGCTCTTCAATAAACTAAATCACAAAAAGGAAGCTTGCAAGAAGTGGAAACTTGCAGCTAGCCAGGGATGTGAAGGTTAACAATAAGGGTTTCTACAGGTGTGTTGGTAGCAAGAGAAGGATCAGGGAAAATGTGGGTCCCTTACTGCATGGGGAAGGCAGCCTTGTGACAGAGGATGCAGAAGAGGCTGAAGTGCTCACTGCCTTTTTTGCCTCTGTCTTCACAGGCAAGGCCAGCTCCCAGACTACTGCACCAGACAGCACAGTTTGGGGAGGAGGTGAGCAGCCCACAGTGGTGAAAGAACATGGTTAGGGACTAATTAGAAAAACTGGATGTAAACAAGTCCATATGGCCAGATGGAATGCACTTGAGGGTGCTGTGGGAGTTGTTTGATGTGATTGCAGAGCCATTGGTCATCATCTTTGAAAACTCATGGCAATCAGGATAGGTCACAGATGATTGGAAAAGGGCAAATGTAGTGTCCATATTTCAGAAAGGGAAACAGGAAGATCCTGAGAACTACAGACCAGTCAGCCTCACCTCAGTCCCTGGAATAATCATGGAACAGATCCTGAAGGAATCCCTTTCTAAACACTTGGGGGAGAAAAAGATGATTAGTTTCATAGTTTCATAGTTTGTAGGGTCGGAAGGGACCTGAGCAGATCATCTAGTCCGACCCCCTGCCATGGCAGGAAAGAATACTGG
>NW_017728886.1:143194039-143211417 GCF_001723895.1 Crocodylus porosus
GGGAGGTGACCGTCTGCCACTTAGCAGTGGAGGGCTCATCTTGAGGTGCATCCTCCTTGGTCATACAACCCTGCAGGGAAAGAAAATAACTGTCAATTTTTTCCTCTGCCTCCCTGATTCCCCTCAGCATGGATGCATCAGTTGCAAGTCATGCCTGATCAACCTGATTGCTTTCTATAACAAGGTGACTGGCTCTGTGGATGTGGGGAGACTGGTGGATATGTTATACCTTGATTTTAGTGAGGCTTTTGATGCCGTCTCCAACAACATTCTTGCAGGCAAGCCAAGGAAGTATGGGCTGGATGAACATACCGTAGAATAGTGGATGGAGCTTTAGGCTCAGAGGGTAGAAAACAATGACTCAATGTCTAGTTGGCAGCCAGTATCAAGTGGAGTGCCCCAGGGGTCTGTCCTGGGGCAGGTTTTGTTCAATGTCTTAATTAATGACCTGGAAGATGGCATAGCATGCACCCTCAGCAAGTTTGCAGATGACACCAAGCTGAGGGGGAGTAGCAGATATGCTGGAGGGTAGGGCTAGGATCCAGTGTGATCTAGACAAATTACAGACTTGGACAAAAAGGAAAAAACAATCCTTTGCACTGCTGCAGGCTGGGGGCTGACTGAGTGGGCAGTAGCTCTGCAGAAAAAGACAATAAGCTGCAGCTTACAGTGGACATCTGCAGCTTACAGTGGACAATAAGCTGAATATGAGCCAGCAGTGTGCCTTTGTTGCCAACAAGGCTAATGGTGTACTGAGCTGCATTGCTAGGTATGTTGACAGTAGGTCAAGGGAAGTGATGATTCCTCTCTATTCAGCACTGGTGAGACCACATCTGGAGTACAGTGCTCAGTTTGGGGCTCCCCCTACAGAAGAATGTGGGCAAATTGGAGAGAGTCCAGTAGAGGGCAACAAAGATGGTGAGGGAGCTGGGGCATATGACTTCTGAGGAGAGGCGGAGGGAACTGGGCTTATTTAGTCTAGAGAAGAGGAGACTGAGAGGGGCTTAATAGCAGCCTTCAACTACCTGAAGAAGGATTCAAAAGAGGATGGGGCTAGACTATTCTCAGTGGTGGCAGATGACAGAACAAGAAGCAACGGTCTCAAGGGAGGTTTAGGTTGGATATTAGGAATAATGTTCTCACTAGGAAGGTAGTAAAACACTGGAACAGATTACCCAGAGAGGTGATGCAGTTTCCATCTTTGGAGGTTTTCAGAACCTGGCTAGATAAAGCTATGGGTGGGATGATCTAATTGGGGTGGTCCTGTTTTGAGCAGAGGTCCTCCTGAGGTCCCTTTCAACCCTCATTTTCTATGATTTCTATGCTTGTTTAGCCACAGGCTGAGGCACTGGTGTGGGTACCAGGATGTCATAATCAGTGTTCCTATTTCTTATACCTTCTCAATCATTCTTTCTGTTTTGCATCCCTTCTGTATGAAAGGCTTAAATTCTACCTACGTGGGAGTAAAAGTACCATTACAGATCATATAACGGATGTGGCAGCTGAGGCAGAGGCAAATGAACTTAGCTGTCTAAAGTCACACCAGGCATTTCTGGTAGATGTGAAAACTAGACCATGTGCTTATGACATGTGACCTGCTAGACCACCTTGTTTCATGGAAAAGTGGACTCAGATCTATGTGCTTTAATTTCAGGTGATGGCTTGCTTGCTAAACTTTCTCATGTGCTTTGAGGCCTACCAGTGAAAAAAAGTGCCACAAATGTGTGTAATGCTTGTCCTATTTAACAGGAAAGAAACAGACAAGGTTGAGTGATTTGCCTTGGATCATGAAATGGAAGATCTAATTTCAGCTCCTGTAATTGACACTTACCTGTTGTGTGCCCTTAGGGAAATCACTTGTGTCCCTGATTTCCTCTGTCAAATAAAACATTAGGTCTTTTTACCTACCTTGTTGCATGTATGAGAGACTTATTAATGCATACTAGAATTGTTCTTTAAGAGATAAAACTTTATCTAAGTCGATCTTATGACCTAATACCTACCTTAGCACAGAAGAAAACCCACTCTGGGAAAAGGCATAAGAAAATAGCATCGGCTCTCTAGGATCTGCTTCCTCCCACACATCTATCTCAAAGAGTAGGTAGCTTCTCAGGTATGCTATTAGGCAGAACCCAGGTACTTCACAGGATTAGGTTCTTTACCCCCTCCCCAAGATGAGTGTTTGTGAACTAGCCTGCAGTGTACAGAGCTGTAACAAACAGCTCTATGGGACTACCCAGGTGCTCCAGCTATTTCCTGAAGCTTTTATTTCAAAGTACACCATTTTTCCAGTCAGCTGCCTGGAACTACTGATCAGCTGAGGCTGAAAGGAGGACTGACATCCTTTGAAGTAAAAGCTGCAACAAACAGCTTAATTGGACCTTAATTGGACAACCTGCTGCAAATGGAAGAGGGCTGAGAACCACCTAAGTATGAATGATTTGGGTTCTACTGTATAAACAGCCAAAGTACTAGCAGGAAAAAGTTTAGCACAGGTTCTTTTTTCTGTGGAGGGAGAAATTGTTCTGAACAAGTCCAGTATTGACTTGTATCGTTAGCTTTGAACTGCAATTTCCTAGCTCCTTATTTTTACTCTCAACTTGCTGAGATTTTCACCTTTTTTGATGGAAATTTTCCATACTTGGGCTCTTCCTGACCATTCATTTGTTTCCAGGGTTTGAGCAAAAACAGTTTGGATCTTTTTTTTTTAAGCTTGAAGAGAATGGGAGGGGAACTACATACTTTTTATAAAAATAGTTGCAGCACTTTTCCCCTCTGTTCTACAGCTGAAATGGCTGAATCTTGAAAGATAACATTTCTTATGGACTTTGCCCTTACTGAGGGGGATAGGAAGAAATTGGATTTGATTGGGATAATTTTAGCATTTAAAAAAGTGATTTCTGAGAGTGTGCAATACTGGGTTTTCTCTTCTTTCTTTTTTTCCATTCCCTAAACTTGTTAAATGCTCATGCAAGCAAGGCTGTTCCGTAGGTGTAAAATATGGTTGGATAGCTACATAAATTGACTAGTCACTTAGCTGGTTCTGAGACAAGGCTCCCTATACAATTTAGAGAGTGGCACTAGTCTTTACTGTGTCCTAGGACAACTTGTAGGGCTCTGGCAAGACTTGTGCACAGCTTGTAAAGGACCTTATTCCTCCACACATAAGATAAAGTATTAGAATCACAGCAGTTGACTAAGATGACTGCTGTTGTGCATACAGGTACCCTAGGAACATCTGAAATTCAGCTTCTTTCTAAGCAGAAATTTATAAGAGGCTCAGAGGATTAGATAAAAAGAAATGGAGCAAATTCAGCAAATCCAGCAAAACAAAAAGAAATGGAGCTCAATACCTTTTTTTTTTTATTGCTGCATAGAGTAAGACAGGTACCAGTGGCTTGAAGTTGCAGCAAAGTAAGTTAAGAATGGATTTCAGGAAAAAACTTTGTTACTGTGAGAACAGTGAAGCCATGGAATAGGCTGCCCTGGGGAAAGTTGTGAAATCTTCATCCTCGGAGGTTTTCAAGAAGAGGTTGGATCTGACCCAGCAGTCTTTCCTGCCCGAATGCGGCGGGGCTGGACCTGGTGATCTTGTAAGGTCCCTTCCAGCCCCTAACAGCTATGAAAATATTGGTCAGGGATGGTCTAGGAGTAGCTGTATCTCAAACGTTCTGTAAAAAGCAACCATTGGAAGTCCAGGGACTTCCTCCCACACAAATCACTGGAAAATGAGAAGAGCTCTGTAGCCCAGGGCAGGTGGATACGGGTGGGGACAATGCTCAGCAGTGGGCAAATGAGGCCAAGTTCAACAACTGTCTGGCTTATGATTAAAGCAGCTGTGATCATTTTATGGCAGACACACCAAAATGGAAATTCTGGCTGTCCAGTTAGAAGCCATGATGTTCTGAGTCATGTTTCCTGTCCCCAGGTGCAAAGCAGAATGGAGGGCATTTGGTTTTTTCCATTCTTTTGGGCTTTGTTGTTTGCCACATGGAGTCTATTTCCCATCTTGTTGAAACACATCAGGGGGGCTTTTTTTGGCCTTCCTCAGAAGCACTAGTTTTTGACTGCAGCCAAGCCTGGGGATTTTGACTGGGCTGTGCCAGTGCTCCTGCTAGGATTAAAACCTAGTGGTTCCAGATTAGATGGTTGCCTCTACTCAGAGTCAGACTGATCTCCACATTTTGGGATCAGAAAGAAATTTTACCCTAAGGTCAGATAGGGGACAGTCTAATTTGCAGCCTCACTGTTCTCACTGTGAAGAAGCTTTTCCTGCTATCTGTTCTAAACTTAAACCTACTTTGCTGCAACTTCAAGTCATTGGTACCTGTCCTGCTCTCTGCAGTGATGGAAAATAGGATATTAATCTCTCTCTATTTTTATTTTTTTAAGTTTTTATGTCAGATCATCTTCTGCCCTTCTGCTCAGAATCAAACTGATCTCTACATTTTGGGATCAGGAAGGAATTTACATGGTGAGATTAGCATGGTCTGTGGGGGTATGACCATCTTCCTTGAATCTCTCAGGAACATTTTAAACACATGTGGCAGTGGGACACTGAGAGCCCTTATCCCTATGCTTTACCTGTGGCAGGTTAGGGTGCTTTTGGTGCCTTTGGGCAATATGCGTTGTAGTTGTACAGCAGGATTGACTCTGTAATTTGGGAATAGGATAGATAAGGACTTGTATGGAATGGTTTGGATAGGGATGATTTTGCCTTGAGCAGGGGGCTGTAATATGGCTTTCAGAGGTTTCTTCCAGCCCTATTTTTTTCTCTGATTTTGACTCTATTATTACAATTTACTATTTAAATATGATATATGATTATATGAATAAAGATGATATTGTCATGCATATGCCTAAGAGGGGAGAGTTAAAGTTATATTGGTACCTTCAACTTATTCAAGTCTTGACTCCTGTATCCTCTAAACATGAACCCTAACAATTCTTTAAAGGATTTTGATGGATGAAATATGCTATAGGACACACTGTTGCAGTACAGTCTTTTTTTGAATTAGTAATTGCATTAGCATGTGTGTTGATGACCATTGCTTAAAAGTAGATACTACCTTCTTGACAGAAAACTTCTTTGCTGAAAGCTTTCTCTCCCCCATCTTCTCCAGGGCTATTAATAGATTGCATACCCAAATTCCATTCAAGTTTTCTAGGAACTCCTTATATTATATAAGAGACTGTTTTTCCAAGTTTTGTATTGCCATTGCATTGCTAAGGACAATGCAATGAAGATCCTTCTTAAGAAACTAACAGAATGCCATTTTTTACCCTAATGACAGACTTTGCCAAGTCAAATATTAATGTGTCTGTCTTATGCCTGATTTATTGAATAATCTACAACACAGAATTTTTCTTCGCTAGCTGTGGAAGTCCCAACAATTATAGTTTGATTTTTACCTCAAAATCCTGAGCAACCAGAGATGCATAGTCTGATTTTGACCTCTCAGGTGGTAACAATTAAAGGAGTCATATAAAAGAGTCACATTCATTCTTGTTATAGCCTTGACTAGAGTACATAGTAGTTAAACCTCCATATATTATTGTCCTAATTTCCCCCCACAAGCACATTCCCATTTGCTGGGAGAAGAATTAATCATGGGATAGGATTTAGGGGCATATGGGGGAGTGCAGAGGAAATTTGAATAAGAGTCCAACTGAATGTCTTTGACTAAGACTATTTTAGCTTCAAGCCACCCAGACTGAAGTTTTGTACATATATGGTTCTGCTCTAATCTCCAGGTCATAGGTTGGACAGTGTCAGTTCCTTATCTTGAAGCTGTGCCACTGTGCAAAAAGATATGGAAGATTCACAGGATTGGAAGAAAAAAAGTGTAAGTAGTACTATGACTCTGTACCTAGTACTAAGGGCCCTCTTCTAGGAGGGCAGGTGTCCTGGGTTCTGTCTGCTGCTCCTGACAATATTTATGTAGTTGATCCAATGCCTGTTTCACGTGCAATGCATAAACAGTTCCAATGGTATTTTGAGGAGGACCTGATTCTATCCGTATGCTACTTGTAATCAGGAAACAACTACCAGATTGGACACTACAGGGAGCTTAGATGTTCCTCATGGAGCTTAGCAAGGGACCACGTCCCTGACCAATGTTCCGTCTAAGGAGTAGCGGTCCGTGAGCACGCCGCTTCGGTCCGTGAGCACGCCGCTTCGGTCCCGTCTCCCCCTTTTGGGGCGACGTGGGACACTTACCAAAGGTAAGCTCCTCACTTCTCGCCCAGTGCAGGAAGTAGGGGCTGGGGCCTGGCATGGGCTCCGCCAACTCTGGGAAACTGCTCCGCTCCCCTGCATCACCTCAAGGAGTGAGGAGGCATGTGGCATCAAGGCTGGGGAGTGGAGAACTTCCGTGGAGCTGGTGGAGCCCGTGGAGCAGTTTCCTGAAGCCAGCAGAGTCTCACTTGGGGCAGACAGCAGCTTCTCCCCAAAGTGAGGCAAGGCAGGGATGGAGGCTGGGGCTGGTGTGGGCTCTGCTGGCTCCGGGGAACTGCTTCTCAGGCTCCATTGGCTCTGGAGAAGTGCTCCTCTCCCCAGCCCTGATGCCACATGCCTCCTCACTCCCTGAGGTGATGCAGGAGAGTGGAGCAGTTCCCTGGAGCTAACGGAGCCCGCACCAGGCCCAAGGCCCACGGCCTCAGGCCCCCGCCTCTGTCTCTGTCCCCATCCCTACCTCCATCCCCCCTTCCACCTCACCTCAGGGAGGAGCTTACCTTCAGCAAGTGTCCCACGCCACAGCCCAGCTCCTTTCTCGGAGGGTGCGCAGCCTTAAAAAGTTTGTATGCGGCAAGACTTTTACTTGTGTGCAGCCGTGCATGTTTGTACCTTAGAGGGAACCTAGTTCCTAACTACTGAGGTTGGAGCTACAGGGCTTTGGCACCTAAAATAAGACACAGGCAGACTTTAGGAACCAGGGTCCTTTTGGGGATTCAGGAAGCTAAGCCTAGATTCAGTTGATTTTCACTACCCTTGGGCTTCTACATTCCTAAAGCACCTTTGAAAATTGGACTTAGGATCCTACATTAGTAAGTGCTTTTGAAAATGTCACCCTTTTGAAAATGTCAAGTTGTTTTCTTTTTCTTCCAAATTTTTGTTATTCTTGGTGCTGCCTGCAGTAGTTTCACATGTTCACAGGAATGTTGAGATTCCTCCATAAAGTGTGTTTTAAAATGTGCAAAATTTGCTCAGGTATTAAGATGTATGAGTCAAGCTGGTAGTGTACTTCTGAAAGGTAACTGATAATCAGGAAGAAAATGGACTTTTTATAGAATAGCAGGAAGAGGAGTTAAAATACTCTAATTAAAGCACCATGCTGTACCCAGTTTATAACTTAGAATTGATCAAATGCCACATTATTTTTATCACTTGGTATCTTTTGAAATTATTTTTATTGAATTTTGAAGAGCAACATTTTATGCACAATCCCATGTCCGTCATCTTCATGTTCTGGCATTTTATCTGTGGACCCAAGGGAACAGGTTTTAAATACTTTACAATACTTTATACAAAAATAAAAACATAGCGGGTGTGCTTAGTATCTAGTGCAGACCCTCTCATGTACAAGATGTTAGCACTGCATATTGCATCCAATACAAAATACCCTTTATGTCTCATTATGTTTTATGAGGTGTCAGACTCTAGCTGCTTTAATAGTTTGTGCTACAAAGGTCTTAGTGAAGTCTGGAAGGATGAACCCTGGAGGCTCCTAATTCTTATCATGCAGTTTAGCAATCATGATGCAGTCCTGAACATAAAGTAGAATGTTTAAGCTTCTGACTGCTTCACATCAATATTTTTGACTTACTCATTCCAAGAGGTTTCATGACCTATGATGAAATCAGTTGGTCTCTTTCTGGCTCACTTGATGCCTCACTCTTGGCTCAGGTCTAACTTTTTTATCCCTTGTTGACTCTTTAGTACAATGTTATATAGTTACAATCACCATCCTTTGAATGAAGCTTGTAATAGATATCAGTTTTGTCAACTCTGTGGGATATTAAAACTTTTAGGGACTTTAATAATCGGGATGCTGAAGCAAATGCTTCTCCTTAATATGATGCACTGTCAATATCCAAAGTTTTTTTGCTGACTGATAAAAAATGTTTTCAATAAATGGGCTTATGGCTGGAGGACAAAGGTGGTAGAAATTATTTTACATTTATGTAGCTGGAGCTACATATACAAATTTTTGTCCCATGCTATTGTTGCCCTGAGGGGTCAGGCCAGCTCTCAAGATCTCAATATTGCGCTGTTAGGAGGGTGTGACAGAATTGCACATAAACAAACACACAAATCAATTACGTGCATACACACACACACACACTACCAGCTCAGACACATATACATCCAAACCAGCCTAGGCACATGCATACCTATCACCAATTCAAGTACGTATACTATACATCCCAAAAGTTAGACACAAATCACTAATTAGTATATCATACACACAATTACATATATACACACACACACCAATTCACACACATACATCCCACCTACACATACACACAGGTAAGTTCCTAACTTGGGTGGTACAGTGTGTATATGTGTGTGCTTGCGGGAAGGTTCAGGTGAGAGAGAGAGTTAAAGTGTAGGGAGTGAAAGTTGCCAGAACTGGGATTAGAACCAGTGGACTAGAGAGAAGCTGGCTGAGGAACTGAGGCTTGAGTTTACTTAAGGTAGATTGGGGCTGGAAACTGAGGCAGACAGCTGAGTTTTTTTTGGGGGGGGGTGCAGATAAGTGGTGGCAAGGAGGAGTTAGCCAGGAAAGAAACTGAGGCAGAAACCTGGTTGCTCAGGGGAAAAGGAAAAGGCAGTGGGAAAGAAACAGGGGTTTTGGAGGCAGAGAGGTGCTCTGGACAGGTGTTCCAGGTAGCAGTGAGCCAGAAGCAGAAGAGGGAAAAATGAGACAGAAGTTAGAGGGGGAAGGAGCAGAGACTGGAGCAGGGCCAAACCATAGTAAAGCAAAACCCAACTTAGGGGTTGAAATAACAGTTTTATTAAACAGACAACACACTACACAGCCCCATGAAGTTATTCGTTCACACACACACATACACACACACTTATACTCACTCACAATGGCAGCAAGAGAAAGAGACTCAGTGGAAGAGTTGGAATCCAGGTAGGGATGAGAAGCAGAGTCCAAGCCCTTGGCTGAAGAGGGGGTAGGGAGTGATAGCTACCTATCCAGTCTGGAAAGGGGTCCTTGTCCAGTAGGTGTTATCCAGAGTGCTGTTGCTTGCAGGGCCTCTGGGTGGATAGGTGATGTGGCATGGTGCTGGTCCAGATGGAGAGGGTATCCCACTGGGTCTGTCTTCACTGCCCCTTTTTATAGGGGCAGACCTTGTGTGACCCTAGTGACAGGAGTCATGCCCAGGCAAGGGTCAGCCCTGGTATACTGAGCATGTGTGCTCCATGTAGGGATGTGCAGTTTTGGGTGTCTGTAATGGTGGGCTACAAGGGTAGAGTTGCTGGTTCTGCAGGGTCTTTTGTCTTTCAAATGCTGAGTTCTTGTCTCTGTTCCTGGGTGAGGTCCGTGGTTCCTGGATGAATCAATGTGAGGTGATGGCCCAATTGTTACAGGCCATTCAGTAGAGGCCTGCTACCATTGTATTTGAATCATTCCCAATCACTCTCATTCATCCAGGAACCAATTTACATGGGAGGGGGACATGAATCATACAGTTGCAACACAGGGGATGCCTAGGCAGAGGACACAAAATGGAGGCTTGACATACAAAATGGAAACTTGACATGACTTATGCTAACTTACATATATAGGCCTAAAACATTAATCGCACAATATAAAAGCAGTACAAACATAATAATTATCACTTATAAAACAGTGGGTAGCGATATCAAAATAGCAGGGAACTTATTTGCAAAGAGGAGAGAGAAAAATAAAACTTACTACCTAAAATATAATGTTAAAGCTTATCCTACATCTTAGCTTACTTATACTTATCTATAGGGAATAGAGAGGGAGAAAAAAAGTCAGAAGTAGTTGGGGAAGGGGAGGTAATGCATTTTAAAATAAAAGAAAAAAAGAAAAACTGGGGGTTTTACTACACTATTAAATCCGCACACATTGTTTGAATGCTAACCTCAGCCTCTGTTCTGAGGAAAAATAATCAAAATAGTTGTCATAATTTTGTTTTACTATGTGGTAGTGTAACTAAGGGGTGGGGAGTGACCAGGACACCAACCCTGGGCGCTGACTTAAGGTGGGGCATAAAAATAGCAGCAACCATGCTGCTGGCCTATCCACCATCACTGGCAGCTCATGTGCAGGTGATACCCTAGGCACCACTGCTGTCCAGGGTATCACCTGCATAACTGCGTAGTTATATACCTCTGTTAATACATAGTCCCTGTAAAGCCACTATTTAATATGTTCTTTTTGAATACTTAAGTACTTTCTTCCTTGGAGTCGAAAGGTCAAATGTCTGCCCATTCAACCATTTATTAGACAGCCATCATCACTCTAGAGGACAGAGATTAGGGGGTGGTGGATGAATCCATTAAGTGGTAGAGACGGTGGCTTTCTATTTTGGGCAACATGTTTGCTTCTGAATGATGCAAGGTGCCCATAAATAAAGTACCCCCAGCTACACAAAGAGAAAGGACCTTGAGAATGCATACAACCTCTTATTCTACCTAAAGTGCAAGAAGAAGAAAGTGTTTATTAGGATGTTTTATAATCAGAAAGAATTAATTGGATAACAGTCCCTTGTTAAAACTGGCAAGGGATTATAGGGTTATGCCCCTTTTGTTCCTCTGTACTTTTGGAAGAAAGTACTGGGCCTATACTTTAATGAAATATTAGTGGTGTAAGGTAAACATGGAGTGGAACTGCGATGCTTTTGCTAGCCATAAACTGGGAAGAATGGCTGTCTGGTTCCCTGCATAGTGGCCAAGCATTGTTTACCTTTATGCTATCAAGTACATCAGAAAGATGGCAACAGGTGATAGTAAAGGATACCAGAGTCTTTTGAGGTTTTTTTCCATGTAGGCTGCTTGATCTGTTATTGATCTGCCATTACACCCAATATCATGTGTGGTCCTCTCCTGTGGGCACTGATACCTTTTCTTACATCTGTTTCACTCCTTGCTGCTTTCGATAAGACTTGTTGCGAAGAGGACAGATAATATCAAAACAACATAGGAAACCGAGAGAACAACCAAGAAGAGAATCACTTTAAACAAAAGGATTTGTAAAACTTGATTGTTCTATGCCTGACCATGCCAGGACTCCAATTTGAATTAAACATAAGGTGGCTCCTTTCACTGAATCAATAAGTGCAAATAACATAGCTTGCAACCATGTTTTATTTCACAGACAAAAATGGTTCTTAACAGCTTTCTGAAGGCTATGCTTCAGACACCTGCTGTTAAAGTTGTTTGCTTTTTCCTAGAAAATTTGGTCTTTTACAACATTAAAACAGACAAGCATGCAGTCAGCACACTTGGGGCTAGAATTTGTAGATGTTTGAAAGGCACATTTCTTAATGAACACCATAACTTCTGCAAACTTCCTTGTAGAAAATATAAATGGCAGGGAGAGACTGTGGAAAAACTCCATTGCAGCTCTCTCCCCACACTCACAAACTTCTAATTAGGGCTGCCTGGTTTGTAGACACAGATGATTCCTATTGTTGTTTAGAAAGGTCAGTTTGCTGGTTAGCCGCATGACTCTCACTTTCATAATAATGGATTCTGTAGCAACATCCAGTTCTTCTCTTATTCTTCTTTGGTATGAATGCTCTGCTATTTGGGTTGCTACAGGGACCTCATAGCATGTATTTTGCAGCAATTGTTTCTGTTCTACAAATATGCTGTTGCATATTATAATATTTGTTGATTTTTTGCAGCTGGTGTGTGAATGCATTGTAGTCCCAACAGGAGAGTAATTGAGATGTAGACACTGACTACAGCTGTTTACTGCAGTATTCCACTTCATGATTGGCGATACAAATGGAGAAAAAGTTCCTAGGAAAATATGTGTTTGATTTACAGTATCCAACTCTATAAAGGCACAACCTTATAGCCTGTTCCTTCCCCAATAACTTATTTTCACATAGATCATTCAGCAAACCTTCCATGAAGACAAGTTACCTCTATATCGGTCACTTTTGCCACCTGCTACAGTTTTCTTTCATCTCCCCCTTTATCAAAGACAGGTCTCTGCATCTATCTTCCCTTTCCTGACCTTGAAGCACCTAAAGCACTGAATAGCATCACTGGGAATCAAGGAGTCTCAAGCATGCAATGCCTTGCAGAACTCAAGATGCTTAGCACTTTTCAAAGGTTATTTTCCCCCCATAATTCTCTAAATATTACATTGCCCTCCCATTTTTCACTCTTGTGCTTTCCCATATTGAATGTTAAAGCCAAGACTTGCCAGAAAAATGAAAGTAGAACTGATTTTTCAACTATTTTGTTTTGAAAGTTTCCCAACCCCCATTTTAAAGCTACACTTATGAGGGGGAAACATCCTTAATTGATGTATCGGTGTTTATTGGGTGTTATTTTATGCCAGAGGAGGAGCCTGAGTGGTATTACTCTGATACTGATTTGTAACTTGTATTTTACAAAACATTTACAGTTGTTCATTTAAGCTGAAGTATGGACAGCCGGCTAACTACACATATTAACATGATGTTGTTAAATCTAATTTTTTTTCAGAAGTGCCTAGGGGAAAGAAAACATCCATACCTAATTCAAATTGAGTCTTTAAAAGGAAACCAAAATAAAAAGTAAAAGCCCAAAAACTGAACATGTTTTTTATTGCTATTTTAAAAATACGAATTTAGACTGACAACCTATATACAAATATGCAACATGATCAGAATTCAAATGCAGAAAAAAAATACCCCATGAAAAAGCACTGTAGTTAGTTCACATATTGGGTAAGCATTTGTGGGCTTGATTTCTTTTCCACAAAAAAAAGACATAACCTAAGAAAATTAATTTTAAAAACCAAATATTCACTCCACCCTAACTAAATGTTGCATGAATAAACAATGTAAATGATAAAGCAATTATTTCATACACTAGGCAGAAGCTTTCGTGTTAATTAGACAGTCATTGGCAGGTGTATTTTTGTAGATGATTTCTAAAAGTCCAGTGGATTAATTCCTCTGGTATTAATTATACATGTTCATTAAAATGGTGCATGTGCACACATACACATGCATTTTTATGATCATAAACTCAGCTACACTTTAAAATTAACAGAACTTCTGAATTAAGAAGGAATATCTATGTTGGAGAAGGCCAATAGAAAAGCACTGTTAGATTAATTTGGTCACTTTAGGGGTGGGACAAGCTAAGAGCTTCAATCACACGTCAGAAAATGACACCAAGCACCCTAAATATTTATCCAAACCACTCTTGTAGTTTGGATAATTGCATGTAGGTTAGACCTCAGCTGGTTAAATACATAATAAAAAGTAAGTAAATTACTATTGAGAAAAACAGTGTGCTTAATTTTTTGACAGAGCAGTAACAGCAGTTTACAAGCACATAAATTATACAGAATAGACACTGTACTCTTTCCCTTTCACAATGATATTTAGCGAGCGCTCTAACAATCTCTAAACCAACTGTTTATAAAAGCCCCAGTGGAAAGGATCCATCCATTAACTTTACCTGAAAAATAAAAAGAACCCTACTGTTAGTTATGGAAGTAAAAAATGGCTGACAGTAGTTTCCTGGCTCTTGGTGGTTTTACTGTGGTATTTACAATGATAGAGAGGAAATGTGCAACTCCAAAGCTGCTGGAAATTAAAAATGACTCCATAAATAGATAACAGAAAATTACCAATGTTCTACCAAATGAACATGGATTCACCTGAAAAGCTACAGCTAGTATGTTATTGATTCACAAAGAAAATACTTTATTTGTGCAAGTAAAATTAATGGTATCATATGAAAAATACATGACACCTGCTTAGCAACTCCCAGTACCATTATACAGCCCAAGGACTTATGCTGATACTGGTCATAAATATTATATATGTAATGAAATTTAAATTTGATACTAATTTAATTTAAGTATTAAAATCCAGGAATTAAAATGATGGTTCTCAAAGCAATACTAAGTCAAGCATAGTGTGTGTGTTCAATTGCCAGCTTGTGATAATTATAAACACACCCAAGATAAATAAAATAGGCTGGATTTCATTCCCACTGATTTAGGAGTTTTGCCCTTGACTTGACAAGGCTCTGGCTGCAAAATGTGACCACCCCTAAGTTAATGTGACCTTCAGATTTCACTTTGCCACCTTATATTTTACCCATATACACAATCATATTGTGTAGTCTGGGGTTGGAATTTGGCTGAGAAATGGTGGTAGGATATTTTATAGAGAGTGCATACAGAAATCTGAACCATGTACAAACCAAAACCCATGATACAAATACCTTAAAGTTTTGAAGTTAAGGTCTAGATCCATATGGTTCATATCAGAAAACCCAAGAACTTTGAGGGAATTTGGATCTCAATTTAAATAGTGATCTATACATGATAGTAACCTTTCTTGTAAAGTGGGTCTTATTAAATGAAGGTTATATATTTTTTTCTGACTCCTGCAATTTAGTTGACTTCAACAACATTTATTCATAATACCAGAGAGAGATGGTGGAGGTATGGGAGATGAAAACCCTTAACCTACATATACATTAAGATCTGGAAAGTGTGACACAGGATGAAGTTTTTGCTTCATTACTACTTCACAAATCTCATTGATACCAGACAGCTGTATCCTAAACAGTGAGTACAGCTGAAAGTGCATGTTTTGACTTGGACTTGAAGTTACATAGATTGTGCATTGATCTCTGCCTCATCTGCTTCAGAAAGAGTGGTGTGAGGCATAAGTGGCAGGAGAAAATATTATTTGGAGTGCACCCAATTGCCCCTCCCTCCTGCAGGGCTGTTGTGGGGGCCAGCGCATGCTGGTGTTGTATGCACAGTGGCAGCAGAGCATGCGGTAGGGGCATTGGGAGTGGCGGGCCATGGCAGTGGTGCTGTCACTGGCCACTGTGAAATTAGTTTGGGGGGGGAGGGGGTAAAGCCCCCTTAGTCCCAGCCTCCTACTGCCTAGGGTGTGAGGCATCTTGCCCTAGGGAGGAGACAAGGCTCATAGGGTTTCTGTATACAGCTGCAGGGACATGTCTGTACATCTGGAGAACAGATATGGATCCCTAGCAACAGAGGAGAAGGAGCATGTTCTGTCAGCAAAAGAGGCCAGGTCAGGCCTCCCCAAGGTTGAGAGGATTGAGACCATTGCCACCAAAAGGAAGCAATGGGTGGTGATGGTTGGCATCTCCCTTCTGTAGAGGACAGAGACATCCATCTGCTGGCCTAACCTTTTGTCACAGGAGGTCTGCTGCTTGTCTGGAGCCTGAATGCAAGATGCCATGGAAGGATTACCAAGACTCATCTGGCCCTCCGACTACTTTTCCATGCTTTCACATGGGCCAGTGATACTGCCATATCGGACCTAGAGCAGATCAAAAGTGACTCTGGGTACAAGGGTAAAGGGGACAGGGGCTCAGGTGGTGTTCTCTTGGGTCCTTCTGGTCAAGGGGAAAGGCCCAGGCTAGATCAGACACATCTTGCAGATCAGTGCATGGCTGCACAGATGGTGTCACAAGCAAGGCTTTGGCTTCTTTGACCTTAGGATGTTGTTCCAAGAAGATCAAGAAGGGTAATGTCATGGTAGAGGTCTGCTATAAACCACCAAACCAGAAGGAAGACATAGATGAGGCTTTCTTCAAACCACTAGTATAAATTTCCAGATAACAGGCCCTGGCTCTCACAGGGGATCTCAGCACCCTAACATCTGCTGGGAGGTCAATATAGCAGTATGCTGTAGCATTCAGGAAGTTTTTGGAGAGTGTTGGGGACAACTTCCTGGTGCAAATGTTGGAGAGACCAACTAGGGGCTGTGCTTTTCCTGACCTTATGCTCAAAACTAGGGAAGAATTGATGGGGAATGTAGCAGTGGATGGCAATTTGGGCAGTGACCACTAGATGACTGAGTTCAGGATCCTGAGCAAAGGAAGGATGGAGAGCAACAAAGTAAGGACCCTGGACTTCAGAAAAGCAAACTTTCACTCACTCAGGGAACTGATGGGAAGGATCCCCTGGGAGGCCAGTCTGAGCGGAAAAGGAGTCCAGGAGAGCTGGTTGTACTTTAAAGAAACCTTACTGAGGGCACAAAAATGAACCATTGTGTTGCACAGGAAGTTTAGCAAATATGGCCGAAGACCAGCTTGGCTTAGCAGGGATATCTTTAGTTGGCTAAAACACAAAAACAAAGCTTATAAGAAGTGGAAATGTGCACAAACAACTAGGGAGGAGTATAAGAGTATTGCTCAGGCATGCATGGATAAAGTTAGGAAGGCCAAAGCACAATTGGAGTTGCACATAGGAAAGGACATGAAGGGTTTCTACAAGTATGTCAGCAGCAAGAGGAAGATCAAGGAAAGAGTGGGTACATTACTGAATGGGGAAGGCAACCTAGTGAGATAGGATGTAGAAAAGGCTGAAGTAGTCAATGCCTTTTTTACCTTACTTATTCTTCACAGGCAGGTTCAGCTGCCAGAGTTGTGAGAAGGTGGTACTATTTACAAAAGTTGTACAGGTACAAATCCACGGGGCCAGATGCAATGCACCCGAGGCTGCAAAGGGAGTTTGCTGAAGTGATTGCAGAGCCATTAGAACATTTGTGGTGATCAAGAGAGGTCCTGGATGATCAGAAAAGGTCAAATATAGTGCCATCTTTAAGAAAGGGAGGAGGATCTGGGGATTTGTAAATCAGTCAGCCTCACCTCATCCCGGGAAAAGTCATGTATCAGGTCCTCAAGGACCTAATTTCTAAGCGCTTCATCATTTCAGAGTTTCTAGGGTCAGAAGGGACCTGAGCAGATCATCTAGTCCGACCCCCTGCCATGGCAGGAAAGAGTACTGGGGTCAAATGACCCCCAGCAAGGTGTACATCTAGCCTCCTCTTAAAGGCCCCCAGGGTAGGAGCCAGCACCACCTCTCGTGAAAGTTGGTTCCAGATCCTAGCCGCCCTGACCGTGAACTAGTGCCTCCATATCTAGCCTAAATCTACCCTCTGCCAGCTAGTGACCATTATTCCTAGTCACTTCTGGTAGTGCTCGGGGGAACAGGGACTTCCCCAGTGCCTGCTGGTCCCCTCTGACTAGTTTCTAACAGGCTACTAGATCCCCCCTCAGCCTTCTCTTGTGGAGCCTGAACAGGTTCAGGTCCCGTAGCCTCTCCTCGTAGGGCCTGCCCTGCTGCCCCCTGATCATGCAAGTGGCCCTCCTCTGGACCCTCTCC
>NW_017728886.1:143211428-143257051 GCF_001723895.1 Crocodylus porosus
TGGTTTTTGTGAGCCATGGGGGCTTATGTGCCCTCCTGCTCCCTTTGATCCATGTTGGGATTACCTTCCTTTGGGCTTGGAGGATTGTCTCCTTAAGGAGCGACCACTCTTCTTGGACACCTGGCTCCTCCCCCCCCCCGGGACCTCAGTGCTTCCCCAACTATTCTCCTTAGCTCATTGAAGTCTGCCCTCCTGAAATCTAGGGATGCTGCCTTGCTGTAGGCCTTTGCCACCTTGTGCTGGATGGTGAATTCCAGCAGGCGATGATCGCTGTCGCCCAGGTGGTTGAGCACCCGCAGCCCCCTCCCAGGTCATCTCCCATGGCCAGCACCAGGTCCAACAAGGCGTCTCCCCTGGTGGGGCTGTGCACCTCCTGGATTAGATGGAGGTCCTGCATTCTAGCTAGGAACTTACATGAGCAGTCAGACCTGGCTGACTACTCTTCCCAGCAGATGTCTGGAAAGTTCAAGTCATCCATGATGACCACATCCTTTGACTTCACTACCTCCGTGAGCTGACTTAAGAATTCCTGGTTGAGCTCTTGCCCTTGGTTGGGAGGTCTGTAGTAGACCCCCACCATTAAGTCTCTTTCCCCTCTACTGCCTTGTATTCTAACCCAAAGCACTTCAGAGTGCCCCTCCTCTGATTCTTTGCTAATTGACGAGGATGTGTATTCCTCCTTAATATAGAGTGCCACACCCCCATCTTTCCTTCCTATCCTGTCCCTCCTGTACAGCCTAGACCCCTTGATATTCACCACCCAGTCATGCATGCGTTGGGTCCCACCACGTTTCAGTGATCCCCACTATATCCGGGTTGGTGTCAGCTAGCAGGAGGGTAAGTTCCTCCTGCTTGTTTCCAATACTACAAGCGTTTGTGTAGAGGCATTTGAGGCCTCCTGTGGATGTGTGCACTGGCGCCCTACTTTCAGTATTACCCTGGCCCCTGTTGCTTACCTGTGTATATGTTCGGCTTGTCGGTCTAGGCTGGGCTGTACTTGTGGGTGTTGCTTGGTCTGGCAGTCCGATGTTTCCTCCATCCTCATCTTCCCCTTCCCCCAATGAGCCTAGTTTAAAGCCCACCAGAGGAAATCTGCCAACCTAGAAGAAAACACATGCTTACCTTTAGGGGAAAGGTGGAGCCCATCCCATCCAAGCATGTCTCTTGTTGTGATGTGCCGGTCATTGTCAAGGAAGCCAAAGCCTGCCTCGAGACACCATTCCTGAAGCCTCCAGTTGGTCTCTGTGATGCACGTTGCCTGCCGTCTTCCACGTCCGCTCACTGGTAGGATAGAAGAGAAAACCACCTGTGCGCCTATCTCCTTCAGCACTGCATCATTAGTACCCACATGGATTAGAACCATGGGGTAGTAATCAGTGGGCTGGATCACGGCTTGGATCATCCCCTTCATGTCCTGAATCTTTGCTCCAGGTAGGCAGTAGACCTTGCGTGTCGAGGGGTCCTGGCGACAGATGGGGCCCTCTGTACCTGTCAGGATGGAGTCACCTATGACGATCACTCAACGCTTTTTCCTCCTGGTCTGCTTACCTCCTTTGGCCTGCTCAGAACATGGAGAGCATGGAGTTGCCTCCTCTCCGGTTTCCTCCTCTCCTTGCTTCTCCTCCAGAGTTGCCAGGGCCTCATACCTGTTCTTCAGCGGGACTGGAGGAACTGGTACTGCTGTGTTATGAGCAGCCCTGGTTCTGGAGGTGACCATCTGCCACTCTGAAGTGGAGGGCACCTCCCGGGGTGCTTCTTCCTTGGGTGCATAACCCTGCAGGGAAAGAAAATAGCTATCAATTTCTTCCTCTGCCTCCCTGATTTCCCTCAGCCTGCTAACCTCCTCCTGGAGCTCCCTCACCTGTGTCTTCAGGGCCCTAAGGTAGGCGCCTGCAGGACAGGTGTGGGGGTCCCCAATCCCTGCCCCCCCCAGGCCTTGCTGGGCAACTCCCGCAGGCCCGGGAGTGGGGGGATGCCAGCCCCCCCGTGGGATCTCTCTGGGTGGAGGTCTCAGACAAGTCCCAGGAAGGATGCACCCCCTGGGTAGGGGCCCTGGCAGCACTCCATGTCAACACCATCATAGGAGTTGATGCTTGGAGGAGAAGAAAGTGTTCAAGAACAGTCAACGTGGATTCACCAAGGGTAAGTCATGCTGAACCAACATGATTGCCTTCTATAATGAAATGTCTGGCTCCGTGGATGCAGGGAAAGTAGTGGACTTGATATACCTTGACTTTAGCAAGCCATTTGATATGGTCTTCCATGCATTGTTGCAGGCAAGGTGAGGAAGTATTGGCTGGATGAATCTACTGTAAGATGGAAAAAAAGCTGGCTTGATCATTAGGCTCAATGGGCAGTGATCAAGTTGGCTCATGATCTAGTCTGCAGGTGATATCAAGTGGACTGCCCCAGAGGTCAGTCCTAGGTCTGATTTTGTTCAATATCTTCATGAACCATGTGAAGACAGGATGGAGTGCACCCTCAACAAATTTGTGAATGACATGAAGCTGGGGGGAAAAGTAGATATTAGGGCTGTGTGAAACGGCACTGTTCCATTCAGACTTGCATTTTGACATTTCAACAGAACAGTATTTCATTTTGAATTTCATTTTGATTTGAAACCGTCGTTCCATTTCATTTTGTCGAAACAGTTTTGCTGTTTTTACTCTGTTTTGACATTTTGCCCATAGCCTATAATGGGGAACCTCAAAACAGCCTATAACTTTGTCATTTCTGGCCTGATTTGGATGAGACTTGCAGGTATGCTAGCCCCTGCTGAGGCCACAAAGCCTGCCAGCTGTCAAGGAGATCGGTGCAGGGCTTCTGGGTTCTGAGGCCCTGCACCTCTGGCTGCTGACAGGCAAAACTTGTGACATGGCTGCTTGTGGGACTGTGTCTGTCTTGGGGCACAGGGGGGTGAAAACTGCAGGCCTCCTAGGCCCTACTGTGGCCATGAAGCCTGCCAACTGTCAAGGAGATCGGTGCAGGGGGAGTCTGGGTTCTGGGGCCCTGCATCCCTGGCTGCTGACAGGCAACACTCGTGACATGGGTGGGTGACACTGTGTGCACACTTGGCCAGACAGTGCTACAATGCAGAGCTTCTCGACATTTTTTAGACTCTAGGCACCCCTGGATAGACTTGAAGCACCCCTCATAAAGTGACAGCTCTTAATTTTCACTTGTTTTGACTGCAGAAAAATAATAGAACAATTCTTCTGTTGCAAAGAACTCAGAAAGACCACAGCAGCTCAGAATGTTTTTAACGCTACCAATTCCCATTTGAAATCGCTGGGTTTATCATGTAAATCATGTTTGCACACTTTAACAGTTCAACATTGTGTGGCACCCCACTGCACCCTTGAAAGGATTTCAAGCCATGCTGGTGGAAAATCACTGATGTAATGGTTACACAATTTTTCAATCACAGCACATAAAAAGTAACCTTTTTTTGGAATCAGAGGGTGCTAAGGACTGAAGCAGATGTAAGTTTAACAGGCTTCTTTTATTTTGTGACATTTGGGGCCATTTTAGTGGTTAAAATTCTTCAAATACTTATAGAAATTACATTTGGGACTAGTTCAAATCCCTCTTTATGGCTGGGGAAAGCTTTCACTCTCCTCTGTGGTCAGGGGACATAAAAAAAAACATTCCTGTCCTGTGGCTCCCTTCAACCTCTGTGGTCAGGGGACTTACCCCCTCCCCCCCATAAAAATCAAGGAGCCCCTTGGAGGCTGCTGAGGTAAGATCTGAAGGAAAAACAGAGAACTTAGCTTCTCAGACGTAGAGCATTGCTATAGAGATACTGAACATTAAAATTACAGTGGATAAGTTGCAGCCATTTGTAATGAAAGCTCAAGCTTCATCAGATATCCTGATGATGCGGGTTCAGGGAGTGGAGAACAGTTTCTGCCTGTGAGGACTAGCCTGTGGAAATGAAGCTCTCACAAACAGCTGCAGGCTCTGACAGCCAAAGTGCTGGACCTGGGAGGCAGATACAGGAAATACAACATCCACAGTGGAGTGCTTGAGGGGTCTGAAAAAAAATCCCACTGAGCTTGTAACAAAACGACTTGTCAGCATTTTAAAATGCTCAGGGCACAGGCAGAAGTTCAGCTCACAGGTCTAACTCATGGTCATAGAAAGTGCCATGAGTTAGGCTGATCCTCCTGACCCAACAGATGTTAGATGTTGGGTCAGGAGGGTGGGGAATCGAGGTCCAATTTGGAGCTAATCTGGTGAGACAGGCTATGTCTCTGCAGCCTCTCCCCCTAGCGCTGCCCCTGCCCTCTCTTAGCCCCAGTGCTGTCTCAGGATGGGCGGGGAAGCAGACAGGGGAGGGAGGTCCATTCTGGGGTTTCCCCAGTCTGTGCTGAAGTGGATGAGTGGGTGGATTTCACCCCACCACCTCGGGGTGGCTCCAATCCATTCACCGCACCCTCCAGCACTGGCCGGGTAACCCCCAAAATGAGTTCCCTCTGCTAAATTCCCCCCCCCCCATTCTGAAAACAGTGCTGGGAGCAAGGCTGGGCTGCATCAAGTTAGTGAAGGTACTCTGCTTCAGAGTGCCTTCATCTGAACCCCCATGTAATGAGGGTTCAGATTGTCGCAGGATCGGGCCCTTTTAAAGTACCTTGTGTTAGATCACAGCTGTACAGTTTTCTTAGGGGCCAGATCAGGCAAAAATTGTCACTTCTGTCTGTGCCAAGGGGCACTTGTGCATGTGACAAAAATTGCCCGTTTTTTGTGGTTTTGTTGTGTCATGCAAACACATACAGGGATTTTTTGCAATTTAAATGAGTTTGTAACTTTGCAAACTAAACCACATCCACATGTAGTTTAGTTTGAAATGCAGCTATTTGTAATGTTGCAGCCTTTTGACAGCCTCTTCCCTCTCTTCCCCTGCCATGGAAGAGGTGAGCTGAAGGCAGTAGTGGTGAGGGGCCCAATCTTGTTTTCTGGGGTTTTTTTGCAAAACTTGCCCATTTCTGCCATGGACAGGAGGCAAGCTGCCAGCAAGCTGAGCAGCCCCAGCGCTGTGGGGGGCCCTGGTCCTTCCCTGCACAGCCATGCTCCACCCCCCAGGGATGCCCGGGTGGGCTGCTAGCAGGCTGGATGCTGCCCCAGCTCCAGCTTGGGAAACAGTTGAATCAGGCTGGGTGTTGCCTCTGAGCTGGGGCAGCACCTGCCTGCTAGTCACCTACCTGGGCAGCCCTGGGGGGCACTGCTGCCATGGAGGGAAGAACCAGGGACCCCTGCAGCTCAGAGGCCACTCAGCCCATCAGCAGTTCTCATGGGCAGGCTCCCCCAGAAAAGAGAGGGATGTGATCCTTTTTTTTGTTTGTGTGGAGCTTGCCTGCCTCTTACACAGCCATGGAGAGAGCTGCTGGTGGGCCCTGAGGTGCAGGCGACCCCTGTCCTTCCCTCTACAGTGGCAGCACCCCCTGGGGCCACCCAGGTGGGCAGCTAGCAGGCAGGTGCTGTCCCAGTTTGAAGGCAGCATCCAGATTGATCCAACTGTTCCCTGACCCTGAGCTGGGGCAGTATTTGGCCCACTAGCAGCCTACCCAGGTGGCCCTGGTGTGTGCCGCCCCTGTGGAGTGAAAGACTGAGGCACCCCACAGCTCAGGGGCTGCTCAGCCTGCTGGCAGCTTGCTTCTTAGCCATGGAAGACATGGGCAGACTCCACGAAGAAAAAGGGATGAGGCCCCTTGCTGTCAGTGACAGAGGTTATTAAATTGAAACAGTGGGCTTTTAATCATCACAATTAAAACCCACTGTTTCAAGTTAGCGGACTAAACCCCCATCACATGCACAAGTGCCCAGAGAGGGCCCACAGATCCTACTGGAAGATGCTTGGTTTGGGAGCAAAATCTAGGTTCTTCATAGATTAATGTCTGCATTTACCACCAAAGAGAGCACACACAGCTGTCACAGATCTAGGAAAGTGGATATGGGGCTTAAATGGACAACTGGTGCTGCCTTAGTCGGGGGTCCCCCTGTGGCAAATCTCGCTGGCCAGGGCGGGGTCCCCACGGCCAATCCTGATGGCTGATCACTGCAGTCAATCACTGAGTCCGCTTCCTGGAGTGCCACGGCGCTCCATTCTCTGGCTGACGCTTGCAGGGGTGGCACTGGCACTCCCACCTGCCCCTCCTGCCTTTCTCCTAAGCGGCACGTGCAGCCAGTCAGGGGGTGCACCATCACTCTCTGTGGTGCACATGCACCCCCGTGCATCATATAATGCTGTTACTTGAACTTCACTGTGGGGTGGCTAAAGAGCAGACTGTGTCTAAACTAGTAGAACTGCAGGCCGGATGCAAGCAACTGAGATACTTCATATGGCATACTGCCATCCTGAATCTGATTCAGGGAGGGAAAACCTATACTTTCTCTGACCCTAAGGAAGCAGAAACCTTTATAACACAGATACCATTTAGAGAGGGTGAATTTATGGAATAATCTGAGTGGTACAAGAGAAAAAAAAGATAAAAAAAGAAGGGATTTTAGTGTTTAAATTAATGGCATTCATATTATTTTTGTTAATCTTTGTCTCCATTGTTGCAAAATGGTAGAGAGCTTTGGCTTACATCTGCCCAAGCCTTCCTAGTGGATATATATCAATATAGTAAATTTGCTATTAGTATTCATTGTACTTTATGCTTACTATTTTCTTTTTCTTTTTCCTTTCTTTTCCTCTACCCCCTCATGATCTGTTCAAAAGCACACTTAGGAGCATATGTTGTAATGAGCTCTAAATATACAGGAGAATGTTGATAAAGATAAAAGTTGTACATTTGATTTAAGGAAAAAGGCAAATTGGCAGCTATATACAAAATTGAACATAGATAATAAAGTCATTGAGAATCGCCAATTCTATTAAGTGTGTATCTTGGAATGTAAAAGGCCTTAGCAGTCCTATTAAAAAGACAAAAAATATTGCCTTTTCTTTAAAAATACAGGGCTGTTATTGCTATGCTCCAAGAAACTCATTTGTCAGTATAGAAGAATCTCACAAATTGGGCTACAAACAGATATAGACTTTGTGACACCATAAAAATCTGAGCAAACAGACTTCAAATCCCTCTGTTTCACCACACGTACTTAAATTTTGTGGTGGCTACAAATCTAGTAATATTGTGTGCCTCCTTTTTGTGGCTGACATGTTTACTTATGCCAACACTCCAGATACCCCAGGCAGAAACTCCTCCAGGTTTAAGGGCCCTATCCTGGGTGCCTGGGAAAAGGACTCTGGGTGCCATACTGCAACTGGTGCTGCCCATCCACAAGTGGGAAAACCCCTGCTTACAGAGACACACCCCGTGTCAGGAAATTAAGGGGGGAACTTCCAAAGGGGTTACTTGCTGAACACTTGCAGCATATCTGGGCACACTGGGGGAATCCCTCTGCAGGGATTCGCATACCGGTCCCCCACTCTATGCTTGCATACTGCTTTACAACCCTAGGTGCCATTTACCAGTGGAAGGGGGAACCCCTATGGAAATTCCTCCCTCCAGGCTTGTAGATGTGCACTGGGAGAATGATTCCCTGGCAAGGAAATCAGACAGGGGAGCTCCTATAGAGGTTTCTACCTCTAGTTGTACATGGTGCCCCCAACCCAGGGAGCAACAGTAAGAAAAGCATGCTGGGTCCCAGCATGCCTATCATACTGCTGTGCCCTGAATCAGGACACAGTGTGCAAGACCTGGAGAGGATGCTTGTAGGAGCTCTCCCCACCATGCTTGAATCTCCTGCAAAGGGATTCACCCCGGTGCACCCAGTCTGCAAGCACGGGGGGAGGGGGAGGGGGGGAACATTTTGGAAATTCCCCCTTCTGCACTTGCAGATGCATACCAGGGGAATCTCCGGCCGGGGGATTCCCCTGTACCCTGACATGGAGCATATGTCTGCAAGTGGGGGTTTACCCTGCTTGCAGATGAGAGCCCAAAATGGGGTGCAGCACTTGGGCTCCTTTTCCTCCAAGATCAGGCTCCCAGAGCCCCAGGAAGGGCAGGGGGATGTCCTTGTGGAATGACAGCCCTGGTGATATCTGTAGATGTCGCTGAAGTAGATCAGCTGTTCAGGAACATATCGCAGCACACCTAATTGCACCCCAAAAGGATGTCTGTTTCTATATCTAGAGCATGGTTGGGTTGGTTAGAAAACTCTAGTTACAAGAAGTCACATGGATTTCTCTTTGTGCATAAAAAATGGTGTCACCCTTTAATTGACACAGCTGCTGATCCAGAGGGTAGATTTGTCCCTGATAATGTTAAGACTGTAGGTTCCATTTATACTTTGGGATGCCTATAGTCCTAATGCAGACAATCCAATATTTATCTCTTTTTTGTAAAGCTCTTTGAATTTGGGAAATACCCTTACATTTTGGGGGGGGGACTAGAATGAATGCTTGTATCCTGTCATTGGTAGGTCTCGTGCCCCATTATTCAGTGAGGTGTCAGAGCTAGGTTTAGTAGATATGTGGCAAATATGTGTTTATAGTATATATTCTAAACCGAACACCTCCCTTTTCAATGGTTATACATCTGAAGGATTCATTTTAGAGGAGTTCAAAATGTTTATGGAGCGTACTGCTTCCTCTGCTTTGTTATTATGGGAAACTGCTACAGTCATCTCATGGGGGTGTATAATATCAAATGCTTCTGAAAAAAAAGAAAAAATGGGATGTAGAAATGGATACTTTAAATAAAATATTTAAGTCTTTATGTGAGGCTTATAGCATGAAATCTTGCCTGATAAACTATGCATTCTTACCAATATGAAATTTGAATTGAATAAATTATTGTCCCAGAAGGCAGAATATGGTTTATACAGATTACACAAAGATTACTGAGAATCATGGGAATGTGCAGGAAGGTTACAAGCCTAGAAACTGTTCCTGTCTGCTGACAATGGGGTGCTCTCAGGTGATAGCGTGGAGAGGCCCAGGAAGGATGTGAGTCACCTGACTGTTAGTTCACACCTAGTTAAGGATTACCTGGAGGACTTAGATGTATCCAAGTCAGTGGGCCTGGATGACCTTCATCCACGGGTGCTGAGGGAATTGGCTGGTGTCATTGCAGAGCCATTAGCAAGGCTCTTTGAGGACTCCTGGTGCTCGGGCCAAGTCCCTGAGGACTGGAAAAGGGCCAATGTGGTCCCTGTGTTCAAGAAGCGGAGGAAGGAAGAGCCTGGCAACTACAGGCCAGTCAGCCTCACTTCTATCCAGGGAAAGGTCTTTGAAAAAATTATCAAGGGCCACATTTGTGAGAGCCCTGCAGGGGAGGTGATGTTGAGGGGTAACCAACATAGGTTTGTGCCAGGCCGATTCTGCCTAACCAACCCGGTCTCTTTCTATGACCAGGTAACAAAAAGCTTAGATGTGAAGGAGGAAGTCGATGTCATCTTCTTGGACTTCCAGAAGGCCTTCGACATAGTGTCCCACCCAATTCTGGTGGGCAAGCTGAGGGACTGTGGCATTGATGAATGCACAGTCACATGGGTGGCAAACTGGCTACAGGGGTGCACCCAGAGGGTGGTGGTGGATGGGTCAATGTCGACCTAGGAAGGTGTGGGCAGCGGAGTGCCCCAGGGCTTGGTCATTGGGCCGGTGCTGTTCAACATCTTCATTAGCGACCTGGATGAGGGTGTGTAGAGCACCCTGTTCAAGTTTGCTGATGACACCAAGCTGTGGGGTAAAGTGAATACACTGGCAGGCAGGGACTGCATCCAGGCAGACCTGGATAGGTTAGAGAAGTGGGCGGATCTGTACAGGATGCGGTTCAACAAGGACAAGTACAGAGTGCTGCACCTGAGGAGAGGGAACCAGCATTATGGTTATAGGTTAGGGGCTGACCCTCTCGGCAGCACAGAGGCAGAGAAAGATTTTGGAGTCATGATTGACTCCAGGATGAATATGAGTCGCCAATGTGACAAAGCAATAGGCAGAGCCAACCGCACCCTGTCTTACATCAACAGGGGCATCACTAACAGGTCCAGAGAGGTCTTGCTCCCCATCTATGCGGTGCTGGTCAGGCTGCAGCTGGAGTACTGTGTCCAGTTCTGGGTGCCGCACTTCAAGAGGGACATGGAGAACATGGAGAGGGTCCAGAGGAGGCCACTCATATGGTTGGGGGCCTCCGTGGCCAGCCATATGAGAAAAGGCTGAGGGACCTGAATCTCTTCAGTCTCCACAAGAGGAGACTGAGGGGGGATCTTCTGGCTGCCTACAACCTTATCAGGGGCCACCAGCAGGGTCTCGGGGAAAGTCTGTTCACCAGGGCCCCCCTTGGAGTCACTAGAAACAATGGCCACAAGCTGTGGGAGGAAAGGTTTAGGTTAGATATTAGGAAGAACTATTTCACTGTAAGGGTGGTCAGAGCCTGGAATACGCTTCCCAGAGAGGTGCTCTCATCTTCCCTGGAAATCTTCAAGAGGAGACTGGATAAGCACCTGGCTGGGGTCTTATGACCCCTCACACCTCCAGTGCTCATTCCTGCCCATGGTGGGAGGTCAGACTCGATGATCTGTCTAGGTCCCTTCCGACTCATTGATTCTATGATTCTATGAAAGAGTAAATTCAACCATAATAAAATATCATCTGTAAGAGACTCTCTGGGGAACATGCATATGGCATGGGGTGCTGGCAGATATTCAGCTCCCTGGTCTAACTCATGGTGCTTCACAGACAGTGCTATGAGTTAGACCAACCCTCCCAACCCAACAGACATTCACTGTTGGGTAGGGATTGTGGTGGATTAAGCTCCAATTTGGAGCCAGTCTAGCCAAGGAGGTGCAGACATGCAGTTTCTCTCCCCTAACCCTGCCCCCTCCCTCGCAGCACCTGTGCTGTCTGTATGATGGAAGGGGAGAGAGAGGAGAGAGTTCAGGGTTGGGTTTGCCCATTCCATGCTGGAGTGGGGGTGGATGGATTGGAACCCCTCCCTCCCCCCACTTCTGCCTCTCTGTGGTGTAGGCTGGGCAAACCCTAGCTCAAGCTCCCTCCCCTCCCTTCTCCCATTGTGGAGACAGCACCACAGGTAATTGTACCGTCGTCTCCCTAATCATTGGGCACTGCATGGAGTCGGGGTCTAACACGCAATACTTAACCATCCACCTTTTCTACATCACTTTGTGGGACCCACCATTCAAAAAGGGATTACCCCAAATTGAGGCCTTATCATGTAATGAAGGATGAAACTTTAGTAAGTTTGCCAAGCTTGTCAGGCTGCAATAATTGTAGGAATCAGTGAGTGAGAAAAATAATGATAAGTAAATCTTATGGCAGTTGATAATGGAAGGGGAAACATAAATGCCTGTTCAATTTCCACCCAAACAGAAGAGATACTAGTCTTCCACTACATATTCTGACTTACTAAGAAAGCATTGTGATATTGTTGAAGGTATGGAAGATGAAAGCCACCTATTCCAATTGGTAGTTGCATCTTTCTAATGAAAGTCAAGCCCTTTTATCCTCTCCCCACAGAAACCTGTTGAACATTCAGTTGATTTTAACAAAATAGGATTGGCAGCTTACAACTGGTAGGTTGAATAATAGGTAAATTATGAAAGGTAAATATTAACAGGTCCCCACAGGGATTTGCCAAACTGCTTCATTTATTTAGATCCTACAATATAATATCAAGAATCTTCTGAAAGTTTTAACAGACATAACATTATATTTTTGAATATTTTAATATCCAAATATTCTAATATTTTGATAACATATTCTGGTTATCAATGAACCTGCCAGTTGCTAAACTTATTATTTGTGATATACTTATTTAGTCCAAATAACTCAGATTTAGTCCAGTTAGTTTTGTAACCAAACAGTTTGCTAAAATTGTTGATTAATGATGATCAACAATTATGAGGGCAGGACCTGATATGTTAGGCTGTGACAGCAGTAATATTATATCATCTATATACAACTGGATCTTGTGTTCACTATCTTCTTCCTTAAGAACTTCTATATCACCTTTATTTTTTATGGCTGTAGCTACTCATTTCAATGATAAATCAAGTAGAAGGACGGATAGTGAACAACCTTGTTGAACCTCCCTTTGTAATATGGATCAGATAACATATTATTGGTCACAACTCTAGAAGTGGGATTTGTATATAACAGCTGTATCCACCCTATGAATTCCTTAACAAAGCCTATCTTTTGTAATACACAAAAAGATACCTCCAAGGTACTCTTTGTAATACACAAAAAGGTACCGCCAAGAAACACAATTAAAGGTTTTCTCTGCGTGAAGTGCTAAAATAGCCACAGGGATTTTGGAATTTTGTACTGCTGCTACTATATCAATAATGTGACACACATAACCTGAACTATATCTTTTTTGATAAATCCTACTTGCTTTTTATGAACTAACTTCAAAGAGGACCTGTTCCAGCCTGTATGATAAAGTTTTGGCTAGGATGTTGGTGTTTATATTCATTAATGAAATTGGTCTATAGTTAGAACAATTCATAGAATCCTTGCCTGGTTTAGGAATTACATAAATGATAGCTTCACATAAAGTAATGTGCATGGGTTTTTACTATCATTATATATATTCAGTAACTGAGGTAACAGTATATCTTCAACAATTTTTTTTATAAAACTCCACAGGAGATCCATCACTGCCTGGAGATTTATTATTGTTCATATCCTCTAAGGCCAAAGTTATTTCATCTAATGATAAAGGAGCTTCTAAAATTTTCTACTCCATTTCTGAAATTTGTTGTATGAGTATAAAGTTCATGAACATATCTATTTCCTCACTAGTAACATTCAGATTCTCAGTGTAGAAATGAGAACAGAATTGACTGAACTGTTGGTTGATTTGTCTGTATAGGCACAGACAGAAGTTATTTGTTGTACAGTCAGCCCCTTGAAAGTGCTCTACAACCATGCTTTAACAGAAGTGCCTGGCTGAAGAGTGCTTTAAAAGTCCCCAATCATGTGACATTATATGAGGGTTCAAATGAAGGTGCTCCAAAGCAGAGTGCCTTCATTAACTTCTGGTTGTCAGGAGGCGAACTGATGAAGCCCAGCCCTGCTCCTATTACTCTTACTCATTAGCCAGAGCAGAGCAGGGAGCAAACACCAACACACATTGCTCGCAACAGCTTTATTCAGAATGGAGACAGCTTCAGGTGAGTTCTCTCGCCGTAAGAGACGAGGAGCAGGCCCAAACAATAGGTTCTTCTTACATTTATACACTTTGGTTTATACTCATTAACATTCACTCCACCTCTGTCCCGCCTTCTGTTCCACCCATTTCTCCTCCCATCTCAAGCTCCGCCTCTGTTTACTGTTTGCTTCATTAGCATGAAATTGCCTGTGCATTTCATTCATTTACATGCCTTTTTGCTATTAGCGCATGTCTAAGACCTTGACTTCTCTTCTTCGGTCAAAGGGCAGACTTTGACCAAAACCTCAGAGCTTCTGGAGCCTTCTTAACCAAACACCATTCACCTTTTTGCATATGTTCATCTCAGATTCTGTTACCAATTACATGTTGTTTTTCACATTCCAGTCTGTTTTTTTGTCTTAGGTTGTACCATGTTCCACCCTCTTTTGGGCCCCTGTATCATATCTAGTTCCTTGCTGTATCTGGCTCACAGCACACAGACTTGCACAGATTCACTTGCTGCTTTTTCCTCAGAAAGTGGTTGACACAGTTAAGATGGTTACTTAACATAAGCAAATGGCTGGCTGAGCTATCATCCTGCCTTGTAGTCAGCAGCTCTGGTAGGCCACATGTTAAACCCTTTGTATTCAGCTGCAGATTCAGTGCTTCCTAATATCCAAATATTGTCACCCTAACATTGCGCATGAACAGCTTCTAGCAGAAAATCATATTAAATCCTTTTCTGAGTTATGTTATGAAGTTGACTTGCAAACAACTGAATGGCAATATATGCAGTTGCATTGAGTATTGGAAAATCAGTTTGGACATAAGGCTTTAGGTTTAAGCAAATACTCCAGATATATCATTTTTTCCTTGATATCGTTCCCTCTTCCCCATTCCATGCCATTACTCTATAAATTACTCTATAAATATATAAATGTCACATAACAGACTTAATATGGACTATTTACGACTGACATAGATGAAGACCTGGTTATCGCAATGACAGAATCACAGTGGAAATCAGAAATTTACAAGATTCAAACACTAACAATTGATCTTAGGCTTTGTCTTTTACAACAAAAGATCATTTTTGGTTTGCACTGGGCTCTCTCTATACTTAAAAAATTAAATATGCTGCCCGTAGGTATGCATTGGTGTTATGCATTACAGGCAACACTTAGTCACATGTTTTCATAGTTCCAAGGTTTTTTAGGGGTTGGAAGGGACCTTACAGATCATCAGGGCCAGCCTCCCTATACTTGGGCAGGAAAGACTGCTGGTTTTTGTCATACCTTATTAACAATTCTTTTTGGAAAAAAATCGTAACTAGAGGTAACATGATTTTGAACACAGCACTTATACTTCTTGGCAAATGTTTGTGTTCCTGGGTAAATCCCAAAGAAATTCAGAATGGATCCTTCCCAGATTGCGCTCTTACAGCAGACCTTATTACCGCATTAGAAGAGTAAGGGATCTCTATACATCAAAATCTAGTACAATGACATGGTAGAGATGATATCTATGAAAGGAGTCATGTTTAGCAGACTTAGCTACTTTGAAAAGTGTAGTGCAATTTGGAAATAATCCTTAGACTATTTTGCTGATTAAAATATTAGTTGTTGCCATTTTTCTTGTTCCTTTCCCCTTTATTAATTAGACTGATAGACATCTACATATATATATATATTTTGATAGACATCTATATACACATAGACCCAAACAAACATTATATTTACATTATATCTGTGTGTGTGTGTGTGTGTGTGTGTGTATGCAGATGTTTATCTATCTATCTATCTAGATGTCTAATAATTAATAAAATTAGTAAGGGGGAAAGGAAAAAGAAAAAAGAAAAATGAGGACAGAAGAGGGACAGAAGAAAAGAGAAGCATGCAACGACTAATATTTTAATCAGCAAAATAGTCTAAGGATTATTTCCAAATTGCAAATATTAATAATATATAATAATTCCAAATATATATATTCCGGTTTCTGCACTGCATTAAAAAACCAATAAAACTGGAAATATATATTTTTTTCATTTGAAAACCAAGGGAAGTGATTCTTTCCCTCTATTTGGCACTGGTGAGGACACATCTGGAGTACTGTGTCCAGTTTCAGTGTCCTCATTACAGAAAGGATATAGACAATTTTGAGGGAGTCTAGTGGAAGGCTACAAAATACTGAGGAGGATGAGGCACACGACTTCTGAGGAGAGGGTAAGGAAACTGGGCTTATTCCGTTTGGAGAAGAGAAGACTGAATGTCAGCCTTCCACAACCTGAAGGGTGGTTTCAAAGAGGATGAAGCTAGACCAGGGTGGGCAAAATATGGCCAGCGGACCAGATCCATTCCACCAAGGGATACTATGAGGCCCACAGCAAGTCCCTAGGTCCACCCAGCTCAGGTGTGGGGGGGCAGCCTGGGTCATGGTGCATGCAGTCAGTCCCACCACCCCCAGATCACTGAATAATCATTTTCCTTGATCTGCTAGCAACGCTTCTACTAATGAAGCACAGTATGCCATTGGTTTTCTTTGCACACTGGGGCACACTATTGGCTTATAGTCAACTTATTGTTCACCATAATCCCCAGGCCTTTTTCTGCAGAGCTACTGTTTAGCTAATTGGATCCCCACCCTGTACCAGCATAAGCTTTGCCTTCGTCCTTCCTAACCCTCATGAGATTTCCTTTGGCCCAATCCTCCAATTTGTCTAGATCACTCTGAATCCTCGCCCTACCCTCCAGCATATCTACTAGGGCTGTGTGAAAATTCACTGGCAGTTTCATTTTGATGCTGTTTCTACTCATTTTGAGCTCAAAAGAGAGAAATTGAAATGAAACAGAGAGCTTTGAAACAGCCTCGAAACAAAACAAGGCAAGTCGAAATGTTTCAAAATTTTCAAAACGTTTCAAGTTTCAAAGCTCAAGCTGGGCTTGCCTGCAGGGAGACAGGAATTAAAGTAAGGAGAGGGAGGGGCAACAGGGGGAAGGGGTGCTGTCATTATTGACTGTGTAGCTGGCCAGTGACTATGATCCTTCCCGGAGGTCCCTTCCAATCTCAGTGCTCTGGAGGAGGGATGGAAAAACTGCATAAAAGGCAGAATTGTTTGAATTGCCCTGCTTTCTGCCTTGGTGTCAGTTGAGTCAGGGTGCACCTTGCACACAGTGCACACAGTGCAAGCCTAAAACATTAGCTCAGAGATGAGAACTGGCCCATTTATTGCAAATGTCTGTGCTAAGAATTTCACTACTCTTCACAGAAAGGAAGGAAGGAATGGAAGCATCATAGCATAAGTATCTAAGCCAGAGATAAGTATTTAACCATTATGCTTGGATTTGTTTGCCATCATTTGGTCAGTTTTCTAGAATGTTGGGAAACACTGTAGTCTGACAAGAATGTATCAAAAGTTAAAGCTTGCTAATTAGTTTGCAAATATGGCTTTATATGACATTTTTTTTCTATTCTGGGGTAAAGGTAAGGGGACAGATTTACTTGAACAGGCATAAACAATGACAAAACAATTATTGTTAAATTACCCATATTACCCTTGGTTTATTTCTTACTTCCATGATGCCTGTTTTTCCACTCTTTTTCAGCCACCCTCCTTGAGGGTAAAGTTGCACGTTGCACTCTAGACCATACTAAAGCTGTGGAATATTAAGCAGGGTTAAACTTAGAACATGCTGTACCCAGTTGCATGTTAATGGTTAATACAGTTTCTTGCCTGAGCAGCTGTGACTTGCCACCAGAGGGTAGGCGAGCAGGGGTATATCTAGGAACCAGGACACCTGGACTTTATACTTGTTCTGGGTAGATGGGGGGATGAGAGAAGTGCATCCTGGGATGCTGGAAGACTGTAAATTACTGGGGGGGGAGGGGTGAGTGTTTCTTTGTAGAGCAGACTGAAGTTAGCTTGATATGAGCTCGGTTGCATGGCCCAGAGTTAACCCTCACCTGAAGTGGTATAACCTTGAGACACTCAGAGAGCTCTTTGCATGAGCTAATGAGCTTCAATGTGCCAATGCTCACATTTTAAGTGCCCTTAGTATAGTCTAAGTGTAATGTGTAACTTCACCCTAACAAAAGAACCAAAATCCTAGTGTTTTTTCAGGAATATTTAATAGCTATAAAATGTAGATGATCCAATCAACAAGCAGACACATGATCAAATGACTTTGGACAGTCAGACAAATTAGCAGCACAATTAGCTAATGCAGTTTTCATTACCCACCATGCATGCAGCAATATTTGGATAACAATTACATTCATACAAACCAGAATCTTTATATGAACAACTGCAATCAGGGGAAAGGGCTAAACACTGGAAAACTTTATTACAATAAAAAACTTACCCTCTTCTAGATACTTCCCTTCATATTTGAGCTCTTCTCTTTTCATCCATATTCTTAAGGGCTCTGTTCAAGACTCCTGTGCAGACTGCTTTCCCAAAGGAGCCCACCCACTGCCACAGGCTACTACTGTGGATTGAAGCTCAGTCTCAATTTCCAATGTAATATAGAAAGGGAAAACATGAAAAAATAAAAAGGCAATCTAATAGCTACAGCCCTGTGAATAGACCCCAGGCACTATACAGAAGATTCTTCTGGTTCATCAGCTAGGTGTTCTGTTTCTCCTTCTCATTCAAGCATTTGTGCTGAATCATGAAGATGAAATAATGCCTAGAGCAATCCCAGGCAATAATCTTCAACTCCTTTTTTTTTCCTTTCTGTTTTTAAAAATTGTACTGAACACCTGTCCCACATCTCTTTCACTACACTTAAATCAGTACAAGCCTATTTGGATCTCTCAAGATATCTATTCAAATCCCACCCTACATGATAGCAAATGATGATTCTATAATGGGGGTGATGTGCAACTAAATGGAGGTGCTGTCAAGTTTTTTCTGCAGTGAAGGTTGGTTTTCTCAAACTTGTATTGCTTTTGGTTGCTCCTCTACTAGAATCTCTTAGTCACGGAAACATGAGAACATGGGAATTTCTGTATTGGAGCAGAAAATGTCCCATTGCATTTAATAAATCCCACTAACATATATTCAAGAGGAAGATATAGGAAGCCCAGTAGCAGGTAAGGATTCCTAACCCTTCACCTATAATGGTTAGGTTATATCTTGACATAGGCATTCAGATCTTTTGTATTTATTATAATAACAGATTTAACAATGGATGAAATGGTGGGGAAGAGGGTGGAGGGGAATTACTAAGTCTTGGTGTCAGTGGTATTTCCAAAGGTGAGTTAAATAGTTTAGTAAATAGAGATTGTGCTGAGAGAATAGGATTCCTCTTTATGATTTTAAAACATGTGATGCCTTTAGTTTCACTGGATGCCACTTTGTTGCACTACATGCATAGGTGACTTTTAACTGTTGATAGTAATGGGGGGGCACAATTTAAAGGTACTGGTAGAAAATGGGAAATGGAGGCGTGGACCCCCTGTGGATCTCTCTTTCTCTCTCTCTTAGCATCAGATCCCACCTGAGGCAGTGGCAAGGCCAGGATGAGGCACTGCTACTTGACTGCACTCTGCTGCTGGTGCTTGAGTGGCCTCTGACCAGAGCAGGACCTGCAGCAGGCTTTGCCTGCTGATGCTAAGCTGCCTGCTGCTGCCATTCACATGGCCTCTGGCTGCAGCAGGGCGCTGGAACAGCAGCAGCACAGCCACTTTTCATAGACCCCATAGATGTGCTCCACAAACCCTCAGAAATCTGGGGGGTATGTGCTCCTGCATCCTCCCAACATGTAACATGCCACCTATGATTACAATGAAGGGTTTATCTAACTTACCTCCTCTGTGTAACAGGTATGGGAATGCACTACCAGTATTATCTCCTCCTATTCATGATCTTCATAAAGTGGTGTAGGGTCAATCCACCAGCTGGATTTGCATGGATTTGTGCTTGGGGTTGGTCCATGGGTGTGATCCAGTGCACCAGCCCAACTCTGTGCCCTTCAGGTACAATCCAACACAACAGACTGCCCTGCATGGCTGGATCTGTCTGTGTACCAGTGTGGTCTAGCAAGCAAGGCCATGTTATTCATCTCACAGGACTCCTCACAGGTCTAGAAATGTGTCAGCAGGGGGGAGCAATTAACATTGCTACTAGTCTCCTGCCACCAAATTTATGGACCCTTGGAGAGTAGGGTGGGCCAAATGACATGCCTCTGTCATGCCTTCCTTACCCATTTGGGGAGCCTCTTTATATATGATTTTTTTTTTTAATTTGGTGGAGTGACCAGAATTGTCTATTGTATGTGGTAAAATGGGCCATTCATTCAATGGTATCTTTGTATTGGTTCTTAGCATACTCCTTATGCATCCTAACATGTTCTTTCTACATTTCAACGTCGTTATGCACTGTGTAAACGTTTTTATTAAGCTTTTCGTAGTGATGTCCAGGTCTTCCATCAGGGTCATCAAGATGAATTTGGAAACAAGCATGAGTAGGTGTACTTCAAATTCTTTCTTTAAATGTGAATTCCCTTGCACTTCCTATGTTGTTAAGCTATCCATTCACCTCACGTTATTGGATCCCTCGGGAGTACCTTGCTGTCTCTCTAGTCTTAATTATTCTGGATAATTTTGTGACATCTGCAGGTTTTGCCCCCTAAGATTTTGTTTTCAGATCACTCATGAATATTCTGAACACCAATTGCACTGCTGTGGGACTTTGGGCTCTCTCCAGTGCAAATTTCTGATGTGTTAAAATTGACCACGCATTCCTTCTCTTTGGTTTCTCTCAGCCATTTTCTAAAACAGAACAGAACATTAATTCTTGCTCACCTTGGTGTGAGGCACCACAGAAAGGTACCAATTTCTTCACAGCTTCAGTTCCTGGCTGGTCACCAAGTCCTACACATTGAATGCTACACCAACAGCCAGCTTCTTCTGGCTGTTGTCTCACTGGCACTTACTAAGCAGTAGAAATAGAGTATGTCTATACTCTTCACTTCTATACTCTATTTCTCAACTCTATGAAGTTGAAGACTTACTATCCTGGGTCACATAAGCCACCTCCTTCTGCAACATTATGTTGGTGTGACAGCATGTGAGAAGCCCAGATGGAGAGACAAGAAGTGAGCAGATTGATTCCTAGATGAACAGGAACACAACATTTAAAAAATAACACAAGTAGGAATCACACCCACTGATTTTTCTCTCCTTCTGCATATTGTTCTAATTACAGGTAGTACACAAGCAGCCCCAGGGCTGGCAGGACCTGGCTGGGTCCAGCACGTCGTCCCCGCATACCGTGCCAGGTCATTCCACCATGGGACTGGCCTGCCTGGGCAGCAGAGGGGCCCCAGAGCTGGCAGGACCCGGTACCTACATGCTGCACTGGGTCCTGCCACCATGGGACCAGCATGGCTGGGCAGCAGAGGGGCCTCAGGGCCAGCAGGACCTGGCTGGGCTGAGCACATAGTCCCCAAGAGCTGGGACTGGCAGCAGCAGGCTCAGTGTCCCATTCCTGCCACTGCTGTGAAAGGGAAGTTATGGACCCTGGGTGGGGGAGCTGGGGCCCTGTGGAGGTGGAGGCACTCCATATGCTGTGTGGGGGGGCTGCACCCTATGGGGGGCTAGGAGACACACACCTCCTGAGCAGCCCCCCCACAAGGTCCTTCACACCCACAGTCCCCCCAGCAATTGCCCCATATCTATCCACACACCAACCCACACCCTTCCACACACACACCCGCCTTCCCCCACACCCTTTCCCACCCCCTTCCTGCAAACACCACATCCCCCATCACATACCCATCACGTGTGAAGTAAACCAAAAGCACACATCAACCATATAGGTATTTAGAATTTATTTTATCATGATGATAGAGATGCTGGTAGGCTTCCAAACTGCTTTAACATTGTAAATATACCAATAAAGCACTGCCCAACCAATCACTGTCTCTCTCTCTCTTTCTCTAGATGTGTGTGTGTGTGTGTGTGTGTGTGTAAAGTGGTCTTTTGTTTTAATTGTGGAAGAACATGGATTTGGGGGCATTTTTAAAAATGAATTTGGGATGCTGCTGCAACAGTCCAGCTGGCACAAGGGGTAGTGTCCCCAGCAATTGGCTGGGCCTCAAAAGCTCCTGAGAGCTTGCCAGGGCAGCTCTTTGTACTGCTGGGGCCAGGACAGGGCAGCTTTTTATACTGCTGGGGGCAGCACAGGTGCTGGCCCCAGGCTCTAGCTCCCACTGGTTGCAGATCCAGGAGGAGCCAGGCAGGGTTAATTTGCCCCAAGTAGCGCAATTTGCTCCACAACAAAGTGTGTGTCCAAGCACATGTGTTGAAGCAAAAAGCCCCAGCTCAAATTTGCATGGCTTCTATTTGAGCTCCTGCAAGCACATGTGCTTGCATGTGTGGACGTGCCCTTGATTGCATTCTGAACAGATTACAGGTAGGAACACAAATTGGCTGGGCTACTGATGGGGGTGAGCTGAGGGTATAATGTAAATAGTTAATGGGTTTGATCTAGAAGCAGGCCTGGAGGGCAGAGCTCAGTAGCAGTATAAACATACCCAGCACCTCTCCCAGGGCAGACAGTGCCTCCTCTCAGCTCCAGAAGCTGCAGAGTGCCAGAAAACAGCAAATTATAATAGTGTTAATAACCACTTTTACTTGGGAGAGGAGGCCAACCACAAAAGCATTCTAAATTGTACTGTAGAAAGCATATTATCTTAAGCTGCTCAATTACCTACAGGATTTAGAATGGCACACCAAGACGCCAATATAGCCAGGCAAATGGAGGTGTTTCAGAATTCTGAACTCACTCATTATAAGAACTATTAATAACTCATCATTGGTTGGTATATCAGTAGTGTCAAGCATGATAGGGTTGTTAAGACAAACCAACCACCCTAACAAACTAGTAGACTGGTACTCTGAATAAAGGAACCCTGAAACAAAGAAACGTATTAACCAGGAAGTATTGTGCTGGGAGAGTATGAATCAGCTTACATACTTTTAAGAATTCTTTGTCTCATTATGCCCTTGGATTTGGCAACAGGCTAGCTAATGGGTAGATTTTAGCATTTAATTCTAATTTAGGCTGGCAAGGGTGATGGAAAGCACTCACCAGAGGGCAGAATCTACTTCTTGAACTGTAATTATTACTTAGCATATAGTTAATTAGCATTTCTTGAACTGTAATGAATACTTAGCACTTATAAGTACCTACTGCTCAGAAGCTCTCAGGATCAAGCCCATGCTGTCTCTTATCTTAAGTTATAATTTTTTAAAATAATCCTAATCAGTATTGCCTTCAGGTCTGTCACTGACACAATGCTACAATGTTAGGGGTTCAACACAATGCAGAGAAATCTTTAAATCCAAACAGATAACTTCCTCCATTGGAATTAAAAACAAAATAGGTGACATTGATTCCTACTGATGGAAGCTTTTTATGAATCCTTGGTTGCATTTTTCAACATAAATTTTTGACCTTAGTTGACCTGGCATATCTTTTTAAGGAGTTTCCCCAAGGCTACACAGTGACTTGGTGTTGATCAGATTAGACTGCAAGAGATGTTAGCTTTCAGTCAATTAAATCAAGTTGCTTCTCCTGCAACCATGGTAATACCATATTTTCTCAGATATAACATGCCCCTAAATAAGGCTTTTTTTTGGAAAGGCAGAATAAAGAAAAAAAATATTTTTTCAGAGGTATGGCTGCATAGATTAGGGACAGAGACCAATCTTCACCTGACTAGCCCTCCCTTTCCTGCTTAACTATAAGCAGAAATGGTAGCTGCTGCTGAAAACTGGTCTCCATGGGCAGATACATGATTTTGAAAAGAGCTAAAGAGTTTCCAGGGTTGCAAAAAAGGAGAGATGGAACAACGAGCAGACAGCAAAATTACCCTTAAAATGATTAGCTTGATTAGTGGAACATCGAGACCATTAAAAAGGAGAGATGACCATTAACATTGACAGAATAAGGAACAATGAGTCATTAAGTCAACTGACTCCCTCAGCCGCCTAAATAGTAATACAGTAAATTCTCTGGTAACCGGCATGCCGCTTGTAAGGAAAGGTGAAACCGGAAGTGCCCATTGCAGCACTTCCAGTTTCTCTGAGCCCCCACAGCCCAGGGCAAAGCAGCCTACACTGCCAAGCCCCCACGGCCCAGGGGCATAACAGGCTGCAAGGGGACTGTGCAGGGCCAGCGTCCCTGTCCTGTGGGGCCCGCAGGACCTGTGGGATGCACAGGGATGCTGCAGGAGAGGCAGGAGGATGCAGTGGAAGAAGTGGCAACCAGGGCTGCTCAATTCACCAGCATATTTTGTATCTGCAATCCCCCATTCCCAGGGGATGCCGGATAACAGAGCTTTTACTGTACCACTGTTGCTGCATTGTGAAGCAAGAATCAAAATGAAGTGCTTCTTTTCTGGGTGGAAAATCAGCTTGACCACTTATGACACCTTCTCTGCCAATTTTAGGGGGCTGATTTTTGAGGGAGGATGTGTGTGGTATTTGAGCAAATATAGTAGTATGGTCTTGGTCTTTTCTATGTGGGTTTGACCTTTAAAAACACAAACCAAAATTGCACCAGGACATGAAACAATGTTTTTGTAGCAGTATAGGGCATCACTTTCATTTAAATCAAAACTGGAAAATCAGTTAGAATAAGTTATAGTAATATTGCCCTTTATTTTTAGAAGTTAGGTTACTTAATCTCCAGGGCTTTTGCTTCCTTGGCTATACTCACCACTTAAACATCATATAGGACACAGTTTTGCATTGGCAGTTTGTTGTCAGGACAGCACTTTGAGTATTTTGGTTCTTACTGGGAACACATGGAAATAAATATTCATAAGATCCAGGTAGAAGAACCTGAACTCAATCTAACATTTAACATTGTTGCTTTATAATATGTCTTATTTTTTACTTCATTGAAAATAGGTTTTATTGTATCAGAGGACCAGTTTGTTCTCTAGAGGCTTCTTGTACGCTGTACAATATTGTGACCTCTCCCCTCACTTTGAAATTCTGTTAAATTGGGAGGTATTTCTGGATTTTCACTGTAATAAAGCCTATGGACCTTTTTTGTTTTCTGACCTCATGTTTTCAGTTAGGGCCAAGCAGTTGTATACTCTTGCAGTGAAATGAATGCTTGTGGGGAATGGTGATAACATGACAGAAATTAGGGTATTTTCATTAACTGGGCAATACGGATAGATATTGCTGGACATAGGTTTATAGCCATTAGAAACAACACAGCACTGGAATAGGAGTTCCTGAAGCTACTAGCTAGAGATGTAATGCTATCCACAGCTAATCAATCAAGATGGATTTAGGAGATTTTTGTCTGTTTCTTCTCTGCTATATATTTGATGAGAAATGTCCTTTTTGAGAGAGATGTTTTTGTGTCAGATCCTTCAAAATTCTCTTGCTGTCTTACTGAGCCTTACAGAGTATATGGCTGTAGTAGTGTCCAGTAGCATAACTGGGGCAGGACAAATGGGCTAGCCCTAGGCACCGACTTAGAGGGGCACTGGTATGGCCCTCTTCACAAGTCTCTACCATGGCAGGCACAGTTCTGCACTGCCCCTACCCAGTCATAGGACCTGGGTGGGTGCAGTCCTGCAGCCACCAGTGTATCTCAGGGGCAGAGGGGTGGAATGATGCTCCCCATTCAGGAAGGTTTTCTGTTGGAGGCACAGCCCTGCACTGGGGGCCAAAGGGGGTAAAGAATGGGGCACCAGGAAGGACCCCCAAGGAGCCTGAATTGCTATCTGCTTTCAGGAGCTGCAGTACAAGCCCCATCAGGTCTCAGACTCCACTCCCCCCAACCCCTGCCACCCTGCTCTCCAGTGTTCAGCATAATTCCCCTTTGCCTCTGTGCCCTGGGCATTGAATGTGCCTGTTCGGATATTGCAGAAATTATGCCTGCTTTAGAATTTTGATAAAAAAGAGACAGTAAGAGCAGGAGGATTTCTTATCATCCTAATGTAATAACAATAAAGCTTTGCACTGTTACCATGCCTTTCATCTGAGGATATCAAAGGGATTTCCAAATATTAACTAGGTAAGCTTACAACCATTCCTGTGAGGTAAATACTTCTAATGTTGGGAGCACTGAGTCACTGTAGTTCTGAAAGTTCAGAAGATTTTTGTTGGATTCCTTGGGCTTCTGAGGTAGAGATAATTGTAGACAGAAGGATGTGATGTTCAGCATTTATGATTAGGACAATTTTGGCTATTTAGCTAGGTCTTTTTTGTCATTTAGGCCATGCTCTTATAAAATTCCTTTTTAGCCTACAGTCTGAGTTGGGATGGGGGATGATACAAACCTGGCATCTATACTGAACATCCTTGGAATGGGCATAGGAAATAGGGCTGTGCGAAATGGGCCTGTAGTAGGGCACCAAGGTGCTACTGGTGAATCAGTAAGTAGGGAGCTCACCTGCTGGTTGCCAGGGTAACCAGGGGAAGTCAGCTGACCGGAAGGGGCAGGGCCTGGCTCTTATTTAACTCCCAGGCTGAGGCCAGGCAGGCAGTTCCTGTTGGCAGCCCAGGAGGAAGAAACTTTGCTGGGGTGAGTAATGAGTAGATGCCAAACTGCAGGTACGGCCCGAGACTGGGGACGGATGGAACATCTCTGATGTGGCAAGAGAAAGGTTGGAGCCAGATAGCTTAGAGTTATGTTATAGCCAAGAGCTTCTGTTTTGTTTACTGTTTGACCGGAGGATTAGGTGAGGCTAGAAGGAGACAGAGGAGGCCTCATAGGGGAACCACGACAGTGTGGTGGCGGGAGGCCCCGAGCATGGGCAGCAGAAGAAGCCCCCGAGTGCCGGAGGGCGCCAAGAGTGACGAGGGTCGCAAAGAGTCCGAGCACCGGAGGGTGCTGAGAGTGACGAGGGCTGCGGCTAAGACCGAACAATGTCCGGAAGATCTGTGAGGCTTGGGGCATGGTATGGGGTGGTTGGAGCTATGCATAGCCCATAAGGCTGGGGTGTTTGGAACCCTGTTATATAAACAAGGGTTCCTGGTGGAGCAGGAAGTGGACTAGAAATGCTTCTGGTCCACTTCCATATCTGCTACTGAGCATGCTGGGGAGCCCCCCGTGCTTCTGGGGGATGCTGCATCTCCCCAGAACCGTAGCATTCAGAGCCCCTGCTACCTAGAAGTATGTAGAAAAACATTTAAAGCTGAATCTATGTCCGAATCAATTTGGAGAGATTAAGGGGTCCTCTGATTTGATTTGGATTCAGAGATTCAACCACTGAATCAGGCCGAATCTCTGCTGAATTGAATTGGGGACAGAAGTTTTGCACAGCCCTGATAGGAAACTTCATGTTAGGTCAAGATTTTTCTTTCTTTCTTTTTTTTTTTTTTTTTTTATAAAAAGAAGCATATCTCTCTGCTGTCCTCATGGAAGACATGGTTATATATGGGCTTTTATTATCTCCCTGTTTTATGTGATTAAAAACTCCCTTTCCAGTCCACAGTTTCCATTTTCAGTGTTATCTCAAAGGTGCGGTTAGATTCCTGTTCCACTTCCCCCTAGTATTCAGCAAAATATCTTTTGGGGTTTGATGGATGAAAATGTGAAGGAAACAGACCTTGTGGTACAGATGCTTTTTTAACTTCCTAAGGCCTGATGGGATTAGAAGCTCAGGATATATCTGCCCCTCCTCTATGCCACACTCAAAACTGCTGCCCCTGAGCACAGTTGACCCATTCACTCTCTTGCTCTGAACATCAAATCCTGACAATAAGGATATGTATATATCTTGAGTGGCCTTGACCAAGTACCAATAAATATACCTGGCACAGAACCTGAGAGCAGCCCTAGAAATGCATTCAGGACCATTTAGGCTGGGGACAGAAGTTACACATAAACCAGTTTAAGTGAACAGAAACTGGTTTAAGCCTGTAACAGAACAGAAGCTTAGTGCACATAAACCAGTTTCAAAATGTCTGAAACCAGTTTGAGATAAACCTAGTTAAATGTAGTATCAGACTTAACTGATTTAAGTCAAACCAGTTTATGAAACTTTTGTCCCAGGCCTCTTCCTGGTTTAAGTTAAACCAGAGCCCCTCAGCATCCCAGCATGCTCTGCAGTCCTGGTCTGAGCTGTCTGCTCCAGCAGAGTGGGATGGCCTTGGCACTCTGCTCCCTAGCTGGAGTGGGGTGGGGGGCAGGGGTGGGGGTATGATGAGAAGTTGGCCCCCTAAGGTGAAGGGGGCAGGGAGGAGGTTTATTTCCCCACTCCCTCCCCTTTCCCACCACCACAGACCTGCCAGGCATTTCTCTTCTCACTGCTCCAGCAGCAGAGGTATGGCCCTGGAAGCAGCCTGAAGTGAACTGACAAACAAGGGGGTTTATTTTCCCCCTCCCTGTCCCATAGACCTGACCAGGGTCTGCCTGGCACTCCCCCCTCACTGCCACAGAGGCAGAGGTGGAGGTGTGGCCAGACACCAGTCAGTATGACCTCCTGAGGCAGAGGGGGCGGAGGGGTTTATTCCCCGTCTGGTGGACAGCAGCCAGGGTCTGCCAGCCCTGGCCACTGCCACTACCACCAGTGGCTCCCTGCACAGGGCTAGCAGCAGAGTAAGCCCCCTAGCTGCCCCCTCCACCAGACACTGGAGGGAAGGGGAAACTAACCCCACTCCTTGCCCTCTCATTTAAGGGGGCAATGCCAGCTGGCCCCTTGCTATGCTCCTACCACAGCCATTGGAGCAGCAAGGGGGCAGCAACCTCTCTCATAGTTTCCCAGAGTGCAAGTCTCTTCTTGGTAGGGATACTGAGCTGCAGATGGGGGTGAGAGCAAGGTGGTCAGAGCTACTGCAGACTGTGTGGTGTGACTGGCATCATGTTAAGGGGAGCTTGGGGAGCTATGGCCATGCCTCCGAGCCCCGATGCTGCCACTCATCCCACAAAGTCTGCAGCAGCTCTGACCACCCCACTTGCAGTGCAGCTTCCCTTCTTCTCCCCACCAGGAAGAGGCTTGTGCTCCAGAAAGCCATGAGAGAGGATGCTGCCCCTGTCAGTGCCCCTGTCACTGCTTCAGCAGCAGGGGCGGAGCCATTGCCAGAAGCCAACTGGTAGGGCCGCCTTAGGCAAGGGGGCAGGGAAGGGGGTTATTTCCCCTCTCCCTCTGGCATCTGGCAGAGGGGGCAGGGAGGGGGCTTATTTTGTCACTTAACCTGTGCAGGGAGTGATTGGTGGCAGCAGTGGTCAGGGCTGGCAGACCCTGGCTGCAGTCCCCCAGGGGCAGAGGGGATGGAGGGGAGAATAAACCCTTTCCCTGCCCCTGTGCCTCAGGGGGCCATTCCAGCTGGTGTCTGGCTGTGCCCCTGCAACAGTGATGGGGGAGTGCCAGGTGGTCATGGCTTGGGTCCATGGGACAGGGAGAGGGATTTAAACCCACTTCCTGAATGGTTCATTTCAGGCTACTGCTGGGGCTGGCCATGCCCTCCCCCCTGCCAGCACAGGTTCCTGGCAAGCGAGGCTGCGCTCTAGCATGCCCTGGTTCCTGACCTGAGCAATTGCAGGCATGTGCCTGCATTTCCTCAGTCCAGAGGGAATATCTGTTCACTTCCAAATTGGTTCAATCTAGGCAGATTAGACTAACCTTCATAGATTGAATCAATTCAGGCTGTGGCTTTTTGAATGTCTGTCCCTAGCCTTAAAGGCAGCAATGTTGCCTCATTTCTGGGGTTTGACATCTATTAAGTGAAAATGGGTGGGTGGAGCATTCTTCACTATAGCAGGTTCCTGGGCCCTGCACAGAGATGAGAGTAACAAGCCCTCAGCCTCAATTTGGGTGGTAAGGGACCTCAGTGTCATATGGGAGGTGCTTTATAGGCCTGTGCAAATAGGGAAGTATTCCATTTGGATTCAGATTCGGCCAATTCAAAGGAAAATGATTCAATTTAGAGATTCGGATCACTGCCCTGAATCAGTTGGACTGAATTGGCTTCATAAAATGTGGCATTGATCCAGAAAGATTCGGTGATTTGGCTGTAGATTATAATGGAGAATCACAGAAATACCTATAATTTTGTCATTTTTTGTCAGATATAAATTAAAACAGCAGGAATGTTAGCACCTTCTGAGGGCATGAAGCCTGCCAAGTTTCAAGGAGATAGGTGCAGTGGTTTATGGGAAACTGCACCTCGAACTGCTGAAAGCAAGACTCATGTCACCTGTATGTGTTAAGGCAGATTTGGATGAAAACAGCAGGGGTGATAGCCTGTGACAGGGGGCCTTTCTGGTGTGAGTTAGATCCCTGCTCACCCACCTGTTTCTGGGCCAGTTGCCCAACCCTCTTTTGCTCAGGCGGAAACAGCTCACAAAAGGGACAGAAAGGCTGCAGGCAGAGGCTTATATACTGTTTCTACATCTGTGATTAGAAGGGGGCTTGGGGGAAAATCACAGTCTCTGGCCAGCTACAGATGTCAGTCTTTCCCTACCTCCCTCTTCTCAGTTTCTGTTCCCCTGAAAGACTGCCTTCCAAATCTCTGAATCTTTTTTCTGAATCTTTTCCAAATCAATTTGGAGGGGTTTTTTTGGTCTCCTGGTTTGATTTGGATTCAGTGATTTGGCCTCTGAATCGGGCTCCATCTTCTCTGAATTGAATTGGCAACTGAAGCTTTGCACACCCCTAGTGCTTTGTATCTTTAAGTACCTGGTACATGTTACTCAAATGTGTCTAATCCTTGAGAGTTAGAATGGCCAGGCTGACTAGTGTGCTTTTAGGTCTAGCCTCTTCCTTCACAATGAATTAATGAAGGAAAGCATGTAAATACCTCCCACATGTGAAGATGTAACATGGGGAATGCTGAATTTCTACGCTATTATCTCAGGGTTTCTGATACAACAATAAACTCCATGTAAGTAAAGACCCCCATGCCAAAATGTTGCTCCACTGACTTCAGTAGAACTACCTATGAGTGGGTACACATGAAGGGCATTTCAAGACTGGCTTTAGATTTTTTTACACAGTTATTTATCCACATTCTGTGCAGCTATTTTATAATGTTTCATTGAGACTCTTAAAACCATTTTACTGTGGAATACATCAATCCAGATGTAGGAATATTCAAGCTACGTAACCTTCAGGGGTAGAAGACATCCACTCTCAGTTAATAGAAAGTTTAATTTTTGAGAAAGTCCAAGGTTAATGATAGCCACAGTGCAGGGTAGCTTAAATTAGAGCTTTACATTACTCCAGCTGGGAAATTGTATAGGATCTAGAAGTTAAGGTCTGTATCAGAATGAATAAGGGACGGAGATAAAATTCAGTCATCCTGAACACTTCAAATGCCCTTCCATGTGAGCCTGTAACAATATGGACCTAATTTTAAGTTAGTAAAAATTGCTCCTACCCTTCAGTACTTATGCAAATGGTCATCTCTGAGTATACAAAAAATTCCTTACTTCAATAGGACAAATCAAATGTTTAAAGTTAAGCACCTTCCTAAGTGTTTGAAAGAGCTGAGCCATAGGTTTTTAAGTATATATATAAGTTCATATAATATGTCTTTTTGTCTCAATAGAGTTGAAATTCTGAAGGATGTAGTAGCTACTATTTAGTGACTGGTTCTGAGGGAAAGCAATAAATCCACACAGGTCTCTTTCGTGAGGAACTCATGGTAGCAGTGTCTTTAGTATTACATGCCTGCACCAGGCATCACCAAGTAAGTAAGGTCTCAGTTCAAGGCAACTGTGACATTTTTTTAGGTACAGGTTTCCCTCGCTTTATGTGGTTTCTGTACGTGCGGATTTGCTCTTATGTGATAACCATTTTTATAAAAAAAATGTTGTTATATGTGAGGTAAATTCACTCTTATGTGATCTGTGTGGCAGAAGCCTGCAGTCCGCTGCTTTGTTCAGCGCATTGTGGGAGTGACATGCACCAAAATAAAGTCTCCTGTGTGGATCTGTGCTCCTCGCTCGTTGTCTGTGACATGTGTTTCTGTAGTTGCCATCCCCATTATAATAGTGCCCTGTGCTCATGTGTACTATCTGCTGTTGGTGAGTCCCAACATTGTCTTGTAAAAGTGGGAGAAATGGGTCTGGGGGTCAGTACAGTCGAGGGCTTGGAACGTATCCCTATTTGTTACATTGTAAAATGTGTTCCCTTTATGCAAATTCAAGTTATGCGCCATTTCCCACAAACACATGTACAGCATAAAGCGAGGGAAACCTGTATATTGTTCAGTGATTAATGGTAGCTTGAACTACTATTGCCATTTCAAAACACGTTCATAGGCTCCAATTAATGTATTACCCAGCCCTGTAGCAGCTACTTTGACACTTAAACTTGTAACAATATCACTACTATTAGATGCTGTGTTTACCTGGCAACATATGAGTCTTCTATCAAAACATAGTGTCTCTGGTACCTGCAGATATTTCTGATTTGGACAAGCGAGGGAATTTTTAAAACAAAAGCTCTCTCTGACAGTTGCTTTGCCTAGTGATTACTGACTTTAACAGGGCAAGCTCTCCGTACTGATCCGTGACCCCTGTTGTTCAGTTGACTGATTATCTATTCTAACTAGGGACTCGGGAGCGAAGGAGGGTTTACACAGAGTTGCAGCGTTACTTGTCAGGAGCAAGGAAAAGGCTGTAAGGAGCATTCTCATCTTGCTGTTGCTTTCAGCTGGAGTTGCGCCAAGCTACTCACCATTACTTTGAGCAGCAAAGAACACAGGGTAGCCATCAATCTTCAAAGAGCGGAGCTATTCAGTAGCCCTCAGAGACTGGTGCCAGCATCAGAACAAAATGGTATCTTAAAGTTGTGGTTAGATTTCTCTCGCTTTTTTTTCTTTTTCTTTTTTCCCCCCCTTTTCCACTAATTATGGCCCTCAACACCCTGATAACGGGGAAAAATCTAAGTACTATAGGTTTGTTTTCTGCCTATGGCTTGTATATCCAGATGCTCTATATGTGCATGCATGCATGTGTGGGTACTGTATCTGAGATATAAATTATGAAAATATAAAGATTGTTTCAGTCAATAAAAAACTACTAGAGGGATATGATCACAATACAGTGTCTCCAGTACCATATTATTTTCAGTAGGAGGTATTGGTTAACTTTTGTTTTTGAATTTAGAAATAAAAGGAAAATGCTTTTTATACATTTATGATCCAACAATGTAATCTACTATTATATTTAATTGCTATCCTCTGCAAGTGTTACAAAGGGCTGTTGGAGCCACTTGGAAATTTTTGGTGGTCACTAAATATTGTGCATATTCACTTGACAAAAATGGTCTTTTTGCATAATTTACAAATGAAAACAAAAAAGGAAGCATAGTAAGAACAACTCTGGGGATTTTTCTATTCAGAATATGGCAGGGGTCCAACTCTCTTGTGATGCATTCTTTTTGTACCACTCATAGAGGAGTTGTAAACCCATTTTCAGTAGTTATCATTAAAACTCCTCAGTTGATGTAGTGGCTCTCTACCCCCATCTATCTCCCTCAACAGAGGGATAGCTGAAGAAAAAAGTGTATAGCTATTATCTCTGGCATGTATTTGTAGACAAATTTCCCATAGATTTGGATCAAACAAACACATATGTTTTCACATGTGACCAAGAGAAGGGTCCCAATAAACTTTTATCAAACTGGGATGTATTAGAGACAGTAGAATGGGGTACATAGTGGAAATAAGTGAATGCCAAGGTAACTTGAAGCTGTGGGATGTCACCAATTCAATACCAGCTGACCCAAAGTCATTCTTTACGTGTGACAAATGGTAGTTTAGACTATTAGAACTAAAATAATTTTTAAATGAGTTTTTTCTTTATCATCTATATTGTTGTCAGGGAAAGATAACAGGAGGGGGCAAGGACAATAAACATCTGATTTCTATAGGCAATTTCACACTGGTTCTCAAGTGCTAGCCCAAAGGTTTCTATTATCTAGAATGAGAGTTGCAGGAATATCTGTGTTATGTGAGTATGTTTCAAAAAGCATATATATATTTGGAAGTCAATGTAACATAGCAATGGCCTGTTAGAACATCAAGCTTCCTACATAAAGTACCTAAGCTTAGCTGTCTTTCCTATGGGTTCACAAGAGCCAAATTGCCACAGACAAACCCATATACCACACACAGTTTTGCTTAATTGGAAAAGTAGTTTTAGTATTTACTCATCCTCATCCACAATTTTAAGCACTGGCATTATTTTGTGTAAATGATTTCATAACAGCTTAGAGCAAAAATTGAATTCAAGTCAGAAACATAGGCAGACAAGGTTCTTTGGGTGAATTTGATAGCTTTATTAGACCAACTTAAATAGTTGGTAAACAATTATTAAGCAAGCTTTCGGATTCAAAAACCCTTCATCAGGCTAAGGAAGTTTCAGCAGTTGGTGAAATGCTCTTCTTGGATGGAATGAAAAGTAAAGAAGCCAGAGGCAACATGTCATTCTAAGCAAACTAGATGGAAGGTAGTGTATATCTGGTTTTATTTGGTCTAAAATTTGATTACAATAGAAAAATTGGGAACATTTGTGGGGATTGTAAGCACCTGCTGTCTGAGAAACTGTATATATGGGGGAGAGCTTTAACGTTTGTGAAATATTCTTAATGGGCACTAGTTAAAGATAAATCAAAGGAGAACAGATAAATTGCACCCTTGTTAACCATAGTTTTACATCTAATGGCATTTATTCTATTAAGTGGTACAATAAGGCTTTGTGCTCTTTGTGGTTTATATTTAAAGTAAATACTAAAGATACAATAAAAGAAGATTCTTATACAGATAAATTATAGGGGGCACTCTTTCTGGGGGCACTTGTCAGCCCTCATATTTTACTATGTGCTATTGCTAGTTCTCGAGCAGTTATACTATGGTAGCTGAAGATTATCTCATAGAAAAGAGTTAATCGAGGAAATAATTTCAAGAGTGATTTGTTTTTTCTCCTTTCTGCCTCATCACTTTGTAGTCTAACTACCCTCAAGTCTCTGCTTATTAGCTACACCTCTATTTTAATTGCATCTGGATGGCAAAGAATTTATTCAGTCCCTGGTCTCCATCAGCAATATTATTTTTGAAGGATGGGGAAGAAAGACTTTCATTGTCTCCTGCTAATGTTTCTCATACAACTGAAAATATGACAGAATGAGATGCATAGTTCATGCTAGCACAGCAAGAAGTTGCAATAGAGAAAGAATCGTGTTTCTTTTTTGTGGGCGGGGGGCATCTATGGCAACAGTGAAGTATATTAACTTCTGGAAGTTTATGTAAATCCTTAGTATTCTGAGGGATTTTCATTGCCCTAGTTCAAGGTACTTTAATGTAATCAATCCATGGCATATAAAGCCTTTTAAAGAATGGACTGCAGTTGCCTGTGGGTATACAGAAAGAATGCTGCTTAAAAGGTTGATGTCCCATTTTTATAATGCTGGTATGTAGATATGGCACCAATTGTTTCAAATGTTGCAAATGCAAAAGATAACCATTACAGAAATGTTGGCCTTAATTCAAAATAATGCCTAGAGGAATATGCTCTGGTGTGGCAATCCAGGATTTTTCGTTAAAGTATTTAGTGTGGGTTCTGAGTGGATGGCAAACCATCTGCAAGTGCAACAAAAATATACGAAAATCAGTTCTTTAAAAAAAAGTGATTTTCCTGATTAACTTTGCTGTCAGTACAGGGGACTAAATGTTTGATTCTATGCGTATTGTACCAAGAAAAAAGAGGTTAACTTAACAAAAGACTCCTGCTGTCTAGACAAAATCAGGTGGGTAAACCTAATTTCCAAATTTGCCTTTGGGTAGCAGAACAGCAGGCACATTTGTGATCAGTCTGTTTATGGCTACATTTCCATATATTTCCAACAAGAAATCTGTGCCGGAATATGTGCCCCCACACCTGCCTCCATCCAAAAAATAGCTCACTGTACACAAAGTCATTGCAAACAAAATGCTCTTAATCCTGGTAAAAGAGGGTAAATTCAGACTGTGCCCCCATAAGGCTATGCTGTGTATAACTGTCTCTGTTTATATCATTAAACATGGATTGTGGAACAGGGCCACGTAAGAGGGTCCCAACTACTGAATCAATATATTTCAGCAGGAGGCAAAGATGGAGTTAAACAGTGATGTTGGCTTTAGACCTCTTTATATTTTTGCAGCAGCAGATGCAGCTTCTTAGTCTAGCAGTAGCCTTTCAGAGCAACTCAGACTGGCACATAAATAATGTCTTTAGAGCCAGCCTTTTTTTTTTTTTTAAGTGCCATTCATCCATCTTGAAAAGCCCTTCTTTAGTATACTGTGTGTGCTGCAGAATATCCTGCAGACAAGCCAGTACTCTTCTGGGAGGAAACAAAACACTGGCATGGTATGGCTGCCCCTGCAAGATCCAGTAGCATGGTTCTCCAACAGAGAGGACATGGAATTAGGGGGAATGGGGAAGTAAGGAAACAGTGAACAAATCTATCAGGGCCTTGTCTGACCTTGGGCATTTAGCTAAAATATCCTGCTTTTATTGCCAGTGGTCTTACTGATGGTGAGAGAACGAAACCAGGTGCCACTGACCACTGATATCTGTCAAGTTTCTACTTTTGAAACACCAGGGGCTGCTTAGCATTCTGCCAACTAGCGTGGTAACCATGAAAAGTTTTAGCAAAATAATAATAGTAATAAAAACCTTCTCCTAGAATAAGCACAATCTTTGAGGAAATTTATTCCACTGCCACTGCTCTTTTTTTTTTCTTCTTCTCCTGCATCCCTCAAGTTGGAGAGAGCAAAACAGAACTTTTAATTCTGCAAAGCCACATTGAGTTCATGTCACTTGCATTCAAAATTTCTGCATTCAATTAACTCTTAAACAATTTGATTATTCCTTGGGTCTTTTACTGATAACTAGCATTCATTCACTGGAATGTGCTAATTAATTTGTTTGCATTCAGTGCTCTTAATGGAGAAAGGGTACTGAGCAGTCACTATCTTAGACAGACTGGATGTGTGACTCACACATGGGATTGATACAATACAGCTAGCTCCCTGGTAGGGAGGTAAACTAGATACTGTTGCTCCTTGGTACAGGGGAATAACATCCTTCAAAAAGGTTTTGCCCAGCTCCCATAAACAAAATAAAAATTTGTCTCTAGGCTGCAAGCAAGGATTTCTCTACTGCCAAACATTCCTTTTGTCAAGCTAAGCTTTTTGCTGTTATGGTCCTAATTAAGTTAATGAGTGAAATGTGCTGCTTAATTTGGCAACAAAACACCCTATTGTGGTACAAATTCTTCAATCATAAAAGCAGCATTATATAATGATTTCATTTGTCAAGCTTTGAGTCTAGATCAAATAGCAAATGATACCTTTGAAGACATTTCCATTGCATGCTTTAAAAACATGAAAATGATAATAGTTTGCTTTGCTCTGCAACAGCCTGGGTCCTGGAAACCAGCACCTCTTATTTGTTTTAGTTTAATTTACTAGGAAGTATATATGCAATTACATCTCTCCCTTTTGTCTGTCATTTATACTGGAGCATAAGCAGGGAGTGCTTTTACACAAAGTACACAGTAAAAAAGAATGACAGCTCATTGAAAGAGTTGTGCAGGTTTCTTATAGAAACAATCTCTCTTCTCAAGAAAAAATATTTTATGATAAAGTTGAAGTTCTAAATTAATATGTAATAAGTATTTAAAAGCTTCATTAGAATATTATAGTAGAAACACTTGAAACCTTAGAAATTCAGCATCACTTCAAATATATATTTAATTAAGAGAAAATATGTTGAAAATCTCAAAATGCCAACTCTAGGCCTATGCGACTCTTTGCTTAGCTGACTTCATTATAATCCCTATTTGTTGCCATAAATTACAGTAGAGCCTCAAGATAGCGAAACCCCATGGAACCAAAATAAAGTTCATTAAAAGTGGGTGTTGACTATAATAGAGTTAGTCAATTTGCTACTTTGTCACAATAAAAAAACAGTTCCTCCTTTTAAAAATGTTAAATCTGGAGGCTTGTTATAATGAGGTTCTATTTTATGAGTTTCTTTTATTTAATTTTTTTAATATAAAAATCACGCTAGTTTGGTCTTTAATTGAGTATTTATAACCTGCAACTAACACACATGCAGTAGAAAGGAATCTTGGGCATGGTATTCTTTGTGCAAAGAATGTATTAGATAGAGTGATGTCTGACCTGTTTGCTCAGAGGGTAAATGGCTTGACTTCATCTCTTACAATGGGATTTTCAGTTAGGCAAGTGATCAGGGATGAGTAAGATATCCAGCCCTCAGAAGGGTGGGTGAACCACATGCAGAGGGTAATAGATTCCTGCTCTGTCTGGCCCATACTTTGGAGATGGGAGAGGCCATCTCCAGCTTCAAAGCAGTGCTTGGCATTTTATAAATAGAGGGAAATGTCTCTAACCCAAAAGACATTCAAATGAGTCAAGTATTTGCTGGTCATTAATGAAGAATGTGTGGACTGTATTTAGATTCGATGAATGTAGATCAGCAGAGGCAAAATATGGGCCACATCCAGCCCAGCAACTGATTGTTTCTGATGCACAGCACTCCCCACGAGGCTGATCCCCACCCACTCCCAAGCAGGGCAGTCCGTGCTGTGCCCCCACCCGCACCCGGCCCATGCCTGCTGACAGTACTGCCCCAGGCAGTGTGCATAGCTTCCCACTGGGGGTGCTCTCGCTGCTGCTGCACTATGCAGGTACTGCTCAGCTCCAGTGTGTCTTCCTCCCTCTCCTGCCCCTGCTGCACTGCTGTGGGCAGCAGATAGCACAGGGAAGTGGTGGCAGCCATGGGAATGCATGCCAGGCACCACATGAACAGCCAGGCAGGAGGGGAAGGTGCAGCTGGGAGGCTCCTTCTCCAGCTTCTGGCTCAATGATCATTGAGCAGCCACCTGCAGGCGGCTGAATGGGTGGAAGGCAGTCCTGCTGGGAAGCGGTGTGCAGTGGCCAGGGTTGGGGCCAGGGCAGTGCTGTCAGTGGATGTGGGAAGGAGCAAGGCAGGGCATGGCCCCATGTGGAGCACTGGGAGGGGGAGAAGACCAAACCTGTACTTGCACCATACTGCCTGGGTGAGCTCTGCTGCTCTCACCTTCTGTCCCACTTCCTCCCTCCCCGGCTCAACTAACGTCCAGGACCTAGTGTATGGGCAACCCTCCACACATGTGCACGCCCACCTCCCAGCCCCCGCACCCACACAGACCCTCCCATTCCTCCTCCACACAATATACAAGAGTAAGACTTTATATTGAGCTGTTGTTTTGTAATCATCTCTATATACACCACTCAAAAAAACCCATAAATCAGGACACACAGTTTTTTAAAATAAAATTAAAATATGTTAGAGTTGATGTTTGTTTTTAGTATATGATTTGGGTTTTTTAATCCATAATTTATTAATGATATATTCTGAAAGATTTTGTGTTCAGCCCTCAGCAGTTCACCAAAACTCGTTAAAGTTCTGCCAGCTCAAATAATTGCCCACCCCTGATGTAGACAGAAGGTAAATAAAGATAGTTGGAAGTAAATGATGTATTCAAGGTTGTTTTAGGACTTTACTTCCAAGTGTAGGCCAAGAGACTACCTTGCCTACAGTGAGATGAACATGGTTGTATTTAGTTTTAAAAGAGCATTAGGAACAGATGAACTATGCAGGAACTGTTTTCTTTGAATGCTTAGAAGAGCATCAGAAACTAGGTTTTGGAGCCAATAGGAACTTCAGACTCTCTCCTGTGTCGTTTCCTAGCTGAAGGGCTTATAAACAATTTCCAAAAAGTCTCTCTCTGGCTGAATTTCTTTCCCTAGTGTCATGCGATGCAAACATCTAATTCTAGAATTTGGGAGACTGGTGGAAGCTCCTGTGAATGTAGCCCTAAATTTCTGCCATCATATTCAGAAAATTAGGATATTTTTCTTCTGTCTAGTAGTCACCCTGTCACTCGGTTTCAGCCAAAGTTGACTTTCTCTTGGGCCTCATACATTACTTTTGATAAACAGTAAGCTTTATTGGCTGACTGATGGACTGTACCAGGGCTGTTCAACCTCTGGCCCACAGTAACATATTATCCAGCCTGCAGGGTTCCCCACCAATCCAGAAATTTGGCAGCAGAGGATTGGTAGTACCACTCCTGTTACCAAATTTCTAGACCCATGTTGAGCTCCAGGCCCTGCGTGCTAGATCTGGCACCCAATCCAAGTGTGCGGTACCGGGCAGTGGTGATGCCAGGCTGCAGGGCCCAATCCAGGTGGGGGCAGTGCTAAGCTAGAGGAGCCAATCCCAGTGCATGGAAGGCAGGAAAGGGAGATGCTGGACCCCTGGGAACCAATCCTAGCATTCTGAGGTGGGTGGTACCAGGTCTTTAGGACCCAATCCTGGTACACGGGGGGGGGGCAAGAGGTGGTGTGTCTGGCCTCTGGGACCCAATCTGGGTGCACTGGGGCAGAATGAGATTGTGCAGACACCCCGGGACCCACTCTCAGCATGCAGGAGGCAGAAGGGGTTGGTTGCAGACCCTTGGGACCAGCGCCAGATTAACACATAGGCAAAATAAGTGCATGCCTAGGGCCCTGAGCTGCCAGGGTCCCCAGTCCATCCCTCCATGGCAGTGCAAATGGCCTCCTCCTCCACCCTTCTCTTCTGTTCCCCTCCCCCCTGCTGGCTTGCTACTGTGGCAGCTGCTTCTTAGCCCTGCTCCCTGTGGGTGGCAGTGTTACCAGATTTTCCTGCCACTTGGGGATGTGTTCATTTATTAGGGGTACGTTTCTGGGGGTCTCTGTAATTCTATCAATGTACTGCTTGTGTTACTTGTGTTTCTATATGGAGCTGTATCTCTCCCTTCTGCAAGTCCTCACCCCCAGTGGAGCTATCTCGCAGGACTCAGTTTCAATGGGGCTGGGTTCCTCCAACCACCAAATAAGTCAAACACATGTACGCACATACACACACACAGATCAACAAGACACACCTGAGCCAGGCCGGGTTATTTAGCATTCACAGGATCTCCAATATTACATTTTCTTACTATAGGATACTAGTAAGTTCATGAAACAGCTATCTTGGAGCAGTAGACTCATCCCTTCCCAAATTCAGTAAACTGTTTTCTGTCCATAACCTTAGCTGCAAAACTAAGGATGTGGGGTTTCAAGGCAATTGAAATAACACTGTAAGCTCCAGGTTATACTCTTGATGCTGCATACCTACGATCTCCCTTTAACATTAATGGAAGTATGGAATATTGCCAACTCATTCAGTTACACTGTGAGTTTTTGATATTTTTTAAAAGCCCAGCAGCTGGAATTTAGGTGATTTATATAAAAATGTTGGCTTTCATTGAAAAAAAAAAAGCTTTTAGTTCTCATGATTATAGAGAGAAGCTCAAGGATCTAAAGTGAATGCACTCAAAAGGATCAGAAACCAGAAGATAAATTAAATGAACCTCACATTTAAAATACATCTCAGAAGGTTTAAGTCAGTATAAAGATTTGTGAACCATATGGTTTAATTGTAACCTGTTCAATAAAAATTTGCAGTCCCATTAACAAAACCATGCTGTGGTTGCAGTGATACTATTTAAGAAGATGGAAGTGGGTTAACTTTAAATAAAGTAGAAGATTAAGTAACATAACCTCAAAGTGGCACAAGCAATCTCAAGGAAACTGTAATTCTGCTTGGCTCCACAGAAACCCCACCCAACAATCAACAACAGGGTGTTAGCATGCACTCACTTGCATCTCATGAGTATGCACTCATTGGCTAAATGTGTTTAGAACAGATTAATGGACTTGCTAGCCAATAGTGGAAGCACCAGCCTCATTTTGCAGATTAATCCTTTTATGAGTGTTGATTATCTCACAGTGAAGACTGGATAGAACTTTTTTCGTATATTTTTTTTCATCCCCTTAATGAAGGTAAAACATGGTGTAAGCTAGTGCAGCTCCATAGAAGTCAATAGGCCATCCAAGTTCACAGCTGCTTTGCTTTGCTTTGCTTTGCTTTGCTTTGCTGGAAGGTGAACTCAACATCTATAGTATAGTAGTTAATCTATCTCATTATTTTTAAATTGCCTAACTTTCTCACCTCATTTTAGGTGGTAAATAAATCCTATCTGATTTGTCAGTTTCTATAGTGAGTTTCAGATTTACGCTATTTGGAATATCACTCAGTAAATGTTGAAAAAATTATTTTTCTTTCTATTTCTCAGGGTAGAGAAAAAAAGGCAGATGAATTAGTTTTTACCAGATCCAACAAAGCCAGCAAGACCATTGGCTTCTCAATGGGAGCCTCTTTTACTTAGAACAAAATGAAGGGATATGTTAGATATGCTTTCTCTTCTGCTTTATTCCTTGTGTAATTACTGATGACACTGCAATGCGAGTGCAGTTCTCCACTATTTTGATTGGTTAATATTTACATTCCTATGTATTTGGCATGAAATAATTTACTGAAAGTCCAGATCAAGTGGAATCAGACTCTTCATATAAATACTGTATCTCTTGTTCATCCCTTAGTCTACCAACACACATGCTCACTTGTATACATGCATGCACACATCACACACACACACACATGCAGGCATGCAGAGAAACCTGGGGTAAGAGAATGGGAAGATTAGCGCCCTGGAGAATGAATCAAAAAGGTCATTTTCACCTGTATGATGTGTGAGTTTCTTTAATCAAGTAGAATAAAGATCAAATCTACATAACAGAAAAAGGAGAGATTGTTCTTTTATTCATTTGCTGTTTAGTAAATGTAGTACATTTGAAAAGATTGGATTTTAATTTGTATAGATGTTTTGTTGTTTGAGGGAGGGAAACTATATTGCAAGGACAAGGACAGCAAATGATTCCCACAGAGATGGTGTGGGGTTGAATAGGAATGAGGAAGGATGATAGGCAGGATACAGGAGGTTTATAAACTAGTTTATAAACTATCCTTAAAAATCTGGTATTTATAGCTAGAAATCAGTGAAGGAGCCACTCATATTGCTGAAACTTCAAGGATAATGACCAAAGTCCATTTCTGGCAAAAGACAGACACAGAAGAGAGGGCAATCAATTTTTCAGATGTCTTCTAACAAATAAATTTAAAACAGTTTTTCTAAAAAACTAACTGTCCTTCAAAAATAGAAACAATGCAAAGATTTTATTATTGATGTGTTTCTACTTCCAATGTTTTGGGCGGATGATCTCACTGCACTGTATCTCCTGTTCTGCAGGATCCTTAACCCCCTCAACCATTTCATGAGACCAATTCTCAACTCTGCTTTTGTCTCCTTGCATTGATTTGGTGACAAAAGTGTATGTATGTGTGCCTTAACCAACTACTGAGAAATTCTGCTTTTGTTGTTTCCTCTCAGATCACATGTGAATATGGTCCTAAGTCCATGCAGAGGCTTAGGCCCAAACTGAAGCTTACGACTAAATGGAATCAATGATCTTCTGTTGTCCCTTATTGGGATACTACCCATCAGTTAAAAATTTGGGCCAAAATCTCACAAGCAGTCCTATGTGATGAGATCCATGCAAAACAGATTTCAGGATCCAGCCTGTAATTATTAAAAACAAAATATCCCCCTGCCCTGAACAAAAAAATCAAAGCAAAAAAAGAGCAGTAGTCACTCTCTCAAAGCATGTTAGTTATGTTAGTCCAAAATCTTGCAGAATACAGGGCAAAGTAGCACCTTGAAAACTGAGAAGCATAAGCTTTTGCATCTGACAAAACAAACTGTCACCTACAAAAGTGTGTGGCCCTCTAAACCAGTTAGTTTCCAAGGTTCTGTCCTGCCCTGCCTTTAAGCATGTTGGTAGGAGTTTCTTATGAACACTGAGAAGAGGCTAGAGGATCATTGGATGTTTAAAACACTGGGGAGATCTTCCACATGGTCCTAAATATCTATGCTTGTGTGCCATCTTTGGCTTGAATTAATTTTATCCTGTGATCTACTCTTTCCATGTGTGGCATACATTTCTATGTAAATGCATGTTGGATTCATTTTAGGTTAAGGTGATTTGTACTGCTGATTTTTAAGTAAGGTCAGGTGATAATAGTTTTGTATTTAATGAATGGTCAAATCATTAATATGAGTTGTTTATTCTATTCCATGTAGAGTAAATATTGTGTGCACACAACAGAAACTAGTAGAAAATTGAATATACAGGCAACCCCCGCATAGCGCTATTAATTGGTTCGGGAGAAACCGAGCGCTAAGCAAAACAGTGTTAAGTGAAAGCAATTTTCCCTTAGGAATGAATGTAAATAGAGAAATTCATTTCCCAAACTCCCCACTAGTACTATAAAATCAATGAATTCAGACATCTAAATGTATGTAAATACTTTAACACTTTGAACTTTGAAATAATATATAAAACTACAAAATAATTAACTGTATGTACAGATGCACTTTCACTTTCACTTTTTGCTCTTTTGGCTTCCTTCAGCCCTCAGAATCAGAGGTGTCAGGGTTAGAGTCAGTTTCAGGGGATTTTGAAGTGCTTGGCTGAAGCTTTTTTGAGGGCTGGCTGCAGGGGTTGAAGCAGGAGTTGTGCACTTCCTAAAGAAGGAATCCATAGATAGCTGCACTTTGGGTTTCTTCTTTTCATTGTAAAACAGCCTGTAACAATTGACTTTATTGTTAACTCCTCTTGCAACTGCAAAACTATGCTGCATGTCAGGGTCATTCTCATCCAAGCAGAAAAGAAAAGCTTCAAGAGGTTTGAAAGCTTCAATAATGCCTTTGCTGGTTAAGGCCCTTGCTGGTTGAACATCTTCCTCCTCTTCATGGCTTCTCTGCTGCTCTATTTCAATGAGGTCCTCATTGCTCAATCCTCATTGCTCAATTCCTCCCTGTTGGAATTGATCAACTCCTGAATGTCCTCAGGTTCAAGTTCATCAAATCCAATTTTCCTTCCAAGCTCAATGATATTGTCCTGAATTGTCACCACTGGTTCCTCAACCTTTTGGGAATCCTGGACACAGTCTTCCCAAAGCTTTCAGCAGACACCATTCATTGTTTTGGAGGCAATTTCATCCTAGGCACTTGAAATGTTATCTATTGCCTTGCAGATATTATAGCCCTTCCAAAATTCTTTTAGGGTCAGAGCACCCTCTTCTCTAGCCCTGACTGCCTGGACAAATGTTTTCTTTATGTAATAATCCTTAAAGACAGCAATGACACCCTGGCCCATTGGCTGTATGATTGAGGTGGTACTCGGGGGCAGGAAAACAACTTTTACATTACACTGAGGTCACCAAGTGTGGTAGGATGCCCTGGTGCATTGTCTAAAATGAGAAGTGCCTTGCAAGACAGATTGTTCTCAGCACAATATTTCTCAACTGCAGGACAAAAATAATCCTTGAACCAACCCTGAAAGACTGACTTTGTCACCCAGGCTTTCTTGTTAGACTTCCAAATGACTGCCAGACTGCTTTTAAGATACCCCTTAAGAGCCCTAAGGTTTTCTGAGTGATATACAAGCAATGGCTTCAATTTAAAATCCCCTGCAGCATTACCACCAAGCAATAAAGTAAGTTGATCCTTGGACACCTTGAAACCTGGCATCAACTTCTCCACCCTGGAAATGTAGTTCCTAGAAGGCATCCTCTTCCAGAAGAGGCCTGTCTCATCAGCGTTGAAGACTTGTTGAGGAGTATAACCCCCGTCCTCAATAATTTCCACAAGTTTATTTCTATAACTGGAAGCTGCTTGGGTGTCAGCACTAGCAGCCTCCCCCTGAACAGAAAAATTATGCAAGTTGCTGCACCTCTTAAAACTTTCAAACCACCCTTTACTTGCATAAAAGAGCTCAGAAGCAAACCCCTCAGGCAAATTTTTCTGTAAATCATAATACAGATTTAGCCTTCTTCTGAATAAGCAGCATACTCAAAGGCATACAGTCCCACACTTAACAACCTCTCAATTTCTAACATAATGGGAGCCCTACTCCTACTGAGTTTCAAAGCATTCAAGGAGTTACAATTCTACCACATTCTTTTATTTTGTCTTAATTTTTCAGTATGGTCCTAAGAATTGACCCAGCCAAATTCAGCACTTTACAGAACTCATTCTGGCATTCCCCTGCTTTAATTTGCTTCAGTGCATTCAATTTAAGCTCCAGTGTTACACTTTTGTGCCATTTTTTCTCAGCACTTATTTTCATAGTTTCATAGTAGGGTCGGAAGGAACCTGAACAGATCAAGTCTGACCCCCTGCCATGGCAGGAAAGAGTACTGGGGTCAAACAACCCCAGCAAGATGATTGTCAAGCCTTGTCTTAAAGACCCCCAGGGTAGGAGCCAGCACCACTTTGCCTGGAAGTTGGTTCTAGATCCTAGCTGCCCTGACAGGTGAAGTAGCACCTTCTGATGTCTAATCTGAATTTACCATCTGCCAGCTTGTGACCATTATTTCTAGTCACTCCTGAGAACAGGGACTCCCCCAATGCCTGCTGGTCCCCTCTGACTAGTTTGTAACAGGCCACTAGATCCCCCCTCAGCCTTTTCTTGTGGAGGCTGAACAGGTTCAGGTCC
>NW_017728886.1:143257776-143364258 GCF_001723895.1 Crocodylus porosus
TCATAGAAGGCCACCAGGTTGGTCTGACAGGACCTGCCTCTAATGAACCTGTGTTGGTTGCCCCTAAGCATGACCTCCCCTGCTGGCCCCTTGTGGACATGCACCAAGATAATTCTCTCAAAAAGCTTACCCAGGATCAAGGTAAGACTAACTGGCTATAGTTTCCTGGGTCCTCCTTCCTCCCTTTTTTGAAGATGGGAACGATGTTGGCCCTCTTCCAGTCTTTTGGCACTGCACCAGAGCATCACGAGTGTTCATAAAGCTGTGCCAGCGGTCCCGCAATGACCTCAGCTAATCCCCTCAGCACTCTGGGGTGGAGATCATCCAAGCCAGCTGACTTAAACACATCCAGTCCCTCCAGAAGTTCACTGACTAGATCCTCACTGACCCTTGGCCTAGGTGCACCTCCCATGGGGCCTGAGGGGCACCAAGCGGTGGGGCTGATCCGGTCCCTGCTCAGCAAAATGGAAGCAAAGAAGTCGTTAAATAGGTTAGCTTTGTCCTCTGGTGTGATGACCAAATTTCCTTGCACTCTCAGGGTCAGTTGCATGTTTCTGACTCATGGTGCAACTCAAAAAATGAAGCAGGGTGGTGACACAAGCACAAAAGAGCACACAACATGAAAGTTTTTTATGAAGCAAGATGGCAACGAGGCTGTGTGCTGTCTATGCTCCCTGCCTGATACCCATGAGCATTATAGCAAAACCCACGAGCCCTAAGTGAAACTGGGTATCAAAGTGAAATGAGCGCTATAGCAAAATAGTGGTAAGTGAAATAGCGTTAAGAGGGGGCTCCCTGTAAAGCAAAAATTAGTTGAAAAATGGATCATTTTCATTCAAGACACTGTGGGGCTAAGTAGAATATCATCAAAGATAGTTTCAAAGGTTAGTTGCTTATGCTCAAGTAAAGTAAATTTGAATTGTAATGATGAAACTAGTTTGTTGCACCATGCCTTTGTGCAGGATTTTTGAGCATAGTATCAACAAATTTTACAATGGGCTGTATTTGTCACTTACAATACTAAGTTTTGCAATTTCTTGCCCATATTTTGTCTAATGTTCTCATATTTTGCATATTTATGGCAACTTATTATATTTGTTATCAACAGTGACATCTCTGGTTTTAATGTATCTGGGATCAATAAAGGCCAATTAACTCCTTATGAATTTTTATTATGGAAAAGTACTGTGTTGATGACAGCTCTTTATATTAGACTTTTCATGCAGATATGTTTCCAATCCATTTTCATAATCTTTTTATCTGTCGAATAGGCATGAACTGATTCTGACTTTCCATGGATGAATGCAAAAGTATCTTTTGTGAAAGTACATCTCACTGGGGTGCATTTCTTATGCATATAGTTACAAAAATAACTACTGTAGTTCATTCTTCCATAATTTACTCAGATTATGCCAAACCACCAGAGTTGTGGCTCAATGGTAGAAATTATTTGTTCAAGTCCCAAATTAATAAGTATGTTCAGTTGATAAGAATTAGTCTGTGGCAAAGGGCAAACCTCAAAGATTCAGCAAACTTAAGTAAATATCTCAAATATCCAAATCCCTGATCTAAGAGTTGATTGAAAAACAAAAATATTTGCATGGAAATGTTATAAATTTTTTAATATTTCATTTGCCGCTGTTCAAAACAGAGCTTATTATGCAAGTTTTTAAAGATATAATTTTTTTCAGTTACTGAACATTAGCAATTTTTTTTACTTACCAAAAAACTCCCTTAGAAAACTCCTACTTCCTAACACAATCGAATTCCAATGAAGAGAAATTTTCTGCTGTCCTCAAATTGATTATTAATGATGTGTAAAAATGTGCTGTCTCTCTTGCCCTGATATGGGAAATTGCTGCAGTAAATGCATAAACTGGCTTCTCTTGAGCATTGGGTTATCTCCTATTGCAGCTGTCAGTGCCACTAGCTATAAATAGAGTTCTATACCACCAACACTCCTTAACCATTCAAAGCCTCATTTTGGGGGTATGACAGTCACACCCATATCTAAGCTAAGGAAATACAGACGAGATAAGCCTTCTGTAAGGTGGATGCATAACCGGTTGGGTCATTATGCTCAATGAATGGTCATCAATTGCTCAATGTCTAGTTGGGAAGAGGTATTAAGTTGGGTTCCCCAGGGGTCTGTCCTGGGTCCAGTATTGTTTAACATCTTCATTAATGATTTGGACAATGGGATCAAGTGCATGCTTAAGAAATTTGCAGATGACACCAGCATGGGTAGAACTGCAGACAGATAATCCACTCTTATCCCCAAACTAGAAGATACTCAAGTGGTTTTCTAACATAGAAGCTGGCTGCCTTGGACAGAGTGTTTTGCTATTGATGGAGGATGGGTAAAGAGACCAGAGTTCCTTTGTTTCTCACATGGAAACAATTTGGCTAGCAGCTGTTGGGATTGGATAGCAAAAGAAGAGGAGAATAAGAGATACAGCTAGAAAAACAGGGGAAGTCAATGAAGAGTAGGATCAAAATGAAAGTCTTCCACAACTCACCACAAGCTACCAAACTCCCTGTCTTGCCCACACCCATCAGTTTCCACAGAGTCCCTCCAAAATTACCTTTTCATGTTCTTCCAAACCAACTACCACTATCTACCTCCTCCATTTATCCCTGTTTTCCCATATTGGGCCTCCTGGTAAGTTGGGAGGAAGCAAAGGGTGCATTTCTGGTCCATATCAGCTCTGTTTGTGAGAAATGTATGATGGGAATCAGTAATACGTTCCACCTGTTGTTGGAGAAACCTCGGTGGTTGGTTACTCCCAAGATGAAGAGAGAAAGCAAAAGTCCTGGCGAAGTCCTGTGCGTTACTGTGAAGGGGTAAAATGTCCAGGAAATGCACTTCACTGAGATGGATATAAAGAAAATAGTCCTGTAGTGAGCACAGTGTTTATATTTCAGCACTGCAGTTCACATGCCACTTAACTGCTGGCACCCACGAATATCTCCTGCCTCTTTTCCTCCCCCCAAATTGATGCTTGTGTCACCACATACAACCTGCACACACTGGTAGAGTTTCCTGCAAGAAAAGCATCTATTACACTTTGTTAAAGATATAGCTCACAAGATGATTCATTAATTTAACATTGTAGCAAATACTGGAAAGCCACATCAGGTTTATGACTACAATAAAGTGTCCCACCTAAGAGAGAATTTGAGCACTTCTCAGTGCCTATTCAACACTAAAGTGATAATTGTACCATTGCGCTATTTTATGAGGCAGTATTCTAGTTCCTGAGTGGATAAACTACAATGCTGAAGGCTGGGTAGTTTATCTTGACGAAAGAAATGGATTATTGCTCAGTAAAACAGCGTGACAGTGCTACTGCTGCTTTTCTGCACCTGGTACTTTTCAGTTAAAGTCCTTAAATATGTGTTTAGCCCACTACCAACAATTACAGTTCAGTACGCTGCAGATTTGTTTTTAAGTCACTCACAAAGGAAGGAACTCCCCTGTCAGTCTACACAACGTGTGTATGCAAGTAGACAGCGTTCAAGAGTGGAACCTCTAAAGAAGAGATTGGCCAGTGCCATGCATGCCTTTATTTTTGTGGATGGAAGCAGCATCCTCATTTTAACACTGAAGAGTGAAGTTTGTTGCTAGTGTAGGATGGTTGGGTCACAGCCCTCTGCTCCAGCTAAGGCTTATCGCGGGGCTCTCAAGGGTATGATGGGATCTGTACAAAATATTCTCTCTAATTTCTGCTACAAATTAGGAGGATTTGGTACAGGCAGGAATACTGGATCTGTGGTAAACTGGACTAAATGATTTAGAAATGCAGCATGGAACTACAACATTAAAAACATATTGCCTTTTTGTTATGTTACCGTGTTGGTTGCATTCCCATGAGATCGCTCAGACTTCCCATAAGAGGTGTGTGTGCATGTGAGTGAGCAAGAGTTTGAGATTCACTTGCACTGAATACGCTTTCATATTTTTCTTGTTGAATTTATACTTCTAGAGTAGTTCTTAATAATTTTGCCATCTTTCATAAGCTGCTGTTTTTGTTCTATGTGGTTTCCACATGTTGCTATATAAAATCAGTAAATAACACTAAGAAGGTATTTCATGTCCCTTTCTTTTAAATACATTTCCCCTTGACACATACAGAGAATACCAAAAGTTACTTTTTTTTTCAAAATCAAGTGATAAATAGCTTCCTCTCCTAACTCTAGTGAACATAGGAAGAAAAATATATCTGGTCTCATCACTCCTTTCCTCAGGCTTAATAGGAAAAGATAAAAAGAGTAGCATTACCATGTTACTCACCAATTTGCAGGCAAAATATACTACAGGTGAGTGGGCATTCACCTCCAGGAATAAAACCAAGTCAGAGAGAGAGACTCTTAGGTGTCCTTAGAAGGAATGATAGTTCACATCATGCTGCAGTGTTTTTATGCCATCTATTTGTCAGTTAAACAGCAGACATCCTTTTTGCTGTGCTCTGTGCCTCACAGGAGGAAAAAAATGGTGCCAATCATAGAAGAGACTGACCAATGCATGCTAGCTAATAAATCTCTTGCCAATGCACCTCAGTTCTTCTTTCTTTTCATTGTATAATTCTTTTAATATAAATTCCACAGTACATTCTGTGCAAGAAAAATGAGGGAGGAAATGCATGTTTGATGGCCTGGCTTGCATGGCTGTGCAAAGAAAAATAAGTTGAAGGTATTTCTGTACTTCTTTGTGCCAACTACCAGATCATGGGGAGCAGTCTGTAGAGGACAAATGTCCTCATGGAACTGTTGTCTCCTCACCTAACAATCAAATCATGACAATCAAATCTCCTCTAGCACCAACACACAGCCCCTCATTCCGGACTTCCTTTGAATTCACAAGTGAGACCTAAGCCCTGCTGCTATCTATACATGTGCTCTGAGATAGAGGGATGAAGCATGTTAATTAGAGTGGATCCTGGGCAGCCACTCTAATTAAAATGACTCAGTGTCACGTGTCTTAAGCCCCTGCATGTTTATAAATAACTGCAGAACGTTTTATCTAAATCTCATTTGACAAGGTTTAGTTAAAGCACCCTGGAGCAGTTTTAAAATGTTGGGGCTTAAGACACACAACACTGCAGTGATGCTGAAGTATTCTAATTAAAACACAGAGCAGACCCAATTAATCAAGTCTGTTCCAATATGTTCTAATTAGAATGAGAAGAAGCACTGTGTAGGTACCATAAGTTTTCAAGCATATTCTTAAGTGGCCTACATTTACAGAAAAGACTAACAGATGGGGGTGCCAAACTGGAGACAATTTTGAAGGGCATGATTTTCAGAAGATAGTAAGTGCCTGCACTCTGAATACAGCCCTGTAACACCCCCAAAGTCGAGCATCTTTCCATTAATCAGTTTTGCAGATACAGGCCTACGTGCATTTCTAAGGTAATTGTATCTTTAATACCTGGATTCTGAATAAAATTGCAGCACAACATACAATCTCACAAACAGAAGGGGTATTGTGCAAACAAATGCAAATTTAAATGATTGGAATTATGCTGTGCACAAAACTCCTGGTACTTGTTTTACTAATTCCTTATCTTAGAGGTATACTTTTTTAACTACTAGAAACATTTAATATTGGAAAAATAAATGTATTAAAATATGGGATTTTCCTTTTCAAGAAATGATTACAGTTTATACCTAAATCAATGCATTAGTTAGTTAAGACTAAGTCTTTCCCATGAATGGGGTACATCAACCATATGGAAAACAACAACAACAATGGCCTTTACCTGACCAGAGCATATTTAAAGTTTTAGAATAAATGTATTCCCCATTATGGGCTCAAATATAAAATCAACATTTACACTTCCTCTGAACTTCCTCTCTTCTCTTTCCAGACTACCATTTGCTTGCATTCTCTTCCCTTTTATACGCAGCAAAGGAGTCTGGCAGGATAGTAAGCTCTGCACTGTGTATTTCACACCTGTGAATCCTTTCTTGTCTGCTTCTTTATCCCTGCAAAGCCAAAAAAGAGTCAAAATGTTGGCTTGGGCTATTTTTGTTGGCACTCAAAAAGGCTCACAATATGTAGACGGGCAGGCCATTTTACCTCTGCTGCTCATAATACTGATCACACTATACAGAGGTTGACAAATAAAGAATTAAAAAGGCATGCATATCTTTCTTGAAACCCTTTTGATGTCTCTCTTCTCTAATTTTCCACACATAAGGAAGGAAAAGAAAAGACTCATGTTGTCTATCTTTTACTCTACACAATGGTTTTGGCTCTGAGGCAGAATTATTCCTGATACTGCCTAAACAGGTTTGGCTGGCAGCAGGTTTCGTATCTCTAAGTGGAGGACTGCTCAGATCACAGCAGATTGGTTGTTTATTTTTGTTATGCTTTTGCCTGGTATGATCTATCTCCCAAATACTGCTTCCTGCCACCTTGAATGGCACTATTCCCAAACATGCTGTTTGTAATGCCACATTCCACAATGACATTTTAATGTTGGGAGAGATGATTATTGTATTTAATTATGAAGTCCATCAAATATTCCATTCTTGCAAAAGCTTTTGGCCTCCCTGCACATCAGTACCCAGCAAGCAACAATTATTTGGGGGCAGAAAATACATGTTAGGTGGGGAAATGTTTTCTCAGTATTACCTCGTTTTAATGCATATGTCACATAATGTAGTTGCTATGACTTGTTTGGTGAGTCATGTTTCAAAAAGATGTTTCTGGAGATATTCCTAATTTCATCAGTATCTCCTATCCTCCACTAGGATAGCCGATGGTTATTTCCAATGAGTGGAAGCATTCAAAATGAGATGCACTTTTTAAAGGCATCCACTGGAAGTAATGTGTCTACCCTGAATGAATCATAGAATCAATGAGTTGGAAGGGACCTAGACAGATCATCTAGTCTGACCCCCTGCCATGGGCAGGAATGAGCACTGGGGGTGGCAGGGGTCATAAGACCCCAGCCAGGTGCCTATCCAGTCTCCTCTTGAAGATCTCCAGGGAAGGTGAGAGCACCACCTGTCTGTGAAGCCTATTCCAGGCTCTGGCCACCCATACGGTGAAGTAGTTCTTCCTAATATCTAACCCAAACCTATCCTCCCTCAGCTTGTGGCCATTGTTTCTGGTGACTCCAAGGGGGAGCCCTGGTGAACAGACTTTCCCTGAGTCCCTGCTGGTGGCCCCTGGTAAAGTTGTAGGCAGCCACAATGTCCCCCCTCAGTCTCCTCTTGCAGAGACTGAAGAGATTCAGGTCCCTCAGCCTCTCCTCATAGGGCTGGCCACGGAGGCCCTCAACCATACGAGTGGCCTCCTCTGGACCCTCTCCAGGTTCTCCACGTCCTTCTTGAAGTGCAGCGCCCAGAACTGGACACAGTACTCCAGCTGCAGCCTGACCAGCACTGCATAGAGGGGGAGCAAGGCCTCTCTGGACCTGTTAGTGATGCCCCTGTTGATGCAGGACAGGGTGCGGTTGGCTCTGTTGCTTCATCGCATTGGCGACTCATATTCATCCTGGAGTCAATCCTAATTCTAAGATCCCTCTGCCTCTGTGCTGCCGAGAGGGTCAGCCCCTAACCTATAACTATAATGCTGGTTCCCTCTCCCCAGGTGCAGCACCCTGCACTTGTCCTTGTTGAACCGCATCCTGTTCAGATCCGCCCACTTCTCTAACCTATCCAGGTCTGCCTGGATGCAGTCCCTGCCTGCCGGTGTATTCACTTTACCCCACAGCTTGGTGTCATCAGCGAATTCAAACAGGGTGCTCTCCACACCCTCGTCCAGGTTGCTAATGAAGATGTTGAACAGTACTGGCCCAAGGACCGAGGCCTGGGGGACTTCACTGCTCACATCCTCCCAGGTCGACATTGACCCGTCCACCACCCTCTGGATGCGCCCCTGTAGCCAGTTTGTGACCCATGTGACCGTGCATTCATCAATGCCGCAGTTCCTCAGCTTGCCCACCAGAATTGGGTGGGACACTGTGTCAAAGGCCTTCTGGAAGTCCAAGAAGATGACATCAACTTCCTCCTTCACATCTAAGCTCTTAGTTACCTGGTCATAGAAAGAGACCAGGTTAGTCAGGCAGGATCGGCCTTGCACGAACCCATGCTGGTTACCCCTCAACATCACTTCTCCTGCAGGGCTCTCACAAATGTGGCCCTTGATAATTTTTTCAAAGACCTTCCCCTGGATAGAAGTGAGGCTGACTGGCCTGTAGTTGCCAGGCTCTTCCTTCCTCCCCTTCCTGAAAACAGGGACTACACTGGCCCTTTTCTAGTCCTCAGGGACTTGGCCCGAGCACCAGAAGTCCTCGGACACCTGTGCCAATGGCTCCGCAATGACACCAGCCAATTCCCACAGTACCCGCTGATGAAGGTCATCCGGGCCTGCCGATTTGGACACATCTAAGCCCTCCAGGTAATCCTTAAGTCGATTTGAACTAACAGTTGGGTGACTCGCATCCTTCCTGGGCCTCTCTACGCTGTCACCCGAGAGCACCCCATTGTCAGCAGACAGGAACACAGAGGCAAAGAACTTGTTGAAGAGTTCTGCCTTCTCTCACGCATCCGTCACCAACTGCCCTGCTCTGTCCTGCTCTGCCTTGTAGGAGTCCAGTGTTACCCCAAGACTTCTTCTTGCTATCTATATACTTGAAGAAGGACTTTTTGTTATCCTTAATCCCAGAACCTAATCTAAGCTCCAGTGCTGCTTTAGCTTTCCTCACCAAATCCCTACAAGCTCAGGTGAGGGAGGTGTACTCCTCCTTTGTCCCTGCCCCCTGCTTCCACCGCCAGTATGCTTTTTTCTTTGCCCTCAGGCCAGCCTGGAGATCCGTGCTCAGCCATGAAGGTTTCTTGGACCCTTTTCCCGCATGAGGATAATGGATATAAATAAATTACAACGTATTTTGTACCTTATCATAGGCATAAAAATAATGGGCATTATATTTTAGAATAACAGATGGTTATTCTTATTCTCTTTTGAACTTCACTTCAGGTGCTCTTTCTGTTATCACATAGCCTTTAGTATCATGTTACAGGTTGTGACTTATAATATCGTGGGTCAAGAGTGTTTGTCAGGGGGAAAAGATTTAAGTATGCATATGATTGCTACTCCCTTACTATGTGCACTTCATGATAAACACCAGTCTCCCTAAATCTTAAGAATGGAAGTGGCTTCCCTGCCTGATAGCACTCTGCAGCCCCAGAGCAGAATAATTTAACACTTGAGGTGTGGGTCTCTCCTGATACTTATATTGTATTGGACTGTTTCCTTTTAATGGACTGGTAATATTTTGCCTCATGATATATTCAATCCTCACTCTTGATGCTGTGATCTGATCTATCTTATCCCTAAGTAGCAGAATGGTTACAGTATTCACCAGGCCCAGCTAGTGCTGTTCTGTTCACCTCTGCACCTTCTGAAGTTGTTGTTTACAAAAGCTCATAGCCTCTCAGCCTTTAAGGTGCCACCCTGCCCTACCTTCTGCTCTGTATTTAAAGCCATAATTGGATTAAATGATTTTAAAGTCAAAATAAACGCCTTTCTTTGCAATTTGAGAATTATTACAATGAATTGTTGCATGTATAGTGGATAGATGCTAAACTGCTCACCTGTGTGTCATGGGCATGTTCCTAGTAAAGTCTAATAGGTGATGTGTCTACGCTTCCGTCCGAGATGTCTGCCAGTAGAAGTGGTGGAATCTCCTTAGCTGTAGGTTTTCCAGAAGGTACTGTGTAGGCTTCTGTCTGGAATCACATATCCTGTCTCTGGGAAGTGAGCTGGACTAGAGATTCTCATTTGGGGTGCCACAGCACCCTGGGGTGCCATGAGTTCCCATTAAGAGTGTTGCTGAGCCCAGACTCAGCTCCTGTGTGAGGAGGTCAGAATTCTCCCCTTCCCTGGTCTGGTACCCTGCTACCACCCAAGCATCTCACAGACCAAGAATGACTGCAGTTGCTCCTCTTGGGACTGTCATTGCTGCTGTCATTCCTTCTCCACAGCAGCCCCTGTGCCTGTCTCCCCCATGCTCTGAGCAGTGTGCTCTGCTGTTAGTGGGAAGACTGGTAGATGTGGGGCCACAGAGCCATGCTTTTCTGCCCAGCTCATCTCTCCCCCCACCCTCACTCCGTCCACACTCCCAGGCCTGGCAAGAAGGGATGCTCATTTAGATGAGTCTGCTCTCTGGCGCAAGAGGCAATGGAGGAGCAGCCTTGGTCAGGGGAGCTGTGCTTGCCCCCTCAGGTTCAGACAGGATGGGAAGGAGGCATACTGTGGAAAAAGCGGGGCACTGCAGAATGAGGTTTTTCCCCCACCCGTTCACCTGGCACCAGCTAAATCAGGAGTTCTCAATTATTTTAGCTACAGGGCACCCTCCATAACTTTTCTGAATTTAAATTCTAGCTCAATGATTCATGAGAGTGCCGCTAAATCCAGAGAAGTTTGCAGCGGTGCCTGGAGGCTAAAGGAGAGCTGCTGGATTAGATGAACCTTGAGGGCTTGCCCAATTCTATGACTGACTGCACCAGGTGCAGATTTACCTGAAGTCGTGGCAGAATGAGCCTCAGTCTCGGCTAGCCCCCAAGTAAATATGTTTGCGTGGGCTTCTACAGCCCACACTGAAACCTGTGCTGCCATGGTTTCATCTCAGCTCGTTTGAATATGTCTTAATGTGCAGTTGCACCTCTGATTTCAGTGTAAACACAGCCAAAGTCTACCTTAGCATTAGTGTTGGGGCTTCTGGAAAAGGGAGGTATGTATTTAACAAGGTATTGTACTATAGCTTCTTTCTCAGAATTAAATGCATTATTGCCTGTGAACTGAATGCTGTAAGGACTCGAGCATAATATCAGAAAGGCAGAAGGCAATTTTAAACCTCCCGTGCCTTTCAATAGAAGGTTAAAAGCTTGTTTTCATGCCTCTCATATCTGACATTTGCTTTGGTTCTTATTGTTTCAGTCCTTAATTTAGTTCATTTTCATGTATTTGTTTTTCAGTCAGTAAATCTTTTCACTCTGAACACACACACACACACACACACACACACACACACACACACACACACACACACACACACACACACACACACACACACACACAGCCAGATCTACAAATATCTTGCTCAAAGGACAGGCCTTTTTGTTTCCTTCAGAAATTGCAATCTTTGTTAGAAGTCCATGTGTTCCTTCAAATACCCTTGGTTGATTCATCATGTTCTGACTTGTGAAAGTCACATCGTGTTACATAGTACTAATGTAACTAATTTATAAATAGTTAAATTCACCTTGCCTCCTAGCTCTAGTCCATACTTGTGTCTAACTTCAATTCAGAATAACTCCAGGTTAAGAGACTTCAGTTTCAACAGATCATGGGAGCTTACAAAGTCTACATCATTGACTGGCAATGATTTGAACCAGGTGAAAGAAAAACTGCAGTCCTCAGTCCTGTCGCCTCTCCATTAATGAGCATAGAATTCACAGCTCTGGGTTCTGTAAACCTCATTTAGATGCGTCAGCAAGAAGCAGAGCTATATTAAAGGCCTGAAACTGGGGAAAAAATAATTAAGGCGGCTCAATGCCAATTACTTTTCATCTTCAAACCACTGCTTACAGTTCATTCTCAACAAATACTGAAAGGTCATCAGAACCTTTTTATTCCTATGAATACTTATTTAGAGTTCCTCTTTTTGTCCCTAACAGATGGGGAGGTGGATGAAGAGGCGGTGGAAGGAAGGGCCTCATATAATGCAAGCCAAGCAGCACGCACGTAACTTTGAAAAGCTGCTTGAATGGGAGTCATGTAAGGATAGTCAATTTTTCTTTTTAATCACAGGTAATATTCATACTACTTTCTGTGCCTTCTGCTTTCTTTCCTTTTGCTTACAGAGGATACAATGAAAAAGTAATAATTTTTAATCAGGTTTAATTATTTACTTTATCCTTGCCTCTTTTGATATCTTCCTTTTTTTTTTAAAGGTGAGCTTCCATTTCATTCCACTTCCTTTGTTCAAAGACTATAAAGCCATCAGATAATGGTAAGCACATTCCAGAGCTGATAGTCCTCTGCATGCATATTATAGCAGCCAGCCCTGACTTAAGGATCCTAGTTAGGACTAGTCCTACCATAAAGATTCATGCCACATGCATTTTGAACTGCAATAAGTCACTGCTTGTCTGTGACATGACATGACCTTGGTGTTATGCCACATTACAAATAAGGTCTGTGATATGTGTCTCATTCCAATGATATACATGCATTGTACCCATCACTCTCATCTCACAGGGTTGATGTTTCAAAGATGCCAAATTAATTCTCATAAATATTCCTCAGTTTATTAATGCTGAAAAGTATCTCTTATTTTTGATATTTCAAAGTGCTAAAAATGAGGTGCAATATCAAGTTAAAAATCATATATTGTAGGGGGACATCCTTATGTATGCTGCCAATATTACCTTTCATTGTTGAAAACCTAAGAGTTTTTTAAGAATCCTTAAGAAACCTAAAGAATTTTACAGATCTAATTCACTTTGCTGCATTTGTGCTCTTCTACTGTTCTCTTTTGCCTCCTTTACTTATTTCAGACAATGAAAATAGATAGTTAGTTTCATATTATTGTCCAATGGATTTTTAACTCCTAGGTTTGCATATACAAACAATATTTGGATTATGCATACTACAAGCATATGCACAACATCGTCATCTTACTAATCATCACTGAAATTAAAAAATGCAGCAAAATATTTCTGTTTCCTTAAATCTTGTAAAAGCTGTTCTTTCTCTAATTTAAATGTAAGGTAGTGGAGCAGATTTGATTTGATGGCATTTCTTTAAAATAATTTTGTCCAAGAATTCCACTGCTAAGGTTTGAAGAGTATCAGCAAGGGCCTGATTCCACCAAACAATTTTCTCCCCGTGGGTTAAAAAAAACGAACAAACCTTCACACTGCTGCCTCATTCACTCATCATGATTTGCAATGTATTCTGCTTTTTTCCATCTTCCCTCCAACCTCATGCCGCTATGGTGACCTTTTCTTCTTTTCTTCAAGCTCCTCAGAAGTGTGCCGCTAGCTAAAAAAATTGGTTAGAGTGAGAGTGGAAATAGAAGAGAAACGCACAATGTCATCAAGCAAATTATTTCTCCCCATAAGGGAAATCTTTAGAACTTGTCCAAAATACAGACATAGGTGTAAATAAACTTAGGCAGGGGTGGGTAAAATAGAGCTGTAGAGCTGTTTACTCTAGAGTTCAAATCCCTTAGCTGATTAAGGGTCTAGTGCCACTATGCAGTTATTTGATGAAGAGTGAGTATATTGTAACTTTCCATGTTGGGAAGATATTCTAGGAAGTCTAATAAGGAACAACATCTCAGGCATCCTTTTATACAGTGTTGTCTCAGGAAGATACAAATCTATTCCACAGGCCTGATCTCTTGACCCAATAAAAAGTAGCTGAGGGCAAAGTCATTTAACGGTCAAATGTTCTCTGAGATACCCCATTTTTCCTCTTATAATGTCTGTAAGTCACAGCTATCAAAACATGTGAAGTAAAAAGTAGACTTTTGGGCAGTTGTGGCTGGAGAGGAAAAATGTATCCCAAGCTGCTGTTCTACTCACACTTTTGCTTCTCTTGAACAGACATGATTTGGTATTCTAGGCCTGTTTTTTCATTCAGGCCAAAAACTAGACAAAGTCTAATGCAGGTGTAGAGTGTTTAGTTTCTATGCTAATGACATCAAAATACAATCACCAGATAGTGAAACGTGTCAGAATATATGTGTGATGGAGCAGCTGCAATGCTCTGTCACTTTAAGGGCTGGAGCAGTCTGCCAGCAGATGCCTGATTAGGGCAGCCATTTTAATGCCTAGCTCTCCAGGTTGAGGCAGCAGTTTACTGCCAGCAAGCAAGGGAGAAACATTACCTGACTGAGCTACTTCTCCAGGAATACCTCAGAGGTAAGGGAAGAGGTATGGGGATGGCTAGAGGCCCCTGGTCCTGGGCAAGAGCTAAAATTGCACCTTGTAGGGGTAGGGAGGCTCCGTGGGACTGCCTGTGGAAGAGCAGTGTCGTTTAAATGCCAGGACTGTGAACCTCCCCAGTGAAAGGTGGGTTGGGGCGCCTTAATAACCCTTGCCCCCACTGCCCAATGGGTTCGTGTGAGCAAAGGAGGGGACCAGGCACTCACATAGAGGCACCTGAGTCCTAAAGAGGTGGAGGACCCTGGTGAGGTGGGCCAGGTATGCCGTGAGAAGGCACCTGGCCTGCATGGGGGGAGGACCCTGAGCCTTAGTGAGATGATGGAGAGTTGCCTGAAAGAGGGGACAAAACCTTAGCGAGACGGCAGAGTTGTTAGGGTCAGGTATGCTTACAGGGAAGCACCTGAGAGGGGTGTTCAATTCCAGGGGCCTCAGAGTAGGGATGGAGTGTTGGCTGAGGAAGGGGCATTGTGGCCTGGTGAGGGGCTAGGGGGGGAGACAGCCTGGAGTTGGTGAATTGACTGGGAACCACTCGGATAAGGGTCACAGAGGGACCCAAAAGACTGAGCCAGGGCAACTCAAAAGAATGAAGAGCTAAGCCTGATGATCCTACTGGGTCACCCAAGGGAGCAGGGCAGGGTGAGTGAGGCCCAAGGTGGGAGGTATGAGAGAGGCCTGGTGAGATCAGGAGTGCAAGGCACTTCTGTGAGGCAGGGGGGTGGAATGCGTGTGGCCCAGAACAGGGCAGTGTAAGAGGCTGAACTTTGCACTGAGTTTGGCCCAGCAAAAGTGGGGGTTGGAACAAGCATATGACATTTGTGAGGCACAAGACATGTGTAAGGGGAGTTTGGAGTATGTACTTATCGCCCTTTAACAGTGGGCACTCAAAGGGCAGCCTCCTGCCTAACTAACACCTTAATTAAATTACAACAAGGTGTGGCAGGAAAGCAAGGTGGGCGGTATCTCCATAGACAGGAGGTGGCCGTTGTAGAGATCAGGCCTGGAAGCTTGCTCCTGTCACAATATGGCTGGTATAGATCACAGGTGAAGTTCTGCCTCATAGAAATGGATGTGATTTTTTTACCTTTTATGTCAGTTAGTCAGGATTTCACACCACAAAAGAACTTGACTGTGAAGATGGCACAGAGCAGATATACTTGAAACAATTTTTCCAAATTAATGTTTAGAGTAGGGTCGGGCAAACTCTTCCAGCTGTGGGCTTGACTAACTCATCGGGGATGGGAGGCAGGTGGATGGATGGTTGCTAGAACCCTGCTGCCACTGCTGTTTGTCTACCCAGTGTCACAAGGAAAGTACCCACAGCTGGTGTTTCTCTCTGCAATGGCATGGGGAGTGCAGCTGCAGCTGGTATTCATCCCTGCAACAGTACAGGGAGAGTGCTCAAGGAAATTGCCCCCATTGCTGAATATTGCAAAAGCCCATGTCCATGGGCCTGTGGCTGGTGTGTGGGCTGTAGGTTGCTGACCCCTACAGCCTGGTTTAGAGATGACAATATGATAATAAAGTGCTGACAACAACATTAGAAATAGAATTTGTGTCCCTCTCATGACAAATGTACTCAAACTAGTGATATATATGACTTTGACTGAAAACCTAAAGCATGAAATAGATAAGTTGTTTATTCTGTAGCTTTTGGTGAAAAATATAGAGGTAACTCCTGTACATCAAATCAACAGTTGATTTTTATATGATTAACAAAGATTTTAAGGTTCATGAAGACTGATTGGAGCGCTTATCCCTGCATGGCACTATTGAAAGCATTTTATTTTTAATCCCATGAAGGGCATTGTGAATTGCTTTTGGTGGCTTTGACAAAATAACAGTTGTGGTGACTGACAGTTCTCCAGCTGTGTGTGGAGGAGTCAACCGTTTTATTGGTTTTACTTAAAAAGATATATGGAGCAAACTTCCTACCTCTCCATTGAATGAGATACCAAAAAGCCTGATGTGGGAAGGTACTGGAACTGACAAATGCCAGGGAACTTATTTATGTGATTAACCTTGTTAGATCAAGGAAAGGAGCTCTCAACAACCAGAACTGTATCTCTGGCACAAGTTGCTGAGGCCAGGATCTGGAGATTGGTTTCTTTATGCTAATGTGTGTTAATTGAGAAGAAATTGTCTGAGAAATGAGAAATTCTTTCTTCTTAGGAGAGAGAATGTTAACTTTTTTTATCACAAAGCTTTCTGCAGTCAATAACCCACCTTCGAATGCTATCAGAAAAAATTGTAAAGCATTGTTGTTTTGTGTGTGAGTTGGCGTTTATTTTTAAAGTAATTCTTATTTGAGATTTTATTTTAATGGTGATTTTGCATGCATGGGAAAATAAAATGAGCAGGGGAGTATTTCTTCTCTCCAGTTATATAATACGCACATGTGAGAGCACACAGATGAAAAGGTAACAATAAGTGAATTATCTAGAGTAATTGTTAATGTAATTTGCTTTTGCTGTTTCAAGAAAGTATTTTCTACCACATAAATGACAGATGCCATATCAAGAGGCCAGGAAACACTGCTAGTCAGGTCCTGTTCCACCTATTAGGTGCATCAGTGGACTTAAGGTATAAGTAGACATTGCTGAATGAAGCAAATCAGCTGTGGAGTGACGCGTCTTGGCAAAACTGACTTTAGTTTATTGGGCAAACAACCTCTTGCCTGTGTTGTCCCACTTTGGGCACAGGCCTAATCCTGCAGGACAATGGATGACATGTTCCCTGCTTACAGAGATGAACCTCATAGATTCTCCAGTGTGCATCTCTGTAAGAAGGGGCAGCTGGGGTTTCCCACCTACAGAGATGTGACATGGGAAATCTTCAGGGCATGTCTTTGCAAGCAGGGCACCCTGCCTTTCCCCAATTAGAGATGTGCCTAACAGATTCACTGGGGTATGTCTCTAAGTGCAGAACCCCAATTTCCTCTGCTTTTAGAGATGCGCCTTAGGGTATCTCTGAGGTGCGTCTGTGTAAGGGGAAAGTCAAGGAGGTGTTCCTGGGGCTTGAGGAGTCTCATTTGCACAGGAATTCCCAGAGCTTGCAGGACTAATCCCTCAAACTGCAGGAGCACCTGCCTGAAGCAGCTGGGGAGTGTGGGTACCTGTGGGCTGCCTGCACTCCCTTGCCATAAAGCAAATGGATGTCTGCCACAATAAAGCAGCAGAAACTACTACCACTTCTGTTGCGGCCACAGATGTTGGGCCTTTTTGAAGCACAAAGATTTCATCTGTTTCCATCTCCTTCAGTACGTAAGTGTGATCCTGTCCAAGTCCTTGAAAAAGTGCGGATGCATAGGTTGGTTGGTTCTCTTCCTGCTCTTTATGTTTCGTGACTTAGTTTTATGACTAAAATGCTGGCATTCTACAAAAATAGGCATGTCAGTATTTTTACAGGGACTTTATCAGGGTGAGAGAGGTTTTTAAGTGGACTTCACTGTTAAAGTGTGATCCTAAGATATAGAACAGAATCAAATCCTAGGCTTTTTAGGTAAAACTTTAATTGACTTCCAGGCCTGCAGGATCTGACTATAAACAAACAAAATGGAGAATGAGATGAGACATTATTTGTAATATACCAACGGAGGCAACCTTTTTGACAGTCATGCCACAAATTAGCCCTGCACCCTCCCCAAGTGCCCCTCTTCCTCTTCCTTTTCCCAGATTGCTTTCTCCCTGCCTACTCTGCACTCCTTATCCAAACTCCTATTCTGCTTTGTGCTTCCTGCCCTACCTGCTGCTGTGCTGGTTGTTCCCTCCCCAGTCTGTTGCATGCCACACACAGAAGCTGCTCATGCCACAGGTTAGCCACTTTTGTAATATGCTATGAAGTTTGAGCTGCCAGGTAGCTCCCCATTACTCAATTACTTACTAAAGTTCAGGTCTGTTTCTCAAAATGATATAATCTGAGGGTCTTGTTACACATTACACTTTGAGCTGCTCAAATGATGACTGATGTTAGTGGCAGCTCAAGTTTGGACCAGCTGAACCTTAAGGCAAAAAACCTTCTCTGACTGACCCCTGCCTGTGTAGCTGTGACTTCCCACTAGAGAGCTGGAAAACAGGGGCCTGACTAGGAGCTATAGCTATGAGTTGCCACTACAGGGCAGCGAGTCAAGAAAGACTTCTATCCCTGCTCTAGATGGGGTTGTGTGAGAGATGGGTTGGGGCGGGGGGAGGCAGGCAGGGCAGAACGTGAAGTTGGGTGGCAGAGACTTGATGGGATGTGGACGGGTAATGAAATGGGAAGTAAAAAGGAAACAGGGATGGGGGAAGGGTGATGACACAAAGGAAATCAGCCACTGGAGGATAAAATAAAAAGCAGTAAAAAAAATAAATAAAAAGCAATTAAGAGGAAATAAATTAAAGAAGGTCTCAGGTTTTAATAAATTGGGATTTGGGATTGGGGTGTGGAGGCAGTGCAGGAAGATGCATTTTGGGGGAGCTACTGCCTCTGCCCTGGGAAGGAAGCCCCAACTTATGGGGATCCAGTCTGGCCCCCTATCTTGTTCTTCCCCCACTCCCTAGACCCTACTTCTGGACCCATCCATGCTCTGTGACCTAACTAGCTAATGTGTGCTCTGCAGGCTGTCTGCATGGGGTTGCATGAAGGTCACACCCCTGGAGACAAGAGGGGGAGTTGGCTTGGTGCCAGAACTGTCCCCTGGGCAGTATAGTTCAGGAGGTGGAAAGTTTGTCCACACAGAACAGGAGGGTGTGGGAGGGGGCATAGCACCCTGAGATGCTGGAATGGAACATGAGCTGGGTAACAGATCAGAGAGAACCTGCCGTGGAATGGTGTAACTTTAAGCTGCCTAAAGCAGGGGTAGGCAACCCCCAGCACACCTGATAGGAAAAACATCAGTCAGACATCTCGGTATTTCTGGGTGTCCTGTACAGCTGCTTTCACTTGATCCTCCCCTCACACTTTTTTTTCTCTTTCTTCATATTTTCCCCCTGCTTATCTCCATGCCTGCTTTCATTTGCCTCAAATGCTGTGCTCACCTAATTAGAAAGAACATCCTTACCACTTCCAAACCCTCTTCAAACTGCACTACTTATGGGAAGCTTGCCAGTGTTCAGTATCTTCCATGTTATGGTAGTGTTAGACTGATGTTATAGCTGTGGTGGTCCAGGGATTATGTATGCAAAACCTTGTCTAATTCTATCCCAACTATGTAGTTGGTCCAATAAAAGATATCCCTCTAAGAAATCCTTACTTTTCACATAATTCCTGGGATCATCATGCTAAGGCTACCTAGTAGTCACCTCAGGTCATCCAGGCTGCTGAAGGAAAGAGCTTCCTTGTCCTCTGACTTGTTTTATATTCCCCTCTTTGAATCCTTCACATCTCGCCTACCCCAAGAAACTGAAGCTCCTCATCATCATGTTCAAGGGCCACATAACTTTCATCTCTGGGTACAGTTGGTACAATAAAAGGTATCACCCCAAGAAATCCTTGCCCTGTGAATATCGGGGACACTGGAATAAAGTTATAATAAGCCCTTCAGAAGATATACTATCTTGTTTCAATGTTTTATTTCAGTTTTATAAGTAATTTTGGAGAAGGGCGAGTTATAAAGCTAATAAATAAATAAATAGGTAATTTAGTGGAACATAAGGCTTTTTGCTACAGGGATAAAGTAGTACTATATAGATGAGCATGAAAAAACAGGGTCTGGCAACATCATGGCTGCCTATACACATGCTCATTGGCATTCTAATTGGAGCACTGCAGCATTGCCACAGCGTCATGTGTTAAGCCCCCACATGTTTAAAAATGGCCTCAGGGCACCGTAACTAAAAATCATCAAATGAGATTTAGATAAAAAGTCCTGCTGCAATTTTTAAATGTGCAGGGGCTTAATACATGCGACACTGCAGCATTTTAATTAAAGCAGCTGCCTGAGAACTGCTCTCATTGAAATGTGTCGTTCCCCCCTCCCCCCGCATGTGTACAGGCAGCTCGTGGCTACAGAATGGGAAGTGCAGGTATTGGGACCTGTCTCTCACATGTGGACCCCCACAGCTGTGGAAGTTCGATTTGAAAATGTTAGAGATTTACAAGCACCTAATTAGGGAAAATGCTGTTTTTAACTTTAAAAACCATTAAAGAAAGCTACAAAAGAATAAATCGATTGTCTGGAAAAAAATATCCTTTCATTACTGTATTTCATAACAGGTGTTAGTGTAGATGTAGATGGAACAATAAGGCAGAAAACTATTGAAGTAATTTCATCTCTGAATTTCCTTTTATCACATTTGGAATATGTTTTTATTTTATTTTTGTTTTATTTTGTTTCTGTTAGTATTCTGAAACAATAACCGTCCTCTTAAATGATTACTTAAAATGGAGCATCATGGGGGGGAAACAAATGAAGCAAACCCAATGTTCTTTCATGTTAATCCAGTTTAATGTCAGCATTCTTGGTCTGTCAACTTCAGAGCCTTATTTTGGTTGCAGGCCACAGCAGAATTGTGAAAAGTCATTTGGCTTTTGTAATATTAGTAATTTCTGTTCTAAAGGAATTTTCTCCACCTGGAGGAAACATTGGTATAAATAGGACTAGACAAGTGACTGCCTTTCTTGAGAAATACCTATGCTGTAAATTTTAGCTAACCTTAATCCAGAGAGAATGGTGTTCTAAGGCTCCAAACCTTTAAACACATGAATAGTTCTGCTGCAGTCACTGGCACTATGCACATACTTACCGATAAGAATGTGTGTAAGTCTTTGGAGAAAAACAGCCTAAGGCTGAACCCTGTAAACCTGGAGAGCCATTGAGTTATCTGTTAGGCCTACTGTTGGTAGCACATGTGCACCCCATATGACCCCATTATCCGGGCTAGAATGTGCTTTCTTCTCTTCCTAAACCCAACTGGTGCAGCTCCCATTTGTCCAATCTGTCTCTCTCATGCAAGGCCATTTTCCTTGGCATGCCATAGCTGGCCTTGGCTCTGGGCAACTGTCGCTTGCCATGGAGTCTGGGCTGCTCACAGCAGGTGGCTGGGAGGCTGCAAGCCCTGCTACAAGCAGCCCAGTCACCACAGTTGGAAGCAGCTGCACAGAACCTGGGCTGGCTGCAAACAGCTGCACCAGGCTCTGGAGCCCCAGCACCAGCTCTATGCCAGTGGCAACTGCACGTGTGCCTTGGGTTGCAGCGGGGGAAAGGGCCAGAGCAATGCAACCCTGGCCATGGCCCCTCCCTCACTGTCCACCCAGAAGCTTGTGTGCAGCTGCTGCCAGCAATAAGGATCAGGCCTTTTGCTGCTCCCCTGCAGTCTACCCCTAGCACATCAAGTCAACCCATGTGTCAGGATTGGGTTGTCTTTGACAATATGGCCTAAACGCTGCTCTATTTCCCTCTTCCAAAGCGTCTCCCACTTCCTTCCACTGGCCTGGAGGAATGATAACCTAACATTCCCCGCAAAATGCATTCTTCCCTGATAAGAAGCAGCTGTTTAAAAAGCAGTTTTTGCTAGTGACCATTTTCTGTAATTATACTGATGCTGTCAGTCTGCTCCAATTCTGAACTCCTTATCTGGTCATGAGGGACTGGCACTCAGTGCTGGCATCACATTCTTTCTCTGGTCACTGCTAATTTCTGCAACTAGTGGTTTATCTGAAGAGAGCCGCAACAACAAAATAAAATGTCCACCTAGAGTTCTTGATATTTGTATTAAGTGCATCAAATTAACTGTCTTGCTCTTTTACCTCACCACAAATCCATTCTCTCAGCTTCAAGTAGGTATATAGCCACTTCTCTGTAAGATGGCAAGATCCATATTTTAATACTACCTGTCTTACCTGTCTGACTCCAAGAGACTTGGAACACTAATAGTGGGCCCCATAGGCAGATCTCAGAATTAGTAAAGCAGGGTGTGGAACAACAACTTTCAGACCATGGAGAGGAGGCTGCTGGAGCCACTGAGCCAGCAAGCAACCCCAAGGGGCTGGGCACGGTGAAGTTGCAGGTAAGGGGACCCCAGCTGACCTGGGTGCAGGGAGATATCCAGATCTGCTCCTGCCCCTCTTCTGTTGTAGGGAGAAGCTGTCAGGGTCAGCCAGGCACAGGGTGGAGCAGGGGGGTGAGTTTCACCTTCGTGTGCCTGCTCCCTCCAAGGGACTGCCTCTGGCTGAGGAGCTGGCACTAGAATGGAGGACCTTCTTCCCACTGCTATCACACTGCTGCTGTCCCCAGTGAACCTGGCACAACACCCAGCTTCTCCTTGCAACAGAGCAGGGGAGGAGCAGCTCTGGGGATCCAATTTCAGCTGAAGATAGCAGCGGTGGTGGTGGACAAGTGTCCGAGGGCTTCCTGTGCCTGCTCACTGCCCAGCCCCTAGGTCCCCTGCTGACCTGAGTGCTCTAGCTCAGGCAGCAACTCCAAAATTCTGGGTTTAGCTAGGGGGAAAGCAGTGGCAGTGGGTGCCCCCCCCACTTTTCTGTGCCTGCTTCCCCAGGAGTTAATGCTACTGCCATTCCCCCCACTTCCCTTGCAAGAATCTCTGATTTGGATGTGGCCCCTCAACCCAGAGTTGGGCAGGCCTGGTTTAGGGCATTGATCTGCTAAGCAGGAGGTTGGCTATTCAGAAATGTTTCCTTAAGTGTTTCTAAAAGTACTTGTCATCATACCTCCTGACCTATGTCACCACAACTGCACAAAAAATGCTCCCTTGCTATAGAGGCACTGTCAGATCCTCTCTAAGAATTTGGTGATATCACATTAGTTTTACTTGCATACTTATGGTGGACATTGGCCTTTTTGGTACAGATTTTTAACAGCAACTAGTGTTTAGGGCTGCTCAGTTTTGGGATACCCTAGAGCAGTGGTGTCCAATTCATTTGGTCCCACAGGCTTGCTGCAGTGTGTGGGGTTGGCTTGTGGGCTCAATTTGGCATACAGAGGACACATCATATCATCCAAACATCCAGAAATTTGCTGGTAGGGTAAGGAGCATTAGCATGAATTTCCACAGCCCTTCAGGCTGAATGACAGCTGCAGACCAGGGCTGCCCCCCAGGCTGCATCTTGGTCACCCCTACTTTACAGGCTTCATTTTCAGAAAGTGCTTCATCCTCTGAAGATCAGTCCCCTTTGTGGCATGTTAAAATGGGGATCCAAAATTTATGAATCAGTTTTGAAACTGTTGGGCTTCAATCTTAGTAACCCATGACCAGTTCTCTCCTGGATGAGAAGAGGACAGTGGGTTCATTTTTGGATATATGGCATTTAACTGCTCTATGAATGATCTGCACAGTCTGTGTTAAACCATGAGGTTGACGTGGAGAACAGGTACTGAGCTCCTTTCAGTGCTGAACCAATAAAGCAAATACTACCTAGTCAAACATTCAGACATATGACTTCTCCCATGTTTGCTTCCTGTCCCTGTCCACTCTATGCAAATATTAGAGTGATCCACTTTTCTGGCACAAGTGTTCATGAGAAGTAGACTTTGGCATTTAGGCGGAAGAGGTTATGATTTAATCAAGGAGCACAGAGAAATGACATGGCTCTTCTTGTCACTTCACCCTATCACCCACTCCTTCATTTTCTCCTCACTCTTGTTTTCATTCCCCCCACCACAAGAGAAAATTGAACTCAGACAAATCCAGCACATTGTTTCCTGCTACTGTTATACTGCAAGCAGACCAAGAGCTCTATTGAAGCCCTGTGCTTTAATATTCCATACATCTCTGGAAAAAATCAATGATGGGGAAAAGTAGTAAGTACAGCATCAAGAAGCAGACTTGTAAACCACTGATGTCCATGGTAAGAATCTGTTGAACTGTTTTAATCTTGTTTAAGGCCACAAGTATAATTAAACAAATCTATCATTTTTTGCAGTTTTAATGTGTCCTATTAGACTCCATCGTCTTGTACTCAGTGCTTAGGCAGGATGAAGGTACGTTATGAAGGATGCCTAATGCAATATCCAAGTGCATAAATCCTTATCTTAATCATTTTCATATTGCATTGGCAACAAATAAGTAGACATGCATATAAGATCTTTTGGAATGGAATTTGAAACAGTCACAATAAAATTAGCTCCTAATAGAGTACAGCAAATAGAGTTCCTAAGAGTTTTAGGGAGGTCTCAATAGTTGGAACCTTTACACTGTCTATTGTAAAACAAATAGAAACATTAGGTATGGACATAGAAAGAAAATTATTTTGCTAACATGAGGGATGAGGTTGGAATAGAGAGAAACAGGCACCTACCATTGAATAACTGATAGTGTTTGATATGAGGTTCAGAACTAGGTGCTGCCCTTTTATGTACCAGGTGAATTCTGTCTTTCATATGGTGTCAGATATCAACTTCGAAATCTATGAGCCTCTGTCTGGTGTTATCATTCAATGTGCCTGTCTGGGCATTTGTAACAATTGCACCTTTCAATTGAGTGCTGTGCTGTTTGTTGGGTACCACATTCACAAAGGGGCTGTCCAAGAGGTTCATTTTGTGAAATGTTGTTTTGGAGCATCTGTATCCAGATCTCAGTCTGTTCAGCTTGACCCCCACTTCTCTGTCAAGGTCATGTCCATTGCGGGACTTATTTGGTGTTGGTATAAAACTCTGTAGGAAATGGAGCTGACCCTTCTCAGTGGTCGACACAGTCTGTTGCTGGGGTTCAGCATCCCCAATCTCCTCCAGGAGCTTGTGGGCTTCATGTAAAAACAGTTTACGACTTTAAGCCTCTTGAGCCTCCATCTATTGGGTCTTCAGTTTAACAGTTGATGGAGCAGGTGATTTTTTTTTTTTTTTCCCATCATCTCTTGCCTCTATTGCCAGTAATGATATTGGGGTCTGTCTTCTATCACTTGGTCTGATGCCTAAGAAAACAGGGAGTGTGTGTGTAAGTTGTGCAGTCTGTTATGAGTCACTGCACTAATAAGTACAGTTTCAAGCTTTTAGTGTGACCAACTTCTGGACCATACAGGAGCACAATATCAAGCATGGTGCATCATTTATTGCCTTACAGGCAAAGGCACCAACAAATGACATTGCCCTGTGTCAGCAAACTCCATTATGAAAATATTGTGCAACTACAGTAACCCAAGCAAGCAACACACAGAAATGATTAGACACCCGATTCATGAACAACTTAAAATACCCAATGGGTGCATCTACACGAGATGCTTAATGCTCAGTAGCCTAATACACTGCGCAGTAGCAGGCTGAGCAAAATACATGCTAATACACTGCTGTGCAGTAACATGAGTTACTGCACATTTATTTAGTATTTCATTAAGCAAGTACTAAATTAAATGTGTAGTAATTACTGTGCATTAACTGATCTGTAGATGCACCCATTGTGAACCTTATATAACTGGTCCCATCTCTGAATGAGTTCAACATGGCTATTAAAGTAATCAAGACTGGCAAGGCTGTTGGACCAGATAAAGTATTCCCAGAACTCGTTACCAACCTTGGAACCATAATGAAAAGATGGCTTCAGAAAGTCATAAATAAATGTCTAGAAAGTAACAGACTTCCAGAAAACTGGAAAAAGCTCAGTCATTGCTATCCTGAAACCCAGTAAACCACCAGAGGAATCCAAAGCACTACTGACCTATCTCAGTACTCTGTATTGCATACAGACTCAAGGAACACACAATCCTGGATAAAATGGAGAACATAACTAATCCCCAGCTCTCAAAAGAACAGGCTGGCTTTCAGAAAAAGCAATGTACCTCTGACCAAGTAACATTACTTGCATCTGACATAGAAAATGGATTTGAAACGAGGCAGAAAACAAGTGTGGTCTTTATTTACCTCACAGCTGCCTATGATACTATGGCATCAAGGCCTCAGATATAAGCTGCCCTTTATGATACCTGACCCCAAGCTGTGCTTTCATCATGAACATGACCTCTAGCAGATCATTCAAACTCACTACTAGCCAAGGAGAGAAGCAGAGTATGAACTCTGAAGAATGGAATCCTCTAGGGGTCAGTGCTAGCACCACTACTTATCAATGTATATACTTCAGACTTCCTGCATACAATAGCTAAGTGATACATATACACTGATGATGTCACCATAGTAGCGCAAGAAATTGACAGGACAGAACTGGAAAAGACACAGTATGACATGGAATTCATCGCTGACCATCTCCAAAGTGGCACTTAAAATTGAGCATCAGTCAATAGGTGTCATCATGCTTCCACCTGGACAATTCTTGAGCTAAGAGCACGTTGAATAATAAAGTAGGCAACCACATCCTTTTCCATGAGATACCCCAATTTACCCAGGAGTCTTATTAGACCACTCCCTCACTTAAGAAGGTCAGTTGTAAAGGCTCTACGGGGGTAGCTGCCTTAAGATGTTTCGCCAGCATGACATGGGGTGCCAACTTTAAAGTGCTCAGAACCACTGCACTTGCAATGGCATATGGGAATTCCTATGTGCTTTAAACACTGGGCTATGCAGTCTCACCTCCATTAATCATGAATTATTTATACAACATGAAACAATTCCAGCAGGGTTGACTGAAAGAGCTTTGCTGAAAAATAGGCAATGTTCCACTGAGGTTGAATTTCATCCTCTGAATTGGGGTGTTTTCTTTTTCAGGGTTTGACCTGAAGTTCCATCCTGGCAAACCTTTGCTGAAGACACTTTTGTTGTCCACAAGGTATATTGTCATAAAAATATTCCTGTTTAAATGTTCTAATGAAAAATATTTTTTGTTGAACAATTCTTTATCGAGTCTAGTGAGGAGTACCATTTTATCACTGATGCTGGGTGCATCTATGCAAGATGTTTTACTGTGAAGTAAAAAAAGTTCCAGCCCCGTTTCCCAATCAGGCAATAGAGAAACAGGGCTTGGAAAGAGTTTCAAGGATGGGGCAGATCTCAGCCCCTGCCCCAATCCACTGGTGGGGCAGCTAGCAGTAAGCCCCCCTCTGGGTGAGGATTCCACCAGCACTACTAGCTGCTCCACTGGGGAATTGAGGAAGGGGGCTGGGACCTGCACCTCTTATGTAGCTCTTTCCAAGTCCCCTGCCCCAATCAGGGAGCTGGGGCTAAGAGGTTCCTGCTGCTGGGGCAAGGGGACATTGTCCGCAACCCAGCAGCAGGCAGCTCCCCCAGGGGCAGGGAGCAATGTCCCAGGGCTCCCTGCCCAGGAGCATTTACTCATGAGTAGTTTACTCAGGAGTAAACTGCTCCTGGAGCTAATGAACATGTAGATGCACCCACTGTAAGGTAATGTGATTAGGGAGGTTTACATAAAAACCACAATTAATGACACTTCACTGTAATCTTACAGGTTATTGTTTGTCTATCACATTTGAGAAGAAGAAAAACCCACTATTGCTTGGTGAACTTCCATAAAATATCAAAATAATGATATCGTGTCCACACCTGAGTCTTCAATGGCAGGTCAAGAATCTCTGAAGGGAGCAAATACAGAATAATATTTTTTTTGTAAGGGAAAATTCTTCCTACCCATTCAGCTAGAGATTGGTTGGAAGATTTAAAAGCTCTCATGCTTCAGCGTACCAACTGTAAAGCAGCTCTTTGCTAATGTGATTATTCATGGAGACTGGAATATATATTACATTTTGCAAGTTTGTATTTGAACTACCATACAGTAAAAAGAGTGATGACTGGCTCCATGGAACCTGATATTTGGAAAAATAGGAATGTTAGGTCTGTTTTCTGAAATAAGTTCTAATGGTTGGTTGGAGGTGCATAGAATGGAAATGGTATAGACTTATCCTCTGCTGCTTCTTCTCCATGACTTCTATCTAAATAATGATACAGTGATGCTGTTGTGTTAAGTTTCCTTTTTTCTTGCTGGTTGGTAAGACCTAGCATCATCCATGACATTATGAAAACATGCTTCATTAGCTGAGTCTCTGTCTTCAACTTCAGAAGAAATGTTGAAATCCTTCTTAGCTGGTGATCTGCTTAAGGGAGGAGTTCTTTGAAAATACTTACCAGGCCTTTTTTGTGTGTGCTGGTCTGTTCAGTAGAAGGAAGGAAAACTCCAAAAAGGCTTGAAGATGCACTGAATTCCCCTTTGAGAATGTATGCTGCAAAAACGCTGCTTTGTGACACATTCACATAGCAAATAAAAATGCCATGATGTTAAATGCATTGCTGTGAATACTGCATAGATATGGGAGAAAAGTAAAATATATATTTCACTTGGGCAAATTCTCTGCAGGACATGCTACATGCTCCAAAGGCAGAAGTAGCCCCACTATTTCAGTAGGACCATGCGCCCGGTAAGGCTGCCCCTATGGCCACACAGCTGTACCGAAAGCCCTTTTTTTCCATTCCTCACCCTTACTGGTGCCCAGGGCAGCACCCCTATCATCCTGCCCTAGTTATGCTACTACACTGTTTACCAAAGAATGGGTTTTGTCTATTACTTTTGCCTCTCAGTTCACTTATTTGATTTTTAGAGAGCAGATCTTTCAGAGTAAGAACCTGGGTTAGGTCAATTTAAATCACTGGGTTTCTGGTCCTGTATATTGCATTCACATTCTGTATTAGAAAAAGAAAAAAAATCAATCTTCACACAAAGTACTAGATACTAGATGTTGTCTTTAGCTTTACCCACCATTGCAGTGGTGTGAGCAGAATTAATAAGGCACAGCTTTATAAATTAATATTCATAGTTATTAAAGTCTTAGTCTCCTCTAAATAAGGACCATATAATCTGTGATAATCATTTGTTTAAGTTGCTTTAAAAATGCAGGTTTAATATTATTTTCCCATTAATCTGTGACAAACTGTAAAATTCAATATTTTCACCATGACTAACCCATGAAACTTGTCAACTTTGTCTGCAGCATACACAGTAGTCATGGATATTACTATACTTAGTTTGTCTACTTAGCCTGAGCGTAGGGATCATTATTTTTATAATAATTTTCTTTTACTGGAGGTGTCAAATACACAACTGTTGTTATTTTTTGAGTGGACCCATGGACACCTGAATGTAGGTGCTTCATTGCTTGCTGTGACCTGAAGGTTATTCTACCAGATGCCCTGAATTTTTTTTCCCCAACTGCTTCATTTTAAAGTGTAAATGACATTTATAAAGGTAAAGACATGACAGTGCTGAAAAAATGAAGTCTTATTAATCTTCAGAATGGATACCGGCACAGCAGAAGCAGAAAGATAGCAGAGTTGCAATAAGATTGCATGACAGTTTAGGCACCACTGACAGCATCTGCAAAAAAGGCAAATAATGTTAGCTCAGCTCAGCATTTGTCATTATGGGCTAATATTTAATGGTTAATCCAACACTCGTACTCCTTTTAAATTTTGGATAATTTGGGGGATCTGACAAACTTTTAACATAGTTTGAGACAATGCTGGCAATGGATAGTTCTGAAGTGGTGACGAGATCGAATTGGACCTCTTAACACATCAATCTGTCTAGTCCTTTAGATTCTTCTTTTGTGAGCTATCCTCTTCAGCTATGCATCCTCAATTAAGAGTAGACCTGTGTAAAGCAGCAAGTATTCACTTTGGATTCGGATTCAGCCAATTCAGAGGGACAATGATTCAATTCAGAGATTCGAATCACTGTCCTGATTTAATTCGGCTGAACTGGATCCAAAGATTCAGCACTGCTTCGGAGATTCAGCCATAGACTAAGCAGGCAGCAGTCCTCACCATGCTGGACACAGCTGCCTCCAGCTGGTAAGTCTGTTGTGGTGGGTGGAGCAGGGAGGGAAAGGTGTGTTGGGGAGGGAGGGATTGGGGCTGGGACAAGCTGCCCAGCCAGGATGGGGGTGCAGAACTTAGGGAGGGGGGCATGAGATGCGAGTGCAGCAGCACTGGAAATAGGGACTATGCCCTGCTGCCACTTGCCACCTTCTGCCTGGAGTGAGCCACAACAGCAAGCGGCAACAGAGCATAGCCCCCACTTTGAGTGCTGCCACTCCCACACCCTGTGCCCCATCTGGGCAACTTGTCCCAGCCCCAATTCCTCCCTCCCCCTTTGCCCACCACAACAGATTTACCAGCTGGAGGCAGCTGTGTCCAGCATAGTGAGGACTGCTGCCTGTTTAGTCTATGGCTAAATCTCTGAAGTGTCACCCAATCTTTTCCATATCGATTTTTGGAGGCTTCCAATTCAAATTGGACCTTTTGATTGGTCTCCCAATGTGATCTAGATTTAGAGATTAGGTCACCGAATCGGACCAGATCTCCTCCGAATTGAATCGGCTCCTGAAGCTTTGCATAGCCCTAATAAGAGGTCTCAAATTAGAATCTCGGCTTTATCCTTTTCTCCATTCAAATAGCAAAGGAATGGGTGGGTGAATCATTAGACTCAGTCTGTAAATCCAATCTCACCCTTGTGGTTTTAATCCCATGTCAGATGCAAGAGTAGAATGATAAACACCTCCTCACTCTCTTGTTTGGCTGTAGACCAGTGTGGCAGAAATAATATTGACCATTTTTTAATGGTGATAAACAGTCTTTTGACATTTGGTAAGCAGAATGTAATATGTCTGAACCATTAAAACTAGAGTTGTGTGAGCTATTTGTTGCTAAACTGAAAATGGTTAAAAATTACCACGTCCTTTTCAGTGATTATAGATCCTTATGATAAAACATGGATATCAGCATAAATGTTCCTAAAATCGAGTACAAACTTTACCCACTATCTGAATGTTAGTACAAATTTCATAACAACTTTTTTGGGTTTCATCAAGTCTGAGACTTCTTCAAAACTATGGTTTGCCTAGGCCTATCACAGATATTCATTAGGATGATATAAGAAGCTTTATTTTAGTATTATTTTTAAGATTAAGTGGGCACAAAAGGCACAAGAACATAAGAAGTAAGCTGGCTTCTGGAAAAGAGTCTGTGCAAACAGGTGAATGTGTGCAGGTATTATGAATACAAACTGATATAAGATAGTAGGGAGGATCAGAGGAATGAAAATGCAGCTGTGTTACAGCCTGCATTAGGGTTGAGGGTGTAGTAATGCAGTGACTAATTGTTTTGCTTATATTGTTGTTTTTCTTTTTATATAATGAAACAGTTAACCATTAAGATAAAGTTAATCTTGTTATGATTTACTTTTTATAATAATTTGACCAGTCATTATTAGTGTTCTGGAATTAACCATCTATTTTAAAATTCTTATTACTTAGCATAAATACATTGGACCTATTGGTCATATGATTTTAGATGCATTTGACCTATTGGTCTCCTGACTTTAGAACTTAAATTGAGTATAAGGAAAATGCTTGTATAAGGGTTTGCGGTATGTCTGGTATATGTGGAAAGAGGTAACAAAAGAGTGAATGGTGGATGGAGGAAGACAGTCCTCTTGCAGCAGGTGAAAATAGTTTTCTGTGGTTTAACGGTTAAAGGCTGCAGCGACATTGAGTCAGCATTTAAGGATTACCAAATACTAAATCATGCTTCACCCTGATGGCTGAAGACTACAAGCGAAGTCCCCCCTGAAGACTGCAGACCAAAAAGCCAGAAGATTGTGACCTACCAATCCCAGCCTGCCAACAGGACGAGGAGGATGACCTTTGCATCTGACTCGGTGGAATCCATAGGCTTGCATGGACAGCTATCACTATAAAAAATGAACACAAAGAAAAGGCTTTGGTTCTTTTTCTACCTGCAAGAAGGAGTTTTGGGCATGTCCAACAAGACCTGACTCCATCACTCTAGTCAGCCTGGCCAGATACCGGACTGACCTGAGCAACTTTAAAACTTGGTAACATCTTATCCTTTCCAGGACTGTCTAACTTCTGTGTGTGTGCTTGTCTCCTTTTGAATGAATGAATGAATGAGGATGCATGGGAATGAGTGAAGCAGATAACCATACTGTTCTTTATTCTTTTCATGTTGCATGTTTTATGTTACAGCAAATGTAGTGTTGTGCCTTATCCCCTAATAAGATTCAGGCTTGTTTTTAATTTACACTGTACACCCTTGTTGTGCTTAACAAGGGTATCAGCATGACAGGCAATAGTAGGAGAACTATCCACTTAATCGTTCTAATTTTCACATATGTAAAACCTGATGCCGTCTAGATGCTGGGTGACAATAGCAAGGCTGTGCTGACATGGGAGTGGTTGCAGAAAGACCGAGTTATGGTTTGTTGATGAGAATTTTTTGGGAGGGGTAGCAGGGCAAAATCCAGGGCTCTGAGGCTACATGGAAAGTCCTATGGGTTCAGACAGTGCAAAATTTTGGGTGTCTGCCTAAACATGAACTATATATAAAAGTTCAGCTTCCTGAGCATGGGAGCTAGGAACACAACCTCTGAATTAGAACTTCCTTGACCTTAAATTTTGGAGGCTGCAAGTGAGAGAGTGGAGGGAAAAAAACCCAGTGGCCATACCCAGTTCACTCTCTCTCTCCCTTTTTTTCAGCATCAGGTCTCTGCCACTGAGACACAGGATACTGACCCAGTAAATGGAAGTTCTTATGTTCTGTGCCCCCCGCCCCCCCATTTCCCCCTATTTCCAGTTTACAGATGTGGAAACAACAACTCTGGCTTCAAAGGTGTTTTCTAATGTTGTGTTCATTATTTTTCAAGTGCACTGATTTTCTCAAATTGGAACTCTAAATAGCTATTAAGTGCCATCTTTCTTGTCGTCTTGTGCACTTTTTTAAAAAGATGTGTTTACTCTGGAGAACAGCTATTTTTCTTATCACCTGTTTTATCATAGGCTAAACTCAACCCCCATTTACATGAATGCCACACCGATTCTGTGCATATCTTCTACATAAAGTGTATGCCTATCATGTAGTAGGTAGACTTCCAATGCTGAGAGGCTAGTTTATTGTGGATAGTTTGACCACGGGGAAGTCGGTTTAAGGAAAGCTTTGTATTTAGCCTGGCTTGTTTAAGGCTGGAGGTTGCCTCTTTTAGTTCATTTGTTTGTTTAAATGTTTAATTCCCCTTGTAGCCATAGAAGAAGAAATGTTTCAAGGGGAAAAGAAAGGTATTATTTCACTTTGAGTTTCACAACTAGGCAGAGGAAATTCAGAAAATGTAAAATGCTCTGCACTCTGAGAGTCCATCAATCCAAAGTCAAAACCTCTGTAGTTCTCGTAGTGCTTGTAATGGGGAAGACATTCTGGTTTTTGTGAGTCACTGGTTAGGACCAGGAAGAAATTGTTTTTTCTCTTATGAATGCTTCTGATTTCTGGGAGGCTTTTTTTTTTTTTTAATTCATTTTCCATTGAGGCATTGTGATACCACTTATAGCTAAAGATGGGGAATTTTGAATGGCATGTGCTGATGCTTCTGCCGGTACTTGAAAACCTCCTGGATAGAGCATATTACTGTTCTGTTCAGGGTCATACTGGACACTTCTACCACAAGACACTATAGCACCGTAGCAACATGCTCAGGCATCATAACATCTGTTGGTAAAAACCATGACACCACCACTACATTGCTGTAGCAACATGCTCCCTTGTTATAGTGCATTGCTAAGCAATGTAGTGGCCAAAAATAACCTTGCACAGCCAGCATGGTGCAGTACAGGCTGTTACTTCACTGTCTTTTAGTGCTTCCAAAAGGAAATACTAAATGATGGTGCACTAACAAAGGCACTGTACAGCCACGTGTAGATGCGCCCACTGATCACCAGATTTGGGGAAGAAGGAACTTCTCCCTGCATCAGATAGGCATGTAGTGGATGCCATCTTAGACCCACATCTCCTATATCCTTTTTATGGAATAAAACTTGCCAAAAACTGGTACCAATTTGAGAGTGACTGTGAAAGGATTAACTCTGGACTACACCTCCTCCTGCTTCCTCAAACGGACAGAGAAGCTGGCAGTCGTATCTTTAGCCTTCTGTGCTGCCACACTGTGTTCTGATGAAGAAAATATGCTTTCCTGCTTAAGACATGCACCCCAATTTTGGAGGGATGATTTTGGGGGAAAAAAGTGCATGTAATATATGAGTAAATATAGTATTGACCAACAACTTCCCTGATGATGCAGCAACAGGATGTTGGTGGTACCCTTGTATCCTCTGCTTTACCCATGGCATGTTTTAATGTGTGCTTAGTGTTTCAGAAATTGTTCCATATAGGTATAGGTGAGGCTTTGAAGCGGTCATTTTGGGGATTTGGCTAGTTGCTACTTGCCTATGAGCAATAGGGAAACAGACTCAGTGGCTCAGGAGACTCTTTCCACTCCTGTGTTCCTATAGTTGAGCAGCAGTTGCATTTTGCAGCTCATTTCTATCTGGAAAAATGTCCTCCCAGATGAGAGTGGCTCTATTTTTCCCTCATCTTTCTTATAATGAATATGTGATCTGCAATAAAATGATTGGTATTCTCTGAAACATCTCCAGTATCCTGCTAGAGAAAACTCAGGTAATCCGCTTCCCTTGCCTGATGCTATTGTGGTAAACTTTCATTTGATAATCTTCAGTCTGTGGAGAGTGTGTGTGTGTGGCACAAAGCCTGAACAAGAAAAACCCACTAATGCCTTGGCTACGATATAAAAACCACGGGCAAAGATCATGGTTTGGAAATCAGCCCAGAAGACGTTCTGGCTGTAAGGTACATTTTGTGCTAGAGGTGCACATTTTTCTAGAAAGACTCCTAGCATGTGCATTCATTGTGTCAAAATGCCCAACACATGGAACTGGTCCACAGCTAACATCCTTCACAAATTCAATGTATGTAACTTGACATCACAAGACCCCTTTTTGAGGCTAAATATCTTTGAACCGTGGATGCACTTTTTGAGGTCCTTTGACAATTATTCTTTTCTTCTCCTTCCCCTCTCCCCATCTTTTTATCTCCACAAAATGAAACAGTTCAAATATAACCACTATCCCACTTCCTCCCTTGAAATTTAGTACAAAACTAGCCTTTCATGACTCTCTTTTTTTCATGATTCTGTTGGAAAAACATTCCCTCAAATTTAACCAGCAACCTGATGCTCAGAGTGGCAAAATCACTTGAAGGAAAATAACATGTTCTTTTTCCACAAACAGATACGTACATTTCTACAGCTCTGTTTTGAATATTCAAATGAATGAAAGACCTGCACAAAACTCTAAATAGTCCACAAAAAAGAATCCTTAGAAGTATCGACCTCAGTTATAAAATTTCAGCTATTAAATTTGTCTGACCTGAAACTTTTGAATTTTCTCCTGTAGTGGGACTTCACTGAAGTAAAATAACAACAGATGAGGCATAGACCAAGGCCAGAAACATTGTGCATGGGTTTTTTTCTTTGTTGGTATTTGAAAACTTTTTCTGGCTTCTGGTCGAAGAAATACAGACATCTCAAAATTTTTCACTAAGGGAGAGAGATGTGGGAGCAGCTAACAACCTAGTAGTCAGAATACCCATCTAGTATGTCAGAGACCTAGGCTCAAGCCCTTCTTCTGAAAATTACTCATACAGGCAAAGTATTTGCCCATTCTGGGGAGAGTGGGTGAGTTGTGCTTTATCCTATAGTTTTACCTTTTCTCCCCTCCCCCAGCCAGCTCCACTGTATAGTCCCCAAATTGTATCCTGCACCAAGGAGTTCATGTTTACTAGCTTACCAGGAGCAAGCTATGTATTTCTGGAGCTACATAGTTCAGTCAGTAGGAGTGACTAAGTATGCACTGGAAGGAGCTGGATTTAAGCCCAGGTGATGGTGGGTTTCCAGTAATCATTTCCAATTTCAGCATAGCCTCCTATCCAATAGGTACAACGAGCTATGTTGGGATAAAGGCAGCTGGAGTGAGGTGCTGACAGGACCTCCTCATGCTGAGGTTAAAGAAACAGTGGAGCCCTGCCTCCACTGCCCCAGTGGGCCTCAGTGCCTATAAATGGGACACCTTTTACCTTTCTAATATGTATTCTGAAGGGCAGGGTTTAGGCCATAATTCAAAGACCACTGGAGTCAACTCCACAGGCCAGAAATAGTATTAAGACTCTCTGAGAGCATGTACTTCATCTACCTCATTTTCTTCTTTGGCAATCCCTTGTAATCAAGGATGATTGTTTTCCATTATTGTCTTACCTCTGTGTCTGAAGATGGCTGATGAGGCCTATCTGGGATCTACAGACCCTACTGCTGCTCAGACATGTGTTTCCATGTGGGGTGGGTAGCACAGGATTCTTAATCTGGTTCAGGACAAGCTGTTTCTGCTACTTCAATGTTCCCATCTCCTGTTGTCATGAGGTTTCAAAATACTGAGGTCCCTGCAGCAGACTCTTCCTCCATTTGGGGAGGTTCTGGGCAATAGTTTCCCATGAGGTGACACTGCTGCATTTTTTTTCAATTGGCTTTGAGGATGTCCCTGAAGCACTTTCTTTGCCTTCCTCTTGAGTGTACACCTTGGTTAAGCTGAGAAAATAAAATTTGCTTGGGGGCGTATAGAGTAGGACATGCAGTTGACATGGCTGGCCCAATGAAATTTATGCTGGATGATCATTGTCTCAGTACTTGTGGTGTTTGCTTGCAGGAGGATGCTAATGTTGGTATGTCTGTCTTCCCCCTAGGTTCAGAGGATCTTGTGCAGGCAGTGTTAATGGTATTTATTCAACATACTTAGATGTCTCCTGTATGTTGTCCATGTCTCAGCTGCATACAGCAAGGTGGGGATCACGACTGCTTGATAAACCATGAGCTTTGAACACCTGTTTCTTCAGGAGTCCAAAAGCTGCACTTGCAGTCTATCATAGCATTAAGAGAAATGGTCAGTATAGACCAGTGGCTCTCAGCTGGGTTGTCACAGCACCTCAGAGGCTCCTTCAGAGGTGCCATAGTGACAACAGCCTGGTAAAACTGCTCTGCCCATGTATTGGGGCTCTCTAATCGGTCTCATCCTACGTAGCCTTTCCTGATCTGGTACCCATATTCTCCTTCCAGAAACAGAGGCATGGGTGGAACTGTCCCATCCACCTCTGTTTCCAAGAGTAAACAGTATAAAGCAGACCTAATACAGGAGGAGCATGCACACATGGCACAGTCCTCTCCAGGGTGACTGTCCAGCAGGCATGTAGGACAGTTTCATCTGGAAGCAGAATAACTTGTTTGAGAAGCATGGAAGTAAGCTGAGGAAGCACCAGCTGTGGTTCTCAGGTGCTGGTACCTCCACAATCAAACAAGTGGTGGAGGCAGTTGCCTGCCAAGGGCCTAGATTCCTTTCCTCATTAGGTGAATTGCACTAAAAAGACTTGTTGAATTGGGTTAGAGGAAATGTATTTATTCCTGCTCTGCCTATGAATACAAGTAACTAGTGTCTGGTGCTAGTATTCATCAGAGCTCTCTGAGGAATCTTTGGAAGGAGAAGCTAAGCATTTGTTTGCTTTGCTTTATAAAGTAGGGACTAATTCATGGTAATTAATAGTAAAGGCTTAACATTTCATTTATTGACAGAGCATTTTCATTGGTTAATGAACATTATAAAGGAGCAGATTAATCTCCTTTATGTAAACCTCACAGATCAATTGGAAATTTCCTATTAGCAATTTAAACTACCAACTTCTTCCAATGCAAAAAATAAACATTTTCCCTTTGATAAAGCCCTTTACCAATGGAAATAAAATTACGCCAAGTAATGGTTATCGTAACATGGGTTAATACAGCTGTGCTTCACAGCTTATGATCCCCTAGGGTATATTTATTTCAGCTTTGCTTTTACGGCAAACAACAGCCTAGGGCACGGTGCTTCTTATAATGGCCGTACCTCCAAGTTTTATGGTTTGCTTTTTGAGACAGTTGATAGAAAGAGCAATGACTGGATTTGATCAAAATTAGTCTTTTTCTACACTGTTCCTTCAACTCATTCAGCAATTTAGAGTGTGACGTTCCTTGAAGGCAGAATATTTTGCAAGTTATGGCAATCATTATATAAGAGAACATCAAAGACTCAATTTCCACGCCCCAGTTCTAAGGGCTTACTTTGCATGTGTGCATTGAAATCAAATATAAAGAACTATATTTTTGACAGTGTCTTGGTGGAAGTGCCCAAGATGCCAGGCTAGGCAGTTATGTATCAAGGAGCTGGTGAAATTGATTAAGGGGCAGGGGAGGCAGAGAAGGTAATTGACACAGTCCTAGGAATGTTCAGGAGATTCTGGAGATCTCACTCTTAAGCCTCTCTACACGCTGATCTTACCAAGTTCAACATTAAAGCCTTCCAGGCCCCTGAATTAGCTGCTTCTAAAACCAGAAGCAGTGTATCTATGTCTGAACAGTGCTTCCAGTCAATTAATACTTTTGGTTAACATGGCCAGTTAGCCTACCAGCTCATTAGCACTCCTTCATACTATGCAGTTGCAGCTCTGCTGTTTCCAGCTTAGGAGGATGGCTCTGAAGAGTAGCGCAGTGTGTTTTGAGGGTGTCACTGCTGGGCCTATCAAATTTACTGTCTAGGCATAGCTGTAAGGAACAGATATCCCAAACTCATGTCTCAAGTTAATCCTTATCAAATCCTACACCAAATCGGTTTATAGTGTATGAGTACTGTTTTGTGCTCTGGCATCAATTTCATGTGGGGTTTGACTAATCTTCTTGCATTTGCACCTCATTTCTACCTCAAAGAAATTAAACCGTTGCACCAAAATCATCCTCTCTTTCTTGATTCCTCACACCTCCCCCTGCCATTTCCTTGTACCTGATACAGCTCCCTTGCCTTGCCTTTTATAATCAACATGACTCATGACCTCTTGGGGCATATCAGGAAGAACAATACTAGCATAGAATATACATGGCACTGATGTTTATAGATTTAAGACATGGTGACAAAGGCAGCAAGTGTTTAGTGAAAGGAGTTTAGCCAAAATGACGAAATACTAAAAGGGCATGTATACACATGCGCATTTACTGCATAGTAATCGAAATTACTAAGTAGTACAGGCACGCATGTACACATACACTCCCATACTACACAGTAAATATGGTGACTTGTATCAACTTGAGCATAAATTTGATACCTGCATAATGTAGATATCAAATTTATGCCTGATTAGTTACTGTGCAGTAATACACATGTAGATGCCTTACTGCGTAGAAGCACTGTGTGTGGAATGACTCGGGACTGAAGTCCCTGTCATTCTGCATATGGCATTAATGTACTTTTAACATCTGCACATGTAGATGCCAACCTATTCCCACTTACTGCACAGTAAATTACTGTACATTAAATTTAAGCTGGCGTAAATGCATTTGTAGACGCACCCAAACTTCTCTCATCTTAAACCCACAGACATGTCGGTTTGGAAGGCTTGTTTCTTTTCCACAACTTTAGAGACTTAGAGCCAGCACTCAGGCTTTGCTTTGCTTTGGCTTCAGGAACATGGGATTCAGCCACTGTAGTTAATTGATTTGGAACTCTAGATGGGATATTACTCCCTTTCATTTAAAAATCACCTATTATTTCCTTTCACTTTAAAACAAAATTATCTGAAAGCTCCCTCTTTTTATTATTGTCAAGATGCTGCTATATTATCTTTACAGATCACACAGGTAAATGGGGCTTTTTAGGAAACAGAATTCTTTTTAAAAAAAGAAAGCCCATGAGTATCACAGTCATTTACATTCTTTTGCAAGCTGATGAAATAATGTAACATCCAGAAGTATTACCTAACGTGGAGCATGTCCATTAAGTCTTTGATGTTTAGTCTGCAAAACCAATTCATGGTGCAACAAAGTGAGCCTAATAGTTATGCCTCTCATCCACATGAACTCTGTTCTATTGAATAAGAGACCATGTAGTCCTTATCTGTAGAGCTCTCAGTCCTATAACTTCAGTGACCATGTAGAAGGCCTTTCATGAACCGGTCAGAACTGCTTGGTCTAAAGACCAAACCTGCTGCTCAGTGTGAAAAGAAGAGTCGCATACTAACATCACTACTAAACTTGACAGGTTCTCTAATGAATGTCAACTGCATGGTACAGTGCAACTCCATGGCAAATATGTCCCCATGCTCTCTGTCCTCTTTGTCACTCCCTGAAAAATTCTTTTGCTGCTGAGGAGTTATTCATATCCCATGAAAACTGATGAAAGGAATGAAACTCTTGGGGCATGTACAGGCATTGAATTTTGATCAGTCTAACTATGGTTGATCTAAATGCCCAAACATACAGGCATGCAGAGGGCTGAAATCACCCAAAAAATGGTATGCCAGATCTAAGTTAGTTCATTCAATCTATGAAAGAGTTAACCCAATCTCTCAAGTACCTGTACACACGTTCAGGACAGCTCCATGGCTGGAAAAGCTCAGCTGCTCGCCCCAGCCTCAGCGCTGTGCTATTCCCACCCCGACTATAACTTGGCTAGGTGGGTGGGGTGGGACCCCCTTTGAAATACCCTTACCCTTCTGCACAACTAGGTAACCCCACCCCCTCCAGACCCACTAATCTCACCAACCCCCTCCTGTGGACCCACTAGCATACCCTGATCCCACCTGCTTCTTTCCCTGTCTTCCCTGCCTACCACCGCCACCCCTTCCCCCAAATTTACACCAGGGTCCCTGCATGGCTTCTAACATTGGCAAACATGCTGCTTCCAATCTACCTTCACTCAGCTTAAAAATTGAGCTATATGAACATAGACTGGGTGCAGCGAATGGTTATACACACCCTCGGTGACCAACAAATCCTTAAGCCTTAGTCGCATACAATTATGCACCTCTCATTGTGAGTGGACTGATGCTGTTACCAACTCTTCTTATGTGGGCTCAGTACCAGCATCTTGTTTGATATACTGTATATGCTAGTCGCACTGAATGTGTTTGAAACTTGGTGCACTTGTAGTTGCTAGTGAATTACATTCTGTTTTTCCTCTTAAAAAATTGTAGCTTAGTGAATCTTTCATTTCTTTAAGAGAATCTGAAAATGGATTGGTTGAATTCTCCTTTCCTATGCCATACATGCTCTTGAGATATTGGAAAAATTGAGACGCATCAGTTAAATACAGGAGACAAAATAATACGCACATCACTCAGTGACTAGGAATGATGTCCAAAATGTTATTTATTGCAAGTTTTCATTAAATATGCATTATTCTAATGATCGACACATTACAAAGATGGACATTTTGAAGAAAAATGATATGAAAGAAGACTAAAAAATATTGTAGTCTACTTGGCAGGGAAATGTGGTTTAATTTAAAAATCATATAATTGTTATAGAAAGAGCCATATAAATCAAACATTTTAATGTTGACAAGATTTTTATCAGGCATTCTTCTCTCCTATAATTTCCCTGATATCACCCAATAAGCATGTATAATAAAGTCAATTTTCAAGCTGTTACAGTAAGAATAATGACATAAGTTTTCCTCTCTCCCTTTCATTACTAGAAAAGTTTTGCCCTATTTATTTGAATGACATTGGTATGAATAGGGAGAAGTACATGAATATGAAAAAAACCAACCACTATACCTATAAACTCATCTATAGTACATTGCCCGGGGCATAGCCACAGTTCTTACAACGTCGATACAAAAATCTAGTTCAGATTCTTTTTCTCCCTAGTTAAGTGAATCGACTGAATGGAAGAGTCCTCTGTTTTTCTGATACCAGTATGAACAGTTAACAAACAGCTTTCATGGGAAACAGCCACAGGTAATATAGATGGAAAATATCAGAACCACCAGATTGATTCCATTTTTTCCCCTACTACTCTCCAATACTTTATGCTTGCTAATTAGGACCTGAGTTTATAGCTAGCTTTTTAGCTTCTAGCAGCACTTTAAAATAAAAGTGTGAGTATATAAAATTATACATTCTGGTGGATGTGGCTGGACTTCAGAAGAGGGAGAGGGTGAATAAGGTATTTTGTTCTGTTTCAGTTTTTACTAGAAGGGGTTGGGGAAAATGTTTTTGTTGCTCAACAATGTCGTCTTTAGACGGTGAAGGAGTAGAATAAATAGATTGTCAAAGGGAAGATGGTGGCTGCCACCTCTGGATCTTTAATTTAAGTTGACTAAACATTTCAGAAGAGGAAGTTTTGAGGACAATTTTGGCTGCAAATCTGTCTCTGGCAATGGTGCATGTCAAGGTATTTAAAGCAATTGGACAACTGAAAAAGGATGTGGTTTTAATTTTCAAATAATATTTCCTGCATAATGATCAGTGATCTACCTATTGGACAGATTGACTCTGTATCCTTCATGCCTTAGATGAGAATTATCCATATATAATTATATATCCATATATATAATATTTTAGGAAATATATTATTTCTAAAAACAGAAAAAAAATTGTTGTAAAAAGGGCTTGTGTCAGTGTGATAGCTGACTTTTTGTGGAACTTGACTTCGAAAAAGAGGGGTTGTGTGCCAGTTCCCTAAAATTTAAAATGGGTCAAAAGGAAATAGCTTCACAAAAAACAAGCTGGCCACTTTGGGTAGACTGGACAGAAGCCATCAACACAGCTGCCTGTAGAGCCAGCCAATTGATTAACTGCATGATGTTAGAACACTTCTGTATCTTTCATAGAGTAGCAAGCGTATGGGCCATTTGACAACCAAGTAAATTGCAGTAGAAGGAAAAGGGACAGGAAAACACCAGTACTTATTTTAAGTGGGAGTAAGGAGGAGTTATCCGAATGTAAAAAAACAAAAAAAACCCACCACCACCAACAAAACCAAACATGTTACATGTGAAAAAGGAAGAAGAAAATTAGCCAAAGGGTGGGTAATCCTCCCTAGCATTTTACCATGGAAACCTGTTCTGCATTCGACATTACTTGAATGAACATTTCAGGGTGGCTTCTATTCTTGTCCTTTGAGTAGACTATAAAATAGATAGGCAAACTAAAGTAATCCTTGTATTACTGCCATGAAAATGTACTGCTTGTTACTTTCTCTCCCCCACCCACGACTTTTATGGAGATATTCATACAGGGAGTGAGCAGGGAAGTAATGATACTTAGGGGGAAAAAGAAGTTTTCATTATGGCGAAGGAGAGAATAGAATTTTTAAAAGGCTGATGTAGTAATTACCCTGCGTAATTATTTCTGACCCATTACAATTGGAGCAGCTCACTATGGTTTGATCCAATCCAATCAAGGTCAGTGGGAAATCTTTCCACATACTTCAGTAGAGGTACAGCAAGCCCAAAAAGAATGATCATGCAGTCAGGACCATGGAGTTAATATTCATGTGTGACCATTTAAATGTCTGGGGTATTAGTGAGAGATTTCTACACCTTCTTTCAGATGGAAACACTTGAATGGGTACCAGAAGCATGAAATGCTGAGTTACGGCCAGAGTTTGCAAGATGTCAAAGCTTGCTTAGGTATTTGTTGAAAATATATTTTGCCCTCATAAAGGAGAAATCACCTTGTATACTCTCAGGATTCAAATTTCAATCTCTTTAATAAAAGACAAGGAAACTACCTCCGGATAAAATCAATCCCAAGTCTTTAACTTTGGTGTTTGGATTTAATACTGCTATTTGACTTGATCTGTTTTTATCCAGTACTTAAGTGTCACCACCCCTACCCAGCAGGATAACAGATAACTAAAGTTGAAGGAAACTTGTACAATTGACACCTGGGCAAACCTCTCATCCTTCAAAAAGGTCGGGAGTGCTTACTGCCCACATATACCAGACAGGATTTAGATTTTCTAATATTCATTTAAAAAAAAAAAATCATATTGACTTCAAATGAAAGTAAATGCAGTGGATTACACTCATGTTGTTTCCCTCCTGGTAGGTGACCTGCTTGCAAACTTATCATAAAAAATGAGCCTCAAGAAAATGTTTAGAATTGCCATTTCTGAATTGTTGGGAGTGAGAATGCATGAGTTTGTAAATCAGTTGAGACAGACAAATGAAACATCAGGGCAAGAATAATATCACAATCTCACAATCTTATTCAGAATATCTTTTAAAAACAGGAGTATTAGTTTGACTTCAGGCTAAGTTTCATTTGGGGTGGAGGGTCTGGCTGGTATCAAGCATAATCTCCAAAAAATTAGAGCTATCCTTGATTAACAATTTGAAACTCTTGAAAATAAGTGTCTAAGACCTTGGAATCAGTAGGCCACTTCACACAGTAAAGCACTACTCCATATAGGTCAAGATATCAACATTTGACACTATGTGAACAAACAGTGATGTGCTCCGCATCAGGAGCATCAAACTCAGCTCTTGCCCTGGGCCAGATCTGGCCCACAGGTGTCCTTGGACTGGACCCAGCCCAGGGGTGCTCTGTACAGGGCAGGTGGCAGTGGTGGTTCTGGCCCAGTGGTGGTGGTAGTTCCAGGTCTAGCTCTGGTTCCTGTGCAGGGCAGTGACAGGGTCAGTGACAGAGAAGGTAGGGCAAGCATACAGGGGCCCTGCCACGAGAGCCATATCCTTCAGGACCCAACAGGATCCAAATTCTGCAGCATGCTACACCTCCCTAACTGAGCCAGAGTGACCAGAAGGCCAGATCTGGCCCATATGTAGAAGAGGGGTGTCAAACATGATACGGCTTGTTTCTTTTTTGAAAATTGAGCACTGCTTGCATGGTTCTATTTTCAGACGTTTTTCCACTTGCAGAAGGAAGAAGGACCCCCAGGCTCTGGTTAGCTTTCTCTTACCCCTTTCTTAAATGTTGAAAGGGCCATTGGAAAAGTCAACATCTTCAATCAATAAGACACTGACTCTTGACTTAAGGGCCCTTTGGATCAGGCTCAGTTTACTGTATGCAGGACAGCAGCAGAGGGCTGGCCATCCATTTCATGGCATTCTTGGAAGGCACACAGAGAAAAAGAGATCAAAGCATTGTTGAATAAAATGCTTCCCAACCTTCATGAATCAGTCAGAGGGGCTGCATGATGGTATGTAAACCAGGGCTTTGAGAATCTGCTACAGTGGAGGAAGATGGAAAGAAGCCACGAGTCAGGTTTTTTAGACCTACAGGCACTGTAGGAACAAAAAGTGGAGTCGTATTGAAGCTTTACTTTCAGTGCCAAAAAAGAAATGTGGGATTTGCTGTGACAACTAGTGTGTGTTAACAGTCCTCCTGTAAACTCCTAGAGCACCGACAGATGTGCCGCTCCCCACTCTAACTCATGGTGCTTCACAGAGCACCATGAGTTGTTCAGACAAACCCTCCTGACCTAACAGACATTCACTGTTGGGTTGGGAGGGTAGGGCATTTAGCTCTGCCTTGGAGCCGATCTAGCTGAAGAGCTGCATATCTGCAGCTTCTTTCCCCTAGCCCTGCCCCCACCCTCCCAGATCTAGTGCTGTCTGCACCATGGGAGGGGCGGGGGGGAGGAGGGGAGGGAGCTCAGGCTGGGGTTTGCCTAGCCTGCACTGGAGTTGGGGTGGGTGGATTGGAGATCCCCTGAGGTGGGGGGGTGGGCTTCAATCCACCTGCCCTCTCTCTAGCACAGACTAGGCAAACCCCAGCCTGAGCTCTCCCTCCCCTCCTGTCCCTTCCCCTCCCTTCTTCCCCCCCTCCTCCGCCCCCCCATTGTATAGACAGCACCAGGGACGGGGATGAGCTCCATCAGACCAGCCACCTAAGCAAACAGAAGTTAATGAAGGAACTCCACTGTGAAGTGCCTTCATCTGAACTCTCATATAATGTGGGTTTATTTGTCACATGATTGGGGACTTTCAAAGTGTTCTTCAGCTGGCACTTCTTTCAGCTGTAGAGTGCTTGCAGAGGGCCAAATGCACAACAAATATAACTTCTCTTTGCACCCTCAGTGTAGATTTGTAACTTTTTATCACCAGGTAAATCAAGCAAAATACACCAAAGATGTATTGTTGACCCAAGTGGTAAAGAAAAAAATAACTTCAGGTAATTTGTTTCCACTAGGATTTTACAGTAAGATGACTAATGTGCATTAGTTATACCACTGCAAAAAGACCTGGATGTCCCTTGAAATTCATCCCTGATAATTTCCATCTTTTGTTAGGTTACCATTATAACAATAATAAAACCAAACTGGGCGCCTTTTCTCCTCCTGATCTGCATGCTTCTGTCCCCTCATGGTTTTTCCTTTCTAGTAATCCACACATATGTAATGGGTGACTGAAGCCTTCTGAATTTCTTTCAACTGATTTACCAGTTTTTTTAATCACTTCTTGCTGGTCTATTTCTTTATTCACTTAAGACCTGCCTACTAACCAAAACATTTAACTCTGTTACACACACACATGCATGCACACATGCATGCATGAACCCCTTCTGAACTTAACATTCCACAAGTAATGTTTTCAAAAAGTTTTTTTTTTCCTGTTATAGGGGAGGAACTGTTTAGTCTAGTGGTTTGAACACACAAACATAGGCTGACACAACATACCTGCAGATAGAAAAGACCTAGTAGGATACATCCATTCCAACACTCCTTTCTTGGCCAGTGAAGAATGATCTCTATGGACATTTATAGACATGCTCCAGGAAGTGGGGGCAGGGAAGGGGGTGCTTTTAATTACAGTGGCTCTGAGCTGCTGTAATTAAAGCACCTAGAGTGTCATATGTATCAACATCTGTGCGCTGAAAATTGGTGGTGAAGGCACTTTAACTAAAGCTGGTTGAATGAGCTTCAGTTGAAGCAGTTCCACCGCCATTTTTCAGCATGAGGACACCGATAAACGCGGCACTAGAGTCTGCTGGAGCCTATTAATTACCATGCCCCAGCAAACTCAATTAATCAACTCTGCTCTGACACGCTGTAATTACAGCACATTGGAGCAGCCTCAATGCACGTGGATAGGCATTCTACCTTTCCTCAAACAGATAACTCTACCACATCCTTTAATAGTTATGCTCCAGATAAATGAATCTCTCACTTCTTTTCCCAATATGCATGCTAAATTCAGCTTTCTTTTTACTTCACCTGGTTATTCTTAGTTCATACCCTTCTACCATGCTTAATGATTCCTCCCTGTTCTTGGTGTTCATTTGAAATGAAGGAGTCAGGTTTCTAGGTTTAAGTTCCTAATTCTGTCATTGACTTACTCTGGGATTTGGGGTCAGTCAGAACCAAACTATCAAAAGTATCCTCTAAATTTAGATAACCCAACTTTAGCAGCCTTCATTCTGAATTTTGGGGTTGACATCACCTCAAGTTTTGGGAGACAAGTACCTTTGAAAAAATCATGGACTTAGTTTGTGTGAGGCACCCAACATCTGAATCTCCAGAAGAAAATTTGGGCTTTAGTTCATTTATACTGTGACCTAGCCATCTGTGAAATGGATATTAAAATATTTATCTACTTCACAGTTATATTGGGCAGTTTCTGTAAATAATGCTGACAGCACTGAATGACGAAATGCTATATATCCCATACAGCAAGCAAAATAATACCTTTAATTCATCAAGCTGTTCTGATGTTGCTGTGTTGAACAAATAGAACTGAGAGCAAAAGCAGACCCACTAAGTGTAAAGTGTTACCCTTCCTCTGTCGTAAATCTGTTTGCATTTAATGTCAATCCACTCTTTTTGGATGGAAGTAATGGCTTCCTTTGTTTGGGCTGCGTTCTAGTGACTTGACTCCAAACTGCATCTTCAAATGCATAAGTCTGTCGGTTTCAGGGGAACAATACTGATTTACAACATTTGACCATCTGGCTGGGAACTTTGGTCCCAAAACTACAGGAGCTGGCAAGCAGCACCAACAATAAAGCCAGAGTAGGACTTCAGGAAATCCTATGTATGTGCCTAAAAAGTGCACTGCAGTTCTTATAGGCGAGACATCTCTGAAGGACTGAAAAAGTGCAACAAAATATGCTCATAATGGCAAATGAATATATTAATTTCACTTCTTATTTATCTCAGAGAAACCCAGATGAATAACAGTCTTCCAAGATGGCTCAGAAAACCAATCACTTGAAAAAAATGTTGCCTTTTAACATCACATTTGGTTTCTTTGTCCCAATCCTAATGCTTGTGTTTTTTTGAGATGAGAAGAGTGAGCTTGGGTTGTTGTAAGGGGAGAGGGCCATATGATAAAACAAGCACCTTGGGAAAGCAAAACAAAGCAGTTCTTTATCTCTTAGGCTGCATCCTTAAGCAGCAGGGGCACAGCCATGAGAAACTCTTTTCACACCAGGTCTCTTCATGGGATTATCCACACGGAGAGGAACATTATTCCTCTTGCGGAGAAAACATCTGTCAGGTATAAAAATACACCTCCCCAGAAACCTGCTGGGTGGTATTTCTTGGAAGGTCATATGGTTGGGGTTGGGGGGAGGGGTGGGAATTTGTGAGAAGAGAAAATAAATTAGTTTTTCTAGAAAATCTCTGTTCTTGGAAGCATCCACAGAGGATGTGTCATATACTAGTCTTGCTCGCTATAATCTTTTTGGTCACAGATAAGTCTTGTATCCTCCCGCCAATAATTTACAAAAATAAATACTATAGGCAGCCATCAGAATAATCTTCTGTGAACGGGCAGCTGCCACTGCTGCTGATGGAAAGCTTTGAGATTTATTGAAAGTGTATAGCTCTGTTTATGTTCTTTCTCACATACCCACTTTGTTTTTTTAGGGCTGTCTAATCCCAGTGGTGCAAATCTACTTCTGACTTCAGAAACTCAACAATCCCTGTCACAGTTAATATTCCATATTGTATCTGATGTGCTAACATTTCTCAAAAGGGAAGCATTTTAAAGATGTTAGTGCTGTCTACTTGCAGGTGATACTGAACCCATTATTAGCTTCTCCCTTGCACCTCATGACTGCACCACATTATTTGTTGGATCCATTTTGCATGGTTAAAGGGTGGTCCCAGGGTCTCGGCTGACCCCTTTGTAAGCTCTCAGGAGTCCTGATACCTATTGCTTGTTTAGTACCATTCATAGATGGCAAAATTGCATGGACATTATACAGAAAATGTGTACTCTTTAGAAATAGTTAAAATGTGCTCCTTCCTGGGAGACGCTGCTAGGCTCTGGACTTTCAATTGTGCCATGAGAGTCAAAGAAACTACCTAAGATCTAAGCTCCACAATTGGCCAGTTTTAATTATCTTACAATTATTCTTCTGCAGAGTCAGTAGCAAATGAACCTCCTGATATTTGGGGGCATCTGTCTCCCCCATCTAATCAATAATTAGGCCCATTTTCTTCTACTGCTACTTTATCAGTGGGTACTGATTATCCTTCTTCTTTCTACAGAGATCCCATATAGGTATTAACCAAATACAAACTGTTATAAATTGATATGCCTCCAAAGTGAAGGTATATTGATATGCATGAGTTCAGGATTTGGCCAAATAGTGGTTCCAAACTTACCAACCTTCAGCTGAGTTAGGCCACAACTATGGTGGGAACAATCTGTTTTTCAGCAAGCAGACATTTTGGTATCTAATTTCACAATGTTGCTCTTACTTGGCAAAATATCCAAACTATGCATTTTTCCTGATGAAGACCTTGCAGATTTCTAATCAGCAACATTTCTTTTAAAAAACACTTTTCTGCCTGTAGAGCAAAAAATACAGGGATGACTGATAGCTGCTGTCCTTGAGTAGCGAAGAATTCCCAATGCCAGTAGGTGCTGATGGCTTTTCTTTAATTTGTCCACGAATGCATAAATTCTCTATTGTGTATCATTCAGGCAAAGGAACTGAAATTGTGCAACATAAAAAGGATTCGATGCTATGATGAGTCAGAAGAGAACCTCCTTCTCACCTTGCAGCTTGAAATAGTTTGCCAAGGATTTTACAGTTTTAGTAGTGTGCTGTAATTTCCCTTGCAGGGCTGTGTATTACCACACTGCCCTGTTCTTGAGATCTTACTGCACTTATTACTATGTATTTGCATTGACTTCCTGTAGCTGCACTGTGTTGACCCTGGGAATCTTGCCCAAGCCTTGAGAGAACTGAATGGACTTTGCAATATGGCTGTTCATATCAATAATGTTAATATTATTTATGCAGGTACTTATGCAATATCAGTCAGTACTGAGAGGTACCCAGCTTTGTTTAGAATGCTGTTAGCTTATGGATACTGACTCTTTGTCTGTGAGACTGAGCTATTTCACAGTGCCAGTTATAAACCTGATGTTTACACTGTTCTTCTGCTAAAAGGAATCATTGTTACCGATACTTTAAATTCATAGCGTTCTATTGTAAATTTTGATAGGTCTAGAGGTAATTTTCACTTCCTATTAATGTCATGGCTAAACTTGATGAGTTCATTATCTGGATTTATACTGCTTGTTGCTGCTGACAAGAAAAATATTTAAACCCTGGTTAACACCTTCATTCACAGGTGCAGAATGTGATGAGCATGTGATTTGCTTTTTGATACTTGAACATCCAAGACACTGCTTATGTTTATTACGAGTACGATCTATATTTAGCAAATTTCTGCTGTATTCATCTCCTTGTGTTTGGCTTGACTATGGCTGTGAAAGGTGGAGGACCCCAAGTTTTGACAGCAGGTGCCAGACACACAGTGGGGAAAAAAACAAGAGGGGCTTCCAGACGTTTTGTTGTACTGCCAGTGATTTTTCAGTGCTCCCTGTTAGAGAAAGCACAGCTACCACAGCCAGCCAAGCTCCTTTGGAACATCCTGCTTCCACAGTGGTGTTGCAAGGGTGCCATGGTGACCAGAGAGCAATGGGGACATTAATACAAGTGCTCCTGGGAAGCAGAGAGGTTGGAGTTGGAGACCAGATCCTGATCCATATTTGAATCTGAACAGCAACACTAAACACTCACAGACAAAAGCTGTGGAGGGATTGTGATATTCTTTCCATGACACACAGTCACATCAGATTGTGTGATACAGGGACAACTGTTTAATAGGGGTGTATGAAATGGACCCTATTTGATTTGGATTCAGCTCAAATCAGGGACAGTGATTCAATTAATTGATTCAGATCACTGTCCCCAATTTGATTTGGCAGAATCCAAATCTGAAGATTCGATGCTGTCTTTGAATTTTCCATATCACCAACCTGTATGTCAACAGACAAATTTAAGATAATGCAAGTGCAGCTCCATCGCACACCTCATCCACTGCTCCAGCTGGGCAGCAGCCCCAGCCTCAGCCCTTCCCTACTGACTCCTTCCCTCCCTTTGGGGTCCTCAATCCCTCTTCTCCCCCTGCCAGAGGGAGCTGCTTTCCAGGCTGCCTGGCATCCATGTGCATGTGTAAGCACATACATGCACGTGGTACCCCCTGCACTTGGATCATCCTAAATTTGTCTGTTGATGCACAAGGTTGGTGATACAGAAAATGCAACGACTGGAACTGACTGAGAAATTAAAATCTACCTTTTCAAAAAACATGAAGTCCATTTAATTTTGAAGTATTTAAAGTGAATGCACTTTTCAATAGATTTGGTTGCAAATTTTCTGATGTTAGAAGTTTGGTTAGAAGATGTCAATTTATTGAAACCAACACTTCTTTTGGAGAAGTGTATGTACTACGTCTCAGGTGCAGGATGGAATTTCTCGGTAGTGCAGAATGAGTAGAGGGTGTGCCTTTCCCATTCCCCTGAATACTCAGTGGCCTCCTAGTAAGGACTTCCCATAATTTCGATAATGGCTGATTCAGAACATGAACAACATCCAGGAAGAGCACACTGTTCACCAACCTATATGTAATTCTGGTGCAAATATTTCTCAGTCTCTCCTAATACATCTGTACCATTGTGGGTGAATAATTAGTTATTGAAGCAGAAATTTTAAGATGCAATTTCTTGCAGTCTCTCTGAGTTTCCTAACCTCTGGCTATGGAGTAAGTTTTCTTTCCCTCTGTGGCTCAATCAATAATTAATCATTTCATTAAGAGGAACAACTCTACCAGGAAGGCTTGAGAGACTCTAGAGGAGAGGCACATGCATGATCAGAGGCCATGAGAACAGGTATTATGAAGAGAGGCTGCTAGCCATGGGACTCTTCAGCCTAGAGAGGCACAGGCTCAGGGGTGACTTGGTGGCATCCTGTAAGTACATAAGGGGTGTGCATCAGGATCTGAGGGAACACCTGTTCACCAGAGCACCCCAGGGGATGACAAGGTCCAATGGTCACAAACTCCTGCACGACTGTTTTAGGCTGGACATAAGGAAAAACTTGTGATCAATTGCTGTGGCCGCTTCCAGAAGTGGCTGCAGATGCTTCTGGGAGCACCACAGAGCTCCACTTCCTGGGCAGCACTTGCAGTGGGGCCACTGGTGCTCCCACCTGCTCCCCCTGCCTGTCACCTAAGCAGCAGACACTACTGGTCAGGGGGTGCACCAGTGCTCTCAGAGGTTGCCACTGCTTTGACCCTAGCTGACTTCCTGCCCCTTGGGCAGGGGGCTGGACCCGATGATCTTATGGGGTCCCTTTCAGTCCTAATGTCTATGAAATCTATAGTCTGGTGACTTACAGCACTCACCTAGCATGTGGAAGAAAGACTTAAATCTGTGGTCTGAATCCTTACAAACAGGGATTTTCATCGTGGTATTTTACATCCCGTGGGCACAAATCTTCCCAATATGGAGCAAACATTGTTCATTTTTCAGATATACCATTCATTTTATTTTCTAACTGTTTCTAGCTTTAAAACAAAAATCAAACTTGTTCTGAAAACATTAAAAATATTGTTTTTTCTTTTAAAATCAAAACACTAATTTTTGTGGGGAGGGGAAGTTGTCATAACTTGGTTTTTTGTTCTTGTGGGGTTTTTGGGGGGCTTTGGGGGGTTTTTTTAAAGGCAATCCTCCGACTTGTGACACAATTGATTCCTGAAAACCGCATCTTAAGTCAAAACATCGTAAGTCAGAACCAATTTTCCCATAGGAACAATGTTATAAGAGGGGGATTTGTTCCTTTACGATGCTCAACATAGCTGGTAAGTTTGTTGTGGTAGAAGAGGAGTGGGGAGGGAAGGAGAATGGGGGGGGCAGATCAACACCCCCACTGCATGGAGGGATCGGGGCTGGGACAGGGCCTGGGGAAAGCACTGCCCAGCCAGGGCAAGGGGGCTCAGGGAGGGGTTTGAGCGGCTCCCGCCACTGCATGCTGTCAGTCAAGGAGCTGCTCATCTGGTGGCTCTCACCACTACTGCCACCCCATGCAGATCCAGGAGCACATACCACCCCCATCCCCTCCCTGACGGGCAGTGGGAGCAGCAGTGAGAGCCACCAGATCAGCAATTCCCAGATTGGTGGCATGCTGCACCCCCCTTCTCATGCCCCTCCCTCAGCTGGGCAGTGCTTGCCCCAGCCTCTGTCCCAGCCCCAATCCCTCCCATGCTGCAGGAGCATTGATCTGCCCCCCATACTCCTTCCCTCCCCACACCACAAAGGACTTACCAGCTGGAGGCAGGTGTGTCAAGCATCATGAAGTCAAAACCCACATAAGAACCTCAAAACAGGGTGTAAATTTATAAAGGTCGTAAGTGCCATTCATCGTAACTCAAAGTCTAAGTTGAGGACTGCCTATATATCCAAACACACACCATTTTTCACAAGAAATTTCACCCATGTTAACAATTTCTCCCAAATAATTTAAATTTTAAAAATGAAGATTTCTAATAAATATTTTCATTCACAAGATAGCTGCCAACTCTCTTTCTCAAAAAAAAAAAAAAGGTGTGTAATATTTAGCATAACAAATACAAAAATCCATTGATCTAGCATCATTATTTACCTATTATATCTGACAACAGTACACACTTGGGAGATGCGTGAGCCCAATTTATCCCTGGAGCTTCAATATATGTCACACCAGCTGTATGCTGTGAGTCATTGAACAGAAAAGAAAATAGAGCCATTAATTGTATTCTGTAGCTTAACCAAAGAACATATTTACTAGATGACAATAATCAAGTACTGTACTTTGCCATCCTGGAGAAATGTCTCTATCTACCAAATATTCTCATGTAAGGTGCTAGTTTGTAATGGTGGCTAGGTATTTTTCACCTCAAAAAATATGACATCCTGTATAGCTAGCTGTTTAAGCCACTATATTTTATAATCAGCCTTAGGCTTTGATTCACGTGTTTGGAAACAATGACAAAATTATAAGATAGAAAGAAATCCTGACCCTTGGTAAAGTCAATGGGAATTTTACCACAGACTTCAGTAGGTTAGGATTTCACAGATCCTTTACACCCATTTTTATGGGACTGACCCCATAGCTGCTAATCATTCCTTAAGCTAATATGGGTAGAGATGCATGGACTGAGACTTGGATCAATTAGCTCCTGGAAAATAATATTTGCTGTGTGTTTTTGTCGTGACTGCTGTCTCATTTGTGAATTTAGTATCATGAAATGTTTTTGCCAGTCTGAGCCATTCTTTGCTGGATCCATATGTTTCCTCTTAGTCAAACTTCAGATAAGACAGCAATGGCTGGAGGCCAAAAAAAAAAAAGCCCAACCCAAAACACAAATTAATTGATTTAGTACATCAAGCAACATTTCACAGCTTTAGAAAACCAGTGCTTATATATTTAATTATTTTTCAGGCTTTCCCACAATGTAATTCCCAGGGTTGTTTTTTGTTTGTTTGTTGCCTCCCTCTTGATTACATGAACTTATGATAATACAAAGTTTCTCTATGGATGTGCACACACAGTGGAAGTGCTATCAATTAATTATTAGCATTTCATCAGTTCTCTACACCAAGAACATAGGTTAATAAGTAGCATTCATATATACTTTAGAGTATGGCTTGCAGATAGTACTACTGAAACAAAACAGTGAATTCTCACTCTATTGAACTCAATGGCAAAACTCTTATGGACTTCTGTGAGATAAGATTTCCACAAATATCACTTCATAAGCCCTGCGCTTTCTCCACCCCATCCTGGCACAATGGATATGAAGAGTTTTGTTGGAAGTATTAAAGATGAGGTGATTGTGAAGGCTAGACATGGTGGTGTTTATTCCCTTTGTGGAGAATCAACACACCACTGGCACCAAAGCCAGTGCCGTCTTTCCACATCCCCGGAAGGCAAGCTGAGAAACAAAGTAGCATAGTAGCTATCAGAAAGCTGATGCCTAGATAACAAGAGGAGGACGTGAATGAGCAAACCAACTGCATGAAAAGCAATGATAGTCATGCTTTTCCAAAAGTTTGTTCCAACAGTGTATTTGTTAGTGTGCTGCAATGGATATCAATGTCCCCTGGCCTACAGGAATGGGCATTGGCAGACTGGTTATCTGTCTTCCCTTATCTGTTCAGTCATTACATTGAAAAGAAGAATCAATCCACATATCCCAAATCACGAAACCTGAATGCAGTTAGAAGGAACTAAGGAAACTCAAGATTTCCATAAATGATTAGAAAAAGGAAGGGAATTGAAGTCACATAATGGTTGCGCACCCAAGGGTATCAGCATGTGTGAGCAACATGTACTGCATTTTCTCTGGCCACAGTACAAGACACTGCAGCTAAGTAATCCATGATGACTTCCCAATGTGACCAGGGTGACAGTGAGTTGATCTGGCAGGGCTAGCCATTCGCTTCACCCAATTTAAGAGGCACCTTTGAAAAATGCTCTTATGGGTTGTTAGAACAGGGGTTCTCAATCTTTGAGACTCAAAGTACCCCTCATTAGACTTAAAGCATCCCTAATTAGGCTTAAGGCTCCCCTTGTAGTTTTCACTTGTTTTTTGACTATGGAAAAATAATAGAAGAATTCTTCTGTTGCAAAGAACTAAGAAAGGCTATATGCACACATTTACAGGACCTAATCTGTGGTCACATGGATTACTTTAAATTGCATGCTTGTAGATTGGGTCCCCCTTGTGTACATGTTTGCCAGTTCTGGGAGCCATGTTAGGAAAGCAACCTAAGTAAGCTGGGGCCAGCAGAATCTGGCCGGGCTAACAGGTTGGGGAGGGCAGGGCGGTGCTGGGAGACATTGGCAGAATTGGGAGGAGATGAAGAGTCTGGGAGGGGAGTTGTCCATCCAGGGTTTGGAGGGGATCGGGGGCTAAAGATAGCGTGGTCATGATGTGGGTTAGGAAAAGTGCAGCACTAGGACTGGGGCAAATGGATGGGCTTTCTGAGCCCCAGGCTTGTGCTTAAGACATGTCCAGATGTTTGCTAGATTTGGCTAATCCATTCGCCAGTCTAACTTAGTTTTAGGCAATCCAGGTTAGATTGGGCTGGCCATTTTTTGCCCCCTTTACCCTCCATGAACTCCTGTACAGATCAGTACTTAGATCAACCTAACCTTAGTTTGGTTGATCTAAATGCAATGTCTACCTGTACCTAAAGACCACAAGGGGTAAGAATGTCTTTGACACTCTGGATTCATTAGCACTGTTTGTACACCTAACAGTGCTACCATTGAGTGTCACCATTAAAAGGATCTCCCAGTACCCTCATTAAGAATCACTGTATTAGAACGTAATCAGATAAAAATTACTCTCTCCTTCTTGATACTTCTGTTGGAGCATTGTTCAGAACTGGAAGGTCTGAATGTCAGTGAGATTGTTGGTAACACCTATATGGAAACATAAACAAAAAGGATTATGAATTACAGCAGACCAGAATCATCTATACATCATTCTCCCATAGCTCAAGGGAAGTAATTGTGTGAAAGTGCTGCCTTCTTCAGTGATAAAGTGAATGAGACCTTGCTGCTAATTGAAAACTATGCATCATCAACCCTGGCCTAGTCTGTCAGCTGTTCAGAAAGCCATGTCTCCATATAGTCCTTCAAAACTGTGTTCCTCGTGAGCTGCTGGTGACACAAGTATATATTAGTGGATAGAAACAGGAAGGTGCTGCCACTTGAAGCCAGATCCTATCCTGCTTATTAGGAACGTTAGTGGAGTTAAGTGCCTAAATGAATTCTATTGCACCCTGCTTAGTCCTTGAAAAACTGTTACTACAAAAAATGGGTAGATCCTGTTCCTGTTTTATAAGTGAGAAAGAAGTCCGACCCTATATCTGTTGTTCTAACTTACTTTTTCCTATATAACTTTCCATTCACAAATCTCAGCATCTTACAAACATTGATGAACAAATCCTCACAACACTCTCTGTTGTCTGTCTTGTCTATTTAGATTTCAAGCTGTTGTGGTCAGGGAATGTTTGTATAAGCCTGTGTGTGTGTACCATGAGGCTCTTATCTGAAAAGCAGAACTAGACAAATACTGTAAATTAAATATATTGAAATGATGTTGATAAATTGTAAATGGTTCAGAAAAAAACAAAACAAATTGGAAGTCTTGGAAATGTGTCTTACAGTACAAAACTAAATAAGCTTGATGTATGTATCTTGTCAAACAGAAAGATAAGGACTGACTTGACCATGTACCTATATGGGAAAAAGACTGCTGAATAGATGACATTTTAATCGATCAGGCAAGGATGCAAGAAGATCCAGTAGCTGGGAGCTGGAGTTAGACCAATTCAGACCATAAATTTAGCACAATTTTTCAGTGTGAACAGTTAACCACTGGAACAACTTACCTATTGACAGGCTGGGTCCTTCATCACTACCTTTCTTCAGAATTTCATCATTTCCCTACATCAGGAAAGAAGCTAACACAGTAGTCAGTGTTGGAGGCCTTTAAAAAAGACATGCTTACAGCTCCACTATAAGTTTTATGTTTGATGCAGCAGTTACTGTGTGTGTAGGATTTTTGGCCTTCCTTACACAGGAGACCATGCTAACTGATAGGGAGGGTCCTTTCTGGCCTTTAAATCTGTGAAATAATAGCTATAATTAAATCCCATTTGCAAATGAGGAATGAGGCATGGAGAGTTTCAGGGTCATATTCATTTCCTACTATTAGGCATGTGAGTGGAATTGGGTACCTAAGGGTGAGGTTATATGTTAGCGCAAACAGGTGATAAATATAAGGAATGTTCGTCTGTGTTAAGGTTAACAGGTGCTAATGATTAGTCACATATTTGGAGTTAATACCCTTCTTAATGTGCACTGCTCAGACTTGCGGCTAGAAAGCTGGTGAGCAGGGGCATGGAGCTGCCATTCCACCCTAGCCCACAAGCCCCACACACTGCCCTGGCTGGGTAGCAGCTCCAGCCCTGCCCAACTCCCTCCCTCACAATGGGGGCCTTAATCCTTCTCCCACCAGATATGGCAGCCATGTGCATGTGTAGAGGCACACATGCACATGGTGCCCTCTGCTGATTGCACTTCTCCTGCTCCCCCTAGCCCTTTGCTAGGCTGGAACTCTGCCAGTGTCCAAGAGGAAACTCACCATTTCCTGCATTTTTCTCCTTGAAAGGAGAAAAATCCAGGTTTTTCTCCTCAAGATGACAAAACAAGGAACAAGCCACAGAGTTATTCCACAAAAAAGTGTGTAATTTCTGGCTGGTTTCTATTACACCATTAATTGAATGTGTGGCTAGGTGCATCCCTGTGACTCAGATCCCCATCAGCTATGAGCTCCCAGCCACAGGAGCGCATGGTATGCCCTGCAGCTGGGAGCCCAGATCTGCTGACAGGGCTCCCAGTCCCCTGTCCCCTTCAGCTGAGGGGGCTCCCCACTGCAGGAGCTTTCTATTTGCTGGTGCAAGGGGGTGGAGCTGGAACTGTGATCCTGGGTGGCTCCTGCACTGGCAATAAGGTATGATGGGATCTGATGTTTGATCCCACAATCATGCCTCTTGCCATACACATGTGGCATGGCAGGAAGTATGATTGCCTAGATTGTTCATCAGATCCCATCTCATCTTTACTTGTGCACCTGGCAGGGGTTTTAAATGCCTAAAAGGTGGAATAGAATCTGGCCTTATATGACTTTTCCAAAGTCAGATACTAAGCCTGTGGTCAGCATCGAGACAGACCTCCTACCAGATAGCCCTATGCTTTAACCACCAGTCAGGGCTTCTTCTCTTTATAAACTCTTCTAAATGTTGCTTTTAAACCTACAGTAAACACCTTCCATGAAACTGGAGGGCTGGTTTCTAGGTTGGTATAAACGAACAGGGTTGACTTCATTGGAGATGCACTGAATGACACCAGCTGAAGAACCAGTTTGCTAAATCTTTCAAGAACAGCCCATGGAAAGGAGGCAGAGCTTCAATTCTTGTAATTGTTTTCTGTGTTAATTTGTATAAAGGGGATGCATACGAATATTCCAGGCTGGTGCCGAGACAGCATTATCACAGATTTTACTAGTTAATCTCCCATCTGTAAAACACGCTTTGTTTGGATTATCTACAGGGCACACATTCTTCTGTGAATTTGTTTTTTGGGTAATGGGAATATATTCAAGTAAATTAATTTGCAAACAGATACAGCCACTGCTGGATGAATGGATTCTCTCTTGGCACTTGAGGGGTAGCTCTGTTGGTATCTAGGCTATTGGCATGCATTGGAGTCTTTAGATTGCTTGCCAGAAATCTTCCTATAATGTTCTAAGGAAATATATGTGACAATTTTGCAGTTTGGATGGCAGATAGGAAACTTCTGCCAGCCAGTTCAGAGCTTAGCTACTTTGTGTTGGAGAGAGAGAGACATGTTACTGTGTAAGTCTCTTCTTAATACAAGAGCCGGCAGGAGCCACATGACTGCTGACATTGATTTGTTCGCATAACACTTTCCCCTGTCCAGACACTATTTCTTGTGTTTTAGTTGGTCTGCCCAGGAAAATACAAAACTACTAATGACCTAATCAGTTTTATTCAAGATCATTGGCTTTTGTATGTTTTCTGTGCTAGGTGGACTGGAAAATATATAAACCCCTCACAGCCAGTGAGGGACCAACCTCACCATAAAGAGCAGTTGAGCACTTTGCAATCACAGGAATAAAGAAAACAGCTCAGGAGGCCCAGTGATTCAAAGGGCTGTGACTTTTTTGTTGCTAAGGTTAAAATGAAATTCAAAAGTGAAGCATGACCTAAACAGGAGAACAGCACAATTACAGCAATTAGGGATAAGGGAATAATTAAGAATACTGGATTGAAAACTGCCATGGGAAAAAGAAGAGTAAGCTGCACTTGCACCCAGAGGAAGATGTCTCCTAAATACAGCTACTCCTTGCTTAACTTTGTAATTATGTTCTTGAAAAATGTGATTTTAAGTTAAATGACATTAAGCGAATCCAATTACGTCACAGTAGTTACCTACTAGCGGGCAGCAGCCAAACAACGTTATAACCGAACATCGTGCAACTTTAAACAAGTATGTTCTCTAATAGATCAGTGACATAATAACAAAACAATGTTAACTAGGATGACATTAAGGGAGGAATACCTATAGCATCTTCTTCCTGTGAGTCTTTAAAGTATAGCTGCTCATTTTTTTGACAATTTTTTTTGTTTTGTTTTTGTTTTGTTTTTTAATTACTACTGGTAGCATTGCAGAGGTGGTACATCCAGGACAAAGCAAACTAAATGGTACTAGGCCTTCTTCATCAGGAGTAGAACAGTCTGATAAATTCTAGGATCCTGATTGTACCATGCAGACTTGAACCCAAACAGAATTCCACAGGCTAATTTAATGAAGACATATTTGAGCACAACTGCTTTTAGAACCAGGGCCTAATTTACCAAATCTTTGCTAGGAGTGATGGAATAATAAGAAGGAAGGGAACAACTTAATTTTTCAGGTCTCTGAGGTGTCTACTGGTTATAAAAACGATCTTTTGGCTTGCAGGCTGAAAAAATGGATATGGCAAGCCTTAACAGTCATTCAGAGTAAACACAAATGAAGATAATTTGCCTACTTCCCTCATGTGTAAGAGAAAGGAATCTAGAATAAGTATAAATCTACTTGTTGGATTTTCAAAGAGGAACTGATGATGAAGGAATGGTGCATTTACAGAGAAAACACTGTGATGTCACTATTACATCAGTGTCAGAGGGTCCCCAAGAAAGCCCTTTTGGGCAGAGAGACTACCCCCTGCTCAGCTGACCAAAATTATATATATAAAAAAAAAAGAGAGAGAGAGGCAAATGAAGCGGCACCAGGAAATCTGAAGAAAACAAGGGCTATCTAAAAAAAATCAGAGCTAGTCTGAGGGTGAAAAACCTTTGAGATGACAATTGGACCTTCCCTGTTTGTAAAAAATTCTTTGTTTGAATTTGTTTGGGGGTGAGGGACAGCAGTTAATCTCCACGAGAAAAATCCCTTGACAAAGGACTTTTTGTTGCAGCTAGATAAACTGATGTATTCATTAGGGCTGTGTGAAATTTCACCAGCTTTTTTGTCATGACACTGTTTTGATGCGTTTTGAGCTTGAAACATTAAAATCGAAATGAAACAAAGGGCTTCAAAAGAGCCCCAAAACTAAATGAGGGCAGTTGAAATGTTTCGAAAGTTTTGAAACATTTCAAGTTTTGAAGCTGAAGTTGGACTTGTCTGCAGGGAAACAAAGTAAGGAGAGGGAGGAAGAAGAGGGGGGAAGGACCGCTCAGATATCGACTATGACTGTTTGGCTGCCTGAGATGCTGCTCATGCTACTGTGCTGCTTACTACATTATTACCTGTTGTCATTTAAAGTAGTCGACCGGATTGGGCTTTAGGGGAGGAGGAGACCTCATTGGGGCACACTACTGTGTCCTGCAGAGGCCCCAGCACCAGTGAGGGTGTGCCTTAGCACACATGGTCACACATCACAAGTTTTGCACCTCCTTGAAACTTAGCATGTTTCATGCCCTCAGAAGGTTCTATGATCTCTGCTGTTTTCATCCAAATCTGCCCAAAAAAACAAAGTTATAGGTAGTTTTGTGCTTCCCCATTATAGCCTATGGGCAAAAAATTGAAACAGTTTCGATGAAACAAAACAGTGCTTTCAAAACGAAACACTGTCTTGTTGAAATAGAGAAACGGAAGTCAAAATGAAACAGTGGTGTTTTGCACAGCCCTATATTGCAGGGCTTGGTTTCCAGTTTGCTGAAGTCACAGTGACAGAAGTCGGTCTTTTATTTCTTTCTCTCTCTCTTTCATTTTGTCTGATACCTGAACTGAAAAGGATGGAATTGACACTGTCTGCCCTGTAGAGTTCTAGGCCCCCAGATATAATATAGCTATAAATATAGCAATGCCTGAGCAACCAATTACAGTACTCCAGTCCCAGCAGCACTAAAAAATTAAATCATGTTTTTATAGTGTAGATCAAAGGTCTTCTTCCCAAGTATGGTATTCCATAAACCTGGCAGGGCTAAGGCTTGCTAGTTTTTGTAGTCATCAACATACAAAGGAATGATGTTGCTAACATCATGTCTGACCACCTTTCATTCCCCAATATAAGTGACCTGATACTTGTTTACAACTGAACAGACTTGGGATTAAGTTCATGCCTCTGGGCTTGAAATGAAATACTCTAATCACTCTGCCACTGCACCCCTTTGTACTTTAGATGTGTCACAGCACCGACACCACTTTTGACAGAAAGCTCTGCCTTGGGGTTTTGCAGGAAGCAGCCTCATTCAGTCTCCCTCTCCTGAGAGGACCACTGAAGCCAGTCCTGGCATAGCTTCACAAGGAGAAAGACTCTGGCTTGGAGACCCCACGTCTTTTTAATCTGTGGCTTCCTCAGTGATCTGGAGCTCTGAGAGCTCCTTCTTTTTGCTCAGCTGCTAGGAACAGCAGGGATGCTTTCTTTTTTAAAGAGGAGAGTTGTTAGTGCAGACATCCCAAACAGTACAGCAGACTGCTTCAAACCAAAATTTTGTATTATACCACTCCTATTCACTCTGTCTTCCCTGGGACTACATTTTCTCCACTCTCTCAGAGCCTTGCTCTTTCCCCTCAAGCCCAGTCAGTCACACTTGGAACAAAATACTGTAGTTACTAAACTCTAGTATTAAAACCTGGGGACAACATTCCCCAATTAAATAAAATATTAAGTCACGGGGAGCCAATCATAGAGCAATCTCTGTAGCCTGCTGTCAGGACTAGGTAGTCATCTGACCTTGGAGTAAGAAGAGTTTAAGCTGTCCTTCTGATGAAACTATTTACAACAACTATTTATATCAACATATATTCACACTGAGCACTCCCACCCAAAGTGTTCCCAATAAAAACCTCAGGCTAGAACTCAGCCTTCTTGGCCTCTTTCATCACAAGATGGGACATTCATTTTGACCAGACCAAAGCCTGTCTTTATCTAATGTTATAGTAAGGCAAGGCTGTCTAAGTGGCAGCCCATGGGGTTAATTTGCAGCACCTGAGCTCCCACTCAGCTGCCGCTCTGCCCATAGTTCCAGCTGCAGCAGCAGCCAGGTCTCTTTACCTCCTCTGGCTTTCACTTCTTGCCACCACCCCATGTTGCTGATGGAGTCTATGGTTGTGGAGGTGAGGATGAGGCTCAAGAATCCACACGTGGTGCCATCAGGGAGAAGGAGGTGGGGGACATTGCTTATGCATATGCAGCCCACATGGCATGTAGCCCTCAGCCTCTTAAACATTGGACAGCCTTGTAGTAGGATTTGGTAATATGATTAGGGTTTCCTTTCACAGTGAAGGACTTTGCTTGTGCTCCTGTCAAGTATATTCCAATAAAATCTATAATGTTGGTGGAACCAAGATGGTGGTATGCAGCTTCCTGTGAAAGCCTCTTTTGTAATGTCATGATTTAATTGTAAGGGTCACTACATTTGCCAATGAACTCCAAAGCTAATGATAACCTAAGGGAGCCCAGCTTTATGTACATTGACAATGAAAAGTCATTCAAACTAAGTCTGTAATAGAGGTTGTGGTAAAGTGGGATGGTGGGGCTCTGCATGTAGCTTAAAGGACAAGCCAAAAAGTTTGCAAATGTGCATGTGATTTTTCTGGAAGTCAGAAACGTTTTTGCACAGTCTGGTTTCTTTCTTTTTCTTGGCATTACTAATAACTGAGTTATACCACAGAGGAAATGGACACAGTCCATTAGGCAGTCAGGAGAGACTCAGGGTATTTTACCTACATTAAAATAGAGCTGAGTAAAATTGTTCACACTAAACTTTTGTTAGCAAAGAACACCGCTTTGGTGAAATTCAAGTATTTGGGAATTTCCTGACAGCTTTAATATTTTTAAATTTGCTTTTTTTTAAATCATTGAAATATGTAGAAATTGCAAAAACTTTTGGTAGTGTAAAATGAAATAGTGGACTGTAATAGATACAGTGGCACCTATACACATGTAGTGAGGCTGCTCCAATGCACTGCAGTTACAGCATGTCAGAGCAGACTTAAGTAATTACCACACTCCAACAGATTCCAGTGTCATATGTATCAGCATCCCATGCTGAAAAATGGTGGTGGGGGTGCTTTAACTAAAGGGACATTTGGCTACACTGGCCCTGGCCTCACCTCCAGGCCAGTTAGAACCCCAGACCCTCAGCTCTTGGCTTCCCTCGCAGTGGGCCTCTGGCCCTTCGACCCTTCCGGTCCTGGGGCCCAGCATTAACCAGTCAGGGGATTTAAAGACAGGTTTCTGAGTCTACAGCCACACTCTCTCTGCAGGGTCCACATTCCAAACCCTACAACAGGGGTAACCCACCCAGTTGTGGGAGCTGGGGTTAAGGCACCCCAACCCACCCATCACCAGGGTGGTATCTGGCCTGGCATTTCTTGCAGGCTCCTGCACCACTGAGAGCCCCACCAGGCCACCTACTCCAGGCAGGGTGCAACAGTTTTAGGTCATGCCCAGGATCAGGAGCCTCCTAGCTACCCCCTACAGTTCCTGTCCTTATCTCCAGGAATGCTCCAAGCAGCTGGGCAATGTTACTACCTGCTCCACCAGCAGCAAACTGCTCTGCTTATATGGGTGGCCAGAGATCTAGAATGGCTGCCACAATCAAGCACCTGCTGGCTGCTTGGCTGAGTCCTTAAAATGGCAGGCACCAACAATGCCCTGCCACATTTCCCCACTGCCAGTTTTCAGCACAAGAGCACACATACACAGGACACTCCAGCCATTTTAATTGGAGCAGTGGTCAGAGCTGCTCTTATGAAAGCATCCCCTCCCACCACAACTCCTGGAGCATGGGTATAAATGCCTGATGGTCCAAAAAATGTATGATAAGTAAGGGATTTTTTTAATTGGACCAACTGTATGGTTAAGAGAGAGGCTGGAAAAACTTTGGGGCATGAAATGCCGTTCAGGTCTAGGAAAGAAGCAGAAACAGGTTAATTTAAACAACAGAAAAAGTAGTCAATTCAGGTACAGAGAATGACAATGAAATGGGAACAAAGAGAAGTGATCAGAAGTAGTTTCAAAACAAGGGAAAAGCAATTGAAGGAATAACCAAGAGAGGTTGGCAGCTATAATTAGTTTCATGAGGTCACTTCCAGACCCCAAACTTCTGTGAATCTGTGATAGATTGTATTGAACCACGAAGTAATTGTCTGTGTTTAATCCATTGTTTTTAGTGCCCAGTAAGGTTACAAATTTTTGTTCCCAGGCCCATCTTTTGAAAGGTGTTCTGTAGATTACCCTTTAGAATGAGGATTGTGAAGTCAGGGAGGGAGTGGTAGTTTTGTGAAAAGTGTTCCTACCAATGATCATGTTAAGACTCTACAGTCTTCCAGGCTTTCAAATGCCTGGGGTATAATTCTGATCTCCTTGATGTGGGTGAAGGTAGAAAGGTAAAAACTTCACAGAAGTAAATGGGAGTCAATATACAACCAGTGTAATGAAGATCAGAAGCAGTCCTGTTGTCTCTAATTAATTCCCAATTTCTCAAGTTAAGGCCTGGCTACAAACAACATCAAGGCATCCATATAACACCTGGATTACTCAGCTCCTTAGGAATGCTGAGCCCACACCAGCTGCAAATGAGGATCCAATCCATTCACACTTCCCCTGTGTGTATGTGTGTGAGGGCAGTGGGGACGGGGGAGGGGTGTATGTGGGGGGGCATGCATACACACCCTCTAAGCATCCCAGTACAAAACAAGAAAAAATAAGTAGGCTCTAAAACAATTTTCATGCAGATCATATCCCTGATGTGATTTTATTTCTCTAAGTAAAGAAAAAGCAAAACTAAATGTACAATGTGACATCACCAAGATCATCCTAATGATATTTGACAACCTGCCAAAAGGCAAGGAAGAGAGTGAGGACAACAGAATGTAAATCTACACAATACATGGTGCTGATCTGCCAAAAATATGTTCAGTCCTGCTGGGAAAAGGTTTGGATTAGCACAAAAAGCAATGTCGTTGTGCTTTCCATGAGTTGTCTCCAGAGAGAAGTTAAGATTTGCATGTGATGAGAAATAGACAAAGATTATCTAGTCAGAGAAGGAAAAGGGATGGAAGAATTTTACTGATGTGTTCAAAATTATGAAGACCATTGTGAAATTAATCCATTTTGTGATGGTCTTTTTGTTTATTTTTCAGTTGGTCCCATTAGGAGAAATTGGGAACATTTTATTAAATCAGAGGGCTGCAAACCTAGGCCACAAATGAAATTAAACACCGTTTAAGTAAAATAGATATGCCTTTGGAATGCAAGGCCATAAGACGCCATTGTGTTGTGTTGATGGAGTTTTAGAAGGACTGCCTGATGTCATGAGCATTGGTAAACATTAATGTCAATGTTGGTTCATTATTTGGTTTCTAAGATGTCTACCCAAAGGAGAGAGGGGTGTAGGAAACAGTCTCCCACCTTAGGCTTATGGAATGGAAAAATAGAATAGGCTTAGCAACTGGAGAGACTAACTTCCCAGGGCAGATATTTTCCATAGATAGCAGAATCTTATAAATACCCGTGATAGAGCTCTCAATAGAGCCAGCTCAAGGCTATGCATCGCACTCCCAAAAGAGATGACAACAACAAACATAACTAACCACTCAAGTACAAATCGCAAATCTCTGGCTCTCTACTTTCTCTCAAAAGCTTACACACTAAGTACTGATATATATTAAAAACAAACTTTGTACTCTGTTTCTCCTACAGATTAGGAAGAAAAAGAGAAAAAATATTGAAGTGACTTTAAAAACAATTGGGAAGTATTAGATGCTAAGGAGAAAGGGAACTACATGTTTTATATAAACATATGGCTGAGTATAGTAGTAATTGGTATGAGCATGTGTGGGGGGTGTGGATATATGAAACATTTACTACACAGTAAATTGTTTTTTAGTAGATAGTAAAAGTGGAGTAGACACAGCAGACGACCCTCCTATGTAGTAAATCACTTGAATCTAGGGCAGAGTTACTCCTAGAAAAAAATTTTTGTAACTTTATGATGTAGTAAATTTACTTGGTAGAACATGTCTTGTGTTTGCTTCCATAATCAGTTTCATATCTGAGGTGGCTCTTTATTCACTGAAAACTGTCTTCTCCATCACCTAGTAGCCAGGTGGTATATAATAGCGGTTAATATGGGTAGCCAGTTTGAGAGAACAGGTTGTGAGATTTGAATAAGGAAACAGAATCATAATGGAGCAGAAAGATGATAAGAAGATGGAGCGCAAAGAAGATAGATAAGCCAATTCAGGGAAAGAAGATATTCACAGAAAGCAAAAATAAAGAGAGTAGAAGACATAGGTGCTGCAGATAATGTAAAGTGAAAGGGAGGGACAGTGCAAACCCTTGAATGGAAAAGAATAAAACAGCAAGGTCTCATGTACACATCTATACATGGTGATTTAAGGTGCATTAGCCATTTTTAAGGTACATTAAGGGCAGAGATCTATACTTGTGTCTACATGCAGGCAGGGGCTCAGCTCTCTCCTTGGCCTGAGTGATCCCAGGCTGAGACCCCACCCGTGTTGTGCCTAGCCTTCTGGGGCTGAGTCAAGCAGAGCCCCTAGGAGCTCACGCCACCTCTCCTATGGGCAGTGTCCAGCAGGAAGGCCTGGGACTTGTCCAGGATGGAGGTGGGAGGATCAGGGAAAGCTGTGCTGGGCACTTGGAGAGACGCAGTCCCAGCCCACCTGCTGTCCCAGGCAGGAGCCCCAGTGTATTCTTCTAAGGGTGCCTGAATCCCAGGCAAGCAGTGAAGTGTCCCACCCCTGCAGAGTTGCATTGCCCAGCCAGCAAACCCACCCTGGAGAGAGAGGCACAGGCAAGCCACCAGCAGAGGTCCTGCCTATGCTGCACTGCCTATTTCCCCTGCAGGAAGTCAGGGGGAAGCCTTTCCCTTGTGTTTTGACAAGAGCCCTCATGTCTCTTGTCCCATCTGCCAACTTAGTCCCAAGTCAGTTGGCACACTGACAGGGACCACTCCTGCCAGAACTGCCTCTCTAACTCCAGTGTCTGTGCCTGGCAGAACAGCACCCACTATGTGTTCTTCTTGGCAGTGCCCAGCTCTGGCCCACTGTCATCCAGCACTGGGAAGACAAGAACATGAGGACGGGGTTAGAGTTGTGGCTGGACCAATCATGTCCGGGAGGACTGGAGGTTTCCACCCCATCTGCTGGCATTGGGCTGCACCACCTGGCTATGCTGCCATGGGCTTCTGAGGGCTGTCCAGGGTGCTGACCAGGGCAGGCTGCCAATGCATTTGCCCAGCAAACTGCGTTAAGGCACCTTAAGGCGTGCACACATGTCTGAATCGTCTTAATGTGCTTTAGGCTAAGGCGCATTAAGTTTAGACGCACACAGATTTACATGTAGGCATGCCCTATATATACATTTCATAAAAACCTGCATGTCAGTGTTTCAGTTAACAATACATTAATAATTTATATGCTTAAGGGTGCATTGTGTACATGTGTTAAACGTAACATAGAAGAAATTTTTCTTATTTTGCAAATAAACGCTTGGAAAGATACAGTCTGACTCCTAGCTGAAGATCTTCTATTGCCCTCAACACTTTTCAGTCCTCATGGTAATTGTGGCTGAGATGCAAAACCCTAGTAATTTCTGGATTTATATTAGATGAGTGAGAAGCACCACAAACTGTGAAGAGTTAACTGGCTCTAAGAACATGAAGGCAAATCTTTATTCCTATCTCCAGTGTGTAAATTATTAGATCACTGCTGGCTGTCTACAGATGGTGAATATCTGATGGAAATTATTTATGGATAAATAGTTGTAATTTGGAACCATCTCTAACTTTCAGACCCCATCCAATACACTGGGAGTTTGGAAAATATAGTATCCACCTTCAAATCACATTTGATTTTGGTTCTATAAAAACAAAAACAAAAACCCAGCTGGCAAAGCTGCCCTCTGTTTTGCCTACCTGTAGTCACAGCATCCTGAACTTGTGCTTTCTCTGTTTTTCAGCAGTATCTGTCTTTGTCTCATATAAGGTTCCACCACCACCATCTCCCCACCACAACCCACTACCATAATAAAAAAAGACATGTAAATAGGACAGAAAAAATACCCAGTAATGTTCAGCTACTAACAGAACTCCTAAACCTGAAAAAAAGAGCTCATAAGGGAAAATAAATTAGGAAGACTCTCAACGGGCAAAGAGCATAGAGTGAAAGGATTATGTTAAGAGCTAAAATAAATATGCATCTCTCCAGAGGAAGAGAAAGATATTAGAAAACTTGGAAAATTGTAGGTAGTATTAATGCTTATTTTGATATAAGTATTTGACCAACTTCTCCATTATGTTTCCCCCCCTGAAAACCTCTTAAGAGTCTACATATTTTATGCACTAGAATCAGTCCAGTCATGGCTAGGTGAAACATTAAAATGCTTTCACCACAAAATTGTTCATAATTTTTTCACCCATTTTTCACAGTCTCCCAAATTTTACCTGATTACAGATCTAGGAGTATGGGTGAAAACTGGTGAAACTGAAAGCTTTTGTAGTGGATACCTACAATTTAAATGAAAAAACTCCCTCCCCCCAAGTTTGGGAAGTGGCATTTTGAAGTTGGTAGCCAAAATAGTGCTCCCTTCTGTTTGCATTCCTGATCCTGTACTGGGCTGCATAGAAGAAAATAGCTGTATCTGTGTCAAGCCACATTTAAGTCAATTGGACTATGCATGGAGTCAGCAAGTCCTGTCAGCACCATGGATTGCATGATTTGGGCTATCGCAGTCTCTTTAAACTTTCTACCCTCTGATTTTTAATACTGAGAAAGCCCTTTTGTCATTTATTTTTTAATTTTTTCCCTTCATTCTTTCTGTTCCATTTTATCATAGTGAAGTTCAGATCCTAACCCTGGACAGCACTATGCCAAGATAAAACCGACTGATGATGGCAACCATCCAAACTGGGTTAACTTTGTCCAATGTGGTGGATATTTCCATCTGAAAGAATCAGGGGTAAAGCTCGAGTGCTATAAATTACACCTATGTAAGTCCATCTGTCCACATTCATCCTGAGGTACAGTAATCACCTAGTTTTCCTGGGAACATTGCTTGTCTCTCTTCCTGATGTTATATATAAAACAAGTATTAATTACACTAGGGTGTATGTTTGTCTGTCCGGGGACCTTGTCTTCAAATCCCAACAAGAGTAGCAAATTCAAAGCAAATTAACTTCTTACCCATGCCTCTGCATGAAGCTGTCTTTAAAAGAATATTTTATGAACTCTTTACACTGCATGAGACCCTGCCTCTGTCAAATTCAATAGAAAAACCCCTTTTTACTTTGATGGGGCCAAGCTTTCATGCAAGGTTTCCATTATCTGGAAGCTTTGCTCCTTGCTCTATGAGTCTCGGAGCCTTAAACACTATTAAGTTTTCTTTTAGAATAGGCTTTCCTAACTGTTCCTCAACATAACCCCATTTAAACATTGTAATTTTTTGCTATCCCAAAATGATGCAGACAAAATCAACAAGTCATCAGTATGACATTGCACTGTTTATGGTCTTTATATTTTCCATTTAAAACATTTTAAATCATTTTAACTTCTTTTTAGATTTGAAAAACATTTAAATCAAAGTCTAAAAATGCTATTAAATGCATTTATTTGATACTAATTTCAATTGCTTTAACTGTGGATTATATTTACTGTGCTGCCATACCATTAAACAACCCTGTTTATATTTATTCCTGTTTATATTTATAAACAGGAAACATTGGTGACATGTCGGGGTTGCATGCAGGTACATGTGTACCCCTTGAGCGTGGCAGTGCACCCCCACTGTGAAAAGGCGCCACTGGCAGTGTCAGCAGTGCCTGTGGGTGGTCACTGCTCGGCACCCCCCCCCTTCTCCAATAGCACCAGTGGGGTCTGCGAGTGGTCCGCAATTGCCACTGACTGCTGCCGCTGCTGCCAGTGGTGTCTATGGGTGGTCACTGACCGCTGGTCAGTGCTAGCTCCCCCCTCCCCCCCACCACCAAAAGCGCCGTGGCCACCTGCAGGAACTCCCCACTTGCTGCCACCACACTCCTGCTGCCAACAGCGCTGCCTCCTCCGGTGGCACACAGCGTTCATGACAGGAAGCATATTCGTCATAATAGGTTGACATTGTCAAGTGTCTTTGCAACTCCATTTTTTATTGTTGCAACTCCAAATGTTGAGAGTCTCTGTATCTCCACATGCACTGGCAAAATGCACTCTAAGCTTTCTAAACAGCTTTACTTTTCTGATGAACAATGCCTTTAATTCAAAATGTTATCAAATTTTATCCCAACCATGCAGTTGGTCCAATAAAAGATTGGACCTTTGCCTCTCCTATACTTCCTGGGCCATCATGGCTACAGCATCACTCCAACATTATTTTCTACATAATATTCCTAATTAATGGGTAGGGAGGGGAAGAGGATACTCCATTATCCTAATCAAAGTTTTGAAGAGGTGGGATTTGTGGTTATATCATCAGTCACTCTGCTAGGAGTTTGAAGATATATCCATGATAAAATGGAGAGTATTATTACATCAGAAATCTAATCCACAACTCACTGCTCCAGTAGCCTTTGTATCTATAGCTGTATCCTTCCATTGTATATAAAGAAAATGTCTCAATTCACTGACCTGGTTTTTCTTATCTTAAGTCGTTCTCATCTATATTTAGATCCCTTGGCCACATGGCTTATTCATAAGTACTCAGCTTTTTCGAGAAGAAATCTTAACTGATTTGGTAAATCTCTCTTACATACATGTGCCGGCCCATTGTATATTTTGCAGACAAAATCATAATTTAAAGGAATGTAAACGCTGCAAAGGCAAGCACTCAAAATGTAGGAAAAACTGGAATTTAGGTTATCCTCCCAGGAACTTTACTTTGCCCTTTCACATAAGTGTTCAGTCTTTAATTATATGCTCATCTATTATCTTTGCACAGGATCTTGTCTCGTTTGGCAGATGTTTGTCTGGAAATGTCAAGTAGTGTGTTGTCTGAGGACTCTCTATCTCTTTGGTGGAGAAAGTAGAAGGTAAGAAAAACTAGCAAATGAAAAGGGGGACTGCAGGAACAGTAAAACTAGTTTCATGATTAAGGCAGCTCAGTGTCATTCTGGAGAGCTGGATGCCAACCTAGCCTCTGCCAGAGAGTTCCATGCAATGTTAGGCAAGTAACTTTAAACCCTTCTTTCCTCCCCTCCCCCTCCAAAGCCCCTCACTAATTGTACATTTCTTATTTCTGGGGTCTTGACTTGGGATCTTGTTTGCAAAAGGGGTGAGCATTAACACATGCAACTTAAAGCAAAGGTCAGCCACACTTTGAAAACAAAAATGAATCTTAAATATTCTGCAATAAACATGGCCCAGGCATTGGAAATTGGCACCCAAAATTAACGGGCACTTTTGGCCGTAGTATCTGGGTCTCAGTTTCTTGTCTGTGAAGTGGGGATAATGTGAACTCACCTCACAGAAACATTGTCAGAATGACTGATTGCAACCAGGTCTTAAGGAATGTGAAATGACTTAGCAAAGGCCACAAGGAAATAAATGATTCTGTGTTCAGATCTGTGCTTTCATGGTGTGTTGTAAATGAAGTCTTGGGCCACATACTGAAGAATGACAATAGCTGGCCATGCAGTGAATGTTGTCCCTCTTCTGCACTGTATGAGACAGGTCTTGTCAAGAAAAAACACCATGTGATTGTATAATTACAGACTGCCTCAGAACACAGAAATAAAAAAGGGGGAATCAAGAAGGCACTTTAGTTTTAATCTCTCTCAGTCATCATTTTCTTAGCAGACCCTTGTGACCCTAACTTTTATTTTTCTTTTACATTACTTCTGTGTCCATTGTCCTGCTCTTCTCTCTTTTCATATCTGCTCTTCCAGAGTCAAGGTAGTTCTTGAGTCCACTCAAACGGGCAGGTTTTACCTGCTTTTGTTTTTCCCTAGAGTCAGAAAATTGATGATGATGCTAGCCAGGAATTGAATTTAAGATGTCGACATCACAGCATGGCTGCTTTGTTTCCTGTGACAAAATATGTCAGGAACACAGAAGGTTTCCAGCTGATCTTGAATGCTCACTGTTTCCCTCAGAGTCCCTTTACTTGAATGAGTGTACATAATGGACAGGGAATATTAAATGAGACAGTTGTTCAATATTTCTTTTTGTCCTCATCTTTACCATGAATAGAAACTTAATAGACTAAATAAAATGTGTTTGTCCAAGCCTTATTTATTGCATGCAGTCAGAGTCCAGCACTGAATGTAAGTTTGAGAGTCTTATAAAACTTAGTGGCACTTTCTTTCCTTTTTCCCTCTGTCCAGTTGTGTAGCATATGTTTCCTTGCCTGCCCCCACCAGCCTCTGAGACATTGATAGCATTTGCTGTGCAAAGCTTTGGTAGCCGATTCAATTCGGAGAAGATTTAGCCTGATTCGGGGACCAAATCTCCAAATCCAAATCAAATCAGAAGCCCAATTAAAAGCTCTGAATCAATTCAAAGCATCTAAATCAATTTGGAAAAGATTTGGTAATGTGGCCATAGACTAAACAGGCAGCTGACAGCTGCCTCCAGCTGGTAAGTCGGTTGGGGTTAGGGGTTGGTTGGGGAGGAAGACAGGGGTTTGAGGGAGGGAGGGATTGGGGCTGGGGCTGGGACAAGCTGTCCAGTTGGGGCAGGGGGTGCGGGACTTGGGGAGGAGAGCAGAGGGGTGCAGGATGCGGGCGTGGCAGCACCCAGAGTGGGGGCTATGCCCTGTTGCTACTTGCCCAGCCAGTGCAGGGGGGGAGATGCGAGCACAGCTCACTCCAGGTGGAAGGGGGCAAGCAGCAGCAGGGCATAGCCCCTGCTCCTAGTGCTGCCATGCCCACATCCCACACTGCCTGGACCAGCTGGCAAGCAGCCACAGTGTCTGCTCCTCCCCCCCATGCTCCCTCATGCCCTCGTATGCCAGCTGGCAAGTGGTGGCAGTGCAGAGTCCCTGCTCCCAGTACTGATATGGATGTGCTCAGAGCAGGGGCTCTGCCCTACTGCCACTTGCCCAGGTGGTGTGGAGGAGAGGGTGGGGGGATGCGATGCAGATGCAGCTCGCTTCAGGTGGAAGGGGGAAGGTGGCAGCAGGGCATAGCCTCTGCTCCCAGTGCTGCTACCCCTGCATTAATGCTAGGAGCGGGGACTCTGCCTTGCTGCTGCTTGTCAGCTGGAGCAGGGGAGGCATGGGATGTGGGCATGGCAGTGCTGGGAGCAGGGGCTATGCCCTGCTGCTGCTTGCCCCCTTCTGCCCAGAGCGAGCCACACCTGCATTGTGCCCCCCTCTTACATGCCAGCTGGGCAGGCAGCAGCAGGGCGAAGTCCCTTCTATGAGTGCTGCCATGCCCTCACCCTGCACCCCATCCCCCATCCCTGAGTAACGTGCCCTCTCTGCCCTGGCTGGGCAGCTTGTCCCAGCACCAGCTCCATTCCCTCCCTCCTCCACGGCCCTTCCCTCCCCACTCCCCCAACCCCAGCAGACTTACCAGCTGGAGGCAGCTGTGTCAGTAGCCTTTTTAGTCTATGGCCGAATCGCTGAAGTGGCACCAAATCTTTTGGATCTTATTTGGCCGAATCAAATCAGGACAGTGTTTTGAATCTCCAAATCAAATCACTGTCCTCCGCATTGGCCGAATCTGAATCCAAAGTGAATACTTTCCGCTTCGCACAAGCCTACAATGCAGCAACATGTACACCCAATTTAAGTTGCCATAAGATGACAAACCAACATAAAAATATTCCACATATAATATGAGGGTGAGGGAAACATGCTGCTAAACTGGGCAGAGAGAAAAAGGGAAGAGAGTGACCCTCAGTTTCACAAGACTCTCAAACTTTTGCATTCAATGCTGGGTTTGGATTGCATGCAGTAATTAAGGCCTGGAGGAATGTAACATTTTTAGTGGGTTTGTATGGCACCTTGAATTGAATGTGTGTCATGTCCACACACCAGGGCTGTCTGTAGTTGGTGCCTGACAATCAGTTGATTATCTAAATCAGTCCTGAACACAGGTCTTCTGGCCCAGGACTGTCCTAGAGACTCTTAGCAGGGTGAGCCAAGGGGTTCCCCTTCCACAGTGGAGTTTAAACCCCCAAGCCAAACTCACCTGTGACTGGGTACCTCAGCAAAGCTGCAGGGTTCTGGGGATCAGAGGATCTCCATGTAAGAAGCAGAAGAGCTTCCCTTGCTGGGCTTCTCCCATGCCCAGGCACAGGAACAGGAGATCAAAGGCTCCTGGTCAGACAAACCCCTGGTTCTCCCCCAGGGAGACTCCAATCCACCATACCTGGGAACCCTGCCAGGGCTGCCAGTGGTCATCCAATTGAGATCCATCCCTGATTTCAGTAATTACGCATCCTGCCATGCATGTATGCCACAGTAGGACATGCTGATTGGGTTTGCGAATCAGATCCCAACCTGTAATAACTATATTGATTGCCAATGGACCTAGTGAAGTCAATGCCTTTGACTGTGTGACTCCAAACCTGAGGATGGAACTTCTGTTCCATCCTACTTCACTAGAAACATTTCTTTCACACTTGCTTGAAACAATTATCAAAAATGATTGGGGAAAAAATATTTGCTTTAAAAAAATCAGAATTCCTTCCATTCTAGTCAGGGCTCAGTTTAGTCGGAATAGATTGCAGGACTTGTTTACTGTTGTGACCTCCAAAAGTCATAAAAAAAATGAGACACTGCCTATAGTAGATTGTGGGGATATACTGTGGCCATGGGCTGCTTTCTATCAGCTAACAGATTAAAGTTGCAACTGACTTGTCTTCATTAAGCTTTTCTCAGGGATTTGCTAAGATTCATTAGAGGTTTCCCATTTTTTCCTTAGTAAATATAAGGCTCTGAGGATCAGTAATACAACAGGTTCTCAACTGCTGGTTAACTTTCATGAATTCACACCTTCGTAAAGGGCAATCTGAGATGCAAACCTTCTGGCATATCCTAGGATGACCCCTTTGATCTGTGGGGGAGGGATGATAAAAAAGGAAAGCCACAGAGTCCTGTAAGTAGGAAGGCAGGGAACAGAGAAGAGAAAGCTGCATGCTCCATTTCAAGTGTAGCCAGGGGTAGATTCAGAGGGGATGCAGTGTTTCAGTTATACCCCTCTTTTGACACTTTTTTTGCTCCCCAAAGCAGGTAAGAATGTGCCCCCCTGAGTACTCCCTCCTTTCCCATACAGAGCAGCAGGTCCTCTCCCCAGGCTTTCCCATCCCATTTCCTTCCTTGCCTGCCCACCTCTTCTGCTGCTCACCTGTCCCCAGCTACCATCAGCTGCTGCAGTGGTGGTAGGGTGAGATCCATAGCCACTGATGCTCCTCTCCAATTGGGCTGCATAGGAGCCAGGCACAGCAGCAGCAGTGACAGTGGGTGGGTGGTTCTTCCCTGCCCATTCTCTTTCAGTTTTCCCTGTTGGGCGCAGGGACAGGGAAAACTGCCCACCACAACTGCCACTTCCCCCCCTGGCTGAGCCCAGCTTGCCTTGTGGTCTGCCTGGAGAAGGGCAGAAGCAGCCAGGACTGTAGTAACTGTGGATGAGTCTTCCTGCATCCAGAGAGTGTGTGTATGTGTGTGTGTGTGTGTGTATGTGTGTGGCAGGGGGCAGGGATGGGGAGAAGAGGAGGAGATGGGCAGGCAAGGGAGATGCTGAACTCGGAGAAGAAAGGAGATGGTGACCAAAAGGGAGAGGGGGGATTCTTACCTGATTCAGGAATTAAAAAACTCCCCAGAAGCATGTCTGCCTACCCCATGGAGGGGAGACTGGAAGTAGGGGATACAGTCACCCCTGCAGCACTGGTTGCTGCTCCTACCTCACACCCCCTATGAAAATCCTAGATGAATATAGCAGTGTCCTTCAGGCACTCAAAACTACTTTCCAAGGCATATATAGGGTGCACTTTCTTGTAGAGCACTGCCCCACCCCCGTTTCTAGTTCTATTGGACCTTGTACTGCTGTTGGACAGGGCTGTTCAGTAAGATCACTTGGTGCTTTCTACTCATAGAAGCTCTGTGTGTACTTAAGTTTTCAGTTTTAATATCATTGCTGCCATTTAGACTCTTGGGTGTGCTTGTTGACCTGCCACATTAGGCTCTAGGCTGCGTAGCAGCAGAAGTTGTAATTTAAAGATACTCTCTAACCAAGGAGACTGAGAAAGCTGGTGCCTCAGTTAAATATCTAGTGAGTGTTAGAGCCAGACAAAGGATCTGCAGAGGTTGTCTACAGCTCCACAATAAAATGTGTTCTTTTAGTTCTTCTCGTTAATGAATGCCTTTGTGATCACTACTTGGTGTCTCAGGAGTGGCAAGTAAGAAAGAACTTGAAACGTAAGCTCCAAATTGAAAAATTAGTCAGAAAATGAAAGAAAATGGAGAAGTGCAGCCATGTGGAAGGAAAAAGGCCTCTGTAAGTGATCTTCCTGCAGAGTTATAGTCTGACTAACTACTCACGGAAGTGTTGCAAACTCCATTTGTCCTTCTGATGGCAGGCAACATAGCAGAGAACTGGAGGGCATTCAGACAAGGGTCCAAGTGGTACCTAACAGCCACAGGGGCAGAAAAGAAAATGACAAAGTTGAACGATCTATCTTCATGCATATCACGGGAGAGGAAGCCCTGGATCTTTATAACACCTGTTCCTTTTAAAAAACTCAAAATATGAAATTATGCGAACTACCTTCCAAATTTGCATAATACTGCATGCCATAAAAGAATGAGACCTTTGAAAGACACTGATTTTTATGTTCAGACAAACCACACGAGAAAGTACAGATCCATATGTTACTGAACTAAAGAGACTGAGTAAGAACTGTGCTTTTGGGAACCTGGCAGAATCTTTGATTAGAGACGGGATTATTTGTGGCATTGCAGACACTGCATTACAAGAAAGGCTGTTGCATGAGGGAAACTTGTCCCTAGAAAATGATCCGAATGTGCAGGGCAACAGAAATTGTGAAGGCCCAGGCTGCAGAGCTGAATGAGCCAAAACGGGTTGTCCATGCAATAGGTATGAAAGAAGGTGACCAGAAAAAAACACCTCACAGGGTGGAATTCTCTGCTGGTAAAAAGCCACCGCACAGAGTGAACTTTTCTGTTGTCAAAAAGAACGCTAAGGGAGAGAGCACAAATAAGCAAATGAGCATCAAATGTGGAAGGCAACATGGACCCAAACATTGTGCTGCATTTGGAAAGCTCTCTTTTAACTGTAACAAGAGGAACCATTTTGCCACATGCTGCAGATCCCAAACACATAAGGCTCAGGTGCACACAGTTAAGCATATACTAGAAGAGCAAGGAACCGTGGTTTCATTTAAATTAGACACTAGAACTGAGGTTAATATTTTGCCAGAGCATGAATAGAAAATATTAAAATTGAGACCAGTAGTGAATCTAACAAACATCAAAATAACTTGCTATTCAGGAACAAATATATCAGTGAAAGGGAGATGCATTGCCAGCACCAAATATATAAACAGAGTATACAAGCTTACATTCATTGTAGTACCTAGAGGGGTGACACCAGTTTTGGGTCTGGCAGCTTTTGAGAAACTGAATCTAGTTAAGTGTGCACATGCACTATAAGAAGACACAGCATTTGTGCCTCCTGATGATCCTCTCGGCCATCACAGCCCAAATCTGAACAGTGTTCTTACAAAGAAACAAAAAGCAGCCATGTACTTATGGGAAGAAATGTACTTACAGGCACAGATGCAATCACTATCATGCAGAAAAAGAAAACCTGTTAGGCTGTAGCCTTGAACCCAGTGCCTTGGCATAGATCCCCATCCCAGTATGCTACCTCCCCAACAGTACAGTGGACACAAGTGAGTAGAATCCTCCATCTGGGCCTGGCCACATAGCCACCCCCTGCCACCAGAGTGGCCAGAGTAGGTCAGCTTCACCCCTTCCAATAGAAACCCCTAACCCAGAAAAAGAAGTGTCTGGGCAACAAGATTCAACTTTGTACCTAGGCTGCTGCACTCTTGGCTTGTACTGCTACTGACTTCCTGATAGACTGTCTGGATACCTCACCTGGCTTGCCCATGGACCCCAAGTTTTGCCTAACCCTTTGGATACCTGACCCAGCCAGCCTCCTGGCCCCCTGTCTGATCCTTTGAGACAGATGTCCTGGTTTTTGGCTTCTTGGCTTCCCTGTGCTCAGACTTGCTACACTCTCCCTAAACTAGGCCATGTAGGACCCAGCATAATGAAATCAGCCTCAGTGTTCTGTAGCTTATTAACTTTGTGCTGGGTGCAAATGCACAGCTTCCAAAACTGCAAGTCATTTGGATCTCTTCCATGTTTCAGCTTGCCAAGAACTTTTTTCCAACTACTCAGTTGGTCTAATAAAAGATGTCACGTCTAAAGAACCTTGCCAGTCATTTGGATCCAAGTATAAGAACTCAAGTCTATGAAGACTGCACCTTAACACACACAGTGTCACCCATATCATGAGTTTTGCTTGTTTGCAGCTTGTTTCCCCAAACCCCTGCACCTATCTCCTTGAAACTTGGCAGCCTTTGTTGCCTCAGCAGGGGCCACCACCCCTGCAGTTTTGGCCCTGATGTGGCTTATTACACACACGACATGAGTTTTGCTCTCAAGATTTTGGGGTACAATTTCTCCAACCCCCCTGTATGTAACTTCTTGAAAGTTAGCATGCTTCATGCCCTTGGGGCTACTGTTTCTGCAAGTTTCAGCCAAATCTGGCCAGAAATGACAAAGTTATAGCCTGTTTCAACCTTCCCCATTATATCCTATGGGTGCAACATCAAAACAGGGTCAAAATGGCAAAACGTTTCGATGGAATGGAATGGAACAGCTGTTCTGACTCGAAACAAAAGTCGAAATGGAACATTGTTCTGTCGAAATGCTGGTCAAAACAGAACACTGCGTTTTGGACAGCCCTACTAATAACCTGTCCTCTGTAGATGAGTGTTTAATTGATTTTCTTCTTGTACTCATTGCTAAGAGGGAAGATGCAGTTACAGATGTTATAATTTAAAGATGCTCCTTAACTAAGGGGACTGAAGAAGTTGGCAATTGGGAGATGGTTCATGTGTTTAACTAGTGAGTGTTGGAGGCAAATTAAGAATCTCCAAAGGTTGCTTACAACTCTACAATAAAACTGCTCATTTTAGGTCTTCACATTCATGAATGCCTGTGTTTATTGAACCTGGCAGTGAGTACAGGCTGTTTAATACCTCTGTGCATTTCTTTAGGAGATTGTTTTCTGTCTCTGTGTTTTATTCTGTCCCTTCTATGCAGCTGCATCTTACACCTCTGTGGCAGGCTGTAGCCCACAATGGTTAACAGGTGCCTTGCAGAGATCAGCCCAAAAAATGAAAACTAAATATCAGTAAAATCAAAATATGTCTTTGGGTCAACTTAACTGTAGTTTCTGTCCATATGTTGTCCTCCTCTTAGCTCCTATTGCCTAAGGACCTCAAAATGTTTACAAGCAGTTATTAAATGTGCCTCAAAAATACCCTGTGAAATACTATAAATTGGGGGATACAGAGGTATTTTCACCCACCACCGAAATGCAGCCATTTCAGAGGCAAAACATCACAGTGCATATTTCCACTAAGCATAATATCCTATTCTTTCTCTCTTGTGCCCTTCTGTGATAGCTAGCTGAAGGTAACTCTTTCACAGCTGCTTTGCATGTCAGGCTCTTTTCTGCAAGGAATGAGGCCCGCTCTCTGGCTAGACAATTTATTCTGGAACCAAGAGTTCTTTTCTCTCAAAATGGATGCATGTTAGCAAAATATGCATTCTAGAAATTGATATTTTTGAGCAAAAGAGGTGGGGAATCGTCAGAAGACGTATTTTTCTACCAGCCCTATTCACTGTGCAGGAAGTGCTCAACAGACAGGGAATTAAAACTAGGTCTTCCAAGTCTTAGGACCATACCATACTTTCTCTCTCTCTTCATACTCAGCTGTAGTTTTTTAGAGGCTCCACATGGTAGTTGTAATTGAAAACTCAAACCCAGTAGTATGGCAGTATGCTTGACCATAATAAAGCTTAAGATCTTGGAAAGCTGATCAGTGCTCCTCACCACCAGAATTTAGAAACAATGAGAGTAAAAAAACCCTTTGGTTCCATTCCAGTTTTTATGTGCAATGTACTGAAATCTTGAATGAGTACTTCAGGGAAATTGGGATTGGTTCATTCTGGGCAGAAACCTAGTCACAGTAAGATATATTTAATAAAATTGCTAATGGTTTATATTATTGCTGAGTCTTTGTATTCTAATTTAAGGATCTCAGCAATTAATGGCAAAAGTTATAAATGAGAATTTTTTTTCCCCTTCATTTTTCTTGGTAAATAGTTGAGGAGCTTCAGCTTTACTGATACCTAGTTAGATCCCTTATGCAGACACTATAGTCTTCCACTGCAAATTACTTTGTGTACTTTACTTGCTTAGCATTAGTGCTGTAATTTTGCAGCATGGCCTGCAGCCAGTAACAGTCAATTAGCAGCAGCTAGACCTTGGGCCTCCTTTTCACAGCACCAGCACTTCCCATTGACTTCAAGTGACGGTGCAAGTGTTGGATATTTCTGAAAATGAGACACTACTGCATCTCCCCTTTTACCCTCCCTCTTCTCTCCTTTTCTTAAGAAATCTTGACAAAGACCTTTGGGACCAGCATATTGTTGCTTGAAGACGGGTAGAAAACAGCTTGTCAATGCTGCATCTCTTCAAATTACATCTTAAAACATGTTTTAAACTAACCTATTGCTTCCTATGTCTCTCTGCTCATATTTTTAGCCTTCTGACTGAATTCCCCACATAGGAATTTTATATATATATATATATATATATATATATGCATTAATATAAAAAATTTAAACACATTTATACCACCATTTTCTTAATTCATAATTCACAGTGACTTGCCCTACTGGGAGATGGTCTCTCAGTTAAGTAACTAGTCAGTGTTAGAAGCAAACAAAGTATCTGCAGAAGTTGCCCAAAGGTGTATGGTGTTGTATTTGTCTTACTTATAAAGTAAGATTACTATTCAGCTGCATGCAAATACAGTAGAATCTGGAACATACATAGCTGGATGTGCCACAATCTGACTAATTCCCAGCAGGGGGCCGAATTAAGAATGAATAACTCAGCCTTGGCTGTAGCTTTTACTTCAAAAAGTGCTGCTTCGCTGGTCAGCTGGAACTCTTTAGTGGTCCCATGCAGTAGGTGAAGAAGCAATGCCTTTTGAAGTAAAAGCCACATGAAACAGCTGCAGCATCTCAGTAGCCCTGCACCACTGTTTGCTGTGGTTCTATATACCCCTAGTTACTTCACTATCGCTCATTTTTGCAGGCAATAAAGAACCTAACCCTATGAAGAATCTTGGTTCATCTGCGTATCTGGATATATATATTTTTAAAAGGAACTGAAGGTGAGTCCAAGTGAAAAAACAGACACTCCCAGTTCCATCTCAGTCCTCTGTTCTTTGAGGTCCCTGAAAGCTTTGGCATTGATTTTAGGAGGATTTAGATCTGTGGTTCAAATCATCAGTTGGTATAAATCAGTGTAGGACTCAATGTAGTGGTGTAAATCAGGCAGGTTAGGGTGCTTTTTATATCTTTGGGCACTATGACCCTAGTTGTGCAACAGGGTTCAAGGTGTAGTTTTAGGAATAGGTTAGACAAGGACTTGAATGGTTTTTTGGATAGTGATGATCCTGCTTTGAGCAGGGGGTTGGGCTAGATGACATCCAGAGGTCTCTTCCAGGCCTACTTTTCTATGGGTGCCTATACATGAGCAGCGAGGCTTCTCCGATGCACTGTAATTACAGAGCATCAGAGTAGACTTAGTTGGGTCTGCTAGATCATGGTAATTACCGTGCTCCAGCCAGACTCCATGTCTCATGTATCAGCATCCCTGCACTTCAAAATTGTGGTGGGGGCTCTTTAACTAAAGCTCATTCATGAGCTTTTGATAAAGTGCCCCCACCGCCATTTTGAAGCACGGAAACACCAATACACAAAATGCTCTGAGTGCTTTAATTAGAGTGGCTGTTGGAGACACTCTAATTAAAGTGCTTCTCCCCACATACTTCTGGAGCACATGTAAAAACACCCTATAATTCTTTACCACCTAAGGCTTTGCTCTGTATATGCGTTCTCTCATGGATTGTTCAAAACCTTGCTTAGAAAACAGTTACATTTGATTAATTCTAATGAAACCATTTACAGGGAGTGTCTACACATGCACAGTTATGATGCAATAACTTAGGTTACTACACAGTATGGGTACACACCTACATACATGTACATACTGCACAGCAATTATGGTGACTTATGCTGACTTGGATGTAAATTTGCTACCTATATTATACAGGTAGCAAATTTATACCCACTTAGTTACTGCGCACTATGGCACATATAGATGCCTTACTGCACGGTAACACTGCATGTGTAGACTTGTTTGGGAGTAATTTTATTCCAAAGTCAGATCACACAGCGTTACTGTGCTGTAATGCCTACACATGTAGACACTGGTCTAAAAAACGATTACTGCACAGTAAATGTACCTGTAGACATGCCCACTGGGTACCAAAAAGGTACCAGAGTACCCAGAACATAAAATCTACTGTGATTTCACCATTAACACCCCCCGCCCCCAGACACTAAGAAGTCGTTAGTACTGGGTCTCCTCTTCACAGTACAATTTACTAAATGCAAAGCTTAAAGTATATTTAACTAAATAGCAAAGTCTATCTATAGGTATACAGGCTTTATCAGACATCTCAAAGTATGTTACAAACAGCAATTCTCACAATTACCTGTTAGGTAACTGCAGTCATACCCATTTTTAGATGAGGAAACTGAGTCATAGATTCATAGAAAAGTAAGGCTGGAACGCACCTCTGAAGGTCATCTAGGGCAACCCCCTGCCAGAGGCAGGTTCATTCCTATCCAAACCATCTCATACAAATACTTGTCTAACTTATTACTAAAACTACATAGTCAAACCTGTCAAACAGCTGAAAGGCATAGCACCCTAACCTGCCCCAGGTAAAGCAGAGAGCCAGTAATGGCCAGGGGTTATTCAAATACGCTTGAGAGATCCAAGAAAGAGCCCCATCCTTCCACCCCCCACTACAGAGGAAGGCAAAAATCCCCACAGTTCATACCTATCTGACCATGGGATAAAATTCCTTCCTGACCCCAAATGTGGCAAGACCCTCTAGCCAGGAACTTCTTGGTTTTAGTCCTAGTGGGAACACTTGTACACACCAGTCAAAATCCTGCAGGTGCAGGAAGCAGAAGCTAGAGGAGGGAGGAGGAGCATAGAGTCCCTGGTTCCTGCTGCAGCTGGAGTGATGGAGGGCAGTGGTGGCTGGGTGCGAGCCAGGGGCCAACCAGTTAAACTCTCTTAGATCACATGCAGCCTATGGGCTGCCTGTTGGACAGCCCTGAGTTAGTTAATCAGTTAAGTCATTGATGGAAATAGAACTCATAAATTAACACTACACTGTCTTTTAAAGAAAATAATCCACACATTTTCTCTCATCTCATCTCTAGTTGGGAATGGTCCTAACTTTGAGCATGGGGCTGGACTAGATGGCTGCATGAAGTCCCTTCCAGTCATACTTCCCTATGATCCTATCTACACTGGTATTTATGATAACCTACCTGTGCTCCATTAATAAAGTATTACAAATACAAACTTCCCATTAGCATGGCAATGATTTTTAGTAATATTTCACACTCCTCAGTAAGTCCTTTAATTTCATTTTTTATAGTTAAAATAAACTAATACTGCAATTTAGTCAATGAAAAGTAATAGATCTGTGGACATTACATGATTCCATAGAGTAGTTAATGCACAAAATGAGTGCATGTTTCTGGTGTTCTGCTGTATCTACCTGTACTGGATAAAGCCTTTTATGATGGCAGCAAGATAAGCCTTGCTCTTTGACTCAGTCTGTGGGTGGCTTTTGGTTCACGTCTGGCAATTCCCAGTTCAATCTTTGATACATCAGGCAAGACGGAACCTATTATGAGTGCATTTATCTTCATCTCTTCTGTTCATATCCATAACTTAAGTCACAATGAGTTTAATAGATCAGCAAAGACCTTGAACGTGACTAGTGATCATATATAGTCCTGTCTAGAACCCACTGAATCCAATAAGTGCTGTTTGGCCTATAACCACTCCATAACATAGTAAAAATGAACTCATATGACAGTCTTTACTCAAAAAACAGGAAAATCTTTGAATGACCAGGTTACATGTAAGTGAATTATTAGGAATATATTGGCATGTGCACAATTTTGTTTGTGTGTGCTCCGTGACTTGTGAAATAACCTGTCTATGATCACATTTACTGTTCCTCTACTTAAGTGAACACAGATGCTGAAGCACAAAACAAGAAACCATGGAAGCTGAGTTTAACTCAGATGTTTCATTGTTGGAGAGAAACCAAGGAAGCAGAAAAAATGTCAGACAGCTTCTAAAACGAAATAAATAAAAATTAGCAATTTAATAGAAATAAGGTACTACACACACATGCATTCATATTACATGACGGCTGCAGTCTGTTCTAACCTTTATCTCTGTGAGGAGAGATCTAATAACTCACTCATACCTGTAACACTCATGAATTATCACTCCGATCAGTTGTGAAGATGAATGTAAATGTCATTATAGCACTCAGCCATCATGTATTCTGTAACACTTTGTGTGGATGAATAAATTGTGTTATTAAATTAATAATAAAATTTAGCTTCACATAAATTATGGTTGATGCTATATTTTTTCTTTTCTATTAGTAAACTAGAACTTGTAGCAGCATGAGTGTTAATCATGACCTATAAATGCTTTTCTACAACTTCACTATATGCTGAGCTGAGAAGAAATTATATATTATAGATTATAACTTTTTTGAGGCAAATAAAAGATCATGTTTCATACAGGAAGGGAAAGTAAATCCTAATTGTGTTTCTATACCATAGCCACCACAGAAACATTCTCTTTCTGATAAAAATAAAACTGCTGGACCCTTAAATATGGTTCATGGTATAGTACCATTAAGCAGTACAAAACTGGTCATTATAACATTTAATGGTGCAGAGGTCCTTAAATGGGAAATGAATAATGTATTGTTGATAATAAAATAGAGTATTATTTAGTAATAGATACCTTGTACATATTAATATTCAATTATGAATGAATACAGGACTGAGTAGAAAATAGAATTATGATTGAAAAGAACTTTGTATTTGATAAAATAAAATCACAATAATATTATGATTCTCATGTATTCTGTAATTAGAAAATATAATTGTTCCCTATTTCAAGGAACCAAACTATTATAAAACTTGTCTGATAAAATATTTTCCATATCAAATTCCAAATTTTCATCTAAAAAAATGGAAACCCCAAATTTTCAGTGTTGTGGCATTACTATTCAGGCAGCTGAAGGACATGACTGACTTAACTGATTCATTAGTCTTCATTCCACAATGTTAACAATAGTCTTTCCTTTTTAATGGTCTAGGTGTCCTACTAAGCAAGCAAACCTTTCATAGGGCAATTTTTCTGTCTGTTAGATGCTCCCAGTCTCTTTCCTCCAATTTTACCACCTTGGAGACTCTAGCTCTTTTTAAAATCATAGATCCACAAAATTTAGCTTTGGAGATTCTTTAGCTGTTCTTAAAAACGTAGATCCATGCATTTTAGCTTTATATAAGCAGGAAAGGGAGGGTGAGTCAGTTGAAGATTAGGCACTGTCACTGCTCTATGCAGCCATAACTCTAGAAAAAGGATTTTTTCTTCATTCTGCCTTTAAAAAACAAAGTGTGTGTTATATTCTGAGGTGTGCTGTATGCAAAAAACCCCCATATATATATATAAATGATGTGTGTGTGTGTGTGTTTGTGTATATATATATACACTTCATTTATTCCCTCCTCCCCATGAGATGACTACTTTTAGTGACATTACTTGATTTTAAATGGAAATGCTATTAGGTCCAGTGATATCTAGAGAATAAGAACAAACTTTCTTTAAGTATTCTTTCCTTAACAAATTAAATTTCTTGCTACCTTTGTTTAAATTTTGCATTTATATCAAGTCAGACAAACTGTAATGAATTAACAAAAATAATTATTTCTATGTAGGAGTGTTATAATCCAGTAACTGCAACATATACAGAGACTGTCCATAGAGTTCATGTGTTTGCTTTCGTGTGTTGCATGGAGACTCTCTCTTAAATGAGGTGCTGTTAATTTGCCCCATATTTCATCCACTGGAATGAAATGCAAAGCTTCTATTGATTTCAATGGTACAGGATCAAATCCCATGTTGCAATGTTTCTGCTACAGCAGGAACAACTTTGGAGTAGCTGTAGATGGTGAGTGAACATTTTGTCCAGTCTTTCTCAAGGGATACAGAGTCAGTATCTTTTCGTGAATATTATAAACCATTCCAGGCTTCTACACCCAAAACAGGCTGCTTCAGCTCATTGGGAGTTTGTTTTGCATTGTTTTGTATTTGAATCTCCTTTGCTTACTTCTTACCTTGTAGCCAAAATCATGGTTTTGGCTTTTTTTTTAATTAATTCACTGAAGACGCAGAAAGCAGTTGGCTTTGTTATCATACTTATTCAACAAACGAAGCAGTTTGGACCCCAGACTTACTCTTATACAATTCATGCACAACCAGTCAAAAAATTCCAAAGATATGGTGACATGCTCAGGTAATGGTACTTCTAAAGCCAGAGAAAGATCCATCTCACCCAAAGAGCTTCAGACCTGTCTCTCTGCTATGCCAAACATACGAACATATGAACAACTGATACTGAACCACTTGCCCTATGTGTGGATAAACGCCTGATCCCCAAACAGGGCAGCTTTTATCCTGGAAAATCAACAGTGAGCCAGCTGATTAATCTAACTCAACATATTGAGGTTGGTTTTGAAAGAGGACAAATCACAACAGTCGCCTATGATACAGTTAAACACTGATGACTCCTTCATAAGACCCAGGAAATGACAAAAGATTTACATCTTACAGAGCTGATATGAATCCTTTAAAAAAAAAAATTTTTTCCCTCAAACTAGATGGGAAGTGAAGCAGATGGAGGTGACAGATCAATGGCCTCCCCCAAAGAAGTGTACTTGCACTGCTGTTATATAATATCTATACAAATGATCAACCAATAGTTTTGGAAACAGAATGTTTCACATATGCGAATGACCAGTGTATAACAACCCAAAACATTGACTTTGACATCTCAAAGCCACACCCAAGGAGATATGACTACAGATGTGGAATGAGAGACTGAAGAAAATACCGGACAGCAAAAAAATGGACATTCCAGTATCTGAGTCCTTACCACCAGGGGCTGATGAGCCACGGCAAAGGTAATGATGTCTCAACCACCTATGTACTGGGGTTGGATGCTCTAAGGAACTAATGAAGAAATGGGGCTATTCCAGTGGTTCAACCACCTGTGACTGTGGCACAGAGCCTCAGACTATGCAACACTTGATGCAATGCCCACTGCTTGAAGGCACATGTACAATGATAGATCTTGCAAAGTAGACTTAACAATCACAAGCACATGTAACACAATGGTTAAGTGTGGTGTAGAGGCATAAACAGAAGAAGAAGAAGAACCTTTTAGCCCCTTCCAAGCAGACAAATATAAGTATCTGAGTTTCCTGTGAACGGAAGCTACTTTTTTCTGTTGTTTCCTTTATGTACAAATGAGATTGCACTGCTCAGTGTCTTAGACTATCTGTGAGGAATGTAGGCAGAGGTTAAACAAACAGTCATTCTGTGCAAGTCTGGGAGAAATGCATCCAATAAAAACTGGTAAGTTTAAAGCAGGAAGAATATTCATTTCAGGAGCGATGTGTCTGTTTTCATAATACAGAACCCCACAGACAAATAAAGCTTCATGTACAACCAATGAATCAAGGCAATCATATTCAGAACCTCCATTTTTCAAATAAGCCAGAAATAAAGATTGTAAGCTATTTAGCATTGATCTAACTCTGCTCAATTTGAATTCAGTGGGAATTTCACAGCTGATCAACAATATTCCACTAAAATATTTTGTCAACTGAATTTTTTTATCAAATGACTCATTTTCATTAAAAAAAATGTTTGGGTTTTCATCAAAAATCTGAAAGCTAGAGTTGAATGTTTTTGCAGCTGAAAACTAAACATTTCCTGCCAGCCTCTCCTCCTGCCTCAGTTCCAGTTTTGAAAGCTGGAAAGTTCTCACTTGGGGGGCATTTTTAGTGAAAAAGAGGGAAAATAAAGAAAAAAATATACAAATAAAAACCATCTAATGAACACCTTCACTAGTAGATAATTCCCCACTAGTTCTATTTTTAGCATTAACTGGGAGGGACCAGTCTCAGGGTGATTTTGTGCAAATTCCACTTGAAGAGCTGCTGGGGGCCTCCTGAAATGGATCATATTAAGTGTTGGGCAAGCAGCTTAAAAAGGATTGATTCCACTAGCCTAGTTTTTTGCATCAGTGCAGGGGAACTGGTTGCCCTCTGAAGCAAAGTGATTCATGAACAACAAGTGACAAACTGCATGTATTTATTCTTATTAATTTCCTTAATTGATACTGTACTTATTACTAAGGCAGCTAAGCATATTAATCAAAGTAATACTCAAAATGCTATAGATTAGCTATAAAGCATCAGGAAAAGCAACCTGAGGAGTATTTATTTTTGGAACAAGAAATGCAATTAAGTTGCACGTTTTGTCTTTCTATTGCAGTGATACTGAGCGTTCCTTGCAGTCATTTGTAGGCATCTATGAGCAGTATAGGTCCATGGCAGCACAGGACTTTGTTTTATGTAGTGGAGGATGCTCAGTGGCATGATGTTTCCTAGATATAAGAGCTGTACTTTATTTACTACCATCATACATCTCACCATTGCTGCAGTCTGATGTGTGGATTGTTAATGAAATAAATGCTTGGATGTGCTCTGTTGTCCTCTGAGCAATTACTGTGTTTTATCTTCTATCCCAGCACAGTAAATTTAGATAACATTTCTGTAGAATTAATTTGGGTTCAGACAGTAATTGCTCATATGTGTGGTGTGTCTATTATCTCCATGAAGTGAGTATCTGATTATCTCATCAGATACAGCCTACCACTATTACATACCAAGATCTCTTAAAGGACCAGCATATTAATCAGCAGACTTAGGCACTTTGTGTGCATATAGGCAAAATTTAGGCCTTTCTGATGTCACAGTCATATTTCATATTTAGAGAGTAAAAAAGAACAAAACCATAGTTGCATGGCCATTATGAAAAAGGAGAACTATCTAAAATACATTTGGTACCCAGACTGCAGATTAACTAAGGTTGCTTCCCAGAAAGAAATCATCTCTTTTATCTGTGTTAGTAGAAATGGTAATAGAAATCACATCTATTAATGGTAAAAGTATTGTCCAAGAGTAAGAATTTATCCAAAACCATAGATAAACAGCACTGCAAGTTTGCCAGGGCAGGGTAGAACAAGGTTAAAAGGGAAAATAAGTTCTTGGTGCCAAAATATTTTATGGTGTAATTAGAACACAACTGAAAGAACATGAATCATATTGGTGACAGTGGTTTAATAGCTATGCAATGGACCTACAGTCAAGAAAGTGGTGTTCTATTTTTAGCTCTGCCACTGCCCTACTGCTTGGTCTTGGTTATCTCTCTACCCCGCTTTATGTCTCTTTCCTATCCCATCTTTTCTCTCTCATTTCTTTACAGCAGTCTCTTTCTTGCAAGGAGACTATCACTTGCTATCTGTTCACATAGATCCCTGCAGATTGAAGCCTCATAAGCCCTACTGCAATATGAATATTGAATAATGGCCTAATAATTTTTTTTCAGGATGTACAGGAACACCTAAATAGTGTAACAGATCCTTCTCCTATATTGTGTAGTCCTGAACCTGTATGAATAATGGGGCAAAAAAATTCCATAGCACTGGTGGCCATGACAGTCTCCCTCCAGACCTGGAATGTAACTTCTGTAATAGTGTGAAATCCCAATGAGAATTACAGGCCAGATTCTTTCCCAACTGTTATGCACATAATTGGCCTTGGGCCCCTAAGTGAGATTCTATTCCAGCATGCTTAGTTAATGCAGAAACTGGATGGGTCTTCATTGCTGCTTTTCTGCAACTCAGTCTTTAGGGTTAGATGGCATGTTACAAAAGTAGTTGCATTAATAGATTTTCAAAAATTGAATAGGGTGAAATACAATGGCCATGGGCATCTAATATAATAGATTTACTTAGATCCAAAACAGGTTTTTTTTCCCCTCAGTCAACATAGGGAAAAACAAACCTCATCTTGGATTCAAGCCCCAGCAATCTGGCGGGGATCTGGGCCTGGGCTTGGAGCTGCCAGGGCTGCCTCTGCTGTTTGAAATCAGCAGCAGAGCAGTGAGTGTGCATCAGAGGCCAGGGCTAGGGTCTGGGATTGGGGGGCAGCAGGGATCATGAATCAAATGAGGGATAGGGCAGCAGGACCCATTGGGATCAGGTAAGGGATCAGGCAGCAGTTCAGGCCAGGGAATATGTTGGGAATGGAGCAGAAGTGCATGCTTCTGCCCTATCCCTTGATCTGTGCTGCTGCCCCATCCCCTGACACATGCTCCTCATTGGGCAGCAGTGTGGGTAAGGTGATGCAATAGCAGTCCACATGGGGAACTGGACAACAGCATGGGTCAGGATGAAGAGGCAATGATCTGTGGGATGCAGCAGCAGCATATACTACTGCCCCATTCCCTGACCTGTGCAGTATCCCAATCCCCTGCCAGATCAGCAGTCTGTGCTGCTGTCCCATCCCCTGACATGCTGATGCTGATTGTGCAGCAGCATGAGTCAAGGGTTGCAGCCACAGCATACATGCAGGACTGGGGAGGGTGGGGAGCAGGCAACAGGGATGCAGGCAGGAGGACCAAGTGGTAGGGGGGAAGAGGAACAGGCAGCAGGGGTGCAAATATGGGGAAGCAAAGTATGGGGGTCAGGCTGTCTATTTCCTTTCTCTCCCCACATCATGGTTGGGGACAAATTTAAGATGACCTTCTAATAATTAGGTTCTATGCATGGAAAATTATAACAAATTTATAATTTTTCATGTGTAGAATCTAACTATTGTAGGGGATCATCTTAAATTCAAAGTTGCCTTGGATTTGGGTAAATACGGTGGCTAGAATACAATCTGGATTTATATACGTATCTGAACCACAGTGGATTGACCCACGAACTCTGTCCACATGCCGCAATAATTGAGAAAGAAATAACCATTGCTGTTTGACAGATAAAAGATGTGTTGTTTAGAATGTACTGTAGATCAATAAATGCTACAGTAAACAACATCAAAGAGTGCTAAGATACAACTGAATCATAACAGTTCCCATAATAACAGTAAGGTAATAACCATAGGCCCTGATGGTTAGAATCATGGGTCAATAGGCTGCTCCATACAAAACACATTTTGAAATTAAAAAAATACAAAAAATATCCTCCATCCAAAACAAGGATTTGATACTATGGTGCTCATGGCTAGGGACAAAAAATATACAGAACTTTTGGCAGAGGTGATATCTTTTATTAGACCACCAAAATAGTTGAAAAAACAATTCTTTATTTGCAAGCTTTTGGGCTTGTGCCCTTCCTCAGGCAAAGGAGAAAGCACAGATTGTAATATTTCTCCCAGGTGGAAATGAAAAGTCATAATGCACAGGAGAATAAAAAGATATTATAGTTTCCCCTGGGTAGAAAAGTTCCTTTTATGCAAGTTAGGCTCAAATAAAAGTTCAAGCAGTCTGTTTACCTGAGCCTGAATTGATTCAATTTTTGCAGGTTAGTCTAACCTGCAGAGATTGAACTGATTTGCAAGTAGATAAACATTCACATTGATTCAGGAATCATATGCCTCAGGCTAGAAGCTGGGGGGCACTAAAGCACACCCTTTCTTCCATTTGACAGTGCTGAGCTGTGGGGGGCATGGCCAGGCCCCAGCAGGATGCTATGATTGGGGGGGTTTAAACCCCCACTCTGGCCTGCACAGTCCCCAGCTGGGATGGACCTGGAGGGGGAGGGGGAAGCAGTCCTTGCCAGACTCCCTGCTCCTCCCCCTCACTTGCTGCTTAAGGGGCAGGGAGTGTTGCCAGACCATGGCTCTTGGACAGCATTTGGAGGCAAAGGGGTGGGGGAGGGAGGACTGCTTGCGTGGAGTGCATGCATCTGTTGATGATACTGAGCTTTTCTGTCTCCCTCTCCCTGCTTCTTCATTGTGTCTGTAGCAAACTGATTGCACTCACAGGTCCCATGCATTGCAAACCAGGTCATTTCTCACACTTCTTTCTGACTCCTCTTGAAAACTGGAAGACTGGGCCTCTGAAACAAGCCAGCATCCAGCAGGCAGCTTATCAGAACTCAAAGCTTATAGGCCCATCAAGAAAACAAAGAATAGCTTTTTCCAAGGCATTTGTAAGGAAGAAGGGAGGGACATTACTAGCTGACCTGATGATTAATTACAAAAAACCATGAGTGGACATCATTCTGTCTGCCTTTGTTCCAGTGAAATTGGAGACACACACAGATTGTCACCTCTCACCATTAGCTAGCATAGGGGTGGAATGACTATGACCAGATGCTTCTGGGTCTGTGCAGCTGGGGTCCATGCTGTGGGAGAGGGAAGGGATTGGGAGGCGGGGAGGATTCCTGCTTAAGCAGCAAGTTGTGATGGTGGGGTGGGTCAGAGGGAAGTCAGGCAGATGCTGCTGTGCCTGCAGTCTCTGCCTCTTTCTCAGCCAGCTAGAGCTCCAGCTAGGGAGGAGAGGGTCGGGGACAACCCTGGTCTCTGGAGCAGACAGCGGAGCCCAGCCCCCGCAAAAAAGCATGCTGGGATACTGGGGCATTCTGATCTAACTTAAACTGGGAAGGGGTCTAGGACACAAGTACCGTAAAACAGTTTGACCCAGATCAGTTAAGTCTGAGACTACATTCAATCAGGTTTATCTCAAACCAGTTTCAGCCATTTTGAAACTAGTTTATGCGCACTGAACTTATGTTCTGTTACAGGTTTAAATCAGTTTCTGATCACTTAAACTGGTTTATGTGTAATGTCTGTCCCTAGGCTGTGTTTTCTAGACAGCTGTCCCCTCACTCTTTACTTTGCCATCTTTCTGGTGAAAATTTAAAATATCCCCTCCCTAAGGGCATTTTGGCCTTCTGACTGTCATTTCTTAAGAGCTGGGCAATTCCCTTGCAAATCCTTGATGTCTGACTAGCCTCTGTTCAGTCTTCCAGAGCTCTGCTGTTGGCAACATGCTTTTGCCCAACCGTAGTAGGTCTCTTTTTACTTTTGTATACCAGTATCTTTCCGGAGCCCTAGCTTGCCTCACTGGCCACATCTAGCTCTAAAATGACTCCTTGGAAAACATCCCCTGAAGTTCCTCACACTCAGGTTGTTTTTGCTACACCCTTTCTTACTGGTCCCTGTCCTGTCTGTGTTGAAAGGATCGCTCTTAAGACATAATGCAGATTTCCTCCTCTCAGGAGTAGATTCCCTAGATTTTCTCTTCCTAGTCAGGAACAGACAGCCACCCACCTCTCCTTCTTGGTTCCTGCCTCAGAACTTGGTTTCCTGATTGCTTTTGAGATAGAAGAGGGTGACCAGTGAGGCCACAGGCTTCTCTGCTTTCTCTGAAAGCTTATGGTTGGACTCCCAAAGGGACCAAACTGTACCCCAGATGTCCCATGACACTAGCAAAATGACAGCAGGGGTTTAAGCAGCGATTTCAGTGACCTGGACGAGATGCTAGATGCTGTCTAGCTCTTGGTAAGAAAAAGGTTTGCCAAGTACTAGAAAGCAGTGGGGATAGAAGGGTGCAGAGAGTAGCAGGATGCTGCTGGTGCCCCGTCTAAGTCAGTGTCCTGCTTGACCCACCCTAGTTGTGCTAGTGAGTGGCAATACTGATTTGGGTTTGTTTGCTAAGTTTTTTTAACACATTATCATTTTTCTAATCTAATTAGCTCCCCACATCACTCACTTCAGAGCAGTTTGTTTAAGTATCTCTTTCTTTTATGTTTCTGTATGCACAGCTTCTATGATCACACACACACATGGGGAAGGTGTAGTAACAAGATTTTTTGTTTGTGGTGGTGGGGGTATTCTGTTGTTTCACCTAAAAAAATGGAAGCTAGTGGGAATAAACAGAGCCCTTCACTTACAAGAGTTGCAAGAGACAGTGACACTCCTTTATGAAATAATAGCAGTCTCCACCTGAAACTAGTCACTGAACAAAATCAAATCACATATAGTCCAAGAGGTTTTGCTGGATATTGTTATGAGTCGAAGGAGTGCATGTGAGAGTGATACTGGTGAGGGAAACACCAGAGATATGCCCGCAGAGAAGGATCAGAAAGCCAGGCACAGCTTAGAAAGAAGCTGGCTGCATCTATACAAGATGATGACTGCACAGTAGCTCATTACTATTGAGCATTAGCATCGTGTGTCAAAAAGCACAATGCGATGGTGCTGCACAGTAGTAACGAGCTACTGCACAGTCAGTGTCACCTAAAAGTAATTTGGTGATGGTACTGTGCAGTAACTCCGGTTACTGTGCACACAGTCATTTAATACTCTTGTAGGCAAGTACTAAATGACTGTGCAGTAACAACTGTGCAGTCAGCATCTCATGTAGACACAGACACTGATAACATAGTTCTGATGAAATCTAGAGCCTTTGGACAAAGTGCTGGCTGAAAGGGGTTCTGAATTTTAAACAAGGAAAATGTCTCTTATGCTTGATTCCTCCAACATTCACAGAAGCAGATATATGTACATTTTTTTTGGAAACACGCACAGTTGCATCACAGTTACCAGGCTCCATTATGAGTCTAACCAGGGTGTTCTCAACCAGGGTGTAAGAACTTTTGAAGGGTGCTGTCAGGTGTAAGGAGATAAGTGCAGGCTCAGATACCTCCTTGCGTGGCTGGTGCCCTGCCCCCACTGCCTGGCACCTCTGCAAGGAAGTCAGCACTGTAATATTTTAGTTTTTTAAATGGGATACCGTTCAATTTACAAAAGTTATAAAGGGTGTCTTGAGTCTAAAAAGTTTGAGAACCACTTGTCTAACTAAATTACGACATTTAATTTATATCAGTGCAATGTTCAACTTCCTCTAGATTCCCTCTCTATTGTAAATCATTGAAGTTCAATGACCAAGATGCATCATGTGACATGTAGTCCATCCCCCAAAAGAGAATAAGATCTGGGGGCATCCAAACTATGAACAAGAAGAAGCATTTCAGCAGCTCAGACAGGTGCAGTCTAATGTCAGACCCGGCAGAACTATTATAGCATTTCTACAAATAGAAACACAGGATTTCAGCCACTGCTTTTATGCACCATTATTATGTAAGAGGGAGAACCAGACCTCATCAGAGGTGGAGCCTTAAGTAAGTTAAAAAAAATCCATCCTCTCTCAGTTAAACCTGATTATCCAGTGGTTCCACTTAAATATTATTATGCTTACTATTTCTACAATACGAGGTTCTTAAAGAAGATTAATGATGAATTTTGCATAGACACTATTTTACTAAAGATATGTGACTCACGTGGAGAGCTGTTGAATGTTGAATACTGTTGGCACATTCAGATTTGCCTCAGCAGGTGTTGTCAGAGTTGTTTGAATATAGGTGACAGGTTGTCAGGTGAAGGATTTATTTTGATACTTTCTTTTTTATTTGTGGCTTATCATTTTGGAAGAATAGTTTCTGTATTTCTTCATTAGGAGAAGTAATTCTTAGTTTTTTCAGGCTGTCAGTGTGTCACAACCAGTATATCTAAATTGACAGAAGGCTGTTTTTCCCAAATGTAAAACTGAGTGGGGACTGGTTCATTGGACCATTCTGGATGCTGTATAGGCTCCTCTGATCATTGAATTTTTTTCTTGATAACCCACATACACAACTATTCCTTTAACATTAAGGTGACACTTCCTCTCAGCATAATCACTAAATATCTGTAAACCCACCAGTTATATCAACTCCAACTTCCATAAGAGCCTCAGTTTACATGCTTGCTGTCTATACATGTTGCTACCCACATTCACTCACAGATTGCTTTTCCCATAACACCTGCATTCAATTCTAATATGTAACAAATCACAGTGCATACATCTAATATCTTGTGGTTGTGACATAAATGTGTAGCCTTAACATGTGCAGCCAAAAAGGGGAATTAAGTACTGAGTCTCAGAAATTTAATCATGTCACTGCCAGAATTTTTGGCAGTCCTGAGTAACTGAGAACAGAAACCAATCAAAAAGAAAGGGCGTACAACCCAGAAATGACCTCTAAGGAGAAGGGCCTTCCACAACTCCAGTCACCAGAAAAATAGTTGCAGAAATTGCTTCAAATCTTAAAGTAGTGCTGGAAGCAAAGTGCAGCCAGCTGGAAGAAAGAATTGCACAGAAAATTAATATAATGAGTTCTCACACTGATTTAGCCAGTGGCAGGAAAGAAATGAAACACAGAAATTTAAAGGTAAAAGGAGTTATTGAGCAACAAGATAATAAAGAGGCAAATTGGAACAGCAAGTCAGACTTCTCAATGAAAAGAGAGAGAGAGAGAAGACCTGGAAAATATTAGACACTACTGTATTGATCACTGGGTTCAGTAAACACAGGCATATGTGAATGAGGAAAACTAAACAATGGACTTTATTATAGTAGAGCACTAGGCAACGTCTGCAGACCATTTGTCTGTCTAACTTACCAACAACTACAACTTAACTGAGGGACTGTCTCCCAATTCCCACTCTCCTAAATTAGGGAGTGTCTTTAAAGTATAACTTCTATCATTAGAACTACAAGCATATTCACATGTCTGTCAATAGAGAGTATAAACAAGCCACAGACTTGTTTAAATCTCAGCTGAGATGTTGCAGACAATGGGTACCTCTGTGGGGAAGGTGATACAAAACATTAACAGATTTCACAACCTTATGATCTGCAACTGTATTTATATAGCTCCCTGGCCCTGCTAGTCACCTGCCTCCTAGAGCTGCCACACGTGGTTTATTGATTTGGCTTGGTGGACCAGCCTTAGGGAGACCCCTGCTGCTGAGACCTGTGGGGTTTTTATGCAAGCCTCTGAGCCTTGATGTTGCTGCTCTGTGGTAAGTGTTTGCTTGTCTTTTCCACCATTAAGTCTGTATTGGGGCTTGTCTGGCTGGTGGGCCCTGGAACTTGCCCCCCTCCTCCCCTTCTCAGTAATGGGGAACGGGCCCCATTATATACACAGAGCCAGGATTTTCAAAAGTAACTGATGATTTGAGGTGCCTTGGTGTATGCAGGCACTGAACCACAAACACCTCCCCACCAAGCCAGAGAAGTGATTTTTTTTTCCCAGAAAGTAGCAGCTTTCAGAACATCGCACTTAGTTCAAGTGTGGGAAGCTGGGAGTGCCTCTGTTTATGTCAGGGGAAGCAAGACTGGCCCTATGTGTATAAAGGAAGGAGACATTTGCTACTTTACTTAGAAATGAGGATACAAAGGATGTTCACAGTGGAGTCAGTTAAACAGCATGCAGATATTCTCAGCAGTTATGACTGCAGGACCCAGAAGGGATATTGGTAGATTTAAAAGCTTTTCAATGGAAATTCATAGAGCCTCTGTGGAGTTCCCTATGTGAGTTGCTGAAGTTGTATGTTTGCCAACACTTTCCAGCTGAAAGCAATGTATAAACTAATAACTGAAAATTGTGCTGCATGATTGTACAAGAACCAGGAAGGAAGCAGAGAAGGAAGACACTAACAAGTCATGCTCTGAGAAGTCTTGCTTCTCTCTCTCTCTCTTTTCTGGGTTGAAAGACACCAAGGTTGGCCTTCCAAGGATGTGTACAAGGTTCTTATTTACTGAGGGTAATGTGTGAACATTGGTTGAGAGCAGGGCTTGGTTTGACTGTCAGCATTTCATAGTATGTGTTAGTTAATGATGAGGTTTGGCTGAGGGAAAGTAGTGTAGAACTTATCATCTTGTAAACACCATTGAAGGTTATCAGTAAAATAATATAATATAAAGATTTAGGTATAAAAGGAAATATCAAAAAGGCAGAAATAGTGCAAGAATGGGGGAGCTGGGAGGTAGAAAGAACAAAACACACAACAATTTATTTAAAATGTAGAGAATATAGAATCCAGGATTGCTTGCAATTACAACAACAGAAAGACACAAATTAATTAGGTATTGAGTTCCTCTGTTTTCCCTTAAGGAAAACCATTGATTTACACTCTGTTATTTACTGACAGTGATATCATGTGGAAGATAGCAGAGCTATCTGTACTTGCTTGCGTTCTGCTCCAGTCTTTTGCAAAGGAGATTAGGCAAATTACTATGGAGTTTATTTGGAATTAATTTGTTTATTTATTAACATGCAGAGCAAGCACGGTAGTTTACCATTACATTTTGAAAAAGAAACATGGTTATAAAATGAATGATACTGGAAGTTGAGGGTGGTGTCTTTGCTGAGAGAAATATTTGAGGGGGTGGGGAGGGGTTGTTTTTTGTTTGACCAAGTGTCTCCATGAAAGATCCTACAGGAGATACAGCGCAGGTAGCTGAGATCCAAACTCTGTCCTATATGAGAGGTTGACCACCTGTTGCTGCAAAGAAGTTACTAGATGGCCTGTCATCAGCAGGTTGTTGCATTGAAATAGCCAGCTAAATATAACAATGGACGTTGTTCCAATTAAAACCTAGCTGTGGTCCTGCTTTTGAAAATGTAGGAATAACTTCTTTTTTTCTGTAGTCCTGATGCATGGAAAAGTAAATAACAGTGGAAGAAGTGGGATTCCTTTAATGTTAACAATTCTTGAGAATAAATTCAGTATTCAACCTGGTGGTGTTGCTTATGGATTTGCTCCCTCTCTGATATAGATGTTTCGTTTTCACGTGTCAGAATTCTTCACCTCTTCTTCCATATGCTGTGTTGCTTTATATTATTGTTTGTTTTCCTGTGAATTAAGAACCAGGGTAAAATATCCTAGCATCACAAAAACCTATACTTCATTTAGGGCTGAATGCTGATACCCTAATTTACATGGAGTAATAGTTACCTGTACAGTCGATCCACTGAAGAATGAACTACTTTCCTCACTTAGCCGTAAGAGAATCAGAGTGTAACTCAGGCTGCGTGCCTCTTGTCTCTTTAAAACAAACATCCTCAGGACTTATAGTATATTCTGGCAGAACTCATATGAAGCAGTATCCTCAAAACCAGGTCATTAACTAGATAATTAAGACAGTGAAAATGTAACTTCTATAGATCTGAAGAAACTAGGGGCAGCTCAGTTCCCAATATGTTTGTCAACTGGTTTCTGTCTGTGGGCTTTAATGACTGAATCGATGTGTTGCAGGAAGGACATCAAGTTTTTTTTAAATATTGCTGTATCATAGTTAATTTGCAACGCTTTTCCTTTTCTGTCAGCACAGTTACAATGACATCTTAGTGATTTAATTGGGAACAAAATGTTTTCAAGCCCTTCCTTACAGATTTTTCATGTAAGGAAAGTAAAGGTTCACTCATAATTATTTTATGCATAAGTACAGATAATTTATATATTGTAAAAGATTATGTAAAGGACTCTGACGTTCAGATTTCTGACATTTTAACAAAACAAAACAAAACTTATCTGTAATTAAACTTATACCATAAAAGAGTGCTTCATTGAATTTTCCTTTTGACATGATTGATTTTTGTATTGACTCTAGGAAGTGGAAACTAGTAAGTGGAATCTGACAAAAAAAGAAATATTTTGACTCTACTGTAATGTCATTTACTACAATAAGAGCTAAACTAAAATACTAATTGCTGTTGGCTGCTTGTGCATATGTAGATCCTGTTTCTCCCTCAGGGTCATAGCTACAGTCTGTTCTAAGAAGGTAGACAAGTAGAGTCAGTGATTCACTTGTCAGTGTAAGTGGAAGGAGGAGAGGGAGAAAATTGCAAAAAATTAGGATATCTGGCAGAGAGTTTGGGCCTGGAAAACATTAGCACACAATATGTCAAAAAGGTTAAAGTCTCCCTCTTTTCATTCACATGAAATAAACATGAAAATAACCTGCAGGTAAATTCATTTTTGTGCCAACCAGAAACAAGTCCTTGGCTATAGTCCTGTTGCTATTATTCACTATTAGAGATGACCAGTGATACTGATGTTGAGCAGCAGCACTACTGTATGTCAGATGTGCTATAGGTCAAAAATATTACAAAGTGTCGAGCATGATATACCAAGTATTTATTTTTTTTGTCTACTGCATAGTTTCATAAACCAACTACAAATTGATTGGAATCATCCAATAACATAGTTTATTTGCAGAACTCTAGGTGAAATATCATTGCTACTTGCTCACATAATAATAATAATAATAATAATAATAATAGCTAGACCTGCTAATAAATCACTTAGGCCCCATAATGCATGCTATTCAGACTTTTTTCATTATTAGGGTTGGGTTTTCCACATTATTGTTACTTTTATCCCTGCAGATCTTTATAATGCATATTCTGTTGGTATCCACATCTGCCAGGCCCTGTCCATGCAAACTATGAGGACACAGACTCTGCCTGAGAGACATGATACCATATCTTAACATTCAGTACTTGGTGGCTAACCTTCCTTCATCCACATGTAGTCTTTCACTCATGTTATACTGAGATTTGGTAGCAGAGACCATTGTACCATTCCTCTGGGAAAGGGAAGAGGCATAACTGGATGTTTGAGTAGCCTGAGCACCAGTTCACACCGTGCCGTGTCAGTGACCACACGACTGGTTGCATGGAAGTGGCCTAGCTGGCAGCACACTGCTGTGGTGCTGTTTGTGTGCTGTCTCCTCCCCTGCCCCCAGAGCTGGTGCCCCAGTTGCCCCCTTTATGTTACACAACTGGGAAAGAGACTGTATGCAGGTCTGCACAGACAGGTCCACAAGTAGCACCTGCAAACTATGTGAGGCTGCAGTGTGTGAAACAGGATTTAGATTCCAAAGCCAGGTCTCTAAAAATATCTTATGACAAAGTAATGAGGGCTAGATTGGAACATACAGAACTGAGAAAAATCAGGCTAAGTTAGAAATAGAAATGCCAGTTTTTTCAATACCCACAAATTACTAATCCACTGAATAAAGTGTTAACATATGTAATATTTGACTGGGAGAGAGGATATAAAAAAAGATGTTTTCAAATTCTCCAAAAAGGCTGCCATATAGGAACATTAAGTGTCTTTAAAGATGGTAAGATAATTGGTATATTTTCTTAAGAGGTTACCCAAAAAGTGATAAGGCAGCCATATGCCTAGTTTGCTTTCCATTTTGTTTCTAAGTGCACTGTCAGATTTCACACAGCTCGCAGAACCTACATGATTCTGAAGAGTTGAAGTTTGGCTTTTTAAAAGACCACTCTTCTTTTTCTGTTACACCAACACAATATGCTCAGGGAGTGGGATTGATGGGCATAATCAATGTGGGCTCTTTGAGATTCACTCCCCCCATCTGGATCTAACAGAACTCAAAATGATGTATCTTCCAAACCTACTAAATTTTATCTCGTTTTCCGTTCTATGCAGATGTTGCAGCAGAAATGACTGAGATGCTAGGGAGAGTTTTATTTTTGGTACATAGGGAACTTTGTAAATATGAACATTGGCACTCCTTTAAATAAGTCATGTTTGTCCACACAGTCAGTTAAGGACAGGAGCATTTTATGTGTTTAGAAATAAAAAGCTAATATCCAGTTTCTGAACAGAATCAAAAGGTCAGAATTTCACTGGTTTTAAATTTATTTTTCTTTTAAAAATGTTATGAAGTTGTGATGAACAACAACAGAAAGCACATTTGATTATTGGAGAAATCAGAGTAAAAACAGAAAACCAGGTCCAAAGGCAGAGTGGTCACTTTACATTACAGTACCTGCAGATTCTGCTTGTAAGCCTGATTTTTTTTCAGCCATGGGAAAATTACCTCAGCATGGAGGAATATCCTCCAGTGAGGTGAGAGAGGTCCCTAACAGTAACCTACTCAATTTGCGATGTTTGTGGATTTTGCATAAATCGTGAAATCAGGCATTATCTGTGAAACCAGGCAATGTCCATGAAATCCTTGGAGGAAAAAAAATATTATTGGTAAGAGTTTTTCATGGCACCTGCAGCCTGGCTGCACAGCCTGGTGCAGGGTAGGGTGGGCTGCTGGCACAAAGGGGAGCTGCTGCCACCCCCGCTCCTTGGTGCTGATTGGCCGAGAATGCTGCCTGTTATGTGTCCCTGCCGCTCTCCGCCAATCAGTGATGAGGGGTGGGCCCAAATGATGGACAGCCCCCGTCAGCCAATAAGTGGTGAGGGGTGGGGTACCCAGGGCCCCTTGGAGGCATGGTGGGTGGGGGGTCCACAATAAGCCTAAGTAAAAAGCAGCTGGGTCCGTGATCTGCCCACTAAATCAGCCTTCTACCTCCATGATTTGGGTAGGTCTCTAGTTCTTGTATACCAAGCCATCCCTGCTGCTGATAGCAAGGGGTGTAGCTGAAGCTTCCTCATGCCTCACTGATTCCTGGCCTGCTAGGATTGTTCCAGCATAAAGCAAATTGTCTCAGTAGCTTCTTAGATTTATGTTTAGAGACAAGAATGACCCAAATGGAGTCCCTTTATTATTGTTTATTGTGGATGAAACAGTAGCCAGAGTCTTTCATTTGTACTGCATCTTTGTTTAATACAAAAAAAAATCAGATTGACAAATAGATCTTGTTTTACTAATGAACAGATACTCATTTTGCTCTTTCATGCATTCAGTGTGTAACCTTGGTAAATCAGATAATGTCTGGTCTCAAATCAGGAAGTTACTTCAGCTTGTAGTTCCATTAAAGCCAAGATCCTAATCTGACCTGTGGCCTTCAGGTGGTGGAAGTGGTAATAGTAGTGGTAGTAGAAGAAGGAGGTAAAGAAGGACTTGAAAACTTAAGCTTAGAAAAACATTAATAAGCGTTATGTACTGTACAGTTTAAAAATATACTCTTTCATGAAAAGTATATGAGTAGATGTGAAGTGTGGGAAATTCCGAGGCAATGTCTACTGTATCTGAACAGCCTTTAAAACTATATTATTTACATGGAATGGTTTTACCTTTAGTATCAAGAAAGGAAATGCAAAATCATCAACCAGACTATAAATATTTTAGCTTTGCAACTAATAAATCATAACATACTGTAATCTACTTTTCCATGGAGATATACTTATCAGGTTATTTGTGTTTTGCAGCTCTTCAAGAAAGTTGCCTAGATCTTAGAGTATTAATTTTTTCTTCTTGTTCAGTCTGAATATATTTTACATAACCTTCCTTTTGTCTAACATTTATGTTCTTATATATAGATGCTCAACGAGAAAAATAATAAAGAAAATTTACAGAAATCCTGTAAAGCTGTGGTTGATGGAATATCCCACAGATAATCACAGATATTTACAGACAATCCCTTCAGGTCTTTATAATCCTTTCATAGGATGATTGTTTTGCTGCTTGTGCTCTGTGCAGTTATGCATAACACTTGACTTTATATGCCTTAGGTACCACAGCATTATTCAGCAGGCTCCATTTACTTCAATAAAGCTAATCATTTTGTATCAGATGAACATCTGACACAGAGTCCCTAGAGTAGTTTCAGAAAAGGCTACCCTCCCTCTGCAGTGTATGCATGAGAAGTGAATACTGTATTGTGGAATAATTTTGTTGAATTTCATCGTCTCTGAATAAAATAACTATTGACATGTAATCCTATGAAAATATTGTTAATTAAACACTGGGAACATAATTAGTATGGAGGATAGGGATTGGAGGATGGAGGAAGAAACACTTTCAGACTGGTAGAAATGTACGAAGTTAATCTCTGATAATGAGACACGACTCAAAGGTGTTGAGTAAACTGATGCTTGCTGTTTGATTGTGATCTAGGTATAGGGATGGTTACCCAGTGAACTTTTCAATTCAGAAACTAGGGAATAGTTTCATGACCCTGTTTTGGACTATGAGGTTTATTGTAATATTTCTGTGTTATGTTGTAATAATGTTCTGTGCCTCATCTCCCCCACCAGCTAACATGTATAGGAGGGAAAGAAAGTGTTAAAGAGACAGTGAAGCAAGAGGTGCATAGAGGTGCACAGGACAAGAGTGAGCACCAGCATCAACAGGATTTAAATAGCTTTGTTGACATATCAGCAACTGGGATAGCAGATGATACCCAGGATACTCCAAAAAAACTAAAAAAGAAAAGCATGACAATGGGTGTAGCAGGCTAGACAGGGGTTGTCTCACTCTGGCTGGGGCAGTCTGAATGCTATGTTTGAAGACTTTGGAAAGAAGATACATCTACTTAGATCACTCCCATGTGCAACTTTAAGAACCTGTGATGTGTAAGACACTGGGGTTGTGAGCCACAACCAGTCCAGCATAAGAAATCACTCCATTTCCTTCTATTCTTTGCATCTAGGCCAGGTGCCTACCTTCATCTTTCATAGTACCATCATAGCTATTTTTCCCTCTTCCACAAAGCTAAAGTAGAAAGCTAGTGAGATGTAGGCAAATCAAAACTTTATGTTAATAATGATGTGCTCCCAACAAGGAGTGTGTTAACACTATCATTAAGGAAAAAAGCGAAGCCAAAAGCATGAGGAAATGGGCTAGACCCCCAGCTGGTACAAGTCAGTAGGGCTGCACTGAGATGAATGAACTAAAACATAATTTCATCATACAAGAATTAATTTGGGGAAGTTTCTTCTGTGTGCTTTGTCTTACTTATACCAGCAGTCTGCAATCTCTCCCTCTGGTTTTCTTTTCTCTGAATGTATGTCAGTTTCCACCACCATAATTTCTGCCTGTTGTATATATTGTGTTATTTCCATAATCTATGTCCTTCCTTGATTCTTCACTTCCTGGTATATCCATGCTTAATTATGTTCATCAATTAAATTAAAAGCTCTTCAAGGAAGAGCTATTTTGTATGCGTCTTCCTTGGCAGGATTAATATACATCAAGTGGTATAAAAAATTTGTAACAGTATTGCATTTTTCTACTTCACCATTGTTTTGTTCTAAAGCCAAAGCCCCCACCAAGGCTGATGGCCTAGTAGACTGGCAGGTATTGTAGCAAAACCCCCAGTTTTTCTTTTTTAATACATATATTTTTTAATACATATAATATAATAATATATCTTTTTGAATATATATATGTATGTGTATATATGTGTGTGTGTGTGTATGTGTATATGTGTGTGTATATATGTGTATATGTGTGTATATATATATGTGTGTGTATATATGTATATGTGTGTGTGTGTATATATGGACACGCCGGAGGGCAGGGAGCAGCTGCAAGCAGACCTGGACAGGTTAGACAAGTGGGCAGAAAACAACAGAATGC
>NW_017728886.1:143365098-143370999 GCF_001723895.1 Crocodylus porosus
CTGCTAGTTTCCCGATCTCCTCCCAGTTCCACCCCTCCTTTTCTGCTACCTCTCAGCCTCTCCTTGCTTTCCTGCTGTCCCTGCTACCTTTCAGCCTCCTGTGCCATCTACTGCCTTTTCCCTGTGACTTTCTGCTGCCCTGCCACCTTTCAGTCTCTCCTGCTGCTTTTCCTGTGATTTTTCTGCTGTCTGTCTTTCTGTTTTCAGGCGTTCCCCACACCTTCTGTAGTTCCCACCCCCACCCTCAGCTTCCCATCTCCTCGTGACTGTTTTCTCCAGCAGCTGGAGCCTTTCTCCAGCTCCCAACACCTACTGCCGCTCCCTGCAGCTTCTCTAGCTGCCCTGGAGCCATCCTCTGGCTCCCCACATGCAGAGTCCCTCTTTAACACTCACGCTTTCCCTTAGTCCCATTTTTCCTCTCCCCACCTACCTTTTTAGCTCCCCCATAGCTCTGGCTCCAGTCCCAGCCTCTGTGCCAGCATCCCTCCCCTGTTCTGCAGGCCCTGTATGTTATCTTTTAATTAAGATCAATTAACCTAAAGTTACCCCCAGCCTCAGTTCTTCAGCCCAGGCCCCTCTAATCTACTGGTTCTAATCCTGGTCCCAGTAACTTTCACTCCCAGTAACTTTCATTCCCTACACTTCTACTTTCTTACCTTAACCTTTCCCCAGGTATCCCAAGTACACCAAGCACATACATACATACACATCACAACACCCAACTTAGGAACTGACCTGTGTGTATGTGTAGGTAGGTGGTATGTGTGTGAATTAGTGAATACACATCTATATATATACACACACAGACACATATACCACACACAGACACAATAATATCTATATATGAATTAGTAATACACATATGTGTATTGGATGTGCAGGTGTTGGTAACTGATTCTGTCTAAATTTGGTGTGTGTAGCGTTTATGGGCTTAAACTGGTAATAGGTGTGCATGAACCTAGACTGGTTATTTTGAATGTGTGTGTATCTGAGTTACTAATGTGAGGGTGTATGCCTACTGGGGGTGTATGCACCTAGTGAGTGTATGTGTGCTTAATTTATTTTTTTATGTATGCATGTGCAATTGTACACGACACCCTCCTGTCTAACAGTGCAAAATTGAGATCCTGAGAGTTGGCCGGACCCCTCAGAGCAACAGTATAAGGCATGGCAACAGAACACAAAGGAGTGATAAGCAGCCAGTTTCAAGTGGAGTGCCCCAGGGGTTGGTCCTGGGGACAGTTTTGTTCAATATTTTCATCAATGACCTGGAAGGTGGCATGGAGTAAGTCTGCAGATGACACCAAACTGTGGGGAGTAGTAGATAGGCTGGAGGGTAGGGCTAGAATTCAGAATAACCTAGACAAATTGTTGAACCCCAGGAAATTTCTTTTGGCCCAATTCTTCAAAGACAAGTGCAAAGTCCTGCACTTAGGATGAAAGAATCTCATGCCCTGGTACAGTCTGAGGGCTGACTGGCTGGGCAGCAGGTCTGTAGAAAAGGACCTGGGGTTTACAGTAGACAATAAGCTGAATATGAGCCAACAATGTGCCCTTGTATGCCATTAGCCTTCTTGGCAACTGGGCTGCATTGCTACGAGTGTTGCCAACAGGTCAAGGGAAATATTTTCCTGCTCTGTTCTACACTGGTGAGACCACATCTGAAGTACTGTCTCTAGATTTGAACATCCCCAACCCAATAGAAAGAATGTGGACAAGTTGGAGACAGTGCAGCAGAAAGCAAAAACAATTATTTGGGGTTGGGACACATGATTTATGAGGAGGGGCTGAGGGAACTGGGTTTATTTAGTCTGCTGAAGACTGAGAGGGAATTTGATAGCAGCTTTTAACTGTCTGAAGGGCGGTTCCAAAAAGGATGGAGCTAGACTGTTCTCAATGGTGGCAGATGACAGAAAAAGAAACAACGGTCTCAAATTGCAACAAGGGAAGTTTGGGTTAGATATTGGGAAGAATTTTCTCCCTAGGAGGGTAGTAAAACACTGGAACAGGTTACCCAGAGAGGTTGTAGACTCTCCGTCATCGGAGGTTTTTAAGACCTGGCTAGACAAAGCCTTGGCTGGGGGTGCTTTAGTAGGGGATGGTCCTGCTTTGAGCAGTGGTTTGGACTAGATGACCTCCTGAGGTCCCTTCCAACCCCAGTTTTCTATGATTCTGCTTCTGATTTGTCAGCCTGAATTACCAGAGTACCCTTTTTACAGCAAGGTCAGCTACGAGCAGTTCTGGCATCAGTAGACAACAGGGCTTGAAGCCAGGTCTCTGGAATCGTACCAAAATGCCATTATTGTTCTACCTCTAAACACTAGCACTTACAATGCCACATGTTAGTTTATTTTTAAGTGAAAGGAACCATATATTAACTTGACATAAAAGAAATTTCTGAATTAACTATGGAATCTGTGATGGGGTGACTGGCATTTGTAGCTTGAATCCTGGAGCCATACCTGGCCAAATTCTCATTCTCTCTTAAAAAATTCAGGTTTAGAAGTCAGCTGTCTCTGCTTTATGAAAACATTATGCCCATAATCAACACTTTTAAACTATATTAAATCCAATATGGCTTTAGTGTGTTCCAGACCTACTTGGCAATTAATTTGTGTGCAGCAGCCAGCTGGAGAGACCTCCTGCCTAGAATAGTCTCAGGAAACATTTGAAGTTTCATGGATGAAGCTCCACTGACAACATTACAAGGAACCATATGTCATTAATGGTCACTAAAGGCTTGTAGGGGTTGGGGAGTTTAAGGAGCTGGTCAGCAAGATGGAACCAATATTAAGTAATTATTTAAATCTTAGATTATAAGCATATTCCAGACTAGAAGCCAGTTGTTCATAATAAAAATAATGATGGATAAATTAACACTTTTAGAATGCTTTTCCTACAAGGCTCTCAAAATGGTACATATAGAAGCAATAGACTTTTTTCCCAGTGGCATATTAGTTTTGTTATTTGCACTGGAGTGGTACCAAAAAGCACTAGTCATGTATAATACCTAGCATTGTGCCAGGAGCTTTAAAATCACAGTACCAAAAAAGAGGGTAACCCTACCAAAGAACTTAGTTATTCCATGAAATCATAGTCCATATAAGCACCTAAACTGTCTGAAATATGTTAGTTATTTACTAGACTATTTAATCTACAATCTGTTGTATCCCTCTTCTAAATGTGCTCAGTTATAGAAACCTGTGTGTCTTCTACTGTTTGGCATCTGCACAATCTAATATTTGCTGAAGCACACAAACTATTTTCACTGTAATTACATGACCAAAAATGTCAACTGAACACTGATAATTAATCCAATATTAGATAGGGTAACATAAAATTAAAGGTCTAAAACCTAATACTTCAGGGCCCACATCATCACCTAAGTCACAGTGGTAGGAAGCAAATGTGTCTATTGGCATGATATTCCGTAACTTCCTCAGCTCTCTTTCTGGTGCTGCTGGTAGTAGGTGCTGTCTGAGATGGAGTATTGAAAGTGATGGAACACTTATCTGACCTGGAGTAGAAATTCTTTTGATCCTTTGTAAACTAGGCTTACAATGGGCATATTTCTACCTTATCATTGTTTCCTGATTTCTATTGAGATCACCAGGTTGAACAGTACAATTGGACAGAGTCCTAATACACATCCAGTGCAGTTGAGCTAAAAAAATACTTGTATGGGTACTTATGGAATGCTTACGCTGTAAATACAGCATTTGGTACTCACAGACATTGAAGTGCTACTCATTCCTCTTTGGCAATTAGGAAGCGCTTGAAAAGGTGCTTGACAATACCAGTTTAATCTTCATTTATCATGACTGACCAAATAGTGTGAAAGTTGTGTAAAGATGAAAAAAGCACTGAAAAGTGAGCAAAGATGAAGACCTCTGTTGTGGCCTCATTTTCTAGCTATATGGACAGCACTCACCAAACAACTCAAGGTCAAGTTTTCTTCTACCTTTTTCTCTTGCAGGAATTCATATACAGACACATACATCCCACAAGGCATATTCCTTGAACATAATGGTCTGTTTGGACCTTTATACTATATTATAAAAAAGACGGGACTCTTTGCAATTCAGACCCAATTCACAGTTCTACTTAGAATATACCTTTTCAGTCGTGATTTGTACAGCCATCAACTGTGTCAAGATGCAGATTTGAAAAACTATGGAGCATAAAAGCTAATGGTTTCCTCTCCCCCACAAAGTAGCCTCTAAAACTGTAGTAATTTTTTTGGTGTCTTTGTTTGCACGTGGCTGAGATTTTTAATTCAGGTTTTGAAGTGAGCAGAAAACAGATTTCTGAGTGTAAGTTACGTTGGCTGGTTGAAATGGGATGGTTTCTGCTAGCTATTAAGATAAGATCACAAAATTAAGGTTTTTTCCTATAAGATCAAGTCCAATTCCCTGCCATAGGCAAGAGGTTAAAGAGCTCAAACTAGCTCAATGAGGTGCTTATCCAGCCTCCTCTTGAACACCTCCAAGGATGGCGACTGCACCACCTTTGCCGGGAGTGTGTTCCAGGTTCTAGTTACCCTTATGGAGAAGAAGTTCCTCCTTATGTCCAGCCTAAATCTTCCCTCTATTAGTTTGTGATTCACTGTTGGCTCATATTCATCTTCTGGTCAATTGTGACCCCCAGGTCCCATTCAGATGCTGTGGGCTACCACCTGTCATATAGTTGTGGTGAAGGTTCTTTCTACTTAGATGAAGGACCCAGCACTTTTCCCAGCTGAACCTCACCTGATTCCAATCAGCCCATAAAACAAGTCTGTCAAGATCATCCTGGATCCTTACCCTATCATCTAGTGAGCCTACAGTTGTACTACTGGGCAGAGAAGAATGAAAGATTACTTGGCACAGAAAGATGGAATGTACCTCTCAGGCCTAGTGGTTAAGGCACGCTCCTGGAAGGATATGTGTATCAAATGCACAAATGGTCCTTGGAGTAGGAAGCAGAACCCAGACCTCCCTGTACTTCAGTGGGCACGTCTACATGAGACGCTACATTGCCATAACAACAAGCTATGTCACTGTAGCTCATTGCTCCAGTGACATAGTGCCAGAAGGAGCGAACTGTGATGCTGACACTATTGTGCAGTAGCATTGGAAACGACCTGTGTGGCATCAGGACTGCACGGTAACGTTGGAACTGTGCAGTAACTTCCTTAAGCAAGTACTAAATGACTGTGCAGTAACAACTGTGCAGTCCGGTGCATGTGTAGATGCACCTAGTTGGTCCTAACCACTAGTCTTGAGTCAGACTCCCTCTCGTGTTCTGTAGCAACTTCAACACAAGAGGAAGCAAGTGACTCCACCTTAGAGAAGCCTATAGTAGATTATTGATGTGGACACCGTACGGGGAGGTGGGAGATGTGGGTTTGAACCCCACTCAGGTTCATTCCTGCTCCAAGTGTTAGGCTTGGTATAAAAGAGAGACAGCACCTACACATCCTCCAGCCATTGTTTTAAACTTAGCAGCAGCTGTTGCTGTGTATTGAGTGAGGACTGGTCCTGGAAGTATATGGAATTGACCTCTTAGGGTATACAAGCAGGAAAATACTTAATTAATGACTTCTAGCATGAGGTAAGTTCCAGGCTGCCCAATTCTAAACTGCTCAGGTCTGACATGACTAAGATGTTCCTAAACATGCAAAGTTGAACTTTAGGCCCCGTTACACAAATTACAGGTAATCTGGTGGGTAGGCTATTGATAAAAGAGGCAAAAACTGGTCTACAGCCCAACCTTTTTTTAGTTTCATAGTTTCTAGGGTCGGAAGGGACCTGAGCAGATCATCAAATCCGACCCCCTGCCATGGCAGGAAAGAGTACTGGGGTCAAATGACCCCAGCAAGGTGTTCATCTAACCTCCTCTTAAAGACCCCCAGGGTAGGAG
>NW_017728886.1:143371099-143379411 GCF_001723895.1 Crocodylus porosus
ATGACCCCAGCAAGGTGTTCATCTAACCTCCTCTTAAAGACCCCCAGGGTAGGAGCCAGCACCACTTCTCTTGGAAGTTGGTTCCAGATCCTAGCCATCCTGACTGAAGTAGCGCCTCCTGATATCTAGCCTAAATCTATCCTCTGCCAGCTTGTGACCGTTATTTCTTGTCACTCCTGGAAGTATTTGGGGGAACACTCCTGAGTGTCACTCCTGGGAGTGCTCAGTTTTGCTTGCACCTTAAAACATTAAAACAAACATTTATTCCAAAGTCTATCTGGCTACCTGCAACAGCACAGCACAGATACTCACCAATACCAGCTAGGGAAACTGGAGAGGTGAAAGAAAGGTGGCATGCAGATTGACAGCAGGTCTTCCTCAATTTGCTGTGTTCTCCAAATTTCCTTCCAGAAAATATTTATAGATGGCTGGTTTTAATATTTTAATGCATGATCTCTGATTGGGTTTATTTAAAGGTTTATTTAAATTTCTTTGTTTAATTGAAACTGTTGGGACTGGACTGAACCAGATCTCTTGTGGACTTGGAAGGTGTTAATTTGTTTGGATGTATATCCTTGGGAAAGAGGGAGGATTTCTTATCTTCTTTCCTTCCCTATTCTGGAGTGCTGTTCCTATGTCTCTTTTACCTTACTTTATAGTCTTCTCTGACAGCTGTTTTTGTTTTTACAAACTATCTAAGCATTTTAATAAAAATATATCTATTATAGCAAAATGGCAACTAATACATTTGATTACACAATTACTTCTACTGCTATTTTAAAATAAAGTTATTATATAGTGTATATGGATCATTTAATGTATGGTCTTCCCTTATCTCCTTTCAGGCCTTTGTGCTTTGTTTAGTTGTATTTAATGGTTTCCTTTACTTGCTGACCAAGTTAGTTGTTACATCTGCAAAGGTTCATGCTACCGTTATTCAAAAACAGGCTTTGGGCTTTTTGCTTAGTAACACTTCTGCAGCTTAGCCTAGGCCCCTTAAAAATGGCCAAGGCTGACAACAGTATGTATGCAACTAGGTGGGAGTCTTAAGGATGAAATTTTTGAACTTATATGCCTAAATTTCCCCGAAGTCCCTTTATAGATTTGGGCCTGGGTGCTTTTGAAAATTTCATTCAGCTTTATGAAAGTTAAGCCATGAAAGAGTAAGCCCAAAACAAATTCTGAATTACAGTACATTTAAGATATACCAATAAATCTACAGAATATGACTTATAAAGATATTGCTGCCAATATAAAAGTTGAAGAATACATTGGAGAGAAAGTCCGTCCAAATTTTGTTGAACTTTATAACTTTGGAGAGGAATCTTATTTTTAAATAAATACACAAAAGGGATAGAGATTTTAGGACTATAGTAATACTGTGTGATAAGACAGCTGGAACAGTATCAACTGCAATCTTCCTTGACAGTGAAGGTCAGATTTATGAAAGATTATATTCCAGAACTCCTTTCTCCTGCCCACACACTCAATTCTGCTTGGGATAATTGGGTAAAATATATAGTACTAACATTTAGTTTGGGATTTACTTTATATTATCTTCAGCAGAAAGTATTGGCTAACAAACTCTCTTCTCAGGCCCAGAAAAGCAGGATGTTCTATTATTCATTTGGAGAAAGAACAACTTTATGGGACTTCTCTGTGACCATGTGAACAGGTAGTGTCAGAGTGACTTTATAATCATGGTAGTCCAGAAATTATGCAAGAAGCAAGGATTTCTCAGAGTTTTATCTTTTTTTGGACCAACTGCATAGTTGGTACAGAGTTAGACCCAACTATGCAGTTGTTCCAATAAAATATATTACCTTAAGAAATCCTTGCCTCCCATCTAAAAAGAAATCTTGTGAAGTGATTGTCTCCTACATGCATAGATTTTACAGAAATTAGGGGCCTCATGAGATCATTGGGTCCATCCCCCCCCCACCATAGATGGGAAGTCAGCTGGGATCAAGTGACCTCAGCAAGAAATAAATCCAGTTGTTTTTTGACAAAGTCCAGAGTAGGTGCTTGTACCACCTCTGCGGGGAGCTTGTTCCAGACCCTGGACACACGCACTGTAAAGAACTTTTTTGTCTAGTCTAAATCAGCCTTCCTGAAGTTTGTGGCTGTTAGACCTTGTTATCCGTTGAGGAGCTCCGTTGAACAGGTGTTCTCCCAGGTCCTGATATACCCCTCTTCTGAAATTGTAGGCTGCCACCCTGAGCCTTCTCTTCTCCAGACTGAAGAGTCCCAAATCCCTCAGCCGCTCCTCATAGGGCCTTTCCTCCAGGAAATATAGGCCTTGGAGTGGCTCTCCTCTGGACTCTCTCAAGCTTCTCCACATCTTTCCTGAAGCGGGGGGCCCAATACTGAATGCAGTACTCCAGCTGAAGTCTCACCAGGGCCAAGTAAAGCAGGAGGATGACTTTCCTGGTTTTGCTTGAGATGCATTGGTGGATGCACGCCAGAGTTTGGTTAGCTTTGCCCACCATGGCATCACATTGGTGGTTCATATTCATCTTGTGGTCAATCAAGACCCCCAAGTCCCTTTCGGCTGTGGTGCTAGCGAGCATAGCACTGCCAAACCTGCAAGGATGCTGGGGGTTCTTCCTACCAAGATGCAGCACCTTGCACTTTTCTGCATTGAAGTCCATCTGGTTTTCATTGGCCCACCTTGAGAATGTGTCCAAATCGGCCTATATTCCCAGGCTGTCCTGCAGTGTGACCATCCTCCCCCATAATTTGGTATTGTCCGTAAACTTGGCCAGTTCACATCTAACTCCCAAATCTAGATTGTTGATGAAAATGTTAAAGAGTACTGGCCCGAGTACCAAGCCCTGAGGGACTCCACTGGTAACCCTGCACCATGTTGGTTTGCTCCCTTCAACTAGTACTCTTTGGGTCCGACCCCGTAGCCAGTTACCTAGCCATTGGACTGTATGATGATCAAGGCCACAGTTCCCCAGCTTAACCATGAGGACATCCTGGGAAACTAGGTCAAAGGCCTTCCTGAAGTCCAGATATATGACATCCACATCATCTCTCTTGTCCTGGGCACATGTTATCTGGTCATAGAAGGAGATGAGGTTGGTCAGGCAAGACCTGCCAGTCACAAAGCCATGTTGGCTGGCATTGAGAAGCTTGTCTTCCATTAGTCTGGCATTGATGGATCCCTTGATAATTTTCTCCAGGATTTTTCCAGGGACAGATGTCAGACTGATTGAGCTATAGTTCCCCAGGTCATCCCTCCTCCCTTTCTTGTAGATAGGGACCATGTTGGCTCTTTTCCAGCCATCCGGGACCTCACCTGAGTCCCACGATTTTTCAAATATCCCTGCCAAGAGGGATGCAATAATGTCTGCCAGCTCTTTCAAGACCCTCAGGTGCATTCTGTCTGGACCTGCAGACTTGTGAATGGCCAACTTCTCAAGGTGTTCCCTCACCTGATCCCCATCGGTTTTGGGGGGGGGGGGTGCCTGTCACCCACTCCCAGATTGGTTAGTGTCATTCCTGGCAGTGTGATCCTCCTGGGAGGGTGAAAAACCAATGCAAAAAAAGTAATTTAGGAGATTGGCCTTTGCTTGGGCATCTGATGTCAGTTGCCCTTTCGGATCTTTCAGGGGCCCAATACTATCCTTGCTCTTTTTTCTACTCCCCACATATCTGAAGAAGGACATTCTGTTGTCCTTGATCCCTGAAGCTAGCCTAAGCTTGGTTTCTGCCTTGGCTTTTCTCGGCTGCTTTCTGCAGGAGCAGACGAGTGCAGAGTAATCCTTTTTGGTAATGCTTCCTGTTTTCCAACTGGTGTAGGCTACTCTTTCGAGCTTAATGAGATCCTTATTCAGCCACAGGGGCTTCTTTGCCCATTGACTGCATTTCTTGTGAGAAAGGATGGCTTTGCCCTGCACTTCAAGGATTATGCTTTTGAGCGATAACCATTCCTCATGTATTCCCTTTTCTGGGCGGGTATGGCCTCTGATTGCCTGACTGACAAATTCTCTCAGTTTGCAGAAGTCAGCCTTCCCAAAGTTAAGGATTTCTGTTTTACTGAGGGGTTTGCCTGCTCTTTCGTGAACTAAGAAGGTGACCAATTCATGGTCGCTGTTACCAAGCTTCCCCTCGATTCGCAGATCGCTCACCAGGTTGTCCCCTTTGGCCAGGACCAGATCCAGCAATGCTTCTCCTCTAGTTGGCCCATAGACCTCCTGGGTTAGGTAGAGATCATCGATGCACATGAGAAAGCTATGCAACCTGTCATATTTGGCTATGTGCTCATCCCAGGAGATATCAGAGAAGTTGAAATCCCCCATGACAGTCAAGGATCAGGAGCGCGCGGCTTCAACCAGTTCCCTACTGAATTCCTGATCTAGGACTTCCTCTTGGTGGGGGGGGAGGGGGTCTATAGTAGACTGCTACAAAAAAGTCACCCTCCCCATGTTCTCCTCATATCCTGACCCAGATCATCTCAAGATGCCCTTCCTGTTTTGGAAACTCAATCTGCAGGGAGGTGAGCTAATCTTTGATGTAGATAGCAACATACCCAGCCCTCTTCCCTACATGATCTCTCCTATACAAGGTGTAATCCTCTACTGCCACTGACCAATCATAGGTGGAGTCCCACCAGGTCTCTGTAATTCCTACAAAGTCATAGTTATTATCACATAGGAGAAGGACCAGTTCCTCATGCTTGTTTCCCAAGCTCCTGGAGTTTGTGTACAGGCAGTTAAGTCTGCCATGTGAAGCCCAATGCTTCCTTGAGGGGTTAAGAGGGACCTTTCCTTGGGCTGTCACCAGAGCAGGATCCCTTAGGCTGCCCAAGTTATTGGTATTACAGCCGACATGACCTGGGCTAGAACTGTTAGTAGACTGTCCGTCCCCCAGCGGTCTCATTTTAAAGCCCTGTCAAGAAGGTCAGCCATACCTAATACAAATAAAACATAGTGGAAAATGGTTTCCTGTCCTGGGGAGATTTTTAAACTGTTTCTTTTCCCCAATCAAAACAGAACATCAACATTTTGAAAATTTTTGCACACTAAAAATAATTTTAAAAAAAATCTATTCTGGTCAATTGGAATGTTTTGTTTAATGAATGTTAACTTTTTTTTCTTTTTTTTTGGTTCATTTTTTCACCTTCTGTCTCTCTCTCTTTAACTATATTACCTTAAAGTTCAAAACAAAAAGTAATTTTGAACCAAAAAGTAGATTTTTTCATTTAGGAAATATTGAGACACAATATTATGGCAATTTCAAAATGTTTTCAAATGGGAAATTTATCTTGATCCTTTTCTTTAATTTTTTTCTGGATTTTTCAACAAAAATTGTTTTAGTGAAAAATTGTCACCCAGTTCTGGTTAGAGATACCGAAAAATAAATTTTGTATAAATGGACAAATGGAGTTGAACACATACCCAACATACAAACCCTTCCCCAGTTTTTTGGGAAAGCTTGTTTTAATATCTAATTTCACATCTACAGTCTAACTCACAATTCTCTCAGGGCTGAGTTTGTGATATATTAAGAATTATATTAAGAATGACCTCAATGTTCTTTTTTTCCTCCTTCAGTCTGTTTTTTATTAAAAAGCAAATAGATTAAAACTTTTTAAGCCTTTTATTGTTCATTTAACTAAAAACATTTGCTAACTTCAGTTCCTATTATTCTCACCCTTGTCTTTTGCCTTTGCCCCACCAAATTGATTGTGCTTTTAATACCATCTTAAAGTATCTTCTCTTGATTTAGGTGTCAGTGGGCATGTCTACATGAACCATTTACTGCAGAGTAGGCTAACTAGTTCTGCAGTAAATGTCTTGGCATCTACACATGTAGGGCCTTTAGGCTGGAGTAAACTAATAAACTCCACAGCAGTGTCATATTTGTAAATACAAGTATGACCCTGCTGTGGAGATTTTTAGTCTGCAGCAATGCATGTATAGATGTTGATGGGGTTGTCTAGGGCATAAGGGTGCTTCAGTGTGGGAGCTGCCTACTTGCCAGCACCACACTGGAGCACACTGGTGTCCCAGTCAGCCATTCTGCAGCACATTGAGCTAGATCAGAGTAGCCCTGCTCTGGCAGGCTGATTTCTACCCCCCCATTCTCCTGCCAGCTGGGGCTATTCTGACCCAGCTCAATGTGCTGTGGTCCCAGGTGCACATAAATGCAGTGCCCAGGATCAATAGACTCTGGCGCTGTAAGTGCTGGAGTCTATTGCATCATATTAATATGCATGTGTAGACACGCCTGGTCTGTAGCCAGTGGGTCCACTCACAGTGCATAAATATCCTTGAGAGTCTGCAGGATCAGGCTTCTACACTGGAAACAAAGATGTCTTAATAGAGGTTTTGGTTTATATATATAACCCAATCTTTGATATCCTATCCTAACCTAGCCTTTCCTATTTTTTTAACTACATCATATCACCAAGATATAATTATCCTCACCGTAATAACCAGTAAAGTCTAAAACTTTGAAATATTCTGCACAGAAATATTTTTTTTATTCCTCTTTTGAAGTTTCATGTTATTCTTTAAAGGTCACAATCCAGGTCTGTTGTGAAGGCCAGTAGCAATATCACCTACTGTTTAAGCCCCAATCAAGTCCCCAGAATAGGGCTTTCTATCATTTAACCCTTGATCTGACTTCTAAGAGCGTGCACATTTTTTCAGACCAGCAGTCAATGCATATTTGAAAAGCTAATTATTATTTTTGTCCACATTACCTTTTTAACAGTCTTGAGAATGTGCAGTCTTGCAATCATCCTTTTTCTGTTTTACCACACCCCTTTGTTTGTTGTACCTAGTTATGGTAAACCTTAAAACTGGGGCCTAATCCTGCAAATGCATGGGCCCAAATCTGCAAAGTACTTAGGCACTTAAATCCCGTTGAAATGAAATTTCAGTCCATTAATCTGAATGGGAGTTAACAGTCTACATACCTTTTGTAGACCTTTCTCTTACTGTTATGTTCATTGAGGGTGATCATATTAATATTCACAATAACCATTGCATTTCTGGGGTCACATCCCTCAGGTTGGAAGCTCTTCAGATCAGAGCCATTCTTTCGGTTCTACAAAGTACTAATGTGCTCTTGATCACAGTGAAAACCTTGATCGCTATTCATTGTGATAATCAATAGTTTTTTTTTAAATGATTCATTTGTTGTCATTGCCTGGAAAAAACGTATAGTAGATTTCTCCTGCTATCAAAACTCAGCTTAATATTTCATTTCACAAAGAATATAGCAGACAAAAAAAAGCCGACCTTCTACTTGTTGCCTTGATAGGCAGAAGACATGAATAATGTTATTGATGTGCAAGCATAAAGAGCTGGAGGCTCGTAACTCTGTTTCTGTGTGATTAAAAACCTACACTAGGTACTGAGTGCCAATGGGCACAGGCTGTTTAGGATGTAAAGGAGTGGAAATGACAACTCTCCTTTTCTGGAGACACAAATGAGCCTACAGCTACTTGCACCTGCAAGTATCCCTTCACCCCCTCATCTTATAATGTCCCTTTCAATTACCTCTCAGGCCTGCCCTGCTTAATAGCTCATTATTTTTTCAGAGTCCTAGTATAACTTCTACTTCTTGATATTTTTTTTTACTTTTAGAAGCTTTAAATTATCTTTCTTACCAATGTTGCCCATTCCCTTTGAAGATGAATATTTTCCCCTGCCCCCTCTTGGTTTCAAGGTTGCTGAAATTAACATGGTATTTGAGTACCTGTCCTATTATCACTCCACGTTCAGAGCTCCCACTAGCTTTGCTGTCAGGCTGCAGATGAAGAATTGGTGGTCAATGGATCTTTAGTTTTGTTTAACAACCATATTTACTGAAAAATTAGATGAGTTTTTCCCCACAATCTGCATGGGGAAAAATCCCATATTCACACTTCATATTCGCATATGAAGTGGACAAGTGTTTGGGGCCAGAGTCAGACGCACAGAAACCTCCTGCCTCTGCCTCTCTTTTGCTTCTCCTCTGAAGCTTCTTCCCCGTAGCCCACCCCCTTTCCTTGTTTTTACTGTCTGGCGCAACTTAGCTCAGCTTGGGCTGGGATCTCTCCAGAGCAAAGAGCACATGGAAACTCCAGTAGTGCTGACATGGCTGCGTGACCAGGGAAGGGCTGGGTGGAAGAGACAGAGACTGGAGAAATAGTGGGGGAAAAGAGAGAGAAACTGGGAAGTTTGGGCAGAAGAAACTGAGGTTGCGGGGAGGGGAAGAGGCTGTGAGGAGATGGAGGTGGAAAAATGCAGGAGACAGGGGGCAGAAAGGCTGCAGGGGGAAGAAGTGTGTGGGGCAGAGGGCAAGGGGGCCAT
>NW_017728886.1:143379511-143405245 GCF_001723895.1 Crocodylus porosus
CTTTCCCTGCTGTAGCAGTGTGTGGGAGGATACTTAAGACAACCCTCCAATACTTAGAATCTATAGTTGGAACATTATAACCAATTTATACATTTTCCATATATAGAATCTAATTATTGTAGGGTCATCTTATAGTCAGGGTCATATTGTATTAAAGTAAATGTGGTACTTGTCCTTCCACCAGCATTATGACAATGCCAGCCTTTGCTGAGGTTTAATGCTGCAGTGGGTATGAATCATGCATGCATGCACTGAGGTCTCTTCAGCTGCCTGTACTCTCAGCAGGATTGGAGCGCCCATCAATTGGCTGAGTTGTAGTATCTCTGAAATCCAGATGTCTTCATTTCCAGTTGACCACTAGAAGCAGTCTCAGGACTGGATGAATGATATAGAAAGAAATTATGCACACCCCAGTCCTTGTTTACATTTTACTCTTGAGGAAAGAAGATCACCAGTAAAGCTTAAAACCATGAAAATTATGGAGAGAGATCAGTAATTTTATTGACACTGCCTCCTTTTGTTGATTTGTGCAAGTCACATATCTTCTCATTCCCTTTGCCCTTAACTAATTACTGTAAACAGGGAATAATAATGTTTATTTGTAAAGCACTTTGAAAATTAAAATCCCTAGCCTACATCTTGACACTGGCCTTAGAAACATAATCACTCTGTACATCAGAGTCACCTGATTGCACTTCATATAATTCCATTGTCTGGAATAAAAATAACTTAATCAGATCAGAAATTCTTGTGTATTTCCTCTCCTGCAGTGGTTTAGCTTTTACCTTAGATATATAGATCCTTATAAAATGCTTCCTGAAATCTCAAGCATCTTTTTATTTCCTTTTATTATTCTTTTTCCTAGATAAGGTAAGGTTGGTATCAAGAAGCACCAATTTCTACACATAACCCAGGTGTAGAAGTTACACTTACTGTGCAATAAGCATGCAGAAAGCACTCTACAGCTGTAACCAAACAGTCAGGATGCATAGAGCATTGTAAAAATGTCAAATCCCACTCTAAGATAACATAGATGGATGTGATATCAGACTTCAGTGCTGTAACTTAGAGCACTGTAAAAAACACCTGTACCAGGTCCTATCTTGACTCACATTAGGTCATCTTCAACCAGCAACTCATGGGGCTTTGTGCCCTTTTTCCCCTACCCCATCCCAGGACAACACTCTAGCCTTGGCCAGAGCTTATGTGGTCTGCCCAAGTGCTGACCCTGAGTTGACCCTGTCCCCAGGCTGCCAGTGACATGAGCCGGTGAAGCCCGTTTCCAATCCCCTGCTCCCCCATTCCCTCCAATCAGCTATGAGCCACTCTCTGGTATTATTGCTCACTGTACAGATTCTATCTACCCCACCTTGGCATTTTTAAAGGCTGCGGCTTTCAATTAAGTGCTGTGCTGTTTGCTGGGCACCACATGCACACAGGGGGCTGTCTAAGATGTTCATTTTGTACAGTGTTGTTTTGAAGCTTCCATATCTCAGTCTGCTCAGCTTGATCCATGCTTCTCTATCAAGGTCCTGCTCAATGAGGAGCTCGTTTGGTATTGGTATAAAACACTGCAGGAACTGGGTTCAGGCCAAATTACTCTGAACGATCATTTCATTTCCATTCACTGCAACAGACAAGGCTACAGTACCCACCCTATTGGGCTCTCTATGGGACCAGAAACCTGGCAGCAGGGGAGCAATTAGGGTGTATCTTCTTTTGTCACTTGGTCTAATGCCTTAGAGTGCATGGGATACATCTGTGTGTGTGTAGATTGTGCATCTGGTTATGAGTTTCTGCACACTGTTAAGTGCAGTGTTGAGCTTTTTAGTTTGAGAACTTCTGGACCGTACAGGAACACATTAATCTGCTGGGCCATATATAGGCATACCTCGTTTTATTGCGCTTCGCAGATATTGTGTTTTTACAAATCGAAGGTTCGTGGCAACCCTGCATCGAACAAGTCTATTGGCGCCATTTTTCCAACGGCGCCATTTTTTCAACAGCATTTGCTCACTTCACAATTAAGGTATGTACATTGGTTTTTTTAGACATAATGCTATTGCACACTTAATAGACTACAGTGTAGTGTAAACATAACTTTTATATGCACTGGGAAACCAAAAAATTCGTGTGACTCTCTTTATTGCGATATTCGCTTTATTGTGGTGGTCTGGAACCCAACCCGCAATATCTCCGAGGTATGCCTGTACCACTGTAAGTGCAATGCTTCTGAGAACTCTGAGGTTGGCACCCCATGTCATGCTACTAAATATCTTAAGGCAGCTACTAATGCAGAGACTTTACTGCTGACTTTCTGAATGTGAAATTTATAAGTGAGGGGATGATTTAATGTGACTCCTTGGTAAGTTGGGGTATGCTCATGGGGAAGACTGTGGTTGCCTACTCTGATAGTTAGCATGCTCTTGGCTCAACAACTGTCCAGGTGGAAGATTGACTATACTGATTTATTGATGGTCCCCACTGACTTTGTGCCTTTCAAACACACCCCCAACCCCTGCGCCACCAGCCTGGATATGCCTCCAGATACTGTTTGGCAAAGCACTTATGAGCACCACTACAGGTAAGGTGCAGCAGGAAATAGGAATTCTCCCTAGAACACCTCCTGCCCCACTACCACCACCACTCCCTTCATCCCTCTCCTCCTGAAGAACTGGAGAAGTCTCCTCTCTCCTGCCCTAGACACTTGGGTTCCCAGCCCTCCTGGCTCCCACAGCAGGGAGATGGAACCCAGGCATCTGGGTTCTCCTAGCTGCGTTATGGACCACAGGTGTTCCACAGTGTGGTTAGTGCTAGGTTGTGAGCAGTTGCAAGGCTTCTGGCTCCAGGCAGAGAAAGGGTCCAGGCAAAGGATTCACTCATAGGTCCCTTGAATTCTCCCTTGTCTGCAGACTCCACAGATGTATGTAGGCGGCCCAGGCACGGAACCCGAAGTGCTGGGTCCAAGATGGTCAGCTGTACACCTGCAGAGCACTGGAGACATGTGCATAGACAGCACCAATAAAATGACCAAATGGGACCCTTGATGTGGGGGGCTGGAATGGATAGGTTGACAACTGCTTGCACCAACAATGCCACAGCACTTGAACAAGCCACCTTGGCCTAGAAACACAATGTGAAAGTCCAAGAATAAGGTCTGCAGATGACGACCCATTGTCTGAAGAAAGTCACCCTTGCCACTACAGAGCTGAGATAGTCATAGCACCAGGATAAGTACTTTATGTAAAGTGTCAAAAAACTACTTCAGAACCAGCTATGACATCCCTGAGTAGTGTCAGTACAACCTCCTGCATGGAGACCATTGCCCTCCCAGACAGAAGTGGTGGGGCAGGCTGCCACCCAATTCCACCCCCCAGCATCGAGAGCCCCATCTCAGGGACTCCTCCCTGGGACAACATTTCTGAGAATCCTATGAAAGGTGTGTGGGGGGGGGTGGAGATGGATGGTGTCCATGGGGAACATCTCACACTGCATGTTGTTTGGGATATGCTGGGATATGGGGGAGCCTCAGAACAGGAAATATGATGTATGGGAGCCACTGATGTGTGGTCCAAGAACCCAGGAAGCTGTCCAGTGGGGCCTGCTCTTGGGACCACCACTGGGGAGGGTGGGGGGATGGAGGGACCAGGGTGCCTGAGACCTAATGCCAGGACTGGCATGGACTCAGCCAACCTTCCAGGGCCAACTCCCTACCCCTTGCTGTTGGTGGTTGCTGATGTAGGTACAAGATCCCAAAGAGGTTCTGGGACAATCCCAGAAGGGTTCAGGAGACTCAGAACAAAATATGGGGGGCAGGGTGACCCACCAACCAGCCCAATGGGCCAGGCCACTCCAAGCCTGGGTCCATTGTGGGGGTATAGCTAAGCCTCTGTGAGAATAAGCAGCCCCCGGGGCTTGGGTCCAAGTTCCAGAGCAGGCAACGCTCCATAGTTTGTATTTATTATGCACACACAAAGTTTGACAGCTGCAACATTTAATTACACAGAGGTGTGGCAGTTTCACATATGGCATTCCCCCTGCTGCTCCAAGATTTCGTGTTGGTTAAGCTGAGCCTCTGCTTTCTCAATGTTAACTGAAAAGAAGTTTCCAAATTCTGGAGTGGGCAACGTTCCAATTTTTGTTTAATAAACACACTAAAAGTTTGGCAGCTTCAATATTTGATTAAAACAAAGTGAGTCTCTTCCTCAGGCTGCATTGCCCTGCAGCCCCAGCGTGTGCCCCTGGTGGGCGGGTGGGGAAGGAGAGGGGAACGGGAACAGTGCCCAACCAGCCTGGGTAATGGGCAGCACTGCCTGTGATGCAAGGCCAGTGGAGCTTAGGGCTGCAGACCCATGGCCCCATGTCATAGAAGGGAGATAGAGGGGCCAAGGGAATACAGGCATCCAGTGCACATGCACATACACATAGAAGGAATATAGGCATCCAGGAAAACCCAGGCGTCTGGGACACGCATACACCCACACATACACAGAACCCAAGAATTTGGGACTCACACACAAGGTGCACTGTAAGTGCAGGGTGCACTTGGGTAGGCATGCACAGGATGACCAGCTGACAGCTTGTGGCCATGATGAGCTGCTGCTGCATCAGGTCAAAGTAAGCAGCCATGATGTCCCCACAAGCCAACCAGGGTTAGCTTGGCCTTTTGGCTCTGGTCAGGAGTCTTTGGAAGCCTGGGGAGGATGCAGGGCATGCTGGGAGGCATGTGGGAGCCCTCCTACCTGCTAGGCTCAGCCTGTGTAGATAGTTTCTGAGCCCCTCCCCGCCAAAGGCTAACATGTTTTGTTTCTTCCATACCTAACCTTGGGTACTTAAAATAAAGCTCAAAAGTTAGAGCAGTTCCACCTCCAGCTTCTTGAATGCCTATACTTAGCCATGAAGACTAATAAAATGCGCTTTGGGGGTTATCTTTATAAAGCTGCTGGATCATGTTTTGGTCATCTTACTTGTTCCAAGAAGTAAAGGCCTCATTAATCTTTGGCAATACAATCATCTTCTTGCACCGTCCAACAGCCTGAAGGTGCACACCACTTACATGACTTTGTGTTTCATCATTAGTAAGTGTAGATGGAAACAATGGATTAAAAAAAAATCCCAAATTAAACTTTTAAATTTTGTTTCTGCTACACTACAAAGGCAGAGATGTTTCCTGAGATAAATAACAGAAGACATTGTAACAAATTAATACAAATGAAGTCATTCCTGAGTGACTCCATCTGCTTTGGAAATGAGGCTCGGACTCTCAGAAATGTGGCCAAGATCCAGATAATTAGGCCTGACTCCAAATGAAGCCACACAGGTAACTTATAGCTTCATTAACTCTCTTTGGGAAGGCAGGCATCCAAAACCTAACCTTAATAGAGCAGCATATGATCCATTGACAATCTGTTTGATATTAAAAAATGAACTTTGTTTTTGCGATGTTACATGAATATTAGGTAAATAACATATGCAATGCAAAATAGGTTGGACCGAGACACATTTTAACATCTTGCATTGCATGCCAGTCACTGCATTTGGAGAACAAGGTTCATAATTGTTGTTTACAAAGTTTAATCAAAATACATTAATAATCTAGAAACCAGGCAGGGCGCATAAGGTGTCTGCAAGTGTCTTTTCTCTGTAATCAACAGGAGGATTATTAGGTAATAACAAATGTTATTCATCTTCATAATGGCTAAATGACAGCCTGCTTAAAAATAACAAATGACTACTCCTCATTGACTATTACAGGGTGAATATGACCTTCACGTATTTTAAGCAAACAAGTCCTCTTTTCAAAGACTTCCCCAGGTCTTTAATTGATAATGATGAGATGCTTTATCTTTGCTAAGGAACAAAAGAGTCAGTTATATGATTTTTTTTATACCCGAGGCATTTTATTGTTGCCTCCCTGTCAGAAGAGGAGCTAAGGTACAATACTGATTTTTCATAAATAATAAATTAATGTGTAATTAAAGTGGCTAGTGAGGTACATAATGAACTCCTGTGAGATGTTCTCCTTAAAGTTTACCAGTCTTTTTTCTAATTTTTTTCCAAGCTTCTTAGTGTTGTATGATGTTTTATCTCTCGTGAACTGGATGCTCAAGGTTTCAAGCCAGGGCTCTTCATACATTTTTTCCATGAAGGCCATGTTATGCTGCTTCGAAGATTGAAGCAAGTGCATCACTACATATACATGAGCACTCAAGTCCACTAGAATAAGGGCTAAACAGGTGTTGTTCAGTATGGCATATCTAGAGTCATTTTTCTTGACAGAACTTTGGTGGTAAGATATTTATGGCCTTTCAGTGTTTTGGGCTTTTTTTTTTACCTACAGCTGAAGCTGCCCTGATCCCTGCCAATGTCTGTTAGAGAAGGTCTGCCGTCTGAGACTACTCTTGCATGAAATGACAAGCAGTGAGATGTACCTGCTGCCGTCTTTGCGTGATGTACTCTTAACTTCCATTGACCAATTAGGGTAGCCCTTGGTGAAGATTCCCTGTACATACACCAAAGAGCAGAACAGCTACCATGCCTGCTTCAGCAATCTGAAAGATGATGAAAGTATTGCAGCTGCCAACTAGCTGCCTTGTTTCACTCACGTACTATGCAGCTTACACCCACAAGATCTAAGATTCACTGGAGATGCAAGGCTTTCTGTTGTCTCTTGTTTTCACAGCACTGAGGGTGTTGCCACAAACAAAATGTAAGCTTTCAGAAATCCATGAAAGAAGGTTGATACTAATATTCCAATTTATCACTTTATCAGTCTCAAACTCTTGTCTGGAGCAGACTAGGTTGCACAAGCTTTTTTTTAATTTGAATACAGCAATTTTTAATTATGCCCCGTAAAAAATAACTCAACATTAACATATGGGTTATTGTCCTCAGATAATTTTATATTAATTGCACCAGAGCTCAGTCCTGTGTAACACTTTTTTGTGGGGGGGAAAGGGAGAGTATAATAGAAAAACAGTAGGGCAAACTCATTCTAGTCTGGGTCCAATTTCCTACAAATCAGCATGAGGGCATTCATCACAGACCTGTCTTTATTCAGGCACAAAATGAAGGTATCGATTTTTTTTTTACATGGTTATCAAACCATCTTCATAAATCAGTTAACAGCTTAGCAAACAATGTCACAAACAAAAGTAAATGCATTGTGATCACATGAGAGAAAGCAAAAACATGTTTGACTTTTACCTGGTTTGCAATTATGCCCAGAAAATAAAAGGAGACAAAATAATATTTTATTATTATTATTTATTAAAAAAGAAAATAAATGACTATCTCCTCTCTTTGACAAATAATATTCACATAAAAAGCAATGTAAGCTATGCAGTAGTGGTAGGTTGCTTTTGGTAAGATTTTAAGGCACATTGTTTAAGTTAAGTAGACAGTAAAGGTAGGCGATTGATGTTCTAAAGGATTGTTGGGTCAAAGGATAAGTACTATTCACTGTGCAACGAACATAAAAAGTAGCAATTATGCCTTCAGCCTTATAGGCATGATGTATTAAAGTATCAGCTTTACCTCCTTTAATGACATCATATGCCTGTTTGTACCAGTTTTGAGAAAATCAGATGGATATGGAGCAGCAGAGTGAAGGGGAGCACTGTTGTCTTAAGACATTTCACAATTTTTTTCCTCCCAAGCCACCCCTCCCCAGCAATATTCACTATCAAAGAAGTTATGGGAACATTTTGAGTTTACATCATTTCTTGCTGATGTCCTGATTCTATGCGCATTTATGTCTTTTGGGAGATTACTCAAATTATGGATGTGTTTTTAATGCAAATGCTCAGCCTTCCTGAAGAAAGGAGTGAATTAGAAAGTGGCAGGTTATACTGAGTAGAAGCCTGCTTTCCTAACATTTACCCACTGCAGAATTCCATTCATTTTCATAAGTGGGTATCAGGGCAAAATTAATGCTAATCATTTCCCAGTATATTATTTGTCTGGTGCATGACAATAACACTAAGAGATCAGGAATATCACCAACCTCAGGATCTGGAGCTGATGTCTTTGTGTTAGAGACCTAACAAGCTGGATTAATTTATGGAGATAACTATTATGATTTAAAAATCCACACTAGACCTAGCTGGTCGCTTTGCTGGTGATCAGGGTCAGTGTCTCTTCCAATGATTTGTTTTAAGGCCTGTTTATCTCCAACATGCTGTGGAAAAATGTCTGGAATGACTTTCAAGTCAAGAGTGGCAATAGATTAATCCTTGAGATAAGTAAAAGTTTTATTTCAAAACAAGAAATCAAAGTTAAGGTTATAAAAATTATTACAGGAAAGCCTTCCGAAGTTTGAGATGCCAGGTATATCTGTGTAAGTTTACTTATTTAATAATCTTGACATTTTCAAATAGGTTGTTCATGTACATCAGAATGAGAAAGTAGGTGGAAACTATGAGGACCATGAGAAAGTAGGTGGGAACTACAGGTTCATATCTTGGCCTCATCCAGCTGCACAGCGACATTGTGACTTGCTTTACTTGTCTGTGTAGAAGAGTAAAGGCATATGATTCTCCTCCCTAACCATGACTAATTATATACAGTGTAGGAGTACATGAGGGGAAATGAGCAAAGCAGCCTCAGCAGGTTATGTTCTCCACCCTCAATAGATGGACTCTTTGTTTCACCACTGCACATGTGAGCCTGCCAGTAGGGCTGGACAAGATGGCACCGTTCTGTTTCGACTTGCATTTTGATGGAACAGCATTTTGTTTCAAATTTTGTTTCGATTTGAAACTGCTGTTCGGTTTTATTTCACCTATAGCCTATGGGTGAAACCCATAGGATGTTTTGCCCATAGACTGTAATGGGGATGCTTGAAATAGCCTATAACTTTGTCATTTCCAGCCTGATATGGATGAAACGTGCAGAAATGGTAGCCCCTTTTGAAGTCATGAAGCCTGCCAAGTTTCAAGGAGATAGGTACAGGGGGTCAGGAAAACTGCACCTCAAAGTCTTGAAAGCAAAACTCATGTCACATGTATGTGTTAAGCTACCGCAGGGTCAAAACAACAGGTATGCTAGCCCCTGCTGAGGCCACAAGCCCTGCCAGCTGTCAAGGAGATCGAAGCAGGGGGTTCTGGGGCCCTGCACCTCTGGCTACTGACAAGCAAAACTCATGACATGGATGCATGTGGGACTGTGTCCATCTTGGGGCACAAGGGGGTAAAAACTGCAGGCCTGTTAGGCCCTGCAGTGGCCATGAAACCTGCCAACTGTCAAGGAGATCGGTGCAGGGGGAGTCTGGGTTCTGGGGCCCTGCATCCCTAGCTGCTGACAGGCAAAACTGAAACACGCAGCTCAGTAACTGACACCAAGGCAGAAAGCAGGGCAGTTCAAACAATGCTGCCTTTTATGCAGTTTTTCCATCCCTCCCCCAGAGCACTGGGATTGGAAGGGACCTCAGGGAAGGGTGACAGTCACTGGCCAGCAACACAGTCAATAATGAGAAGACTCCTTCCCCACTCTTCTCCCTCCCTCTCCTGACTTTAGTTTCTGTTACCCTGCAGGCAAGCCCAGCTTGAGCTTTGAAACTCAAAACGTTTCGAAAATTTCAAAACATTTTGACTTGCCTCGTTTTGTTTCGAGGCTGTTTCAAAGCTCTCTGTTTCATTTTGATTTCGCTATTTCAAGCCCGAAATGACTTGAAACAAAACTGCCAGTGAAATTTCATACAGCCCTACCGGCCAGGGATGGGGATATAATCTACACAAGGAAAGAATATTCATGTGTAGGTGGCACAGATTTATTCGTATCCTGTCCCTGGAACAAGCCAGGAGGACAAAAAACAAGTAGTCTCTCTGTGAGTCACAGATTGGCCCCTAGTCTGTGTCTGCTTTGCTCCAGGATAGTGAAAAAGTCAATTTTTCTTGTCCTAACATTTTGGTGTACTGTGGCTGAGGAGCCCCAAGTTCTGTCCCGTCCCATCCCATCCACCCCTCCTGCTGCCCAAAGTAACTGCATTTTGGTAAGGAATGACACTTCATGTGCTGTAATCTCAAAGTCAGTTTGTAAAGCCTGCTACAGCAGTAGGAAACTGGGAAATGACACTACATATATCAGTCAGCTATCAATATTATCCTTGTTGCTTAACTGTGTAACTTTCAAAGGAAAGTCCCATGCAGAGGTTTCCATTTAGATGTATGAAAGCATTGACTAATTGTTAATATCACAGATGAATTTAATCCTTGGAGGTCCTGAACATTTGCAATTCTACCAGAGCTCCAGTTGAGATCCCTATAGTATTTTGTCCACTCTTTATAAAGAAAAGCTGGAACGTTTCTCTTCCCCTATTTAGGCTGCTGGGATGCATCTAAGATTATATATTAGGCAAAGAGATTGTAGTCAGATCTAAAGGCAAATACTACTGGGTTAAATTCTTATCTCTGACTAGGGCAGCCAAATACTTTTTGGAAGTCACTAAGGAAAAAGATTCAGAAAAAAATGTAACCAACTAACTGGAATCTCAATAAAGTCTGAAGAGTAAGATGCATATGTATGAGCTATGCTTTCACTATAATAATGCAATTTTCATCATTCATAACTTTAACAGGATTATTTCAAACAACAGAAAATATATAAAGCTTATCAAGAGATTGCCAGCCTCTAGGCCCTAGAGTCTAGGGCCAAATCTTACTGGTACTAGGTGGTCCTCTTGTACTTTTTCAGTCCTAAGGGATCAATCTTTGAAGAGGGGCTACAGCAGGGTGGGCAAAATGCGGCCCGCGGAGCGGATGCGGCCCACCAAGCCATTCTCTCCAGCGCAGGGGGCCCCTAAAAAATTTAGAAAATTAATATTAATCTGCCCTGGGCTGCCTGTCATGCAGCCCTCAATGGCTTCCCAAAACTCAGTAAGCAGCTTTCTGCCCAAAATAATTGCCCGCCCCTGGGCTACAGGAATACTGTCTCTCCTTCTTTCTTTTGATACATGGTTTCAGCATTAATTCATGCACAATAGCTTTGGGAGCCATACATTTTATACACAGAGGTATTTGGTGTTTTTAAAAGAAGAGAACATATCAGTCCTTACCAGTATGAATATGAAATATAAAACATAATAGTAAGGATTTCATTTACGACCAAAGTTCCTAGAATTAACCAATGCAAGATAACTACGATAGTCGGAAACCATATGGAGACGTACCTATTGAAAAGTGTTTTTTTAAAACAAAGTAAGAAAAGTATTACAACAGATATTAGGCATACCAGCACCTACCATACCAGTTTCATTAATACTGTACCGGCAGGGCTTCAATTATGCAAACAGAATTTTTGTGTCTGGTCAACACGGTTCCAGTGTCCATATGAAAATCAGATAAATGCCTACATTTTTTTATTTACATCTACCATTAAAAGCCATTTTGAAAGATTTGGCCCAAACGCTACATTTCTTATTCTTTGTGGTGAGTCTCCTTCTAACGTACTCCTCATTTCCATAGATTGCAGCCACCAGGGTAAAGGCAGGTGTAACAACTTTCCACAAAATTGGCTTCAAAAGCTGAAGTGCAAGATACAACCTATAGCTTAGTACCATGTGAATCTATAACAACTGACAACCCAATGAATAAAAAGATCTTGTGAATTTTCAAGAGACCTTTATTAAGCACAAATGGGGTATAGTCTGAACAACTGTTGGAGGAGTTAAGAAAGACAACTATTCTATATAACACAGATGATTAAAACCAACACATGATTAGACTTATCCTAGGGAAACAGGCAGCATTTCCTGAGGCTGGGTACAAATATTGGGGGAGGTTAGATCTAGTTAAAAATGGCCACTTGATCTAAGGTAAGTTGGGAAGGGGAGGGGTAGAAGGGAGGTTGGAGAATGGGGCACAAGCAGGCTTCAGGAGGGTGGGGGGTCCACAGGAGATGGAAGGGGCAGGAAGACCCTGCAGAGGGTTTGTTGGGACCAGGAGAGCTTGCAGAGTCCACAAGAGGGCTTGAGGGATGGGGTGCTCTCTCCTCCCTCCCCCACCCCAACCAGGGGCTAATTTTAGCCCCACAACCACCCCTGGTAAACATACTGCTCTCCCTCTCAGCCCTCCCCCCACGGATCCCACCTCCTGGCATTGGTGAACACTGATAAAACCAGCGTAGGGAGCCACTTGCAGGATGAGGGGTTTGTTCATTGATCAGGGTGGCCATTTTTAAACAGGTCTAACCTTCCTGGAACTTCTGTACATTTAGATTAGCTTCACGAGGGGTCTAAGTGTAAAGTCTGTACCTAGATGAACTAAGTTAGATCAGGTGGTCATTTGTTATGTGATCTAACCTCCCCAAATGTCTGTATGCATCCATAAAGAAATAACTTGCCTGTTTATATTTGAAATTGTAGCCTGTTATGTCAAAGTACTATAGCTGGTGTATGGACCCTGTCTGTGGACTGTTACACCTTTTGTCTCTAAAAGATTCTGGCTGCCTCTGGAAGGTGGCTGCCTCTGGAGGGTAGCCCTTTATAGGCCCTAAATGAGATGTGATCCTCTAATGTTTGTATGTGTATTGATTTAGAATTAAAAGAAATTCAAAACATTGACATTTTTCATGAATGCATAGGTCCATCCAAGCCTAACAGTCCATAGAAACAAGTAGTATCTGTAAGCCACCAACAGAGAAGTGATGGGGCTAGCAGGCATATCAGGCTGCCTTTGCTGCTTACAGATGTTAACCCCCCTCCCCACCCCAAAAAAAGCAAAACAAAACAACTGTGCTTTACAGAGAGAAGCAGCACGTTAGTTCGACCTGGCCCACAGCATCTGTATAGATCCAATGCTTAATTGGGGCTTTTTGGTGCTTTTATCTAAAGCTCTTGGATAAAAGCACCAAAAAGCCCCACTAAAGCATCTGGTCTATACAAAAGTTGGACAAGTTGGGTCCAACTAATGCAATGCTTTTTCTGGTCACATGCTGGGCTTGGCACGGGAGCATGCTGAGTTTAAAGGAAAGCACTAGTTACCTTATTTTAATTCTGTAAGTAGCCCAAGTGTCCATTTACAGTTGAATCAACTGGGAGCAGCTTTTGGCATAAATCCAGTTCAAGTCCTGAACTCATGGTTCTAGAATCACAATAAAATATCTTTACCACTTGGGTGTGGTTCCTCCCAAAATTTTCCATGAAGCATACATTTCAGTTATAGCTCTGCTTAACATATAGCACCCATTAAAATCTATTATCTCACGGTTTTATTTAATTAGAATGGGACTCTAGTCTCCAGGGCTGATAACGAAGGTCACCAGCCCACAGAGGAGTGTTGTAGTCTCCCCTTACCCCTTACCTTCAACTGGAATCAGAGTCTTCTCAGAATGTAAGACCACTTAGCACAATGTCTCCACTTATTTGTACCCATTTGATTATAATGAAAAAAATCCCACTTAATAACTATTGGAATTGTGAGAATCCTTTCACTCTGCCGTAGGGATTTATCTTTGATGTGAATATAATGACCCAAGCTGCTTAAACTCTGAGTGCTTATCTTAAGCTTCAGATACATGGCATTTGATCAAGCTCCTGCTAAAATATTTTTATACACTGTTTACTTATAAAATATCATGGTATACTACACATTACATCAATATTTGGTTTTAAATAGCCATTTTTCTCATTCTCATTTCATAGAGGACTGGAAGAACAGCTCAGGAGATGGAAATTTGGATCTCTGAGTTCAGGCGTATATACATTTATTCCAAAATAATAACTAAAACCTGTTCTCTTTGAGTGGCTTTCATAACATGAACAGTAGTTTCAGCCTATCTGTACCACTAATAATGTCATTCTTCATTAAGAAAATGAAGAACCCTTACCTTTAATCATTCTTTATGTAAGTCTTAAAGGCCAAAAACTCATTGGATGCAGAAGCGGAAGCAAAGTAAGGTGCTCTGAAATAGAGATAAAGACAGTGTGAAGAACACTGCAATGTTACTGCTTATGGGTTGCTTCTTCCCGTCAGGAAAGAGAGAACAGAAGTTTCCTGTGTTTTCCATCAAGGATCTTTTCATAAGTTCTACATTCATTTTTGAGGGCATAGAAAATGAAAGGATTGTTTGCACTATTTAGTTAAGATTGTGTCGGCATTTCTATTATAAGCACCAGCAAGCCATAAAATTTTAATCTGGACTAAAAGTTAGCATAAAAGGTGCCTAATAAACAAGCAGGAAGGCTGCTCTGGTGCACTGTAATAATAACGCATTGGAGTAGACTTGATTAATCATGGTAATTACCATGCTCCAGCAGCTTCCATGTCTCATGTATCAGCATCCCCAACCTTAAAAATGGCGGCGGGGGTGCTTTATCTAAAGTTTGTCAAAGGAGCTTTAAATAAAGTGCCCCCACCACCATTTTTAAGCATAGGTATGCTGATGTACAAGATACTCCAGGCACTTTAATTAGACTAGCTCTCAAAGCTGCTCTAAATAAAGTGCCCTCCACATCCCATTCCCGGAGCATGTATATAAACTCCCAGAGGTTCTTAGCCCTGAAGTGTATTTCAAACTGTATTAAAAATATGTTAGGCCACTTATAATTTAAAATATTCAAGGTTAAATAATAATAAAAACCCTATCAACTACATAAGGAATGTGAACAAGAAACAGTCTGCCAAATATTTTCTGGTATAAAAACATATTCCTATGTCAGTGCATCAAATGAGGAAGCTTTGACACGTCCTTCTGAGTAAGTCTGAGAACACTTGAGAGGTTCTTGTTTCTTGAACTGTTGCAAATATGCTATCAGCAGGTCCTAGAGACAGACCAGAGAGAGCTTTAAAAATGTGAATGATAATGTCTTGAAATCACTGCAGAACTATACTGCCATGAAGGAAAAATATGTAGATTTGGCTTACTCCCAATAGGAAGATGAGCCGCTTAGCTGTGTGCAGTTTGAAGACATTAAATTTGCCTAGTGGGAAGACCAGTTAAAGTAGAATTACAGCAGTTTAAGCATGAAAAATAAGAGTATGTTGAATATCAGCACTCTCAATTCTCAAGCACGTATTTTGAAACTTTACACTTGCTGTACTTTTCAGATGAAAAAATATGGGTTTTTTTCGAAACATTATTTCAATTGATTTCAGGAATAAGTAATTATTTTAATTTGAGCAGAATAAAGGCACAACATTATTGTCTTTTTAGTTGTTTACCTTCTTAAGGACCTAATTAGATGAGAGGAGGAGTGAACCTTTGCTCCATAAAATTCATCAGATAAAAAGATCTGTACCTAGGATTTTAAGGACCTGATCCAAAACATCACTAAAGTCAATTGGAATCTGGCCTGAAACAGTTTTGGATCAGATGCCTCAGGAAAGATTAGGCTACCAAGAATACTGTATATTCTTCCTATACTGCAAATTTGTATATTAAGCAAGAAAATAATTCTCATCTGTAGATCTGCAAAGAATAAGAAAAAATGCTAGAAAATGTACTTCAGGAAGTAATACTGCATTTGCGGGAAAATGGACTGGACTATCTAATATATCTTTTCAGCTCTAAATTCAATGCAACTAAATTGCAGCTAAAGATAATTCCAGGAATATGGGCTATTGACAAAAGAGTTAAAGTTAAATGCAGGAGTTTCATTTACAGTTTCCAAAGATCATAAGATCTTGAGTAACAATTGATATTCCAGAGTTAAAGGTCCAAATTGAATGGCTGTGTTGGATGAAATAATCCTCAGAGGAGGCCCTTGGTAGTAAGCAAAATATAGAAAGGGACTTCATCAGGTTTTGTCTTCTGTCAGCACTTGATTCTTTCAGCAACCTTCCTTCCCACCCTGTCTCCCCCTCCCTAGCATTTGTTCATATATTAGTGCAGAATGTCCCAAACTGGAGGGAATTATGCCAATTCATACTAGCCAAGAGTTTAGCCCACGAATGAATATATTCTCGGAATGGAAAAAAATAATTTCTATATTGCCTTTATTTCTATAAAGAAATACTATTTCCCACTTTCAGGGTGTTATTCTTATTTCCTGAAGCTCACAGAAGTAAATTTATTGCCACATGGGCAACTGGTGCCTCCTGGCTCTGGAGGGGCACCAACGGCAAATCACTTATGGGGGATCCCCCAGCACTAGAAGTCTTGCCAGAAAAACTCCCCACACCCTGGCCAGCGAGGGCCAATTTTAGGGAAGGCATCACCTATGTATTGCCATAACATCTAGGAGACCCAGTCACAGATGAAGACCTGACTGCAGTAAGCACTTTTCCCCACAGAAGATCAAAAGGTGATTACTGTTCCAGAGCTTAGTTTAGTATAAGTCTTGCAGCAAGAGGTGGATGCCGATGAATATGAGAAGCACAAGAAGACAATGGCTAGGTACAGACATTCAGAAAGTTCGAGGCAGAATTGATCTAAGTTAGGAAGTTTTCGGTAAGTGATGTAGTTTAAGAGATAATAAGTAAGTACAATCAATAGAAACAGTAGGCAGTGATCTCAGCAGACCAGCAACCTAACCATGGTCAAGTTTAAGACAAACTGCATCCAGGCAAAAGGGAGTCTGAAGGGGGAAAATGAGGCAACTTCGAAAGTGTTTACAGGGAGCTCCTTCTCCCAAGCATGAAAATCAGCATGGGAGAAAGCATAGAAGTATGTGTTTGCTTATTTAACAAGTGGGCCATCACAGACTGAGGCAAGAGTCAACTTCTCAGTGCTGAGTGAGAGATGTAGGTACAATGATATACTTCTTTCCCCACATTGGAGCATCTATGCTAATATTTTATATAGTCTGTGTCTCCTGCATAGTGGGTTGGAGAAAGACCCCTGGCTATGTCATACCCTTTGGCTCGCTGGAGCTTAAGTCTCTTGACAATATGTAAACCCTATGTATAAATATTTAAGTAAACCTTTTAAATAAGACGCTAAAATTTAACACTCTTAACCTTCTTGGTCTGCAGAGACACACATATATATATCACCCCTGAGACTCCTATGTTTTTAATGTGGTGGGGGTAAAGCATAATAATCTACAGTCTTGCTGATTTAAGATAATGAAGAGCACAATAGTGTTAGAGTGTATTTGAGTTTTAGTGCTCCCTGCCATAGAATTCAAAACCCTTAGGATCTCTCCCTGTTCAAGGGCAATCTGACTTTCCAAAAGGCCAGTTCTCTCACTTAGGGCTCAGACAGAAGTGACAATGTTTGCCATATCTGGCCACAGAAAGCAGTGTATAGCTGTGACCAAACAAGTGCTTAGCAGCAGACTGCTTCAAAAATAACTGATTGGGTAAAGATGCTTCAAAATGTACCACCCTCTATGACTTGCATCTGAGCTGCCTGCCAGCCTGTCATTGTTTTCCCAATGGGAGCGCAGAAAGGGAGCAGAAGGAACTCGGTCTGGGTTTTTTTCAGCCCCTGCTGAAGGGCAGGGCAGATGTACTGGAGCCTCCCTGTGGTGGGGGTGCTCCAATTCATCCACCCCACCCTCCAGCACTGGCTGGGGAGCCCCTCGAATGAGCTCCATCTGCTCCCTTCCCTCCCTCCCCTTTCTGAAAATAGTGCAGGCTTGCAGAGGCTATTGCCAGGGAAAATCAGCAACAGCAGCCAGCAGCTGGATTTGCTTTCCTCCTAGAACCAACAGTGAACTTCTGTTTGGTCCAGGGGATTGTTGCAACTCAGAATGCTTCCTGCAAATTGTTCTCAGCTACAGAGGGGAACTGAACTTCTATCTGCACCCTTAATCTAACTAATGTTAAGATAGAGATATTCTTAGTATGGAGTGAGATACAAGGTCTGTGTCCTTCCCTATATGCTCCAAGGTTTTCAGTCTTCATGTTTGTGAAGATTTTATTGTTCATAAGAATCTGATTTAGCAGCTTTTAGCTCAAGGACCCTGGCATGGGCATCTCATCACTTAATAGTGATGAGTGTTTATAGTGGCCTGATTCAGCATGGACATTGGCCACGTCAGTAGGATTTCACCAACCTCAAAAGTAACATTTGCTTTATACAAGACTGGGAAAACAGAGAGGAGGAGTCCAGCGAAGAAACTGGCTATTTCCCTTCAGGTGGGCTGGAGAGAATGTTGCTTTATATTAGGGGTGTCAACCTCACATTGGGCCCCAGGCAAAATCTGGACTGCAGAAGCTTCACGGGGTGACAGCAATGAGGCAAGTGACTGCAGACCAAGCAGCTATTTGCCATGGTACTAGCACACAACTGGTGGGCCAAGTGGCTGCAGAGCCCTTTGCTCATCCCCCGCTGCCACTGAGGGTCATGCCCACCCACCACTGCCCACACTTCCAAACTCTGTGGCTCACAGGTTACCCAATGGGCTGGATGGAGTGGCTCCATGAAATAGAGCCACTAGCCATGCTTGATACCCCTGCTTTAAATGAGTGCATGCTTTGGAGCATGGAGTATTTCCATAGTTTACCCTGCTGGGGCTTGTGTGGAGGCAGTATGTCCCTCTCCCACTTGAGAGAGGTGGACTTTTGTGTGGCTGCATGATTGCTGGGGTTGACAGTGCTGTGGCAGAGACAGACTAGAGAGGGCATAGTTAAAATGTAGCTGGCCAGATGCTAAGACAAAGACTCCTGGGGGTGTTTCTAATCTGTGGATTAGGCATGGAGGGAAGGGAAGAACCTTTAACATTCAGTCGCCACAGGATTTCACTGCAAAGGACCACCCTGCTGTGGGGCTGTGATGTTCAGGGCTGGGCTTCAGACAGAGAGTTTGGCAGGATGCTATGAAGTTCTTGTTTTGATGCATGGCCAGTTAGAACCAGAAACAGAATAAAGCTAATCCCCTTGCAAGCACTAAACAGTCACTGAGTACCTTACAATACCAGGAATCACAAGAAATGTAAAAATTACCCTGAGTGGGCAGTTAAGTGCCTCAGCACAGCTGGAGTTCTCTGGAAGCATGGAATAAAACTAGAAGAAATTCAAATGGCACTTGGCTCCCAGCTCAACCTTTGTATCTAGAGTAAAATAGAAGACATTGAGAAGGTAGCCTTATTTTTGACAGTGGCTGGTTTTCAGGCATGACATTTTGTTCTGAAATGTCTGAAAAACTGAAAACAAGAATACCTGAACTGTTAGAAACTAATGTAAAAGTCACCGGGGATTTGCAGAGGTATGAAGAGACAGATAATGCAAAGCAAAAACAAAACAAAACAAAAAACAAAAAGAAAAAGAAATCAATATGATTTGGGGTCCCAGAAGCCATCACCACTTCATGAGAGTGACACTGGGCGTATCAACAGGGATGGCAGATAGCTATGGTATCACAAGAGCTAGGCCTACAAGCCATATGAGATTGCAATCGTAGACAGACACACATTACAGAGGAATAATCAGCACCTTCTCCAAATCCCAAAGGGAAGGAGGAGAGTGGGGGCAATGAGTCAACCATTTGGCCTGAGAAGGTTTCAGTCCCCAGGACCTAAAACACATGGGCATACTGCCTCCTGAAATAAATGGTGCTGACAATCCAGGAGAACACTGCAGGTTTGAGCAGTAGTTCAGAGTAACTCATAGATGGAATAAAGACTGTAACTTTAGCTGTAAAGTTGGTTATGAGTTTTTAACTGTATGTTATATTAATAGGTTTTTTTAATAAAAACATTTTGGCTAGAAAAATGTGGAATCAGGGACTCTGCTTTTAAAGGACTAAGCTTCTCAGACAGTGCATGTGTGATATAACTCTTCTTGTTATGCACAGAGCAGTTGGAGCAGGACACAGAGTACACAGGCTTCTGGGAAGAACCTTATGTACTGAATTGATCACTGAGCCTCACACCCTGTTTCAGTGTGGCAAAGCCAGAGCGTTCTGTACCTACAGAAGGGGAGCGAGGAAGCAGATGCTGGGACACCAACATGACTGTTGTGATAAATGTGATTTATTTTGATGTACATGCATTTATTTTTAAATAGGCAGTATTCAAAATAGGTGGTTATGGAGGCTACAGACTTCAGACAGCATAAAATCTGCCTTCTGAGAGTGTAAAGAATAAAATCAGTACATATGTATCCCATAGACTTTAAGGAGAATAGACATTAATCAAAAATCAAGAGGAGATGAGCTGCCTTGATTGAGACTAGATGCAGAATTCACAAGTGGAAAAGACCAAGGAGCACGACTTCAGTTTAGCAAGAGCTAATTCAGAGGGCATGTTATTAAAGACACTGCCTCTCATACACAGATCACACATACTCTGCGAGGTCGCCATTACATCAGCGGATAATACAGGCAAAGATGAGGAATTTACTCTGGGTTCTCTAACTTAATCTGTCAGCAGGTGGAAAAAGAAGTCAAATGTACAGACTGATCTGTCTGACTACAATACCAAATTCCAGGTTCAATGATGGAAAGGTCAGGATGAAGACCTATGTATTTGCAAGGTAAGAGAAAATTAATGATGGGGAAGTGATGATCCAAGAGTGCAAATTATGTGAAACAAGATGATGAAGAATGTGACCCTTTCACCCATCCAGCTGTGGTGAGATTCAGTCAGGGGAGGAAAAGGAACCTGGGTTTTCTGACATATGAAATACATGGTTATAAGATGAAGCTCTGGGGCACAACAAATCCTTTCAGAGTTACATTCGCTAACACATTGCCCTCCGGTACCTGGTTTGCCTGGGGAGCTGTAGTTCTTCTACAATCCTTTTTTTTGCAAAACACAGGGTCAGCTATTGTTCCTCATTTAAGGTGATATAAATCTGAAGTAACCCTACTGACTTCTGTGATTTAACCTAGAGTCACACCAGCGTAACTAATAGCAACGTACAGCCCTTTTGTTCCATTTTGTTTTATTTTTGCTTGTAGGAGTTTGTAGGAACAGGAGCAAGTAGAAACAGTTTCTGTACTGTACAATTCCTAATATCTTCAGAAGGCCCCAACTGAAAGCATTAAAGGTGCAGATCCCAATTGTAGACTATTCTAATTTACTTCTTATACCAGACCCATTACCATGGTATCTGCAACTTCCAGAAGTACGTTTGGTGAGGTGACCAGCCTCTGTAGCTGCTGACTCTCCCTTTCTCTTACCAGAGGGAGTATTTTCTTGAATTTTTATGTGCTATTTTTATGTTGTATCTCTTGTGCTACGCTTTTATAACAGCATTGCAATTGAAGAAGTATTATCTAGATTTGGGAGGCAAAGTGATGAAGTTAGACCCTGAAAGAGCTTGTCTGTGACCAAAGGCCATTGAAGTCAATGGAAGGACTTGTCTTTGGATCAGCCCTTTGGGCTGCCGGTTCAGTTAAAGTACCAATAGAGCTCCTTAAGAGAACTGGAAGATAGGACTCACACAGATCTCCATCTTGTACAAATTTAGGGAGTATGACCTAAAGTGGTGGTTCTGAATTTTTTTTTTTCATGGGCCACTTGAAAATTCCTGAGGGTCTCATTGGATCACTTAATACACTTTTTTTGTTGTTCTATAAATCAAATGACACAACTCATATTTTAATATCAGTAGTATTACTTTACAAGTACAGATATTCTCAATTGTTCCGTAACCTTTCTGCGGACAACCTGAATGGAGTTTGTGGACCAGTGATGGTCCACGGACCACAGTTGGAGAACCTCTGATCTAAAGCAAAGCTAAGCGTTTGGGTGTTAAATGTCACATGCAACTGAAGGCAGAAAAATAAATGGGATCTTGGATGGAAAACTTTGAACACCAAACTCGGTTGTTCTGCTAGATTCTAAATAAACATGGGTGGTATTCTGACACGCTCAGAGGAAACACATGTTAAGTGTATAGCATCAGTGAAAAAAACAAGTGTAAAAGTCAATATGGCTGCATTAAGAAAAGGATAGGGAATAAACATGAGAATATAATAATGCCATTGCATAAAGTGATGATATGTCTTCATTTTGAGTATTTGACTGATACTCATTTTGACTATATGATTCTAGTAACCTCCAGCTCAGAAAGAATTTAATCAAATGCGTCAATTCTTGTGTTCCTAGAAAAGCTATATATTTTATTACACCTTTTAAACTTTATGTCTGAAGTGCAATCAAAGCATTAGCTTGCCTCTCCTGATGTGTTTTTATGTTGGCTTTGAGTCAGGTGATCCTCCTAGTCAATAGCAAATAGCAGAGGAGATCTTGTCTAAAATGTAAATGGACTTTTGTATTTAATTTGTACAATTTCTGTCTCTTGCATTCTGCTTAAAATGTTGTCTTTACTTAGTATGTTGTTTAAACACTTGCTGGTACCCCAGGGAATGCCTAAAAGCATTTTTATTTACTTCTATTTTTGTGCTACATTTTCCATCTTTTTATTTCCTGCAGTTGGTCTAAAAATCAGCAAAAATTCAATAAACCATCCTCTAAACACTTTGCTCACTGGAATACATGTACATACCTCAACTTTCAAAAGGCCTTCAAAACGACTCAGATTTACTCAGGGGTCAAGCTCTACCTTTTCTTATGCCATGTACATCCCTAGAAAAGGCAGTGTTGTTTTACAAGGGGGGGTGTAAGATTGCCATAGTTTGACCTGATTATATTTACCCTAACTGAACTTAACTTTAAAAGTTAATTTTGCTCTGATGCTCCTTTTGTTTTAGCTTACACGGCTGTGTGTTTATCTCTTAGCCAATGAGAGTCAGTTAATACTTTTTGGAACTAAAAATAACTAATTCAAGTCCCGCATACTTTCTCACTAAAATCAATGGGAGCTCTTATGATTCCAGTGGGACTAGAATTCATCTCCAAAAGGGTTTTAATGCAAAAATATTCTAGTTCACATTGAACAATCTTAGTCAATTGGATTGTATCTGGGAACTGGAGGGCATAATAATAAAATAGCATGATAAATGCCTTAGGTTTGATTCTTTCCATTGAGAAACAAACTAGGGGATAGAAGCAATTGTGACAACTATGGAGTAATCTCCCTATTGAACACTGTCAGAAAAATTGTCACTCTCATCAAGCTCCCTAGGCAGGGCCGACCCTAAGGGGGTGTGGGGCCTGGGGTCAATCAGACTGTGCAAGGCTCCCTTAGTACTGCGTGGGGCCCATGGGACCCCCGCAAAGGCAAGGCATTGGCTGGGGTCTCCCTGGGGGTGAGGGGTGGGTTCCACAGCATGGGGCAGAGCTACCAGCATCAGGTGAGCCCTGCAGGAGGGGCCATGGCCACTCTGACTGGGGCAAATTAGCCTGTGCAGGGCCCCTTAACACAGGCTGAGGTCTCCCCTGCACCTGAGGGGGGTCTTTGCACTTCTTCTGCTGCATGGGGTGGAGCTGCCAGCACCAGGTTGGCCCCATGAGAAGGGCTGCGGCTGCTCCACTTGGCACTGCAGAGCCCCCCAAAGCCCGAGGTCAGGGGTGGTTGCCCCAATTTCATAGATTTCATAGACATCAGGGCTGGAAGGGACCTCAAGAGATCATCGAGTCCAGCCCCCTGCCCAAAGGGCAGGAAGTCAGCTGGGGTCACTGTACCCTAGGGATGGCCCTGTTCCTAGGTTGGAATCTCTAGATGAAAGTATCTATTCTGAAAGTCAATACAGTTTTCACTCAGGATGTCCCACCATTGGTATGATATTTTTGGTCAAGCAACTGAAATAGAAGTGTAGAGAAAACTGAATACCACTCTATATAGCCTTATCAATCTGACAAAGACCTTTATTATGGTCAACCAACAAGACCTTTTTAATGTTGTAAAGAAACTGGATTGTCCCTGAGAGTCGTTGAACATCATTTGATCATTACACCAACTTATGAAGGCAAGTGTAGTATATGAAAACAAAGAATCAAATGCCTTTGACATCAACAACAGGGTGAAACAGGGGCATGTCTTAGCCCCTATGCTTTTTAACATCTACTTTTCATTCCTGATTCTGCATGCATTCAAAGACAGCATTGATGGCATTTATCTTTGAACCAGTCTAGATGGAGGCTTGTTAGACATCTCAAGGTTAAGAGTGAAAACCAGGGTGAAGAACTGGTTCTAAAAGATTTCCTGTTTGTTAATGACATGGCCTTGGATCTTCCCTTGAAAATATCTTGGGCAGATTTTCTGGGTCATGCAAGAGCTTTGGGATGGCAATTAGTCTCAAGAAGACTGTGATCATTAGGGCTGTGCAAAATTTCACCAGCAGCTTCTATTCAACACTGTTTCGACTCATTTCAAGCTCGAAACAGCAAAATCAAATCAAAATGATGGGCTTCGAAACAGCCTTGAAACAAAACGAGGCATATTGAAACGTTTCAAAAGTGTTGAAATGTTTTGAGTTTCAAAGCAGCCAGCAGCGAGGTAGTGGGAGACAGAGAAGAACTAGGGCTGTGCTCCCAGCAGCAGCCAAGAGCGTAGCCCTGGCTCTCCCCATCTCCTGCTGCCAGGCTGCAGGAAGCCAATTGCAGCACAGGGGAAGGGAACTGAATCCTGGCTCAGTTCCGCTCCCAGTCGCTGTGATCGGGCTGGGGAAAGAAACTGAGACTGATCACTCAGTTCCCCTCCCCAGCCCTATGATTGGGCTGGGGTTGGGAAGTCAGCTGAGCTGGGATGATTTCCTATCCCCAGCCTGATCTAGAACTGGGGGAGGGGAACTGAGCAATTGGGCTCAGTTGCTTCCCCAGGCCCAGGTGGCAGCACCAGCTTCTCTCCCTCATCTGACAGGCAGATTGGGGGCCTGCAGCCCCAATCTGCCTGCCAGATTTGAGAGGCTGTTTCAAACTTCCCCATTACAGCTAATGGGTGAAATGTCAAAACAGTGTCAAAACAGCCTCACAGTTTCGACAAAGCAAAACTGAACAGCCATTTTGAATCAAAATGAAATTTGAAACAATGCTGTTCTGTTGAAACCTCAAAAATCAAGTCAAAATGGAATGGTGCCATTTCACACAGCCCTAGTGATCATGCACTAAGGGGTGGAAGAACCAATGCGTGACATCACTCTGGAGGATAAATCTTTTGGTGTCGTTGACATTTTTTGCTGCTTGGGTTATAATGAGCAGGAACCTTGTCCTTCAAACTAAACAGACTTAAGAGAATTGGAAAAGCAGCTAAGAAGAATTTTGAGCCATTACAGAAACATGCATGAAATAACAGCAAACTATCAGCTAAGGTGAAGATGTGAATCTACAAGACTTGTCTGCTGTCATCCCTACTTTATGGTTCAGAAGCATGGACTACATATGCTAGGCACATCAAACAGCTTCCACATGAGATGTCTGCATAAGATCCTGAAAATAAAGTGGGAAGACAGAATACCAAACCCAGAGGTACTGGAGTGTGCAGGACACAAGCTTAGAAACCACTATCAAGAAGAGGAGGCTGTGATGGGTTGGCTCTGTCAGGAGAATGGGAGAAGACTTGCATCCCCAATAATATTTTGTATAGTGAGATTTGAGATGGCTTTAGAAGGCAGAGTTGCCCTCTATATTGGTACCACGATGTGTGCAAAAATTATATGACGTTGTTCTACATCTATGTAGAAAGCTGGGAGAAGCACACAGAATCCTGTCTGATCTGGAGGGAACATCTGGCACTAGGTGCAGCTCAGCATGAAGTGGCTTTGGTCTAGAGGATAGAAGCAAAGCAAGAAAGAAGAAAGCAGCATGCTGTAAACTTGGAGTCCAACTCAGACAACATATGGATCTCTGAAACTTGTAACAAGTTCTGCCACTCTTGAATTGGCCTTGTCAGCCACAAACGGATTCCTCTAGCTTCTGACTAGAGCTCTTCATTGTACACCATGATCCAGAAGATCAAGAGTTTCATACATACATACATACATATATATATATATATATATATA
>NW_017728886.1:143405345-143465812 GCF_001723895.1 Crocodylus porosus
ACACATACACACACACACACACACACACACGCATCAAGAATTTATCTATGCTTTTGAGGCTAGGTGGCCCACTGGGCAAGTGTAAGATAAACCAGCTTCCATAGCCAACATTGTGCAATTGTATATATTCTATTCCAACCCCTGATAATTTTCCTTGTACTTATTTTATAATTTTATACAGTGAATGGATTATTCCATATAAACCTGAGAAAAGTAAGAGCATAAATAGTGTCATACTAGGTCAGAGCAATGGTCCTTCTAGGCTAGAATCCTGTCTTTGACAATGGCAAGCGTGATAATAAATACTTTAGAGGGAGAGTGTATGAATGGGCCAGGTCTAGTATAATACCCTGTCATACCTCCTTGGCATCAGTTATCAACCATCCCTGACTGTGCTGTTCAATAGCTATCAATGAATTAATCTAATTCCTTTTTAGCCTGATTTACTACAACCTCCTGTGGCAACAAGTTCCATAAGTTAAAATAAAACCTGATTACATTATTTTGGTAATTTTAGAAAACTATTTTTTGCTTTGTTATGTAAAAATGGAAAAGGATTCGGTTCTCACAGAAAAGCCATGGTCATTGAAACATAGCCTCCTCAAATGCCAGGGTCTCTGTCCTGAACCCTTGACTTTCAGCACACGTGGGCCTCTAATTGCATTCAATTTCATGTGTTTCTTTTAAATCCTACTACTAGAATTTATCCATAATAGTTCTGCTTGCAACCAGAACAGTGTTTGAAATTAAGACAACTATCAATAATCTGCTTTGTTATAGATTTTATCTAAAAGATATTGTCAATATGATGATATATTTGATGTTTTAAGTATACTGATTGGGTATGCTTTCCTTAAAAAGGAAAGAAAGGTCTGATCTGCAAAAGCAAATATATATTGAGGCAGTCTGTGACTTCAAATGAAAAAAGGAACCTTTAGAAGGCCCTTGAAGCAATACTGTCCCTAGTGGCCAAACTAGAATAAAATCTTGGTATCTCATCTGAATTCTCACTAAGCTTGAATGGCAAAGTAGGATCCCTTCTTTCAGCCCATGCATCCTAGGAAACTCTTATCTTTTCTCCCAGAAATATTTGGCCATACCGATCCAGGCCAAGCATTTATCAATTCTATCAGGGAATGCTCTCCTTCCCTGTGTCTGAAGTGATGCCTTAGACTCCAATGTGTACAAAATGCCTCGCAAGTTTGATTACTTCTAATAAATATGGCAATATCTTCATCTCTAATAAAGCTTTTCCTTTATACCAAGAACAGAAGTATTGACTAATCCCTTCCTTCTGCTCCCCATTTTTTTTCCAAGAAAGAAATATACAGAATTCCCAAAGACAAATGTCTAACATTTGGACATGGAAAGGAGTCGGTAGCTCCTCAGAGACTTATCAGTCTGTTTTACCAGATGCCAGTAAGATTACCTCAGCAATGAATGACATTAAAAACACTAAGGTTAGTAGATAGTATAGACATTTTAAAGGTGGGATAAACTCTTCAGACCACGTACTGTTCCATCTATTAGGCATCTAAGTGGACATGCCTAGTTTTATAACACACCACCACATTCGCCTTAAGACCAAGACACAAAAAGCAGCAAGTAGGAGGAGGACCCATCCAACTTTAGTGTTAACTGTTTTTCAGGGACTTGACCAGGATGGAAAAGGATAAAAATTACCCAAGTTCACTTAGGCACCCAATAGTGGAACAGAATCAGGCCTTTTGATAAAAATTTTGAATTTTCTGAATTTGGTGTTATGTATCAGATTTGGATCAAACAGCAGCTCTGGATCAGATTTTACAAAGTGTGCATGCATTTCCTGCAAACTCTGCTTACATATGCACGAGATCTAATGAACATTTTTAACCCTGGACCAGCATATTCATATAGCATACATGCAAGTTTTGCACAGTATGTCAATTAGCCATTTGGGCCTAATAATATCTAAATGTGCTGGTCACAGATTTTATATTCTGTAAACAACAATATCTTCAAAGAGAAATGAAAGATGGGCTTTTTGTTGACGTTGCTGTTATTGCTTTTATGCCAGGAGCACTGAGAACATATTTCATTTGTGAACAAGGTACTTCAGCTACCTTAACAATCAAGTCAGAGCTACTTCAGTAGAAGCATATTGCCTTCACAATTTTTTATATATTTCTATATTGTATGTGCTGCCCTGTCATGCTGCTTTTCTTGAAGAGGTTGTCTTTTGAATGACTGAAAGCTTACCAGGCTGTCACAAAGAAAAAACCACTTTAGAACTTTCATGAAGATAATTTTATTGTAAATATTCATTGCAGTGAAGTTGTCGCAGTTCAAGGGCTTAAAAGATAATGTAATGAAGGTCCCTAGCTGCAGTGCTCTGTAGCTGTGAAGGTTTTATTAGTCTAATGTTCAGTTACAGCTGGCAATTTTTAGTCAGGATTAATAACCTTTTAAGTATTTTGATATGCAATATTATTTTATCCTGTTTGCCTCTGCTGTGTGCTCAAAACATCTTTGAAACTCTATAGCTTTATCAGTGGCTCTTTGTAAAACATACTCAGGAGGCAAAAGTGGCTTTCTCACACTTTTTGTATGTCAGGATCTCAGCATGCTTGAGACTAAAATAATAATAAATATTTTCCTCTTTTTCTCATCCCCATTTCTAAACACAGTAATAGTAAGACAGAATAGCTCTAAAGTTATCACTGTTCATAACATGCCCATGATCTGGAGTACTGATTCCAGGCATGTCAATGAAAGCTGTGCATGCTAAGAACTGGCTGTCTGGCAGCAAAGTGGTTCAAGCTATTACTCATATTTCATTGACCAGCAAAACAGCTCCAAGGGACCAAACCAGGAATGCTTAATCAGTTGGTACAACATGCAAAGCAGTTGATTAGAGGTGAGCATGGGAACTGAAGTAGGGACTGTAACCATTAGCTTTCTCTGTTTTGAGAGTCTTCTGTTCATTGCATTTGAGATTGTGACTGTAATTTATTAGTCAGAGAAAAGGGATGAAAAATTGAAATGATACAGCTGTATTGGTAGCTTGTTGCTGAGGTAATTGAAGTGTCTTGTTATGTTGTATTGTGATGGGTTCAAATAAAATATGGCCAGAATTTGTCTAGATCATGCTTTTGAACAATGACATTCTATAAAATAGATTCCTTTATTTTGGTGTTAAGGACATGTTCAATTTTTTGCTGTCAGTGTGGATTGAGGAGGAGTGTAATGAAAATAAAACCTCTTCTCATAGTGTCCTAGCATGCAGTCTGTATATGCAAGGATTATTTAGGTACTTTGAATGCCCAGAAGGATTTCTCCACAAAAATCATAACCACCATGTGAACCGACCCATGGGATTCTCAGATTTGTGCCCCCCGCTCGCCCTAACCCCCTCACCTCTGGCCAGTAGCATAAGCTTTAACAGCCTGGATTTGGAGCTTTGATCTCAATGCAACTGTTAAGATGATAAATGAAATGAAATGTATTCAGGTGCCTAACCACACTCTATCCAAAATCTTGGGGAGTGCAAACCTGATCTGGAAGTTCTTGAGAATAAATACGTTCAGGAGATTCCAAGGTACCACTAGAATCTGGAAGTCTGAAGATATAGAAAAATTAAAAGGAAAGGAAAAGAACAGCAGAGAAGACCTTTCCAGACCTCAGAAATGTCCCGTTTGAGTTTTGGATGTAGATTCAGAGAGGGAAGGTATTCTATTTTTAACAAAAGTGATGCCAATTCCTAAAGGCCTGACTCAAGCAAAACACCTGATGAAAATGTGTGAGAGTTGCCTGAGACAGGACAGTAGCAGGATGAATCTGGTTTGCTTATGCCTGAACGATTCCTTACTCACAAATCCTGAAGTCCACTCAAGGAGTTTGCATCTCTGCATACTGTAGAGCAAGGGTAGGCAACCCCCAGCATGGCTGCCAGAGCATGGCACGTGCAGGCATTTTACTAGGCATGCACACCTCAGGGTGGACAGTGGGGAATGGGCTGGGACTACAACGTCACAACAAAGATCAGGCTCCTCACAGCTCCCCTGCCATCCAACCGTGGCATGCCAACATCTTACAAGTTGCAGTTGTGTGTGTTTTGGCACTCTACCCAAAAACATTGCCAACCCCTTCTGTAGAGTATTGATTGGACCAAGTCTTTTAGCACATTGTCAGGGAAGCTGAAATAATTTCAAGGGAAGAGAAGGTGCAGGACTTGTGGTGGGTCAACCTCTACGCTGATCTATTAGTTGTTCCCACGTTCAGAGCTGGGGTGTAGGAGCCATGGGACCTACTGCAGATTCAAGGGATGCAACTGCTTGGCAGCCTTGGGGCAAAGGTTTCTTCCAACAGATTCTCCTAACCCATGCTGTGTGTAGACTTATTACTTTGTCTGTGTACCTGGGGAAGGATTTGTTGGCTAAATATTTTCAGAATCCACCAGCAGATATGGTTAAAATGAGGAAGTAAGGTGAAGAATTTGAAAAGTTCCCAGATCAAAATTTTGCAAATAGAATCATAGAAGTATGGAAGCTTAGGACTGGTAGGGACAGCAAGAGGTCATCCAGCCCAACCCCCTACTCAAAGCAGGACCATCCCCATCTAGATCATCCCAACCAAAGTTTTGCCTAGCTGGGTCTTGAAAACCTCCAAGGATACAGATTCCACCACCTCTCTGGGTTGACATATGACATGCATAACTATATGGAGCAGACTTTTTTTTTCTTGATGACAAGAGTATAATTTTCATTGGTAAGGAGTTAATGGAAGTCATGACATGCAATACCACAGATATCTTTAAATATAAATAGTATTGCATATATTTTTTATACTTTGTGTTTAAAAGTAGGTGGGAGGGGCTTTATTGCTATCTGTGGATTTTGTGATGAACTTGTGCAATGGGTTTCATTCTTTTAATGGTTCTATACTTTTGCTCGCTCTCTCTCTCTCTGTCTCCAATGTCCTTCATTCTTTGCTTTGTGTTAAGGATATATATTGACTCTGTAGAATCACTGCAGCAAGCTGTAAATGATGTTTTCAAAGAAAAAATCACTGCTCAATTCTCAGAGAGAGAACACAAACAGTGTTGGGCAATCATTGCTAAGCTGTGTGGTGTGTTGTATTATTCAGCTTCAGCACAATCAGGAAAAGCAGCCCAAACACAAACATTTCGGAGAAGAAAAAAACAAGAACAATAGAAAAGTATCCCTTTTCCCCCTTAATGTTGGCAGTTAGAGGAGTACTTGGTATTTTTCCCTAGCCTATTTTATGCCTTTTTCTTTCACTGCCCCCATTCAAATTACACATGGCTACTGGAAAAAGAGAATCTTTTCTTACAGTACCTTCCTACAAACAAGGATATAGCTAGCAATTTGAAATTTTTTGTCCTTTAGCCAATCTGGTGCCTGTGTGCTACCTGCAGTATACTCATCATCTCCTGTGGTAAGTATGTCATGGCATATAATATGATCCCTTGCACAGCAGGTGGAGGTAGAGATATCCAGAAGTAGTTTACTAAAAGATCTGACAAACTGAAAACCTGCCAGTCAGTGTTCCATAAGAAATGTTGTCAGATTTAAATTAAAGATTGAACCATGGGTATGCATGGGGTATGTATGCAGGTGCCTGCGCATTTAAGAGAAAGTATCCAAACATTTTTAATACAACTGTTTCCCAACAAGATTCTTACAAAGATTTTTATGTAGCATTTTTAAAATAGCATTTGTGTTGTTATTTGTTTGGTTTTTTTCCTCAGAGGACTAAATGAGCATCTTCATTATCTCTAGTATGTTACAGTAATAACAGTTAATAACTTAGATGTGGGTGTGAAGTGTACTCTGTCCAAATCTGTGGATGATACTAAATTATGGGGTGAAGTGCACACTCCAAAGGGTAGAGAACGATTGCAGGCAGACCTGGACAGGTTAAAAAAGTGGGCAGTACACAATAGGATGCAGTACAACAAAAACAAGTGCAGAGTGCTGCACCTAGGGTGCAAAAATATCCAGCACACCTACTGGCTGGGAAGTGACCCTCTTAGCAGCACAGAAATGGAAAGGGATCTCAGAGCCATAGTGGATTCCAAGATGAACATGAGTTGTTATGTGACGAAATCATCAGCAAGGCTAACTGCACTTTATCATGCATTAGCAGATGCATGACAAATAGAACCAAAGAGGTGATTCTTCCCTTCTATACAGCATTGGTCAGACCACAGCTGGAGTGCTGCATCCAGTTTTGGGCACCATACTTCAAGAAGGATGTTGATAGACTCAAGAGGGTCCAGAGGAGGGCTGCTGGTATGGTTAGGAGTTTACAGGACAAGCCCTATGAGGAGAGACTGAGGGACATAGATCTCTTCAGCCTACGTAAGAGAAGGCTGAGAGGTGATCTTGTGGCCACCTACAAATTAATAAGGGGGACACAGGAAGGGATTGGAGATGCTCCGCTCACTAGGGCACCTATTGGGGTAACAAAGAACAATGGTCACAAACTGATAGAGAACAAATTTAGGCTAGATATCAGGAAAAACTTCTTCACTGTAAGGGTGGCCAAAATTGGGAATAGGCTCCTAAGGGAGGTGGTGCTCTCCCCTACTTTGGGGGTCTTCAAGAGAAAGCTGGATAGGCATCTGGCTGTGGTCATCTGACTCCAGCTCTCTTTCCTGCCTAGGCAGGGGGTGGACTCAATGATATGTTGAGGTCCTTTCCAGCCCTAGCATCAATGAATCTGTGAACTTATGGTAGATAACAAAGATAAGTAATCAGATCCTTTTTCACCTATTAGGCAGATAAGTGGATTTAGGAACCTAAGTAGGATTATATCCCACCTTGTTCAAGTCCCCGAAATTCCATATTGCATCTGCTTTTATAATACAGTATTATTTGACCCTTGAAACTGAGTGAGAAGGAGGAGGAGGACCCACCCATCCTTTGCATTAACAATTGTCAGGGATTTAAATGGGGTGGAATAGGATCAGATTAAGGCACCTAAATTCACTTAAATGCCTAATAAGTGCAATAAAATCAAGTACAAGGTGTGTACATAGCAATTTCAAAATTCAGGAACACTTGTCATAAATATATGCAAAGAGGAAATATGTATGGCCATCACAGAGGATGAAATACAGTCTGCACAGGAAACCAGTGCAAGGCTTATTTGTCACTGAAGTCCTGTATCAGCTATATTTTGTGAACTTCTTTAGGACTTTGATGGCACATAGATTTTGTGTTTTTGCTCTGCAGAGGCTTAAATTATGCCAACACAGATTGTATGACTTGAGTTTGTTTCTAAATAGGTCAGTGTGAATATGTTCTTACAAACTTGAAACTGTACCCTGATTTTTTTTTTTAAGTTCTCAGCAAGGCCCAGACTTATATTAGACTTAGTTCTCATTGGGCATGTCTATACATGCATTTGTTCTGGCTTAAATTTACTGTGCAGTAAATTGCCATGCAGTAAGTTGGAATTGGCCAGTGTCTACATGTGCAGGCATTAAACTGCATTAACTCTGTGTGTGGACTGCCTTGGGACTAAAGTTAGTCCTAAGGCAGTCCACACATACAGTGTTACTGCACAGTAAGGTGTCTACACATTTATTACTGTGCAGTAACTAATTGGGCATAAATTTGATACCTAAATAATGCAAGTATTAAATTTATGCTCAAGTCAGCGTATGTTGCCATATTTACTATGCAGTACAAGCAGTACGTGTAGATGCATACCTGTACTGCACAGTAATTTTGGTTACAGTAAATGGGCACAGGTAGATGTGCCCATTCTGTAGTATTCTTAGTGCCACTGTGCATTTTGGGTTCTTCGGGCTACAGAGTGAAAGAAAGATCATTGCTTCTGTTGGCAGGACAAATGACAGGGTTTAGAGGGTACCATCTCTCAAATGGGGGTAGCAGGTCACTCTCCTAAAGATATTTCTCAACTGTGGGATAAGGACTGCTTTTGTAGGTGCTCCAACAGCAGAAAATTAAGGTACTGTGCAGCCAGCTGCCCTACCTTCCTCCAGACATCAAGAGGGGAGGGAGAAATTGCATTTCACTCAATCCCTCCAAAGAAGTCAACACATTTAAAAGTAAAAGTGTCCATCTGCTAGGGAAGAGACTTCTGCTGGAGAACTAGAAGAGACATCCTGGTTTAAGGTTTCTGGTGAGATTAAGATATTTCATTGTGTGTTTTCATTTTCAAACCTGGTACATGTAGGTGTTTTTGACTGTGTTTGCCTGTGAAGAGAGGTTGATTTATTCACACCAGAAATGTACAATGAAACTCAGTAAGTGACAGCCATATAAAACTCAATTAAAAGAAGTTTTCCGATGCTTGTTGCAAGCCAAAACCACTATAGTCAGTCCAGTCCTACTTGTGAAGCAAGGGAAAGCCTTCATAAAGATATGCCCATTTTAATCCACCAAGGCTGCTTCAGATTGATTTAGGCAACTGACACATCTGTCTTAGTGGTAAATGTATTACCCAGATTCAGCTTGAGCATGTCACTGTCCATAGGTAACCACATTTCTCAAAAGATTGATATCACTTTTTACCCCCATGCATCGTCATGGTCCACATAATGTGGAAGCATAACACACAGGTGAAGTATAATCCCACAGGTAAGCGTGGGTTAGCACTTTCTCCAGAAGATATGGGTTGGCAGAGTTACAGAGAGTCAGATCTTTAACAATTGCCAGTGTGTCACCCATTACACAGGCAATACCAGATTACGTCTTATTATTCTTTGTATTTTTTTGTTTGTATTCAGGGCTATGTTGTATTAAGCACAGTGTGAAAATTTCTACTATTTCAAAAACTTCCCTTTCTGAACTGGAATGAATCTGAGACTGTTTAAAGCTTTTTCCCAAAATATATTTGCAAACAGAGAGAGATGCAGAGCATCCACCCAAAATTCTTCTGGGGTATGGGACACCAGTTTCATTTCTCTGTTCTGTTTGACTGATTCATGCTGGGACTTGAGAAGGCATGGTAAACCTACAAGTGCATACTATACCAGAAACACTCTAGTCACAGTAGCAGGGAGTTCCCACAGCTGAACTATTTCCAGTACCTAAATCATCTCAGGGATGTCTACTCTGCACAGGAAACTTTTCCATTCCAAGAGCCCTAAAGCTCTAATCACCAGCCTATAGGGTAAACTGAGGTGAAACTCTTCTACTTTGCATAAATACTTCAGTATTCATTGGAGCAGGGACTTGAATCTCAGATAAGTGGCCCTGACCATGAGACTCTAGAGCCAGTGGGTGAAGAAAATATAGTAGATATAGTGTATCTGGACTTAGTAAAGCTTTTGACAAAGTCCAACAGAATTATCTCATGAAGAAATTAGAGAAATACAAGCTAGACAAAACTCCTTTAAGGTAGATAATTGGCTCAATAGCCACAAGGAAAAGGTCATTGTAAATGGTTGCATGATAGAATGGCAGGACATTTTGAGTAGTTTCCCACAGGGGCCTGTCCTTGGGTTGGTGCTAATCAGCGTGTTTGTTAATTATTTGGAGCTGGAACAGAGAGTTGCTCAAGCACATTTGCTGACAACACAGAACTGGGAAGAACTGAAAACACACTGGAAGACAGGTGTACAATTCAGAAGGGGTCTTGATAGATTGGAAAGCTGGCCTATGGCTAACAGGATGAAGTTTAATAATGACAAACGCAAGGTGCTACACCTCAGGAAGAATACTTAAAAATAAAAATACAAAACGGCTAGATGGCAGCAGTATGGAGAAGGATCTAGGAGTCTTAATGAATCACCGACTCAATATGAGTCTGTAGTGTAACACAGCTGCGCACAAGGCAAATGCAGTTTCTGGTGGAATCAGTAGGAGCATTACATGTATGACATGGGAAGTGACAGCGTCTTTTTACTTGCCACTGGTTAGGGCTCCTCTCGAGTACTGTTTGGAGTTTTAGGCTATACTTTTTGAAAAAAGCTGTGAAAAATGTATAGAGGGTCCAGACAAGGGTGAGAAAAATGATAAATAAAAAGCTTGGAAGGCAAGCCATATGAGGAGACATTGAAAGGAATAGGTATGTGCAGTTTTCAGAAAAGGTGATTAAGAGGAGACATAACAGTCTTCAAATATCTAAAGGGCTGGCATAAAGAAGAAGGAAAACATTCCTCCATTGTTGCAGAGAACAGTATGTTCACCAACGGCTTTAAGTTGCAGCAATATAGGTTTAGAAAGGATGTCAGGAAAAATGTCTTCACTGCTAGAACAGTGAGGCAGCAGTATAGACTGCCTAGGGAAACTGTAAAATCAGTAGAGGTTTTCAAGAACACGTTGGAGCATTGGTTAGGGATACCTGGAGTACTCAGTAAAGAGAAACAGTTTGAAGTCCAGGAGCCCCCATACCCATGAATTGTTGGGGGATAACAAGAACTCCACTGCCTACAGCAGGTGGGTATCAGAGACCACTATGCTCACCAGCAAGAGAATGAAGCTTCACAATTGGCTTATTTATGAAAGAAGATTTAAGGAGCTGGGATAAATTTGTGGAAGGGATACAGAAAGAAGAGTTGTGGCTATCCAGGCAGAAGGTGTGATGTGTGAATTATGCTTGCTGTCCCCAGACTGCAGAGCAGAATGAGGATGCTTGGTTTTTCTCAGGCTTCTGGGCTTTGCTGGTTGCCACATGGGGCCAGAAAGGAACGTGTCCCCCTCCTGTTGCTACAGGTATCAGGGGTTTTTATTCACTTTCCTCAGGCACACGGGGTGGGTTGCAGCCAGGGCTCAACATTTTGACTAGGTGCACTAATGCTCCTGTTGGGACTACAAGCCAGGTTAGCGGGTCTTGCTTCTCTGCTCAAACTGATTGTTACATTCAAGGTCAGAAAGGAATTCTACCCCATGGTCAGATTGGTATGGTTTTGCGGGGTGAGGGGCTGCCTTCTTCTGTAGCAGGGGGTGTGGTTGCCTTCCTCAGACTTCTCAAGTGCATTTTAAGAACCACTGCAGCAGCAAGAAACTGACTGCTGTTGTCCTCCTGCTTTACCTGTGGCAGGTTAAAGTGCTTCTGGTGTTGGAGTAATATACATTGTAGTTGCACAACAGAGCTGGTTGTGTAGCTTTAGGAATAAATTAAACAAGGACTTATATGGAGTGGTTTGGATAGGGGTGATCCTGCCTCGAGCAGGCAACTAGATGACCCCTGAAAGTCCCTGGCAACCCTACTTTTCTATGATTCTATGAATACCAGATTAGTTATAGAAACTGAAATAGCTGCAGCAGAGTAGCCAAAAGCCTTGAGGTTAGAAATGTGACTTTGTCTGTGGGAAACTGAACTTCAAGCCCTTGGTTTGAATCCGGCTGAGCAAAAACTTAAAGCTGTTTCTTCCATATCCCCAATTAGCTTTCTAAGTGTAGTGCTATTGGCTATTTTAGGGTGGATCCATGTCTAGCATTGATGAGAAACTCCATCTTGAAGCTTAGAATCCTTCCCTCACAAAGGTTTAATCAAACTCACACTTTCTCATGAAAAGTTCTGGTTTGGATGATTCAGCATTTTCCAACAAAAAAACTGTTTCATTAGAAAATTCCCAGCCAACTCTATGAGTCACTATAGACATATATAACCAAATGATAGCCCCTACTACAATGAGTTTAACGTGTATGTATAAACCAAAATGCAGATAGAACAAACTGAGGTAGAAGCACAAGGTAACAATGGACAAGAGTTGTGATTAGGGAATAGCAGGTATCATAGAATCTGGAAATTACAATTGGAAGGGACCTCTAGCCCAACGCCCTGCTCAAAGTAGAACTATTCCCAACTAGATCATTCCAGCCAGGACTGTGTCAAGCTGGTCCTTAAAAACCTCCAAGGATGGAGATTCTACAACCTCTCCAGGTAACCTGTTCCAGAGCTTCACCGCCCTCCTAGTAGAAAGTTTTTCCTAATATCCAACTTAAGCCTTTCTTGCTGCAACTTGAGACCATTGTACCTTGTTCTGTCATCTGCCACCACTGAGAAAAGTCTAGCTCCATCCTCTTTTAACTACCCTTCAGGTAGTTAAAGGCTGCTATCAAATCTTCTCTCCATCTTCTCTTTTGCAGACTACATAACCCCAGTTCCCTCAGCCTTTCCTCATAAAACATGTTCTCCAGCCCCTGAACCATATTCATTGTTCTCTGCTAGACTTTCTCTGACTTGTCCACATCCTTTCTATAGTGGGGGCCCCAAACTGGACAGAGTACTCCAGATGTGGCCTCACCAGTGCAGGATAGAGTGGAATAATTACTTCCCTCAATCTGTTGTCAATGCTTCTACTAATGCAGCCCAGTATGCCGTTAGCCTTCTTGGCAACAGGGGCACACTGTTGGCTCATATACATCTTATTGTCCACTCTAACCCCCAGGTCCTTTTCTAAAGAGCTGCTGCTTAGCCATTCAGTCCCCAGGCTGTAGTGGTACATGGGATTCTTCTATCCTAAATGTAGGACTTGGCACTTGTCCTTGTTGAATCTCATGAGATTTCTTTTGGGCCAATTGTCCAATTTTTCTAGGTCACGGAATCCTACCCCTACCCTACAGTGTATCTACTACAGCCTCCAGTTTGGTGTCATCCATGAACTTGCTGAGGGTGCAACCCATCCCAAATTACAGATTGTTATGAAGATATTGAGCAAAACCATCCCCAGGACCAACCCTGGGGCACTCCACTTGATACTGGCTGCCAGCTAGACATTAAGCCCTTGGTTAGCACCCACTGAGCCTGACACCTTACAGTACATTCATGCAACCCATATTTCCTCAGCTTGCTTGCAAGAGTGCTGTGGGAGATGGTATCAAAATCCTTACTAAAGTCAAGGTATATTACATACACTGCTTTCCCACAGTTACCTTATAATAGAAGGCAATCAAGTTGGTCGGGCATGACTTGCCCTTGGTGAATCCATGCTGACTGTTCCTAATCACCTTCTTCTTCTCCAAGTGCTTAGGAATGGATTTCTTGAGGAACTGCTCCATGATTTTTCTGGGGACTGAGATGAGGCTGACTGGTCTATAATTCCCTGCATTCTCTTTCTTCCCTTTCTTAAAGATGGACACTATATTTGCCCGTTTCCAAGCATCTGGGACCTCACCCAGTCACCATATGAGTTTTCAAAGATAATGGCCAGTGGCTCTGCAATCATATCAGCCAACTCCCTCAGCATCCTTGGATGCATTGCATCCAGCCCCATAGACTTGTACATGTCCATCTTTTCTAAATAGTCCCTAACATGTTCTTTCACCACTGAGGGCTGCTCACCTTCTACTCAAAATGTGCTGCTCAGTGCAATCATCTGGTAACTGACCTTGCCTGTGAAGACCAAAGTAAAAAAGGCATTGAGTACTTCAGCCTTTTCCTCATCATCTGTCACTAACTAGGTTACCTCCCCGCATTCAGTGAGGGACCCAAACTTTCCCTGACTTTCCTGTTGGTGCTAACATACTTGTAGAAACCCTTCTTGTTACCCTTTACATCCCTTGCTAGCTGCAAGTGCAATTGTGCTTTGGCCTTGCTGACTGCATCCCTGCATGCCTGAGAATATTCTCATATTCCTCCCAAGTTGTTTGTCCAAGCTTCCACTTCTTGTAAGCTTCCTTTTTGTGTTTTAGCACACTAAAGAGTTCTCTACTAAGCCAAACTGGTCACTTGACACATTTGCTGTTCTTCCTGCACATTGGGATGGTTTGGTCCTGTGCCCTCAGTAAGGTTTCTTCAAAATACAACAGGCTCTCCTGAACCCCTTTCCTCCTCAGACCAGCCTCTCAGGGGATCCTGCCCATTGGTTCCCTGAGGGAATCAAAGTCTGATTTTCTGAACCCCAGGGTCTATACCCTGCTGCTCTCCTTTCTTCCTTTTGTCAGGAACCTGAACTCAATCATCTCATGGTCACTGCTGCTCAACTTGTCGTCCACTTCTACATCCCTGACCAATTCTTTCCTGTTTGTGAGCAGCAAGTAGGTCAAAAAGAGCATGGTCCCTAGTTGGTCTCTCCGACACTTGCAGCAGGATGTTCTCTCCAACGCTCTCCAAAAACTTCCAGGATTGCCTGTGTACTGCTGTATTGCCGTCCCAGGAAATGTCAGGGTGATTGAAGTCCCCGAGACCTGTAATCTCAAAACTACCTCTAGTTGTCCGAAGAAATCTTTATCAACCTCATCCTCCTCATCTGGTGGTCTATGAAAGACACTCACCACAACCTCACCCTTGTTGTTCTCCCCTCTAAACTTAACCCAAAGACTTTCAGCAGGCCTGTCTCTATGTTCATAATGGAGCTCTGAGCAATCTTTACATGAAGTGCAACTCCTCCTCCTCTTCTCCCCTGACTGTCCTTCCTGAGCCGTTTGTACCCATCCATGACAGTGCTCCTGTCATGCAAGCTATCCCGCCAAGTCTCTGTTATTTCAATCACATCATAGTTCCTTGGCTGTGCAAGGAGTTCCAATTGTTCCTGCTTGTTTCCCAGTCTCTGTGCATTCATGTACAGACACCTGAGGTGACTAGCCAATTGCCCGACTTTCTCAGGAAGAATGAGACCTCCCCTGCTGCCTCCTCCTGCTTCCTCCAGATCTCCTGCTTCCCCACTTACCTCAGAGCTTTGTTCTCCATCCCCCAGTGAACCTCATTTAAAGCCTTCCTCATTAGGTTAGTGAGCCTGTCTGCAAAGAAGATGCTCTTCCCTCTCTTCGTCAGGTGGATCCCATCTCTTCCTATCATATTTTTCCTGCGACCTAAGCATGTTCAAGTGCTTTGTAGATGTCATATCAAAAAAGCTTCAGAGATTAAAAGAAGGATAATATAGTGTCCGTGTTGATTTTTACAGCTAGATTCTCCCAGGTAGGGGGAAAACACGAAGATATCGGGAAATCTGAAAACTGGATAATCAAGAGATGGAATCACTTGAAGAGAGTGAAGTTGTGTCAATGACTCAGTAACTAAAAGAACATGAAGGAGAGAGCAGGGAATGATCATAAAGGGCCTTAAAAGTGGAGGCAAAAGACAAATTCCATTGTTCATAGTGCAGGGGAAAAGGAGATGATGGAAGGGCATGCTCAAAAGGATAACCCAAGAAGATTCTTTTTTGCAGGAATATTTTGAATGACTTTAAAGAATGGCATTTCTCATGACCAAGCAGGAGGATGTGAATGAGATTTTCAGCTGTAGGAGAATGAAAGAAGGCTGATTTTAGAGGTGTTGCTCAGGAAGAAGTGGCAAGATTTAGACACAGCCTCAGTGCAAGCCCCTAGCGATGAAGAAAGGAAGAGTGAGAACTTGGTGGTGGATGGGAAAAATTGACAGTTCAGTTTTGACTGCATAAATGTTGTGCTGGACATAAGGAGATATATGAAAGGAATACAGAAATTCTGTTTCGAACAGCTGGTATAGACCTGTGTTGCCAACATAAAGCCATAGTTGGGTTTTTTTAATGAGATTGGCCAGAGATAGTTTAGAGAGAGAAGAAGTGGTGATGGAGGGGGGAAAAAGCTTTATAGGGCCCCCCCTCCCCCCCACTGAAAGCTGCAGAAACTTGGAAGAGTATTTTCCAAGTTAAACAGCAGTGCAATAAGGATTTAAGAGAACTAGGAAAGGAGAACATCACAGCACATAGAGGAAAGATGTTTTAAGAGAGGAGCAAGGCAGGGGGGTGAAAACCGAGTACTTGTTCTGAGCTTTTACCAGTAAAAGGCCATTAGTGACCTTGGGAACAGTGGTTTCCACAGAGTGTAGCAGGCAGAAGACAGACTGGGGGTTGGATCCTATGCAGGAAATGAAACAAAAGAACTCCAGGCCACTTTGTGTTTAGAGATGAAGCAGTAAATGGAGAGACAAGTGGGGTCAAAAGGAGGAAATGATTTTTTTCTTTCAAGATGGGAGGAAGTAAATTATGCTTATATTGTTAAAGGAATAAACCAAGAGAGACAGATGAGCATGTGGGACTGCTAAGGTAATTGAAGGGGTCACATTAAGAGAGAGATGCCTATCACAATGGGCAGCCTCTTTGTTTAATAGAATGCCATACCGTTTTATTAAATGTTCTCCTCTTTCATTGAACTTGTTTTGCATATGTCTAGGGATTTTTTTTAATAGGGACTTAATAAAATTCATGAGCTTTAGTATTCACTGATATACGGAACTCCATGCTTTCTTGGATTCAGGTGATACTGGGATCTTGCCTGAAGACATGGTACCTTGAAAGCTGTCTCTATTACTGATTTTAGTGGCATCTTGCAAAAGTAAATATTATTTTATGACATTATAAATTCCTTTCATTCTCAGAGCTTGTTATATGCGTTACCTTTGTATCCCTTTTTGGAAGCTGTGTGCAAGTTTTGCTTTATAGTTTTAGAAGATGCTTTCTTTTGAGTTACAGTCTGTTTTTTTCTGTTTGGGTGAAGAAATTGTATTCCAGTGAATTTTTTCCCCCCAAAAAATGTCAGCTGCTTTTTCTGTGTAAAAAAAAATTGTAGCATTGACTGTGGTATGTTCCATAATACAAACTGACCTTCAAAAATGTAATTAGAACTGAATGAAACTTCAGGTGTTTGTCTGTGTTTCCAAAGAACGAACACTTCTTATCGGCCACCTCTGAACTAAAACTGTAGTAGTTTATCACTTGTAGAATACATCAGTGCTTGTACTGGAGGAATAATGAAAAGAGGTGGCTAAAGTGGGCTAGAGGTAGAAAGGTGCAGAATAAGTTAGACAGTCACAAATGCTGTTGCATGACATGAAATAACAACACAAAAGTTTAAACTAGTTGTTTTTGAGCTTTCTCCTCTATTGTTTCTTTTGCTCTGCCATTTAGATAACCTATAACTCATTCTTCATTTCAATCCTGGAAGACAGACAAGTGTACAAGCAGATAAGCAATATCCATATATAATGCTGTTTCTCCCAAATTTTATTGTATGAGAATGTATAAATAGCTTGCGGCATATACAGTTCTCTTGTTCAAACAGTGATAGCAAAATAATGTTTCTTTCATCTCCCCTAAAGCCTCTAAATTTTAAAACTGTTTTTTTTCCAATTTCTCATGGATTTAGTATTATATATATTTTCTTGGCACAGGAAGCTTCAAGTATTGGAAAGATTATTTCCAGGCCTTTCATATAAAAACATTTAGACATAGTTTTGCCTACTAAAACCCCTGTTTTCAAGTATTGATTTTTATGGTTCATGTTGGTTTTGAGAGTCAAAGTAATTTTTTTAAGTCATTTTTTGGAGTTGTTTTTGAAGATGTAGGTGGGACTCCCAAAGATATCCACCTTCACTTATGCTGTGCATAATGGGTATCTTATGCGTGTGAATGTATTTGCAATTTTATTTTCCTCTTTGTAGATCATTCCTGAAAAGGCATAATGGTTGAAATTTCACTGTTAATTTTAAGGCAGATTAAGTGAGTGGATAACTACCTTCGGTGGACTGCTGTGTGCTCTCAACTCAGATGAACTACGTTGGGAAAGGAGGGCACTCAGCACCGTGAACAACTCGGTTCTTTATTTTGTGGAAATATAAGAGCACCATTTTGTTCCATGGTATATCACACAATAGTTTTTAAGACAGAGGCACAGTCACGTTACTCAGATATGTTTCTATGAAAGAGGATGACAAACAAATGTTGGATTGTACAAATTACAATATGTAAGCAACATTTGTTTTAATAAGACACAATTTTTGGCTACTTATAACGTACTGCAAACCTGAAATTGAGAGCCTTGTATACTGTGTGCATGTTATTTTTTCTCCAGTACTCAATACAGTATATTACAGAATTCTCTTGGGTTTTCTGTGTCATATATATGAGGACAGCCTTATGTACTATATATTAATCCTAAATTATAACCTTAAGCCATAGACAGTATCTGCATTTTATTTTCATGATGCCATGGCATACGGAATAATCAAAGTACATTTGCTGCAGCCTCCACTCCATTAAAGCTGTCATATATATTTTATTCTGACTTTTTTTTCCTTGCTGCAGCCCAACTTAAAAAAAAATGAGAGAGAGTACTTTCAGACCAAGATTCAAACACATTACTGGAATGGCATGCATTTACACTTAAAAAAAATCTGATCATCTATATCCTTAATATGTTATCTAAAAATAAGCCTATGTGTCCTTTGCAAATATAGCACCATGCAAAGCAATACGTACTATACTGTAAATTTTAAAATGTCAGTAAGAAATATAAACATAATAATTTTTTTTAAAAGCTTGAGCCTAGCTATAGATCTTTGGGATTCCTATTAAAAAGTGCAACTGTGGATACTGTGCTGGTAACTTTCTGGAAAACTAGTACTCATACTTAGTAAATGATTCTCCCCAATGGGACTGAGGAGTCTGCTTTGTCTTATTAGAATCAGTAAAGGTACTGAGACACCTAGTCTTTGACAGACAATAGCAACCACAGAGCTAATTCAGCCTCTCAGGGAATGTTTCACTAAAAGTTGTTGATTAATGTGAGGACTTGCAGAGGTGGCATACAAAAAAAGGAAATCTGGAAAAAGTAATAGTGTGTATCAGCATATCTGTGTTTTATCACATCTGTAATTTAGCAGTTGTATTGAGCATTATATCCAGAAACTCCAGGCTTCCAAATAGGCAATGTAAGAGTCTTTATTTTATCCTGCTTTGTTTCAGTTTTTTATCTTGAAACAACTACCTTGTGATGAATATTTATGGGGAATTTGTGGCCATCCTAGGCAGTGTAACCTTACTTCTGTGAGTACTTACCAATGCAAATCAAAGACTTGAAAATATCATCTGCTTTCATTTGAAACTAGATGCCACAGGAAAAGGAGTAGGAGCTTCAGAATCTTCCACCCCAATAGCTACTACAGTGGTCTGGTTTTGAAACTTCATCTCAGAGCTGAATTGGGTGCTGTGCTGGCAGGGACCAGAAGTTACTACCAGAGGTAAGAGCTGTTTGGACCTATCTGAAATGAGTTACCCTCTAGTACCTGCTGGTCTTCATCTCTCTCCTATGCGCATCACCAAAGTTGGAATTAATCAGTGGCCTTAATCCAGTGCCTGCAGAAGGTGAGAATGGGAAGGGAGTAGGAACCTCGAGGTGCTGACTGCTGGTCAGGATCAAAGCAAGTTGGTAGGCAGTGTGGCAGGCTGGCTTGCTGCAGCTGCTGCTGCCTCTCCTGTAGTTGTGCGGCTAAACAGCTCCTTTCCATTGTCAGAGCTGTCAGTCGCAGAGGGAGCATTCATGGGCACTCCAGTCCTCTTCAGCTGGATTGTGATAGAACGATTTTGCTAACATTGCCCTGCCACCTCACCCGCCAGCCAGCATAACCTTTGCACCGCTGTCCCTGCCTGCAGGCTCAGCCTGCGAGCGATTGGGAGTGGAGCCTTCTCAGAGAAATCAGCTGGGGTTTTTGATTCTGGTCTTTCTATTAGCTTGGCCCCCCTCCCACCAGGTGTATTTTCAGGCTAGCATTTCAGCAGCTGGCCCATCTGGAGGGTGCATCTCCTGAAGCTCTTGTTGCAAAGGATTTCTAGATATCTAGTGTGATAGGGATCATCCTGTCCCACAGCATTTCACATCATAGGCTTCTAGTATGACAAGGATCCTCAGGAGGTCATGTCATCCCAGCCCCTGCTCTAGGCAGGGCCAGCCCCAGGTAGATGGCCCAACCAGTGCCCCCAGCTGCTTCTCCCCTGGCCAGGGCCAGCTGGTGCGGGCAAGCCCCAGCCTGGGGCATGGCTTGAGGGTGCCCCCTGCCACTCAGGGCTTTCCTGGGGTGGCTTTGCAGCCGGCTCCTGAGGAAGAAGGCAAGGAGCGCCCATGCCCGGCACCAATCGGCTAATTCCATTGACTTCGCCTCTGTGTCAGAATATTCATGAGCAGGGGAAGGAGGACCAGTGGCACAGGCAGGCGGCAGCCACTTGCACTAGGGAAGGAGCGAGGGAGGAGGAGGACGGTCCCTGCAACAAACTAGAGAGGAGCCGGAGCTGGAGCAGCTCCCGGCCGGCGCCGGCGGAGCCTGCCCGAGGGCAGAGGGGCCCGGCGGGAGGGCGAGGGCGAGGGCGGGGAAGGAAGGCGCGCGGCGCTGCCCTCTCGGCGGGGCGGGCCCCGAAGGCGGCCGGAGCGGGGCACATCCAGCGCGGAGGACGGGCAGCCGCCGCCGGGGAGCTCCGGCCACCCTGCAAGGTAACGGCGGCACGGCCGGCGCCGGGGGGCTGCCCCGGCCGGGGCGGGGCGGGGCGGGCGGCGACGGGGCCCGGGGCCCTGCCCTGCCCTGCCCTGCGCGCAAGGAAGTGCCCCGGGCACGCGGGCACGCACAGGTGCGTCCGCCCGCATGTGCACGCACATCCAGGCACACACGTGCATGCACACACACGCATCCGGACATAGGCGTGCGTACACACACACGCGCATGCATGCACGTCTGTGCGCACGTACACAGATTTATAGGCACACGGGTGCACACACACATCCGGACATATGCGTGCCCACACACGTGCGCACATCTATGCACGTCTGTGCACACGTACACAGATATAAACACACACATGCACACACCTATGCACATACATGCACACATCTGTACGTATGCGTGCATGCACACACACGCATGTATGCACACACATATATGCATGTCTGTGCACACATACACAGGCATATATAAACGCACACCTACACACACGTACATACATACATACACACACACATCTGTACATATGCATGCCTCCACACAGCCACACATACATGCATATAGATGCATGTCCCTGTACATGTACGCATACACATGCACATACACCCACGCACACACATACACATACCCACATGCAGACACATATACACATACATCCATATGTATGCATACATACACACATATGCACTTACATGCGCACACACATACATATACACATGCACACACATACACACACATATGCATACCCATGTAATACATATACATATGCACATATATGCACATACACACATGTTCATATGCATACATACTCATACATACACACATGCACCTACCCATATACATACACACACATACATATGCATACATACACATCCATATGCACAGACATACACATACATATACATATGCACACATATGCATTGCATCATGCATACATACACATACATATATACATACACATATTGCCCCCTTCGTTCTTCCCCCATTTGTTTTCACTTTGTCTTGGCTACTTGTGAAAGAAGTTTTGCCTTCTTTCTTGTGTATCTGATCTGCAGCAGCCTTCCCATCCAGCAGAGTTGCTTGGGGCTTTCATTGGGCTCTGCCTGGCGTTGGTAAAGGAGGTGAGGAGGGAAGGGGGGGGGGGGCAGGGACTGAGGTAACAGAAAATAAATGTTTAAAAGATACGGAAGGAAGAGACCCAGTGGTTGGAACATAAATCAGCCAGACTATATGGGGAGTTGATGAGAATAGGTCTTTTCACCCTTAAAAAAAAATAGCCACTTTGGACGAAAAAAAAAAGAAAAAAGCAGGCTGATTATTGGCACCCAGTGCTGAAACCAAGGCAGCTGATGCTGAGAGGAGCCAAAGGGTGCAGTTCTTCTTAGTTTAAAAACAGCAAGACAGTCTCTGCCAAAGATTGCTGTAAACACTGAATAAAGATTTCATTGTGGGTTGGTGTGACTGGAATAATTAGGCAGTTAATTGTTCATTCTGATCTTAAAGTGCAGTAATCACTAGTGCACAGTCCCCCCCCCTTCGTCTCCCAGCCCCAAAAAAAGAGAGAAAGAAAACAGCAACAGGCGAAATGTATCACTTTTCCCACTTCTACAGTACTTTCAAGGGAAAGCACATGGGTCCTTAGCTTTCAAAAAGAGAACATCGCTGTAAAATTGCAGTCTGGGTATGCCTTTGTTGTCATTGTCCTTGGTTTTGTGCTGGATGCAATCAAGTGATGAGATTTTTTTTTTAATTCCCTTTTTATGAAAACAAAATCTGAAAATGCATGGAGAATGAGCATCTTAACTAGATTGACTAATACCAATTAATGCATTTTTCTTATGTGTACACTTTATTGCCAGCTCAGCAGGGATGAACGCTAATGGTGCCAGCTTTTGTGCTGCTCTAACACTTTTCAAAAAGGCATGCAAGATTTTAACAGTAAACTGCTTTGAGTTTCTAGCATTGTAATTATGCCCTGGTTCAAAATAAGTTGCTCACAGTGATGACTTTCATGGAAATCTGATTAAATTAACCTCTTACTATATACTGTGTTAGCTGTTTCTTAGGACATAACGGGAAACCCCATGTTTGCTAATGCTAAAGGTAGTCATGATAACTTACTGATATTTACTAAAAGATGGCACTGTAGGTGAAAACTGGTTATAAAGTCTTATCAAAATGTAATGTATAACAGGAAATATAATACTCAGGAACCATAGTAGTGATCTATTTAAGAATTCAGTGTTAAAGAAAGCTTTTGAAGAAGTCTATAATCATTTGAGCAAGGAACAGGATGATTTGAAGTGTGAGGTTGTAAAGGAAAGTAATTAATCCTTGATATCACTCTGCTATCTTCAAAGAAATTACATCAGGGATAAATTTGGCGCATAGAGTTTGTATGGTATCCATTGTACATTACTAAATTAAAAAAGAAGATTTGGAATTGGACAGTATTTAAACAGAACCACAGTCAGTATAAACTTCATCATAAAACATATGGGAATCGGAGAGCAGCCAGGAAGGCAAGATGAGAGCGATTTCTTAGCTTTTAAAAGGATACTATTATATTTTCTGAGTTTGCCTAAGTTTTTGAGTTACTCTTTGTGAGATTTTGCAGTGGTGGGAAGCAAGTGGGAGAAAACAAGATATTTGCTAAAGCTCTAGGACTGTAAATAACTGAATAAAATTTGGCAGTTTTTATTCCAGCTCTTTGAGGAAGGACTGAATGAGCGGTGCAAAATTTGCCCCAGAGAAATAATTGGATATGAAAGAGGCAGAGTTAAAATGTACTTCATAGATGTTCTAATTAAGTTGTCAAAGATGCATTGCCACACTACAATGGTACATACTGTACTACAGAAAAAAATTACTTATTTCTGCTTTAACTGCAGTCCATGTTGAGAGAAAAATCTTCAAGGCAAACTGCTCATCTGGACGGCAACATTGCTAGTTCTGTCTGGATCAGTCCAGTTTGAGAAACCCAAGAACATTCTACTCAATTAGCCCCTACCATCAGGTCAAAAAGCATAGTGAAAAATATCAAAGGCACTGCTAACCTCACAACTTTTGATATTCCATCAGGGAACATTTTATAAACACACCTCTGGTCCATCTTTAGATGAGTGCTGTGTTCAGTTCCAGAATCATTTTTGGAGACAGGAGTGAATATCAGTAATAATCTAGCACATTTTGGGAAGAGGTATAATATGTTCTTCCTATGTGTAATAAATGCAAAGTCGTAGAGAATGAATGCTGATTTATGTAATAAAAGATGTGGGAGGCATGCCTTCAAGAGTTACGAAACAGCATTCTAGCTTAGTTATATGTATTCCAATACATGTAGAAGTTTATACAGTTTCATGTAGGGAAAGCATTAGTCATCTAGTTGTAGATAGATGCTGAATAGTCTTGTATGTAAGAGTTGTTTGAAATGCACGGTACATCTTCATAATAAAATTGCATTGTCACAGACATAATTGTTATTCATAACAAGTAGTCTCACAAACAGATTCCATCCCTGTAAGTATTCAGTCTAAGTCAGGCCAATTATGACTAAATTACTGCATGTTCTCTGCTGTATCAACTAATTAAAGGGTAATTAATAAAATGATAATTTCATTCCATGGCAATGCCTACATCTGGTTGTCATAGCAAAGTTTGTTTGACATATGGTTAAACGGTCAGATACTACATTGTACGATTGCAACATTTGCACAGAACACCTGGCAAGACAGCAGAATTTTAACCCTTAAGGCTGTCATTTGAAGAATCTGTGCCAATGTACTATGGAATTTGTGTTGGCTTGTAATCTTCATTTAGCCTTTTAAAATCAAATACGGGTAACCTAGTCCTTCAGACTAACTCAAATGAGGGAATCTCTGGAGGGACTTGGTCTTAGGTTGTAACTAAAAGATAAAACAAGTATAGATTTATCCACTAAAGGAAATGAAGCGGATGGTCTTAGTTCATTTCCTAGAGGACAGTCTATGTAAGTATTGTTCACTGGCAATAACTGGGAGCTTTTTCTCAAAGGAAAACAAAGAATTAACATGAAGACTGAAATATCTTTTTTTTCCTTAGACAAAATTGTATGTCAGAATAACGCTCGGGTTGTGGTCACAACAGCATGGAGAAATCTGCATTGCAGCCTTCCCACAGTGAACCTGGCATTTGTAGATAGAACAAAACTTCAGATCTCAAATCTCCTACTGTCTCTACAAATAAAATAGACATGATTAAGAAATGTACTTTTTTTTTAGCTAGGTTAACAATACAAAAATACATACATGTAAACACACACACACAATAATGTATACCCATACTCTTTTAAGACAAGCAGTTTAAATTTTCCAAGTAGTCTTTGTAGTTTTGATACACATCTTTCACTATTCATAATGGGATATATGTGTCTAAATCCCTCAGGCTAGTTTGAAAGAGTTAAATGATCTTTCAAAATAGGGAGGCGCTTTTGTTTCTCCCTGTTCAAAGTTTAAACCACAAATAGCAGCACTTTACTGTGGATTGAATTACAGGCACCCATTTGTACTGGCTCAGACTGAATCTATCATCCAATCAGAGAGAGTGCATAAATAAAGCAAAAAATACAAATAAATGAAATAGAATGGCTGGGGGGGGGGTTCTATTTCTTCAAATAAAGCTAAACTGAGAGTATATATTAATTTGAATGATTACACTAATGTCTGTTTTTTCCCATGCAATCCATCCTGAATGAACAGTTTCTCTACTGAATAGTCAGGGTTGCTCATCACCTCATAAGGTCAGGTGCAGAGTTTGGCCAGTGATATACATAAAGCACTGCTTGTCTATTTCTCTGAGAGTCAGAGTTCTTTTTCTTGAGAATTTCCAGTTCCCCAGATATATCTCATTTTCATTCTAACCATGCAGCTCATTAACACCTGGAAAATCTTTTATAGCATTTAACTGCATCAGATGCATTGTCCAGTGCATGTGTTCTTAATAGGCCTTTCACTATGGCATTGTCAAAGAGCCCTTATGTCACAGCTGGGAACATGAATCTGTCATGTCAGCACTGTACCTTGTTATAGACAGTAATAGCGCATGAATGTGTTTTATGAAGAGAAGTTGAACATGCACATACACAGAGCATTAGCAAGCAAGAATGTGATGCTTGTTCTTATAGACAAAGATTCAAACTGGTGGTAGTAGAATGCTTTGTACCATTTAGACACTACTGCCTCTAAGGCACTGACTGTAGTTAAGGAAAGCCAAACTGGAGGGAGGCAAAACGTATCTCTGTATTTTAATGGTGTAAGGCCGCAGGTTAATGATATGTCATCATTTACATTTCTTGAAAAAGAAAATTGCCAGAGGTTTGTAATACTGCTGTGACAACTTATGTGAGGCTAAAAGTTGATATAAAATTCCCTTGCCTGCATATATTTATTTTAAGATAAATGGCATTTAAATATATTTGGCAATTTTAAAAGAAGAGGAATAGAAGCATACTTTTTCTAATTGTGTATGCTTTTTGTGCCCACATTGCAGAAACAGTTTTAAAAATAATATTTTGTAGGTCACTAGTCATCGTGCCTTAGGTATCTTAAGAAAAAGTAACAGAAATGTAAAAAATGTCTAGAATACATGCACAACACCTGCTTGTACAAAAGGATTTTAAAAACATATACAGTCATTTTCATGTTATTAATACATTTTTAAAATTATCCATTTCTTACTGATACAACAGAGCATTTCAGTATACTGGCAGAGACCTCTAAGGCTAGAACCATGAGATACTAAACTCTCATTTAGGCACCTAAATTCCTATTGAAATCTCTCTCTTTTTTTCTGTGAGAGTTTAGGTGCCTTCATATCTTTCTGCATCTGGCCCTTAACATAATAAGCCTTGATTACTCTGAAGGAAAAAACACAGGTTTTCATGTTATAGCTTTATGGATGAGAAGATCATTTCATACACATGCAATAAGATGTATTTTAACTGGGTTTTTTTGTTTTTACAGAACATAAATACAGTTCAGAGACTAAGAAATACATTGAAATACATCAAATGTTAAAGATAAAGGCATGTTGTATAATATATATCTATGGGTTTAACTCTTTTTTTTCCTTCCTTTGTTTTCAATAGTTTCTTATAAACTTGAAAAAAATAGGCCCTAGTCTTGCAGCTCTTCGCTGGTCAAAGTTACGATGGATACCAGTGGCCTAAGGGCTACAAGATTAGATTCTGAAATTCATTCTCACTTCTGATTCTCTCCTTGTGTTATTATTTTAGCGAGTTTCTTGTTTGTCTAATAGTGCTCATCCAGGTATCTTTGGTTGATTTCCTTGTTAACACACAATTAATCCTTATTGTCACCAGAGGTTTGGAAAGAAGGCTGCTGAATTAATTGCTGCTGTAGGGCCAGCAGAGGGCACACATTGTTTTTGAAGAGGGTCTTTGTATAGATTATGTTTTCCTCTGCTGTCAAGGGCATCATAGTTTATATTAAAGATCTTATTTATGTTCATTAGATCCTGTATAGCTAATCCATGGGATTAATATAGTGCGTGCTCAACAACACGAGAAGGTTTGCACACATAAATCTTAAGAATCCTGAGGCAAGCCCAAAAGATTCTAAAAGTTTTAAAGCTGATATAACACTAGGGGACCAAATTGTTGAGTGTGGTTCCTTTAAACTTGCTATAGCAACTTTTCAAAGGTAAAAAATAACATATATAATTAGCCTTTCCTGTATACCTAGGTATTTTAGCATTTAATGGTATATATTTGCGATCTGTGCACTATGTAACCTAGATACAGTTGGGCAAGTTAAAGACTCTGAGTGAAAGACTTAACTATAAATTTCCTTGCCGGGGTGGGTTTAATTCAGAATCGCTATCATAATGTAATATACATTAAAACAGCAATAGTAGATCATCTCTTGGCAAATTTCAAAAGTAAGTAAAGTAAGAGTATAGACATCTCATTAAGTTATTATTTATTGAGTGTTCTCTGTATGCGTAGTGCTGTTCTCTAGGAAAGGTATTTTTTTCATCCCATTTTCAAACATGCTTTAGGAATCTATAGTCCACTGGCTTTAAGAAAGAATATGACCCCTAAGCATGTAAACTCACTTTTGAATGTGGATGGTTCCTATCTTACTTTAATGCCTTTGAAAATGTTACCCATAATATTCACCTGAGAATGTTTACAATCTCTTTAAAATCTCAACACCCTTCACCATTCCATTAATACATGTGGTTGACCTGGTGAGCTAATATTTTCATTTTTTGTAAAATAAATTGAATGAATGAATGAATAAATGAGACAAAAATACATGCACGGGAAGGACATGCGAGTGGGCATGACGATGGGGTTAATTCTTTGGACTTAACAAGTCCCAGAAAGGAAGCTTGGGAAAAGTATAGGCAATGCAAAAGATGAGATAGAAGGAAATAGAAATAGATATATGGGCAATTTAGTGTGAGGAGGGGCTTTATCTTGGTAGAGAACAAGAAGAAACCTGTCATCTCAGAGAGAAGAAAGAGAGTGGTGAGAGAAGACCATGATTTTGGCAACCTTATTTTGTATAGACTGGATCAACACAAGGATGCCAGAGAAAGGCCAGAAAAAAAGGGGCTTGAGAGGCAGGGAGAGAGGATTACTAGTGTTTTAGTAGTAAGGATGTGAGTAGGAAAAGGACAGACTGCTAAAATGAAAACAATAGAGTTTAGAGAGAACGTGGACATGAGGGGTGAGAACTGGGCTGTGAAACATATTTGAAGGAAGGTTGAGCAATTTAGAGTTGGGGAAGAGTTTAAGGCTAGGGACAGAAGTTACACATAAATCAATATGACTGACTGGAAACCAGTTCATATTTGTACCACAACAGAATTTCAGTGCACATAAACTGCTTTGAAAATGTCTGAAACTGGTTTAAACCTGGATGGATGTAGTATCAGACTGAGGTTAAACTTATTTATTGTCCCAGATCCCCTCCAGATTCAAATTAACTCATAGTCCCCCAGCACCACCTTTATACCTCTCCTGCAAACCCTCCCCTCATCACAGGGTGGGTGGGCTAGCCTTGGATCAAGATGTCTGTTCTAGCCAAGCAGGGAATTGTGCTCTAGCACTCCTCATCTTTTGGCCTGAACCACTGCAGGCATGTGGTTGCATTTCTGGAATGAAAATGAATGTCTGTTCACTTGCTTATCAGTTCAATCTTCGCATCTTAGGCTAACCTGCAAAGATAGAATCACTTCAGCCTTGGGCTTTTTGACTGTCTGTACTTACAGTAAGTGGTCTAAATGGCATAGTCTGTAACTCATGTTACAGAGTTCTCTGGGACAAGTCAAGTCTTAGAATTTAAAGGAATTTAAAAGAAAATTAAATTTAATATTTGCATTGTTGAGTTTGAGATAACAGTTCAAGTGTGGAAAAGGCATGTAGAGACATGATACTGTAATATGTTGTCTAAATTTATCAGGAAAGTCAAATTTGGAGTCAAAACGCTGAGATGTTAGCTTGAACCATGGCTACATCTATCACATACAGCCTATTCGTAGGCATTACTCTGAACTTAACAGAACTGCACCAGATTTATACAACTGTAAGTGGACATGTCTACATGAGACACTTTGCTGCATAGCAGACTGGTTTGCTGCAAGTAAAGCATTACTGTCTACACATGCGCAGCAATTAGGGCACAGTAGACTAATTTACTGCACTGCTGGATAGTCCCATCAGATACAAGCGGTATCCAGCACTGCAGTAAATTAGTCTACTGTGCACTTGAACACATGTGTAGACAGTAACGTCGGGATTAGTTTACTCTGTCTCAGATTGAGCCAGAGTATATTCAGTCACATTAATTGCACATGTAGACATGCCCTCTGAATGCAAAGTTTGACACAAAATAGCCAGCACTTATGAAGAGTAGTTATGTGAACACTTATACAAGCTATAGTATATTATTGAATAAAAAACCAGGCACTAGATTCCAAAAGATTGGAGAGGGTGATGGCATATCAAAATTTCAAAGACAAATGTTGCTAGATGCTACGCAGTTGATTTGTGAACTCTTGATTCTGCTCTTCCTATCCAGTGAGCTTTTGTTGCTTCTTAATCCATTTTCCCCTCATGTGGTTTCCAGCTTTCTGCCATGTGTCCCATCCCTATAAACCAGAGGACCTCCTGCTAACACTTATCTCATGGTAATGCTTACAAAAAGCCTGACCGTAGTTAGGCAATGGATGTGCAATGGTTTAAATGAGGGTTGATGATACCAAACATAATTTCTCTCCCTTTTCTACTTCACTCATTTATCCCTCGTAAGATGCCAAGATTGTAAGCCTTTTGGGAGAGGGATTGTCTGTAATAAATATGTAGGCAGATGTATGATTTGGAAAAGGGAAATGAGAGTGATGTGACTCGTGCCACAGTAGTGGCAGCTGTTTTCCCTCCCCCCTTGACCTCATGAGGAGATTGTGCTGTGGCAGCATCTGACAGGGACTTTCTGAGTTCCTGCAGCAGGTATGACAACCAAGGCCACTGCCATCCCAAGCCCAGCCTGACACCATGTGTAGTCACTCTGGGCAGCTAGAGCTCTCAGGTAGCAGCAGAAACCCAGGGGAGTGGACAGGAAACAGGAACCCACCCATTACTGCTGAGCCCAGCAACCTGTGCAACTACCGCCAGCAGCCTCTAGCTGGAGCTAGGGACAAGTGGTCTGTGGTTTCCCCCATCCCTGGTCAGCTGGGGACAGCTGTTTCTTCACTCATTTCCTATTTGGTACCCTGGATATTCCCTGCCATTCCCAGGTTCCACCCATAGCTTGGAGCCCAGGGCATTTGTGGCTGTGGGGAACTAGAGCCACCAGTACATAAGCTCCACTGTTGAAAGGGTGTGCAACCGTGCCACTGTATTGTCCCCCACTGGATCTGCCTCTCTTTAGAGCACCTTATAAAATGGATCCCTGATCCCTGACTGGGGTTTCTGCATGCTATTGCAATATAAATCAAATATAATGATGTATAATAGATGGGTATTTATTTTAACTAAAAATCCATAACCATATTAAAATCTGTTGGCACTCTTGCAGCGATTATGTCTTTTCAGTTTACTTGAAACATCAGTAATTATATCAAAAGCAACTAAAATATAAGTGTTTATTTGTTTATTCAAGTGTCAATGAATACTACTAAAATTTGTTTTAGATCAATTTATTTTTTTCTTGTGGCACTAGTTTCTTTTATAAGATATTAATCCTTCAGTTCTAATATCTTGGCAGTAGCCAACTTTTAAAACTAATATGATTGCCCCAAAGGCACATGGCCGAGATTTTCAGAGCTATCTATTGGATCCGGGCGCTCAGTTCCCATTCATTTTAATGACCACTGGGTATTCAAACCTGTTCTGTAGCCTCAAAAGTCTCTGTTTTAAGTTGTGCACAGGATTGTCCTCAAAGAGTTGATGGACCAAAACTATTTTTATTCTGAAAGACCTTGTTTTTTTCTGTCTCAAGCAATTTATTTATGTGAACTAAGCATATTTCAAATGTCAAGGACTGTTTGACTTCCATCAACCATTATGCTTCTGTGCACATTAGAAGTTTGTCGTAGCCCAGAATTCTGCATTTAACATCCTCAGAAATTGTCCTACCACAGGAAGGAAGAACCAAACCATTCATCCTCTAACTTAAAACATCAACTTAGGCAGGGTACTTGCTGGATAATTGCTTTGCTGAAAGAGCTCCTGCATTGCAAGGCTCCAGGAAACCTAAGAGAATTCTCCCCTGCCCCACATCATCTCTGACTAGAGAGAGAGTCTGGGTGCTCTGTGTGTTTACAGCCTGCCTGGACACATTGGAAATCTTTGATAAACTTGTTACCATAAATATTTACTTATCAGGGCACTATTTTATACCATCAGATTGTTACTTGAAGAATATCTCAATATTAACACTGTAGGAAGAACACTGAAGATTGGGTGAAACAGAATATAAGTTAGAGCAATAGTATTTTATTGAAAAGGTCCCCCCCCACCAATTTTGCCTTATTGCATACAAAGACACCATTTGAAAGGAACCCCCTTGTTCATAGCTCCATAGCTTGTATTAACTGTAGTAGTTATAATAATTAAGTTCAGGCCATGTCTTGTAATGGTCCTAGGATGAGTATCTAAACATCCAATTGAGGCAAAGAAATATAGGATAATTATCAAGCTGTTTATTTAGAATGTTTGGAATTGGAAAATATCTTCCAAGTTCATCAGATAAAGAAGTAGTTTCTTTTTTTTTTCTTGAAGACTCAAACAATCTGAAATAAGCCCTTCGGGCAAAGATGCCATCAGAAAATTGGAAAGTTCCAGCCATATTGACCAATAAACAATTTATGGAGGGAACACAAGCAAACTGTTAAAAAAAAATTAAGACTGTAGTTTGTAACAAGTATACTCTATTTATAACCGCACTGTATAATGTTTTCCAGTAACACTTAAAATGTATAAAAACAAGTGAAGGAGTCACACACCAAACCTTTGCAATATTAGGTAGTCTCATCCTCTAACATGTATAGGGTAGCTTCAAATTTCAAGGGATGGCCTCAGTATTCTTGTCTTACAAAATGATGGGCCTAGGAAAATCATGAAGGTAAAACTGGTATATCAAGAGCTTCAGGAAAGATTCCTGTTACACTATATTATTATTTGTGCTATACTGGGTATGTCTACACATGCATTTGATCCAAGATCAGTTTACTTTCAAGTAAACTACTTGCGAGTAAATGCTCCCAGGCAGGAATCTACACATGCAGTGAAATGGGAGCAGATTTGCTTCCACTTCCTGCTCCCAAATCTGTTCTCACTTCCTGTGACCCTAATGGACCCCTGCCACCACCAGGAGGAACTTGAGGCTCCCCCTGGGTGCTAGCTCAGAGGCTGGCAGAAAGCACTGGGTCTGAAGACAGCTGACCCCTAGCCGGGGCTGGGACATTGTTCCCTGCCCCCGGGGGCTTGCCTGGTGCTGAGGCAGGGACAATGTCCCCCTGCCCTGGCAGCAGGGAGTTCCTAGCCTCGGCTCCCTGACTGGGGCAGGGGACTTGGCAAGAGCTGCAGAGAAGTGGCAAGTCCCAGCCCCCTGCCCCGATCTGCCTGTGGGGCAGCTAGCAGTGAGCCCTCAGCTGGGCAGTGATTCCCCACCTAGCCAGGAGCTCGCTACTAGCTGCCGCACAGGCAGATGGGGCAGGGGGCTGGGACATGCCCCACCCTGCAGCTCTTTCCAAGTTTCACACCTTGGTCACCCAATTGGGGCGTGGGGCTGGGACCTGCCCCTGATCAGGTCAATATCCAGCCCCCACTCCATGATTGTGGTGTGGGGGCTGGAGAGCTTGTTCCCCTCAGCTCTGTAAGCATAGAGGTGGGTGGGGAACAGGCTGGGGAACTTGTTCCCTGCTCAACTCCTTGAGTGTGGAGCTGGGCAGGGAACAGGCTTCCTAGCTGCAGCCAGCAGTAGGGCCGGTGCTCAGAGATCCTTATCTCCCAGCGCCACTTCCACGGTGCTGGGAGATCCTTTTCTCCCAGTCCGAGCTCCATGGTCAGTCACAGGGCTCAGGCTAGGAGATCCTTATGTCCCGGTGCCAGCCCCTCTGTCTCAGTATCTCCCAATCTCTGGCTCCCCGATCGCAATGGTGAAGTGGCAGCTAGAAAATAAGGGTCTCCCAGCCCATGCTCCCTAATTGTGATCTCAGAGCAGGGAGCTTGGAGCTCCCTGCTGCCAGGGCAAGGTGATATAGTCGCTTCCCCGGCTTTGGGGGCAGAGCCTGCGCCAGCAGCAGGTAGCTCCCAGGGGCAGGGAGCAATCTTCCATCCCCTGGTGGCTGGCTAATCGGGATAAGATTTGATCCCAGTCAGGTGTCTACACAAGCTCTACTGTGCAGTCACTATTCATGAGTAAATTTGCTACTTGCATTTGCAGGTAGAAAATTTACTTATGATTAGCAAGTTTTACTGTGCAGTAAGCATATGCACATGTAGACACGCATACTTACTGTGCAGTAAACTACACTACTTCTCAGTAAAGTGTTTTGTGTAGATGTGCCCACTGTGTCCAGCAAAGAGTACTGCAAACACTAAGCCAGGATTAAAAAAATGAGGAAACTTCCGGGAATGGCCAAGTCCACAGACCAGATTCTATTATTGCCTTCCACAAATAGAGAAGCCCATGAGGATTTGTATGTTATCTGATGGCAGCACGTCTAGAAAATGGCATCTTGGAATTATTCAAGTGTTTTATCCATGTTGAGAGTGTCCAAGCTGCAAAATTTGGGTTTGGATCTGAACTTTCTGAAACTGGGGGAGTCCTTTTGTTTCCTGTCCACATGTGGAGCTGGGTGTTAAGGTATTTTGGTTCTAGGCTTCTAGAATGGAAACACTGAGCAAAAGCAGAACTTATTTTATTAGCAGTGCCAACTGAGATCCAGGTCTCTATTTTGATAGGGGCTGTATAAATACACGTGCATATAGTAAAAAACATACCCATCATCAAAAAGATTTTAATCTCAATATTAGCACTGGAGGAAGGACCACGATTCTGCATTGCCGCATCTTTGGAGGTTTCCAAAGGTGTTTCTGTCCTGCATTAGGAAGAAAAAAAACTTTGGGAGCATTGTCACACAACAGAATTGTCAAATTGCTTGCTTTTGCATGAAATTGGTCAGAATTTTGATTCAGCTCTCTGTGGTCCAGAGGTTTCCAGGAGGCCCACCTTGGAGGTCAGAGTTGAAACCTTGCCATTGGAAACTTCCATGGTAATTGATGTGTCTCCAGAAAGCGTATTAAATAGCACACTTCATCCACAACAAGAAAAACCCAGTCCAAAAGGTTGTAAAAGTTTTGATTAGTTCTACTAACTACACAAGGCAGACTAAAGATATGAGAGGAAACAAAGGCACATCATGCAGCAGATCAATGGCAAAGCCAAATACAGAATTCAGCCTCTTTATTCCCAGTTCATTGCCATATATGCAAACCAGCATGTATTCCATGGTCTATCCTATATTAGTATATTTTTAAAGATCTAAAAAGTACATTTTAAAACCTTAAATATATTTAAAATTATTGAAAAGAGGATTCTGCTTTAATGGAAACATTTGAAAATATGTTAGAAAGATGACAGTTAACTATGTCAAGCATGCTGCTGATGGTCCCTTCTGTAACATATATGTGTTATATATGAGAATTGGCCTCATGGCTTTCTGATTTCAGGAGTAGAGAAAGAGCACACTTAAAAGATGGCCCTTGCATCAAGCAAAATGAATGCAGAGTTTTCAGAAATTTTGCTTGAGTATTCAGAAGTTGAGTGTTTACACTAAGAATGGAAAAAAACTAGTCCTGCTAAGCTTGAAAAATGAGAAGTTTGTTTTTTACTATTTAGTGTGCTGTCAAATCTTATTTCAAATAACATTTTTAAGTTTTAAGACATTCTACAAAGCAGGGGATATAATTTCAAGCATGAAGGAATAGTGTAAAATAATCTAGACAAAGCTGATTGTATTACTGGTACAATTTTATGTGACTTTCGTAAAATATTGCTTTTTTAATGATGATATCTCAGCAGTAGAAAAGAAATACCGCAGCCAAATTCTGTCTTGGACACATACATAAAAATCCATTTATTGCAGTACTGCAGTGAAAATTGCAAGATTTAAAGAGGGCCAGATCTGACCTTATAAGTCTTTTTCCTTTTTTTAATAATACCCCTTCTGTTTTCGAGCTTTTATGATTTGCTGATTCAGAAGACAACACTGTTGTATTCAGTCCAGTGACTTGTTTGTGAAAATAAACAGTTTCTGATGTCTGAAAGGAAGATGGAAAAATTGGTAATGCAGAACAGTTTGTTATACTATTCTTCGTTCTAGGCTAGGGACACAAGTTACACATAAACTAGTTTAAGTGATCAGAAACTGGTTAAAATCTGAACATAAGTTCAGTGCACATAAACCAGTTTCAAAATGGCTGAAACTGGTTTAAGATAAACTTGGTTGAATGTAGTATTACACTTAACTGATTTGTGTCAAACTGGTTTATGGAACTTCTGTCCCAGACCCCTTCCTGGTGTAAGTTAAATCAAAGTCACTCAGCATCCCAGATACCTTGCAGCCCTGGGCTGGGCTGGGCTGTCTGCTCCAGAGAGCAGGGCTGGCCCCACTCCTCTCCTTCCTAGCTAGAGCAGTGAGGGCTGGCTGAGAAATAGATGGATACTGCAAGCACAGCAGCATCTGCCTGGCTTCCCCCTGCCCCCCTCACCACTCGTTGCTCATGCAGGGATTCCCTCCCTTCCCTCTTTCACAGCACAGACCCTAGCTGGCATGTGGTCATGGTCACACTACCCCCATGCTAGCTAATGCTAAGAAGTGTCTCTGTGTATGTGTCTCCAGTTTCACTGGGAAAAAGGCAAACAGAATAGTGTCTGCTTAGGGCTTTTTGGAGCTAATCAACAGGTCAGCTGGTAATGTTCCTCATTCCTTCCTTGGGAAAAGCTTTTTAAGAAGAGCTTGAACTAATGAGAGAAGCTTTTGTTTTCTTGATGAGCTGATAAACTGTGTTATCAGCCTCCTTGCCTGTCAGGGTTGCTGCAGACAGTATGAAGAAGTAGGGAATGTCTCAGAGTGCTAGCTGGAGGCCTGGGGGCTGGTAACACTCCCACCCTTTGGGCAGCGACCTGGGAAAAGCCTGGGACTGTGCACACCCCTTGCTAATCACAGCATCCTGCCAGGGCCTGGCCATACCCCTCCCCCCAACCTCAGCTCAGTACTGCAGAAGGGAAGCTCTAGCACCCTTCAGCTTCTAGTCTAGCCTGAGAAATGCATGTGTCTGCATTTCTTGATTTAAAAGTGAAAGTCTGTCCACCTCCAAATCAGTTCAAGCTCTCCAGGTTAAACTAACCTGCAAAGATTGAATAATTCAGGCTCAGGCTTTTTGAATGTCTGTCCTTAGCCTAATGCACTAGTGCAACCTTATTAATTATATGCCAGTGGGTGCGTCTACACATTCATTAATGCACTCTAGTTACTGCACATTACGTTTAGTACTTGGTTAACCAAGGACTAATTCAATGCACAGTAATTTACACTAATGTGCAGTAGTGCTGGTGAATGGGTTTTTAGTGATGCTTATCATGCAGTAGCCTAGTAACACCTTGTAGTAGCATATTAGCACAGTTTTTGACTGTCACACTACTGTCCAGTGCAATTAGGCTACTGCAAGGTAAATGTCTTGTGTAGATGCATCAGTGTGAATAAACACAGAATTCCACTCGAATGAGGTAAGTACAATTCTTAAGATGGGGCTGTTTGTGCTACATTGTTTCCAGTGCTATTGTTCTTTTTACATTTTTTTTTCTTTCCAGTAGTGTAACAAAGGTGGTGGTGGGGAGCAACTGGGGCACCAGCCCCCCAGTGCCGACTGTAGGGGAGTGAGGGCACAAAACAAGCAACTGCTGTGCTGCTGGCATTGCCAGCCGCAGTACAGCCACTGATGCATCTCCATGAATGGGTGTGACCTAGACCACTCAAATCACCCAGAACCAGCCTTGTTTATTTCTATTGCAGTTGCGCTGAAGGCCCCATTGGAATTGAGGCTCCCCTACAGTAGGTTCTACAGAAATAGCTGTGCTGTCATTTTAATGAGACTAGCATGCATTTTCCAACTGTTTCTTGTTCCCAAAATTAAAAAGATGCATCATTAGAAATCACATTTAAAAAAAGAGATTACTTCAAAAACTACTTTTTAAATTTCACTGTGAAAAGTTAGCATCAGAAATGGTTTTCTTCAGTATATCTTTGTCCAAAGTTCAGTGAAATTATTGAGGCCTGCTCTGTGGCTGGGGTTCCTTACTCATCCTCCACCTCACTTGTCATCATTCACGGGGCATCAAAAGCACAGTGTAATAAAAGGGTCTGGGGCTGGTCACAAAACGAATTATTTTCCTGTTGGAAATTGAAAAGTCATACAAGTTAAAATGTTTGTGGCAGAATGTTCCACTCAGAAAATTGAAATGTAATGGGAATTTTGTATATGAGATAGGATTTTGGACTTCCTTGAGTTAGTGAAACAACTCAGCTACAGGAACAGACCATCATACAGGATCATGGGAAAGTAGGGCATAAAGGAACCTCACAGTGTCTCTAGTCCAGCTCCCTGTTCAAAATAGGATCCTTCCTGACTAAACCAACCCAGCCAGCATTTGTCTAACCTGCTCTTGAAAACTTCCAGGGATGGAAATTCCACAATTTCTCTAAGTAGCCAGTTCCAGTGCTTGTCTACCCGCATCGTACCCCCACAAAGTTCCTCCTAATTTCCAACCTAAATTTACCTTGCTGCAGATTGAGGCCATTGCTCCTAGTCATGTCCCCTGTGGCCACATATATCATGGGACATGTAGTCTGGATAGGAAGTAGGAACCTATGGGGTAAGTATGGCCATGAGGGACCCAGAATTACAACTCCCATGAAAAGCACTATGGCGGCTGAGCAGTCACAGAGATTTAGGTCACTAACTCAAAATGATCTAACTTAGGACTATCAAGGTGTTCATTTTACTTTCAAAATACCTAAATGAACATTTTGGTATTTCTAAGTGGACTTTTATAGAAAATCATTTGAAGAAGAATTTCAGTTTTCAGTCTGCTTGAAAACAAAAACAAATATAAATATTTCAGTTACTTGCAAGATGGAAATTCCATTGTTAAATCTGCACTAAGACACTGAAAGACTCTAACAATAATATATACTGTTAAATTCGTCTTAAAATGACCCTGAAGGTATTCAGATGCCATAGCTGGAGAGAAGCTATAGACAGGTGAGAGGTGAGAGGTGTGTGTGTGTGTGTGTGTGAGTGAGAGAGAGAGAGAGAGAGAGAGATGGATTTGTTTTATTTTGGGAGGGGGATGGGGTGGGAGGAGAGAAGGGTGGCAGAATAGCCAGGCGTTTGAAATTATTCCCACAAATCACTTCCTGTGTACCAAATGGGCACTGGCTCAAGGCAATGCATAGATAAACTTGGGGAGCCTAGGTAATTTGTGACATGATGGAAAAGAGGGAGACTAAACCCTAAAAGAAAATAAATGCTAAATAAGAAATAACTGAATCCCCCTCCTGAATGGCCATTTTTCTCCGAATGTAGTCATCATTCATGGTAGTTTAACTCCTTCCCTTGGAATTAAGGGACTCTAGAACATTGTAATACCTGAGACAGTGGAGCTAGGAACTCCAGATTTTGGGATACACAGCCCATCTTTTCTCCACACAGATTCATTTGGATAAGGGTGTTAGTATTTACAATTATACCTTATGGCTCCTTACCTCTCCTAAGGTTAAGATAGGTCTTTGCACTGCAATTCTTGTGTTTTGCCAAATACTTAGTTTCTTTTCATAGTCCTCCCACCATGATATAAGTACTTGTTTCTTATTGTTTCTTGATAATGAACCTTAATGGTCCTACTGTTATGCAAGTTTTCAGCCTGGGAAGCTTGTCCGGAATATTAAACTATAAAAGTGCTATTCTGTGCAGACTGTAGGAGGACAAGGGTATGTGTGTTATAAAATTGAATTGCATTCACATTTTTTCCCATGTACTTTATTTACCACTTTTTACTGAGTGCATACAGTGTGGTTTGAATACTGCCCAAGGAATTATGCACCTTGAAATACATATGTCCACATCTCTGGGCCATTAACAAATGTCTACTTGGTGTCTGGAAAAAAAGTCAAGCTAACAAGACATTTTTCAAAAAGAGTAACAGTGGCCAGGCTAAACTTCTGCCTCCCGGTTTTACTATTTATTGTTGTAATATAACAAATTCAGTAATAATGGGCACTTTAAAACATTCCTAAATTTAACAAATTCCCAAAGTTGTTTTTTGACTATTGCGGCATGCTGAATAGATGCTCTGTGTGCACTGAAATTATCTAGTATACCTTACTATTATACTTGGTAAAGTGATTTTGGGTCTCAGTCACAGCAGGAGATAGTTTTCCGAAAGGTTAGTATGAGATCCCTCAGGAATTAATGACCTGAACAAACCTCACCACCTTCCACTTCAAGCATAAGGTGCATTTCTTCAATCTGCCTTCTGTAAACTAGACATATGGCAACATGTACATTTAAAACAACAAAAACAAAACCCTGCCAAAACAAAACAGTACACTGAACTCACAGCTCTCCCTTGGGAGGAGGATGAGAAAGAATGAACCACAGATGACAGATGCTAGTTGTTTAATGCTCTACTGGAAAGCACTAAGATACTACAGCAAAGAGGGTGATATAAGAACCAATGAGGGAAAGAGAATAGCTTCTCTGGCACCTCTTTTACCTGCTTCGGGAAAGAGGTCAATGCACAAGAGGAAGCAGCTTCTACCATCCTTCTTCACAGAGTATAGCACATACATCTTGGGCACAGCCAAGCTATCTGGGGAAGACTGATGCAGGTTTTTGAGACTTTGAGAAATTCATGCTAGAGCCAGTGTCTGTGCTGATCCTCTTTTCAGTGGTGAATTTCAACCTGCCTGTGTAACTAATACAATCTAATATGGCGAGTGCAGATTACAAAGGTTCAAAGCACTTGGATCCTCCTTCCTTGCTTTTTTTAGGGCCAATCTCTGATCTTCGCCCTTCATCACTGGATTTATTTTGAATCATTTCTCCCTTGTTTCTACATTAGACAGGTTGCGTGCAAATTCATTCCTCTGGCATGTAATGACCATCCATGCTGCTTTATATATAGTACACATCTTCACAAACCATAATGAAACCGAGATTTGAAGAAATAACTGGATAAGCAGGTCTCTCTCTCCAGCTGTCATGTCTAGTTGTGGCAGCAAACTGGTGTTTCATTGTAAAAAATGTTAATTTCAATCTGAGCTGTGGCTGTGTGGAGAGAAGCATAAAAGGAATTCTTGATTATCTATATCAGTACTGCTGTCCCTGGGGAGAGGATCTGAATCTTCAGATCACATATGGCAAGAGTGCTGTGATAAAATATGCATCAATAAAACTTTGCAATTTATGATAATAACGGAGTGGAAAGTTTTATACTCTGGGATAATTATTCCTGACTGGCATTTCTTCCTTTCTTTTGTCCTTCTGTAATCCTTTATTTTTAAACTCTTTCAGCTTGTTATACTAATGATTACATCATCGTGATTATGGGCTACAAACCCATTTCTTCAGGGCAACTGTCGAAGTTCTCCCTGTTTATTGCTCCCCAAGGCCTCGCAGAGATTCCCAGTTATTCAGTCTATATCTTGAGACAGTTGGGATTTTCCCTAGTAGGAGGTCTCCATATTATTTAGCAGTACTATAGCCAACATGCACTGTGGAGTGCGTTCCCTACAGGGCTGAATTTTATCCTTCAACCTGCTCTTGCATGAAGGGTCATAATAATCAAGAGAGACGCATACATGTGTTCGAAGTCAGAATTTATCCCATATTGCACATCACATATTAGTAATGCATTAACCAGCATTATTTCACCTGCACATTGTTTAAATATGAGTGATACTTAATTGTTTTTTAAAGAAGGAATAGAATAACGTAACATTTTCCCAGTGCCTGGAAGTATAAAATGGAGCGTTAAGTGTAACAAACTAGTATATATATTGCCAACAACCCAGTTCCTTCGCAATCACCACCCCACAAAGTCCTAAATTACTTTCACAGTCTTTGTAACAGAGAGCTCATGTCACTTTTCCTCCATCTCAAGATGCTTGGTAGGAATTAATAATAATGCTTAGTATTTAAGATCTGAACCTTCAAGCTCTTTGGCTAGTTACAGGTATTCAAAAAGCCCAAGGCAGAATCGATGTAAGTTATGCAGTTTTCTGTAAGCAGCATAGTTTAGATTGGTGGCGAACAGAACACATATTCACCTTTTGGTGGAGGGGGGTGCAAATCTTAGACTTTTAAAACCCATCTATGTGCACCCAACTTCTGTTCTGTTGCAGATATAGACCAATTTCTGATCACTGGTACCAGTAAAAGTGTAATGTCTGTACCTAGCCTTTGTGTGATAAATTTCAGCTGACCTCAGATGGCTGTCTAAATGAAGTTTTACAGAAGTGATTTTTCACCTAACATTCTCCATTGGTAAGTTTCCTTCATGCCTAACACAGTGGGGTCATTATTCTTACTGGGATATCTGAACATAATTAAAATGATTCAAAATGAATCGTAATGAGTATTTCTATATAATGATTACTACTACATAACTTACGTTCTGCTGTTCCTTTTTCCTTTTTTAAATGTTATACCAGAAATAAATCTATCATTTTTTGTGGCAGAGAATATTCACACATAATTCAGCAAACAGTTTAGCTGATTAAGTTATTCTAATAACTTGTTCTTTATTCATAGGTGTTTGATTAACAGTTTGTTCCAGTGCAATGTTAGCATATCTTTAAATGTGTTCATCTGTCTCTGTAATTGTTTATCTAGTTATTCCTTCAAATCTCAGTTTTATTATGGTTTGTGAAGATATGCACTATGTATAAAACATGGTGGATGGTCATTTAATACCATAAAATCAAATCTGCATGCAACCTCGACTAATATAGAAATGAGGGGAAATGGTTCAAAATAAATCTGGTGATGAAAAGCAAAGAGACTGAAGCATCTGCTTTAAGTTAAGCACATGCTTAAGGATTTTGCTGAATTAGTGCCCTAAGGGGTGGTATAGCAATCCACCTCCACACAGTCTAGCAAATTAGCACATGCCCAAGTTTAAGTATGTACTTAAATCCCTTTGGACTTAGGAAAGCATTAAAACGTATTTGTAAGTCAGTGCCTAAGTGAATAAACAAGGCCTAAATATTTAGTGAAGGGAATGGATTAATTTTATCTAGAAGACCATTCACAAGTACTTCCTTATTCCTTTTTTTACAGCTTCAGCTGAAAAGACCAAAAATTAATGCTATTAATTTCATTAAAGCATGATGATAGATTTAGGTTACAAAAATAATGATATCCAATTATACCAATATAAGAAGGAGTGGACTTTACGACAAGTAGTGAAAATAGTCTCTGGGTTTCCTACATCTTTGCATTTACCTGAATTAATCAGAATTCACAGACTATTGGAATGTTGATTGAATTTTGTTTCTTACCTCTTCTGTTTTTCATTAGGATGTTCCTAAAGGAAGGTAGCTTTCAATTAGTTTTGTTGACAGCTCTGGCTAATGTTGTAATGATCTTAAGAAGAGAAAGGAAAAAGAGAAAGGGGAGTTACTTTGGTAGAGATAAGCTAGGCCAGGCAGAGAGACAGCGTACATAACCACTAATTAACTTATGTAGTCGTTAAAAAACAAACAAACATGCAACTTGAGAATAGATAGCAAAGTATGTTTGTGCTACAGATCAGGCCATTTCACTTTTTGTTACAATGTCCATATCTTACTAGAAGGTAAGTTAATGCCAAGAGGATATAAATCATGTTCTCCTACTCTTGCAGGTCCTTGTCACAGGGCATATTTAATTTAACATTGTAATATTTATTTTCTGAAATTGTAAGGAAGCCAAAATAGATTTAGTAAAATGGACATTTTGTAACAGCAGAGTGCCTGACCTACACTCAAGTAGCAAATTAACCCTAATTCATCTTTACAATGACCCTACGCCAAATAACCATTCTTTAGCTGCTCTGTTCCTGTCCTTCACTGACTTTGTAAAATGTAACCATAGCAATTTTGCTTAATTCAGTTTGGATTTTTAATTACAGCTATCCCCTTTATTATTCCTGTTTTAATTCTTCCTGTTGTGCTTGGGTGGCTTACAAACAAGCTTCGCTTGGTCTTAGTATTCTTTAGGGATTGGCTCAAGCCAAAACATGCATATGTTCCTTAAAACCATGTCAGATGGGAGCTAGAATCTGATTCTAAGCATCTAGAAGCCTTTGTTTTCTGACACAAAGGACCAATCCCTGTCCTCGGTTATATCCATTATACCCTAGAGGATGATTTTGGCCTCATATTATGATTTTTTTGTCTTCTACTCATGGTAGGGGGGGATGAACTCTGGGATTCTATTATTGTTCAAGATTCCTTTGAAAAATGAATTCCTTAGAAACCCTCTCACATCCATCTTGACAATTCTAGCATCACATAAGAAATAAACCAATTCTGCTTTCAGGTTTTATATGTAAAACCTGTGACCTTTTACATCCAAGCATTTTTTTTACTTGTGATTTATTCTTGATGAAAATTAATTGAAAAAGGGAACGATCTTAGTATATGATTTTTCTTATTCTGTTGTTTTTTTTCATTAGTAATCTATTTTGCAACATTCTGCACAATTCCTTATGCTTCCTTCCTTCCAGTGAGTTGCATAGACTGTACCTGAAAACTGTAAAGTTTTCTCCTACAGTACTTCTGGGTACATTTATACTTCCGGAGAAAAAAAGAGAAAAAGAAAACCAGAAGGCTGAACACAGGACATTCTAATTAGCAATTTGTATGTTCGTCTAACCTCCCATCATCCAGAGATGTGATTGTTTCAAAACCAATTCAGTCTACCTTGTTTTGTCTTCTCACTGCAAATAATTCCTGAAATGTTGCATTATAAGAGAATAAGAAGATTTTTTTTTTTTTAAATCAGAGCCCTAGATTTCTTTGGCTGATATAACATCTGGTTTGGAAGAGACAGGTTCAAAAGCAAAAGCTAGCTGCTAGTTTCAAGCCTTGGGACAATCCTGCTTATGAAAACAGTTGAACCATATGGGATAATATGGGAAAAAGAAACAAGATTTTAACACCTGATAAAAAGTTCTTGCTACCATGGGCACTATAATTAACTTCCTATGTCTCTGTTATGCTCTTTAATGTTGTGTGTCTAAGTATAATTTACATATCGTGTATTAACATTGTTCTAATGATTGGATTGGACAACTTGTGACAGCTAGCAGTTCTGTGACATGAGCTAGGAACAGAAGTTACACATAAACCAGTGTCAGTGATCAGAAACTGGTTCAAATTTGTAACACAACAGAAGTTCAGTGCAAAAACTACTTTTAAAATGGCTGAAACTGATTTAAGATCACCCTGGATAGATGTAGTATCAGATTTAACTGATTTAGTTTAAATCAGTTTATTGCATTTCTGTCTCAGATCCTCTCTGGATACTTTACACCTCTCCCACAAGCCCCGCCCCCTTGCAGGCTGGGTAAGCTAGCCTTGGCCTAAGCTGTCTGCTTCTTCAGAGCAGAGAGCCATGATGTAGCACCCCCCGCCCCCCCCAGCTTCTGGCTTGGGCCATTGCAGGCATGTGGCTGCATTTCTGGAATCAAAAGTAAATATCTGTTCACTAGCTTATCATCCCAATCTACACAGTTTAAACTAACCTGTGAAGACTAAATTGATTCAGCCTCAGGATTTTTGACTGTCTGTACTTAGCCATAATGAAAATGACCTCTGTTTGTAGGTATAGGCACGTGGACAAGATACCAGCATGCAATGGGGCTGCAAGCTTAAACTTCATTAGTTACTTTATGGTAACTCTCCATTTTGACCTGTGGTAAATAGGAAGCAATTTACCCTTCTTTCATTGAGAATCTATGCAGGCAGTTATAGCAGGGTATTGTAAGCTTTGCAATAACTTGTTCGGGTAGCCCTGCTTTAAAGGCAGTTTTTAAAGGGAAGGTAGGTGCCTTGCTCCCATTATTTGCCGTGGGAATCTGATGCCTTTGTAGGGCTTAGTAGTGAAAATACCCACTGCTGTGGTCAACTGCTGGACATTATCAACAAGCCCCACTCATAGCTTCACAACTGAGAGGTTGTGGTGATGTATTTTAGGGAGTTCAGTGACAGAGAGGTAAGTAAGTAGAGCAACATGAGGAGGAGGTACTCACTCACAAAGTTATTTACCAAGGCTGCAAAGAATAATTTCAGGGGAAGGGCTAGAAAATATAAGTAATCAAATAAATGCATCTTGCTTAAACTGTGCAAGATATACAAGTAAAACCGTACTCCCTTTTAAAAATACTTGAAACTTTCACATAGCTTTAGTAAATACAATTTGCAGAAACAATGCAGTGTTTTAAAACAAATGATGCTTGTAGAGTCACAAGCTATGATTTATCTCCAAGCATTTTCAAGCAGCACGAATTATTAAATTTCAACCTGGGCTCTTTCTACTGTTCACTTAATGCGGATAATTAATTTGATTATCACTCAGACTATTTTCTGACTGACTGAAACACCCTGTATTGGGGCTACAAATATTTCAATTAGGTTGTACAAGCAAATCCAGCTACCTTTTTTTTTTCTTTCTTTTTTTTTTTATAATGGTTATCTTTCTTCCTGGCAGCAAGTAATACTAAAGTTCATAGTGTGGAATTACTAATGCCTGCACTAATGAAAGGGAATTGAATGCATTTCTTTGGGTATAAAATATGCATTCATTCTTAACTATGGGCATATCTTCTATGGACACTAAGCAATCTATTTGTTCAAATATGAAATATAAGGAACAAAAAAATGCTAGAAATCCTATCTATACTGCAGTTCTAACGGCAATACATTTATTACATCACTTTTAAAAATGCAGCAGGACTTAGTTAAAAAATATTTCTGGCTGCAGTACTTAAGGTTAGGAAAGTATAATATATCAGTGCATTATTGTTGGTTTCTGTTACTGAATACAAAAAATATATTTCTGAACAAATAAGTAAAAATTACAGCTCAAACATAAAACAAGGGGTCTGATCTCATTTGTTTCTCGCACCTGGAAGATGTGAAGTTTCTCCTTTGCACAAGAAGAATCAAAATTTCCAACAACCTGTTGACATCCTGGTATCCATATGGTGTCTTGCTTTGTCAAATGGGCCACAAAGTTCATTAGGTCTGAGTGGGAAAAGGCCAAGGACACTGCAAAGACAATATTTCAGCTGATTGGTAAAGATTGCAGGTTGCATCTTTCTTACTGTGCAGTGCACTCTTCTGACCAGTTCATCAAATACCAATGAAATCCTCTAGTGGAAAGCCATTCAGGACCAAGCTTTTATTAGGCTGGAAAGGAATGAAGAAGGACAAGCATGCAAAAAATAAAAACAGGAAAAAAAGAAAGTCCCCTTTTTTCCTTAAACTTGCAGTTGCAGTTTTAACTTTTATCCTATTTATCAAACATCAGTGGCAAATTGTAGATCTTAAGATACTCTTTCTTTTCTAATGTCTTAAGGTACACTTTCTTTTCCAGTGTCAATGCTGCAGCTTACATTTTAGAATAATGGCCTGGTGTGGATTGTTGATTTCATTTATGAGAAAGGTCTATAAATTTTTATTCAGTCTTGCTTTAAGCATGCTGGAGTATTTCTTCCCAAGGCATGGAGTACATTCTACTGGATGACAGTAAAAATCTTTTATTGCTTAAAAGAGCTTGGTATCTTACAAGATAAAGGTTTGGCCTTTCCATTTTGTCTAACTGCATGTCCTAAATTAAATGAGATTGTCTGTTCAGATTCTACTGGTATTAGAAAAAAATATTAATATAGCTAGCCCAATTAACAGTATCTGCCAGACAATGACAACTTGAAGTCTGTAAAAAATTCATACTGCCATCCTGGATTGAGAGCATATTAGGAAGGTCACTGAAAAGGACTATTTATAAAGGAATATAGAGAAGTGTATTCTGACAGTACATTTCAGTCAATGACATTGCTGGTCACTGAACAGAAATATTTGCTAAAGATGGTATGGGAATTTAAAAAGACCATGCATCTTTTAAATAGTTTGCCTGAATCTGGTTTCACAGTCAGGAAGCTTCTGGTTACTGGTATGTGACAGGAACATTTTACCTAAGCAGGGCCTTTTATGTTTTCTATAATACAAAATTAAAGTGCAGTATCTTGGGCGGGGAGGCGGGGAGCTCAGCATGCTACAAAAACATGGAATGAATTCATTTGGGACAGCACAAATAAAATCAATTCCTAATTCTCAGATGCTGAGGACTATGCTTTTCTGTAATATGAAAGGCTCTTCTGAGATCTATTTCAAATAATTTCCAGGTGAGAGGTGTGGAGAGAAAATAGGAAAAATGATATTCTGTCTTTTTAGGCCATGTCATGCCTGCTGGAGACCTCTATAGCTTTATCAGAAGGGAAGTATCACCTCAGATGGGTGAGAGAACAAAAAGTAATGGGGGAGAAAGGGGATGACAAGGAGCAGAAGAGTGCTGACAGAAGTGCAGATGAACACATGGCTTACATTCTTCTCTTACAAAAAATGAATGAAGTTCTGGGTAAATCAGTTAACAACTACTGCTATATATTTTGAACCAGTGCAGCAAAACTTCTGCCTTGGTACTTCATTGATGCCCTATCTTGAGACAGCACGTAAACACAAGCTTAACCAAAGACACTCAGGGCATATCTACATGAGACATTTACTGTGGAATTGACTAATTTGCTCTGCAGGGGGCATGTCTACATGAGATGCTAACTGCGCTGTAGCCTAATAACACTGTGCAGTAGCGTGTCAGGCAAAAACCATGCTAATATTCTACTGCGCAGTAATATTAGGCTACTACACAGTAAGCATCACTAATAACCTGTGTGCCAGCGTTACGGCACAGGAGAGCAAGTTACTGTGCATTGATTTACTCAGTTAACCAGGTACTAAACTTAATGCACAGTAAATAGGGTGCATTAATGAGCGTATAGAGGCACCCAATAAAGTGTCACCATTTACACGTGCAGTGCTATTAGGATGGAGTAAATTAACTCCAGTGTAGGATAGTACAGCCAGACACAAGTACTATCCTATGGCAGAGTTTTTTACGCCGCCACAATGCACTTATAGATACTGACAGGGCTGGCTGGGGCACAAGGGTGCTTCAGTGCGGGGGTTGCCTGCTGGCTAGCCCCATGCTGGAGCACCCTCATGGCCCAGCCAGACCCTCTGCAGCACAGTGAGCCAGATCAGAGCAGCCCCAGGCTGGAAGGCTAACCCCTGGGGCCCCCTGCCAGCCGAGGCTGCTCTGCCTCAGCTCAACATGGTGCTTGGGAACAATAAACTCTGGGGCAAACTGCTCCAGAGTTTATTCAGCCACATTAATTCCATGTATAGATGTGCCCTCAGAGGCTTTAATGGGACTTAAATTCATGTCTGTTCAGGACAGCACTGTAGTATATGTTTAGCTTTTAGTATGTTAATCATGCTTTCCTGAGTCATGAACCTTAGTCCTATATCAAGTGCAAATATGCAGCCTTGCAATTCAACATATGTTAATATTATTTGCAATATTGTAACTTATTTTAATTGCATTACAGTTATCAGGATATGCCCTAGTACTGAACAAATATAATGAATACATATGTATAATCAGGGCATCTGATTGTACTATGCAAATCAATACATCACTGCAAATAGAAAAATTGTTATATTGCCAGACTACAACAATCCAATAGTCCATTATCCTTTTCAAAAGTCTAAACAGGAAAGCAAAAATACCTAAATAGGTCTGGGCAGTGATAAAATAACATGGGGAGAAGTATGTAGAACTGGTCAGGAAAGGGAAGTTTTTCACCAGCTGGAGCTGATGATTTCCATATTTGGCCCAGATAATGAAACCCTGGGCATGTCTACATATGCCCCTACAGAGCACATTACTACGATGATGTAGCTGCTGTGTCGCAGTTTTTGCCTGCCAACACTACATTACCATAGCGCATTGCTACAGTGACATAGCATCACCTGTAGATGCACCCCCTGAGTAATAACTCATGGGCCTTCCCATGGACCACAAATTGGGAGTAAGCAGTTCAAAATCTAACCCCTATCTTAGATTTAACTCTTTGTTAAAATAAGTGGAGATTGATTTTGTCTCCTGCGTATAAAGTAATCCAAATAGCACCGTTCACTTCTGACAGCACCTCCCTTTTTAGTGACTGCCAGTGCCCGTCATTTTGGAAGGCACTTTAATCCCTCATGCCTCAGATAGAAAACCTTCCTCTACAAAATGCAGTGAGTATAGGGCTGAATCATCCTGCTATTATAGTCAGTGATTAAATTCCCACTGATAGACTTCAATGGAATCAGGTTTAGGCTCACAATGAACGGATGCAAATAGCTTCTCCACGTATGTTATGAAAGTCCAGTCATATGCCTCACTCAGTTAATCTACTTAGCCGTTAAAACATGTCAAATAAAGCAAAGAAAAAAGGCTGTGGGTCATTTTCTGAGTTCAGCTGTGGTAGTGTAAATCTGGAGTACCTCCATTGTCGTCTGTAAGGTTACTCCTAATTGCTACTTGTGCAAAGTGGTTTAGAATTGGTTCTGTGTCCATTTATAGCATGATGCCAAGCCTTAAAATCTGACTGAAATCAGCAACCTGCAATTAACTCTCTATGTTTGTACCCTTCTCGTTAATCATAATGCATCATATTATTATCAACAGAAGAGAGTTACTGTAAAGCATTACTTCATTAGTTTCATCTGGTTGGCTCTTTGTTTTTCTCTTTCCTGCTGGAAAAAAATAGCTAGAAATAATGAAATTGTAAATGTTTTAAAACAATTCTATTCTAGCCATTCAGGTGTTCCCTCACCTCCTCTAAATTTTTATCAGAGACTTCCATCCGAACTAAAGCTTTCTGAAGCACAGTAGTGCATGAATGGCGTGTGCCCCCAGCAGCTGGGGGGGCATGGCTGTGCCGGCAGTGGTGGGAGCCTGGTGGTGGCAGCGGGAGCCTGGCAGCAGTAAGCGCGGAGTGCCCACAGACACCACCGGCACTGTTGACGGCAAGGAGAGAGGAGTGGCGAGCACCAGCCAGGGGTTGGCAACCACCTGCAGGACCACCAGCAGCGCTGGCAGTGGCTGGGGGCAATCATGGACTGCCTGCAGATGCCACCACCAGTGTCAGTGATGAGGTGGTGAGCAGTGACCACCCACAGGCGCCGCTGACAGGGTCAGCAGCACCTTTTTGCAGGGGATGAACTGCCACACTCAGGGGGTGCACATGCACCTGCATGCACCCCTATGTACCCCGTACGCTTTGCCCCTGCAGTAGTGGGAACTGCCCACTATTTCTGTGAGAATAGCCGCATTTCAGTAGCCGCAATGCAATGCAAAGCCATAAACTTTCATTATAGATGAGTGAGATGTTTGTGTATGGATTACAGGCACCATTACTGGCCAGCTCCAAACATGATCTGCATCCTGCATCAGTAAAACCAATACAGCAGTCTATTGCAAGGCCTGTGGAATATTTTAAAGTTTAGAGGAAAGTCTCTTTCCCACTCAAACTGGATCAAATTTGATTTTTTTTGCCTTGTATCTTTTTAAAATTTCTATAGATTCCAGTTGCCTGATTTTTCTTATAGTCAGGAATTAGTCCTTTCACTGCAGGCAAGACATGTAATTCCAAAAGAGCAGCTGTGCCCCATGAGAGACTGGATATTTGTGTGAAAGAAGAGGTCAGTTACTTTTAACAAAGAATTTTATTAACAAAATTAAATGATTTAGGACCTCACTGATGAGAAAAGGAGTACATAATGTCCCTGTCACATTGGTAGACAGAGGGATTATTAATGTTAATGACATATGAGACCAGGAAGCTGTACCTGGAACCTTATTGCAGCCTGTCTATTAAAAAGGAGATACTTAGGAGGTATTGTCAGTGGGCAGAGCTAGTAGTGAGTGATAACCTTTTCAGTAAAGAAAAATTAGTCCCCATGATACCCAAATAGGACAGTGACTTGGCACTCTTGTGTCTGGTGCAGGGATGGAGCAAAAAGCAGAGAAGTATGTACAGCTTTACCATTGGTAAACTAAACTGTTTACTAGCGATAATGTGGAAGATAAAAAACATTGTCTTTAGGTATAGGGACATATACAGTATTAACTCCTTAGTGCCTTTCAGTTGGATTTTTCAATATTAATAAGCCATCTTCCTTTAGCTTCAGAAAGACTTATTAATATTGAAACACCCAGCACAGCCTGAATGTAGACTCTGGAGGAAGACAAGAAAGCTCTCTGATGATAATCCTGCTTCCATATTCATCTTGCTCTCTATCTGTATACAGGCCTGCCTTTTCCAACTCTTAATTCCCTTTAGGCCACAGACAGGGTTACATGAAAAGCACCAAATGTCCCCTTGCAGTACTGCAAGAAGTGAGCGTACAGCTGTTCAAGCTGGTTGTAGCACTACAAACATGCTGACAATGCTGCAAAACATTAGTACTTTCGAAGAGGACCAGAACCTTCCCTGGGGCAGGAGCTGCGGCTGTCAAGTACAGCCCTGGTTGGTCCAGGGAGATTGCTGGGGCAGGGCACATGCACCCTCCCCCAGTGTATCCGGGGACTGATTGTCACTGCTGTTGCCCCAGGATTGGTCCTGGACTGTAGCAACAGCTAGGGCTGTCAAGCACAGCCTGTTTCACCAACAAGGGGGCAGGGCTAAGAAAAGTATACCTTTCACGCCCTGCAGGTAGTTGAGAGCTGTCTGTCTCCTGCAGCTGCCTCCAGCTGGAGACAGCTTTGGTGCTGCTGGAGATTTAGCCTTTGAGGCAACCTCATAGCACTACAAATGAAGGCTTGTCCATGTCCTTAGGCTTGCTCTTCCGTTTGCTTGTAGGCTTAGACTTCTTCTCCTCCTCCTCCTCCTCCTCCTCTTTGACTTAAGGTCTGTTGCTCTTTCTCCCTTTTCACTCTATGCTTGGTCCTTCTTTAATTTGGCTTCAGGGTTGTCCGTATCCTAACATTTATGACATTTGGCTTCTCAGACTGGAGATCAGTTTTCCAGGAACTCGAGGGAGCTGGCAGGTATTTAGTCTATTTACATTCTCAGATTTTCACCCTCTCCCCCCCGAAGGACCTGTATTGGAGCTGCTTACCTTTACTGTATTCCTTTTTACTTCTTTTTTTTTTTTTATCTTTTCTGCTGCGCTTCATTTCATCAAAATGTGTAGTTGGTTCTCCTGTTTCCCTTTTTTAAGTCTCTGATGGTTGGACCTTTTTTTTTTTAACAGAATGGTCACCAAACTCTTTACTGTTTCATACACATTTTTCTTCTTGTAGGCCTGACATCAGTTGTCTCCTGCCCTGTGATATAGGCAAGGGAACTCACTTGCCTGACACAGTTGTTATTTGCAGTCCTTGATGCAGCATGACACTACTTCAAAACATCCTCTCCACTTTGGCTAAGCTAAATTATTAGCAAAGTTAAAGCATTCTGGAGGGATCACAAGACCCATTAGCACCACTGCCTATGAAAAATAACTTCTGTTCCTTCTGTACTTTGCTTGATTTTATATCTTTTCCCCCTGCAACATTAGCAGTTTGTTTTAACTCTCTCAGCTTGAACAGAGTCCCCCATCCCATTGTGTCTCTGTTGACCCTGTACCTCCATGTTGTAGTTGAAGCTTTGTGGGGGGGTTTGGCTTGAAGCCCAGGTTCTCTGCAGAAGATGCTTGTAAAATTGAATTTGATTTTTACCTTTGTCCTTTTCACTTTTTTTTTCCTCCCCTCTATCTGTGCTGGGACTATCCTTGCACTTACAGCACTTACTTCTCATAACATTTTGCTTATTCCTTGTACTTACTTCTCACAGCATTTTGCTGCTTTTCTTTCTTTCACAAACATAAGACAGCACAGGCGTTCTGGGACTAGACACTGGCCTGGTTGAGGTAGAGCTGGTGAAAAAAAAATTTAATATTAGAATCTTTTTGAAGAAAAAAGGGGGTTCTTGTGTTATTTTCCCCCTCTATGTCTTCCTAGAGCAGCTCTAGGTGAAGGAAATTCTTCCCTCATAGTCCCCAAAAGAGGAGATGTGCTTACTCTCTTTATTCCTTTCCCTTGTTTTGGGTATGAATATGGTTAGTTCCAACTCCACGTCCTAATGAGCTGCAGACAAGAACCAGAAGCACAGAGAGGTGGTATAGTTAGAAAACTCACGCGGACTTAGTTATAACCAGTAGTATAACCGGGGGGGGGGGAAATGGGCACCTGTCTCAGGTATCAACTTAGAGGGGGTGCCAGAATGGTGCCCCCTGCCACAGTCTTTGCTGCAGCAGAAACAGTCTCACACTGCCTGGCCACATGAGCTGGGCTGGAGCAGCCCTTTATGCCCAGTCAGAGAAGCTAGATATGGGAACACCCAGGGCAGGTAAGACCACCCTCCTTCCCTCCCACATCTCCCCATCTTCAGCTCTCCATTGCTTAGCACACCCATACCACCAGGACATAGAGCAGTTTTGTTGAAGACACAAAACTCATTAGGCATCTGGGTACAGACAGAAATGCAACTCCCAGCTGTAATTCAAAACAGTTTTTGCAGAGCATCCTGAGTTTCAAATTTACCCCAAACCAAACAGAAGTTCACTGTTGGTTCCAAGAAGGAGGGGAATCTAGCTGACCATTGGGAGCCTAGAGCCAGGTTCCCATAGCAAGGGCCAGGGCTGTCTGCCAGTGCTTGCTGTTTTCAGAATGGAAGGTGGGGAAGGCAGTGGAGAAGGCTCATTCTTGGGGCTCCCTAGCTGGTGCTAATGGGCAGTGTGGGTGAACTGGAGTCCCCCCACTTTGGGGGGGCAGGGTCCAGTACACCTACCCCATGCTCCGGGGGGGGCTGAAAAATCCCTAGACTGAACTCCCTCTGCTCCCTTTCCCCCCCTCCTGTTCTGAAACACACTGGGAGCTCCACAGACACAAGTTAAAAAAGATGCTACATTTTGAAACATCTTTATCTGATACCTCATGCAATGAGGGGTCAGTTTTTCACCCAATCGGCCATTTTTTAAGCTGCCTACAGCCATGCACTTGTGTTTGGTCACAGCTATAAACTGGTTTCCAGGGCCAGATCAAGCAAAAATTGGCACTTCTGTCTGCACCCCTGGTTATGACCCAAAAGCAACACCGAAAAGTAGTACTGCCTGTGATGAATAGCTTGTTCCTCCAATGCCCAGCACCTCTCTGTGACCATTTACCCCATACAAAAAAAATCCACCCTTCGCACTTAGTAGCAGTGGTTATACTACCTCTGCACTAGTGTAAATAGCTAAGCAAATTGCTAGGCAGTAGAGAATTAAGCCCTCATTCTTTCAGCTCCTGTTACACAGGTGTCCTGTGGCAGCTCTTCCCATTCCTTTCACACTTTCAATGTTCCTTCCCCAATGTGGTCCTAAGTACCAAGGTACCTCCATAGCCTAGGCCTTCCCTGTCCTTATGGCAGAAAATCTAGACTAGTCCTATTGCCTACAAATTTCTGGGACAGACAAATGTAGAAGTGTCCCATTTTCTTCCATTCTGCACTGAATATCATAGCGAAAACTTAGTCCTTACTTCCCTAGTTCTCCTTCTGACTTATGTAGAATATCAAGACCGTCTTATTTTTGCATTTTTGTAAATTAGGGGTGCTCTTTATTATGAGCAGCAATATAATTCCTCTAGCAAACCCACTTGGCTAATTTCAGGAGTCTGCTGGAGCTCTTTTATTCTTGTCGTGTCAGATGCAGTAATCCAGTTTGCATTCAATATTAGATTAGGAATGACATGAAATACCTGCATTTGCAAAATTAGTGAGGATATTTACCAGTTGGCAATTTTTTCTCATATTTGCTCCACATCTCACCACTGGAAGCCCTTAATCCACTATGTATACAAGCTGATGCCATGAATCAAGAAAATGTCTTTCTGTATTGTTAATTTCCATGATATGATGTTACAATTGAACTCATGTTGTCTTCACTCATATGTGGCATAGTACAGTATGATGAGACTGACAATGTGATTTTATAACCAGGGGGTCAGAGATTTGGCATCAAATCCCAGCAACTCTTTTGGGGATAGAATTTAAAAGACAAAAAGAACATGAAGATTAAATACAGGTAGTCAAAAAGCCTGAGGCTGAATCGATTCGGTTTTTGCAGGTTAGTCTAAGTTGCACAGATTGAACTGATAGTCAAAAGACATTCACTTTTGATTCCAGAAATGCAGCCACATGCCTGCAGTGGTCCAGGCCAGAAGCCAGGGAATGCTAGAGCACACCTTACTGCTCAGCTGGAGCACATAGCTTGGCCCAAACTAGCCCTCCCACTCTGCAAGGGAGGGTTTGCAGGAGAGGTGCAAAGCATCCTGGGATGCTGGAGGACTGTGAGTTAACTTGAATCTGGAGGGGATCTGGGATACAAGTTAACTAAATCGATTTAACCTAAATCAGGTAAATGTGATACTACATCCATCCAGGTTTATCTTAAACCAGTTTTGGCCATTTTGAAACACTGAGAAGTGTAAAGTGCTCCATCCGAGGAAGAAAAATATGCAACAAACTTACAGACTTGATGGTGCTGTACTAGCTAGCATGAGTGACTGGTGCCTCCTGAATCTGGGAGGGTACCCACAGAAACCACCAACCGTGTCAGTGGGGGCACCAGCCCTACCGGCAGCATCAGTGTCAGCCATCGAGGGGGGCACCAGCCCCGTCAGGGGGGGCATATGCACCCTGTGCACCCCCTACCAGTTGCCTATGCTAGCTAGCACCATGTCCAAAAGGTACCTGAGGGTCATAATTGACCATAAAATGAATATGAGCCACCAGTGTGATGCTACAGTTACCTGAGCAAACAATACGCTGGCATGCATCAGCTGATGCATCTCAAGCAAAGCTAAGGAAGGTATTTTCCCACTCTACTTGGCATTTGTGAGGTCACAGCTGGAGTACTGTGTCCAGTTCTGGGTGCCACACTTCAGGAAGGATGTGGAGACACTTGAGAGAGTCCAGAGAAGAGCCACTCATATGATTAGAGGCCTGAAGAGCAAACCATATGAGGAAAGGCTGACAGATATGGGACGGTGCAGCCTAGAAAAGAGAAGACCTTGGAGGGATTTGGTGGCAGCTTACAACTATGTCAGGGGTAAGTATCAGGGGTTAGGCAAACAACTATTCACCAAAGCGCCTCTGGGGAAAACCATGAGCAACAGTCATAAACACCTAAAAGAAGGTTTTAGACTGGATATAAGAAAAAACTTCTTCACGATTCATGTGACCAAACTCTGTAATAGACTCCCAGCAGGGGTGGTGCAGGCATCTACCCTGGAGAGCTTCAAAAGGAAACTGGACACACACCTTGCCGGGGTTATTTGATACCAGCAGTCTTTCCGGCAGAGCAGGGAGCTGGACCCGATGATCTCATGAGGCCCCTTCCAGCCCAAAACTTCCGTGAATCTGAATCTGTGAAAGCAGTTTATGTGCATTGAACTTCTCTTGTGTTATAGATATGAACTTGTTTCCAATCACTTATACCAGTTTATGTGTAATTTCTCTCCATCGCTATAGGGGTCTGGCTCCATTGAAAGTGACATACAACCAGGGCCACCTCATTAGGGGCATGATGTCGCATATGGAAGCTGCTTTTCAAAAACCATTTGTTCTTTTGAAAAATCTCCTTCTTCAATTTATCCTCAGTCAGTGTAGCCCAGTAATGGGGAAACAACAAAGGGCATTATCTAAGAGTGGCCCGCTACTGTACCTCATCAGCTGTCCTCTTCCTCATCTGTAAATGTTGGTTGAATACTCCAAAACCAGATTGGAAATTCCTACGCTCCTTAAAATCAGAGGGTTGAATGCCACCTGAATTAAATCAGTCCCTCATCCTTCTAGATCAACAGAATTCTCTGAAGTATATTGTGTGTGAATCTCTTAGCCAAAACCTGAACAAGTAATATCCTTTCAACATTTTTAAAATATGCCCATCCAGAACTGGGTATGAACGCCTGCAATAGTAATACATATTCAAGTATAGTAAAAACTGTTTTAACTGGCATTCTACTATCTGGAATACTCTTTTAACTGGAATTTCTGGCCTGCCAGCCGGACACAATGCAGGGGGAAGGAGAAAGCTCACACGTGGTGGCCGCTACCACCCTTTAGATACCCGGCACCCCCTTATCCCACTCATGCTGGTTAACACAGCTTTTACTGTATATTAAACCACACTTTGGATAATGAACTGCCCACATCACACACACACAAAAATCCTTTTTCCCAGATTTAAAAATCTTCCCTCACACGCTGTCATGACTGGAGCCATGTCCAAAACCAAGACTAGCAGATATTCTAAAGCTTTCACATTCAAATCCTTCCATCCATGGCAGGAAAAGGCATAGTGAAAAGATAGCCCTTGCAGCATGAGCCCCCGTTTTGCGTCTTCAAGACCAGCCAGAGGCCTGCAACCCTTCGTTGGCAAAGTGCAGAGATGTCAATATGGGGACCTGGTATGATTGTGGTTGTATCATATCAGGGTCATCAACATGTTTTACCAAGAACAATGTTCCAAGTCAAATGGAGGGCCAGTGAACTGTGGTGAATGATACATTATTTACTTCTTACTACATTATTTTCTTCTTAGAACAAGGTGGGGCTCGGGAGGGGGCAAGAGAGAAAAAAAATAAGCCCAGATTTACTGGAAATCACACAAAATCCTAGAGCAGGTCCCTGACTTAAATAAGTCACTATGGTGTGGAGGTGTGGAAGATGAGTGGGCTTTACCTTCTTCTGGATCCCCCTCCTGACTGTTTCCCTTCCTTCCACAGTGCTGCCCCTTTCTCACATGCCCAAACTTTCCTGCTGTTTTTATGTCTCTGCTTCAACCACTATAGCCTCACTCCCACCAGCCTGCTCTCATCTTAGCTTTTGTCCACATGCAGAAAGCTGGTTTTATAGATGCTGAAGGTTCCTCTTTCTTAACTCTTGGGCTGGCTTCTACATCTTTACCCCCATGCATCTGCTTCTATTCCTGTATTGAGCTCATCCTGGGGGCAGAACTCAAAGCTGCCTTCCTGGAGATGCAGATAAGAAGAGGCAGCCAAAATGAGTAGGCAGCCTGCCACATCATTTCAATTCATTGGTAAGGACAGCAGCATTTCCCTGCAGCAAATTTTCTAAACCTGGGATTAATGTGGCAAAGCCAGGACCATGGGCAGGTAATTCTTCATGGGCAAAAAATAAGGGTACCTATACACGAGCTGGAAGGCTGTTCCGATGCACTGTAATTGCAGCGCATCAGAGCAGACTCAGTTGATCAAATCATCTGGATTGTGGTAATTTCCGTGCTCCAGCCAGCTTCTGTATCTCATGATAGCATCCCTGCACTTCAAAATGGTGGTGGGGGTGCTTTAACTAAAGCTTGTTCAAAAAGTTTTAGATAAAGCCCCCCAGCTGCTGTTCTGAAGTGCAGGGCCACTGATACACAAGGCGCTCTGGGCACTTTAATTAGAGTGGCTCTTGGAGCCGCTTTAATTAAAGTGCCCTCCCCCATAATCCCATCCCCCACAGAGCACATGTAAAAATGTCTGTAGTGCCTTCAGCTGCCAGGAGCTAAAACATAGCAACATGTCTATGATGCTGTCCTTGCAATATCTGGTGTGTAGGTAGGCAAGGATCTGCGCACAGTCTCAGCCCACCTATCTATGGCAGAAGTACGAAAGGAAATTTGGGTGGGTCCCCAGTTATAGTGAATCAAAAATGACTAAAACTCTTGCATCACTGTAGTTCATTATATTACCATGATTTAAAATAGGCTCAGACTTGGGTGTGCTTGTGTGTTAATTTGGTGGGACATGCATTCCCCAGGCCCTGTATCCCTTGGCTATACCCCTGCCACACAAGCAGTTCCCTTCTGTAGAATCCCTTTGTAATCAGAGAGAAAAAGGCTGACTTCTATTAGGAGACTGCATGCAAAAGTGAATTGTCCCCTTATCAGTGTATCTATCAATGGACATAATTTCTCTTAGAATTTTTAAACACATCAGGAGTTCCTTCACAATCAAACACATTGTACAAATATATAGTCCTGCTGCTTTCCAAGCAGATAATTTGGCATAGGATGCTCTGGAAGTCAGTGGCTGGAACATGATATTTCTTTCCTAAATTAGTAGAGTTATTGACAATGGTATTGTCATAACAAAAATAAAAGCCTCACAATTTAACCCTGTCCTTTGTTGACATAGTTAAAGCTTGGCAACCGTTTTGTTTTTGTTTTTTTAAGTGATTTTTTCTTATCTTTTGAATTGCAAAAGACTCAGTCCTTTGATGTTTATAAACAGATCATATTAGCTATTCTTAAGAATTCTGTAATGTTTAGCTTTAAAACCGAAGTGGTAAAGCCATCCCTTCCTTATGCTCAATATTGGGCTGTAAGTAAAATAAAAATCAGGCAAATATTGTATTTTGGTAACTTAATTCTGAATTAATTATATTACTTTGACACCTATGATGCTAACAATTGTAATATATACAGCCATTATAAACACAGTTCAGTAAGTATTGCCTACATTGCCTTCCCTCACCACAGCTTGCCCATGGTACTGCACAGCAAAACCATTTAGCCTGTTGACTAGAAAGTCTTTTAAGATTTAAACACAGAGCAAGGTGGAAGTATCATGTCAAACTGAAAGTTAAATTTGTGTGTGGTAGATTTAGTCATGTTCCCTCTCTGCAAGCTGAAATTGAAGGTGTTAAAAACAAGATGTTTAAAGCTCATCGGGATGATTTCTCAGAAGATGCTATATAAATGTGATAACCATCACCAGTGAGGATAGAGCAAACAACAGGAAAGAAGTAAGTAGCCTGGTCTTTGGTGAATTCACTTAGAGTCTTATGTGTCAGGAACCATTGTACTTATCATTTAAAATCAGACTCCCAGCCTTATCTGTGCTCTCTATCAGCCGTTAGGCCTTGGCAATGAGCAAACTGCTTCTGAAGGATTGTCAGTTTGTAGCCTGTGCAAGCAAAGCGTCCCTGTCAGGAACAGTAATGCATGTCGACAAGTGCACATTAATTTTAGATTATTCATTCTGACAAGGCTGTTGATTTGGAGGTTTGCTGCAACTGTTGGTTTAGGCAAGCACAGAAGGAGGCTGGAGGCATGAGCAAAACCCAAAAGGGGACTTTGGAGGAGGGGAGTTAATATCCTGATGAAAAGTCTTCCTAAATTTGTCTACTATTCAGCTTTGAGCTTGGAAAGCTTAAGTGAAATAGAGATGTGTTTCAAGGTTTAGAGGCATAGAAGAGGTAACCATGGCAATTTAACCAATTCAAGCTGAGGCAGCAAGACTCAGGATAGAGCTCCTTCTTTTTTATAGTTTCATAGTTTCTAGGGTCGGAAGGGACCTGAGCAGATCATCAAGTCCGACCCCCTGCCATGGCAGGAAAGAGTACTGGGGTCAAACAGTAGCATCGAGGTGTTTGTCTAGCCTCCTCTTAAAGACCCGCAGGGTAGGAGCCAGCACCACTTTGCTTGGAAGTTGGTTCCAGACCCTAGCCGCCCTGACTGTGAAGTAGCGCCTT
>NW_017728886.1:143466007-143490411 GCF_001723895.1 Crocodylus porosus
CTCCTCTGGACCCTCTCCATGTTGTCCACATCCCTCTTGAAGTGTGGCACCCAGAACTGGATGCAATACTCCAGCTGTGGCCTGACCAATGCCGCATAGAGGGGAAGGATCACCTCCTTGGACCTGCTCGAGATGCATCTGTGGATGCATGACAAGGTGCTTTTTTTGTGATGCTTTATTCTGCTTCTGCTAACATCAGGCTTCAGAAGCATCACTGACCCAGTGGTATTTGATTTCTTCTGAAGGCAACATTTTTTAATGAATCTTGTATTACAGTAAGCAACATTAAATAATAACCTCAGCTTGCTTGTCTTCAGATTCACATAGTGAGAGAATATATATATCTTGCCATGCATAAACTTCCATTCTTAAAATAACATTTCAAGTTAAAATGCCATTTTGAGATTCGTACTGTGAGAGGACAAAGCTAAAACTTGTCATCCTTTTTGAAAGTTTAACAACAAAAAGATTTGGCTTTAGAGAGCTGAAACTAGTTGACATTCTCTTTTAATAATACTCTAGCCAGAGAAACAAAGAGAGACAGTTGTTGATAGTTAGAGAAAAGTTTGGGCAAAGATGGACCTGAACCAAAAATTATAGGTATTCTCAGGGATGCATATGCAGGGCCAGAACTCCACACCCAGTTTCTGTAGGCTCTCTCAAGGTTCCTACCATTTTAGTAGAAGAATTTAAAGTTGGAGCTGGGTTACTGCTGAAGATCAGATAGAAATGAGAACTCTGAAGATTGACTTAGGTGGCATCTAGATCCAGATTCCTGCAGATTTTTCTTTCTGTAACGTTGGGTGCAAATTTCTCTGCTCACAACAATTGCAATATAATACTATTGGCTAATGACTTCTATGTTACAGTATCAGTCATATTTTCCCATGTTCTATTTTGTAGCTTACCATAGTTCTTAATTGCAGCCCCCTACTCTTCCAGTCCTAACCCTCTCTCTCTCCACGGCAGCCATGGCCAGTAACATTAAATAGTGTAGTGGAACACAAGGGCATTTTCACAGGTTTTAAATGACTAGGTAATAAAACTCTCCCTCTGATTATCAAATCAGTACCAACCCAGGATGGAAACTTGTTTATGAATTTTGGAAGTTGGCCAGCATATTGCCAGGGTCACAATTGAGATCTGATATTTCAGGAGATCATCTACTGCCATGGGAAGTACCTATCACTTAGGGTCAATTTGGTGCCCCCTATTGGGACTTAGGCACTTAACTGTGATTTTCTTCCGTCATGTTCAAGTTCCTGGAGACCAATTAATGGATCTTTCTGAGGAGAGGAAATGTGCCACCCTTCTTTCCTCATCACATAATTTTTTTGGAGTAGAGCAGTGGTTCTCAACTTTAGCCTCAAGACACCCCTTGTTGGACTCAAGGCACCCCTCAGACAGTGTCAGCTCTTAGTTTTCACTCATTTTTTACTACAGAAAAATATAAGAGCAATTTTTTTGTTGCTAAGAACTCAGAAAGACCACAATAGTGTCTTTAATACTACAGATTCTTATTTGAAATCTCAGGATTTATCTTGTGAATCAGGTTTTCACATTGAATAGTGCTAATATTGTGTGGCACTGCATGGCACCTTGAAAGAATTTCATGGCGTCGTGATTGAGTATCATTGAGATAGAAGAGGAGGTCTCTTCTTTCCTTTATTCTTTTTTGACAAGAAAGCAGTGTCAAAGCAACTTCCTGTGCCTTCCTGGGAAAGAAATAGGGAAAAATCATCAGCATCCCTCTTCCCTAGTCCAGTTCGGGAGAGGCAATAAAGACCCTCTGTAGCATCTTTCTTCCCAGCCTCAGCCAAAAAAGGCATCTGAAGACTTCACACATCCTGTTATTCTCTCCTTCAAGGGAAATGGGAAAAGATTACCCCCCACTTTTCCTGATCTCCATTAAAAGCAGAGGAATGAGGTTCCTATCACTGGAAAGTCTGGAACTGCCCAAAGGGCTCAGGGTGATGTCGTTAGCAAGAAGCAGCATCGTACCAAGATTTATCCTCCTCTCTTATGTCTGTTTTGTGGAAGACACCTGGTTTTCTACTCCTTCCTCTGTTCCCACCACTTGTATCCACACATGACATCAGGGGGTATCCGGCTGTCTTGCTGCACCCGAGAGCCTTACTCTTTTTTAGTAAAGGACAGCTGGTAGACTTGCTCCACTGTCAAATTGCAGTATCTTCTGCGGAGGATAAGCAACTCCCCTGTAAGCACCTAGAAAAACCCCGTAGCTCAGATCCAGTTCCGCCAACTAGGCTCAAAAACAGTTAATGCAAAAATGGATTCCTGCTCGCTATTTTTTTAACTTGATTTCAAAGCTAAAATGATGACATATAAAAATAGTAGATACCTTAACATTTTTTCAGAGACCCAAACAGGATGGATTAGGATCATACTTAAGTACCTAAGTCCACTTCAGCACTTAACAGGTGGAATAAAATCTGGCTCGTGGTGTCCTGCTTTTGCCCCTTCAGTTATCCATTTAATTTTCTGAATAGGAGTGTACTTGGAAGGCATTTAGCCATTAGACATGGTTAACTCTTTTTCTGAAAGTGATGGATTTTGGGGTGGGATAGAGGACATATATGTGCTGGAAGAAACAATTGACTTCTACATTTCCACAAAAAAAAGAGAAAGGTAAAAGTCAGGAGAAGCCCTGGGGCTCCTAGGAAAAGAGGCTCCTATAAGCTAGTCTTTGGAAGTAGATGACGATCAGAGTGATAAACCATACCTGAACAAAAGATAATATACCCATCACCATGCTGTGCTATCAAGCACTTTATTCTCCTTTATACATAATGATGCTTACAGGGCTTTTATTTTCTTTTAGTGGTGGCTGGCTCACTAAGATTAAATAAACTCTGGGATTTTCTAGCATTGGCATGTGTTGTAATTTTGGTGGTCATCGTTAATCTTTTTCCTAGCACAGCTCTTTCTTCATCAGCTTAATATTTAAAATAGATTCATTTTTAATGCCTTAATATGCAAACACATTTATGTCAAAATTGATTCAATATTTAAACTTGTTCGGTTTCAAACACATTTTATGCTTCAGCTGTTTCAACTTGTAGATTATTTCAAACGTGGAATTGATTCCAAAATTAAACAGGTTTAAATGTTCAGTCAATTTATTTTAAACAGTGTATGTATCTTAGAGGCTTGTACTGAGAAATGATAACTTTCTTTGTGGATGGTTTTAGACATGGTATGTCAGCATTTTTAAAATAAAATCACATTTCTGCGGCTCATAACTTGGGTATAGAAATTAAAGCAATTTAAGAGAATTGGACTTGTAAATGGAACCCAGACCCACAGTTATAGATAGCACCTAGAGCCACCCAAAGGTCCCATGTCCCTGCCTGACATTTCCATTACTTTGCCTTTAGTTAAAGAAGTCTGAAATGTAATTGAGATATTTTGTGTGGGCCAAATGAAAGTCTTTGAAAAAAAATCATGAGAAAAGACAAAACATTAAAAAATAATTTCAGTTTGGATCAAACCTCATTAATCGACCCTCGCCATGTGAACCCAGCTCCTCTCTCCCTGGCTGTGTGCAGAGCACAACAGCACAAACCCCTCCCTTTCTCCTCCTGCCCACCCCCCTCCCCAGTTCTGCTAGAAGCAGGGCAGCAAGCAGAAGCTGGAAGAGAAAGGGGAGGCTAGAGTCCCCCAGCATGAGTAATGGAAGGAGCAGTAGCCAGGAGCAAGTCCATGGACTGCATATTCATGTGCTCCATGGGCTCCCAGTTAGACAGCTCGGAAATAGGAAGAGGACCAAACGGTCATGTAGACCTCTGCAACTTGAGGCCAAAATTTATTTGCAGGGCAGAGTAGAGAACTTAGTCCCCTTGTTGTTCATGTCATACTTTTTATGTGATCCTTAGTTTCCAGCTCTAGTACTTTTCACAAGCTCCAAACTCCCTTTAAAACAGAAAATTGTTTCAGAAATTAAAAAGTTCCAGGTTATTTTTCATTAGTTCGGGAACTTAAAAATACTTTGTTCTGTACAATTAGATGTTGCATGTTATTAGTTAATGAGGCGGATGAACTGTTTTTCTTTTTTTTATTTTTCAGCAAAAATGACTGGGTTGTTAATGTCTGAATATTGGACAGCATGCACATATTTGCTGCTTTTATTTTAGAACCATTTAACACACATAACTCTATTATCACTGTAATGACTTCACATTATAAATTGTTAGGCTAGATATACCTGCCAACAACCTCTTTAAAAATAAACAATAGGTTGAAAAATTGCCCAATTTTCATATATTTGCATAAAACCAGACCTAATGCATCAGACACATTTTTCTTCTTGTTTTAAAGTTATACTCTAAGAAAATTCCACATTATGCAAAATAATTGCATACATTTATCGAAAACATAGTCTGCTTTATCTGGGTTCTATATATTGAATGTTTAAATTTACATACCACGTTTACAGCCTTGTACCTATTCCTTTCGTGGTGAGGTATCCTAAAACAGTGGTATGCTTTGAGGGGGAAGCTGATAACAGTCTTCAAATACCTGAATGGCAATTATAGAGAAGATGGAGATGGGCTTTTCTCTGTGGCCATAGGGGACAGAACTAGAAGCAATGACTGTAAGCTGAAGGAGAGGAAGTTTGGATAGAGATTAAGAAGAACTTTCTGACTATGAGGATGGGAAAGCATTGAAACAGACTGCTTAGGGAAACAGTGGAATCTCTATCCTTGAAAATTTTCAAGAGTAATCTTGAGAGACTAGGATGGTTTAGTCAGGCACAATCCTGCCTTGACCTGGGGCTGGATAAGATGACCTTTCAGCCCTACTTTCCTATGATCCTGTGATCATAAAACAAATGCTAATTAGGGCTACTCCTAATTTATGGATTGATTGTGCCACTGTTGATTAATGCTTTATTATGAGAGGTAATAGGAGTACTCACAAAAAGAATACTTCTGCATGTGTGCAAGAGTCGCAGGAGCAGGATGAAGGGTAGATAGTCTGTACAAACTGGATGTGGATTATCTAAATTTTATGGATATGAGCATGATAGAAGGGTCCCCAGGCAACCAAAGATATCATTAAATGTGGATCTTCCTGTCTTTCTGTTAAAGAACGAAGGGCAGTCATCTCTGCAGCAGTGGAGGAAGACCATAAAGAACCACATGAGGAAGGGGACAAGCAGAGGCTCTATGGAAAGAGTGAATGAGCAGGACTGGACTGAAGGGAAATATACTCCCTGCAGCAGGAAGCTCCATTTCTAAGGGTACATCTATCCTGATATTTTAGGGTCAACCTGCACTAGCTGAGCCATGTAAATTAACCTCCTCGAGGCCTGTACTAACTCTGTCCTCAGCATACGTCTTATTTCTGAAGGCAAGCCCTTGCTGTTCGTACATTTCTTGTGCTTGAGGTCTCTGATGCAAGGTAAATGCACAATACACTGCAGAAAGGTGCAAGTGAGGAAGCAAATCGTTGTGGTTCTGCTGCTGTATCTGTGGCAGGTTAAGGTGTTATGCCTTGTGTTGCGTGAGGATTGACGGTAGTTTTACGAAGAGTTTAAATTATGGATTGGATAAGGATGATCCTCAGGCAGGATCATGGACTAAATGATCTGTGGAGGACCCTTCCAACCCTCCTTCTCTATAATTCTGTGGAGCTTCTAGGGTCAGGTTGGATTGTCATCAGGGATTGGAGTAAGGAGTTTACAGTAGAGGAAAGTATCCAGCTGGTATGGACTTTAAAGTAGCCATAAGATCAGCCCTAATGATCAAAGTACATATGGCTTAGGGGAAGATAAAACAGAGGAAGCTCAGAGGGAGCCCCGTGCTTGGAATCCACCTGGTTTTGGTTCTAGACCTTAAATGCCTTCTATAAGAGAGAAGCATGGCAGAACCAGTTACCCAGGGGGAGAAAACAGAGGAAATGGAATCAAGCAAAGTTTCCTACGTCTGTGCAGGAACTGGTCTCAAAGTTGCAATAAAGTCCTGAGAGAAGTTAGAGAAACACCAAATTGCTCTGAGACCACACAAACCACTCTCCTGATTACATCAGATTTCCTCTGTGCTGAGCTGAGGTCCTGCCATGAAAAAGTGTGTGTGTGTGTGTGTGTGTGTGTGTGTGTGTGTGTAGTATAATGTTAATTTTCAGTCCATTTTGATGGACCAAATAGGCCCAAAGAGTCAAAGGTTTTAATGTGATCCTGCATCTCTACACCACTACACCACTGAACATTTAAGCAAAATTCAGGATTTGGAGCACAGAGACCTCAGCCTGCTTAAACCCATGGCAAACAAATGCATTTAAATATCTTTACTCTTTTATTAGAGATAAAGAAAGAGAACAGGGGAAAAGTTGAACCATTTGAAGTGTAAAGTGTTAAGTAAAGCTTTCATTTTAACAATAAACCTCATTTCCTTGCCCTTTAGCTAGAGAGAATTCTTATAGGGAAAAATCCATTTGACAGGTTTTTTTTATTATGTTAAAGGTGGCAATAACTATTGTTTTGGGGGGAAAGTGAAAAAGTTACGTCTTGTCTATTTCAGAGGCTCTAGCATGATAGCTATGCTGGTATACCTATGTCAGCAGATCCCCTATAGCACTAACATGCCACATTCTGCCAGAAAGTTTTTTTCAGACAAAGTGACTGTAACACTTTCCATGTGTTGAGAAGATAGTACTACTCCCCAGTTAACAGAGCTGTATCCATACCCATGCTGGCTCAGGGATGTGATCTTTTCACAGTCCTTAGCCCCCGTTGCTGTATAAGCAAAATTTTTTTGTATAGCTCTGGCCTTACCTAAGAGAGTTGGAGCTGCTGTTTGTTGTCTGATCCTAATTCCAAGACAAGCCCACAAGAAAGAAAAAGGATAACAAAGGTAGAAAAATGCATATTCTGTTTTGAGGGCTGTTACATGCAGCTGTCACAGGAAAATCATGTAGAAGCACTTAATTTTTTCAACCTCTCCAACCTATGACAAACTTGTATCAGCCTGGGGCTGATTTAGATATTGTTTGCTGCAACTTTTTGTTCACAGCTTCACAACAATATTGCAAAAAATGCAGCTTTGGTTTATTGCACACGATGCAGTTTGGCTATCAATATGCCAGACTTCTATTCAGCAGAAAGCCTAAGGAAAGGTTGGGAAGAGATGAGGTAGGAAAGGAAAAGACACACAGTGGAGGGGTGAGAGCAGGAAGCGACTAAAATCTCACGTTATAGGCATCAGTCAAAGCTTAGCCCAAGCCATTACAGGCCTTAACGTTGTGTGGATGTCTGTCTCTAGCTTGTTCTGGTCAGGTCACATTTCAGGGCATAGTTGACATGCAGCAGTAGCCTAGTGGAGTCCAACACCCCAGGGGATGGGAGGTGGAGGCCATAATGGTTTTGTCTCTCTTCCTGGCCTCAGCATGAAATTTCACTTTTCCTGCCAGTTGGCTTGCCAAATAAAGGACCCTTAAAAGGGTGATGATGAAATAGCCCATCCTCTCATCATTTTGTTCACCAGTTAGGTGTAATTTCCAGATCACTAATTGTGGTCCATTGACTTTTACTATTATGCTTCTCTTGTTTACTGGTCATGTTTTCAATACAGTCTTTGTGTGGTATCAGAAGGTATTTATGTTCTAGTTGCTTCAGTTTTACTACCTTTAACTTCTGCTGACTTTTATGAACAATTTTATATAATAGGCTGCATTAAACTTTTGTTACCTTTGACAAATAATAGGGCTCAACAGAACAGTAAGCCTGTAGAGAAGGCAACCATAGCATATTCTGCTACAAGAAGACATAAAGTTTTTAGGCCTGGTTAAGTTGCAAGATATGCTCCTGAATATTCACATAGGTCACAGTAAAGCGCTTCAGTATATGCTTCAAACATTGATTTCTTACTTGTTAAATTAAACATGTACTTCACTGTATCAGACCTATAATGATTTTGAATGATTGGTCATATACAATCCATTCTAAAACTGTAGTTTATTGATATGTACTTCAGGTAAATAAAACATATACCTGAAAACTCAAAAGACTTGGAGATTTTTATTACATGGCCTCTTCTGAAATGGTACTCACATTAACTGATACATAAGATCCAAACTCAAATCAGCTGAAAAATAAGGTTTGTATCTCTCACAGAAAAATAAGTTGCTCCAGAAGAGCTATTAAAGGTAGGGGGAAAATGCAGGTGTTAAAAATTGTCCAGAGCTGAAATACTGATTTGTGAAGAGCAAGATATAGGGGGATTGCTATTTCAATGCCTGTTCACTCCAATAATACATTTTCTTTAAGTAGCACTTCAAAAATAAGGATTAAAATTATACCAGATATTCATACAGCGCACAGGATATGACATTAACTTAAAATGCAAGGGCATACGTAGATAAGATTGGAATTCTGTCCTTCACTACACTAGTGTGTATATCTGTGTGATGTAATCCCTGCCCAAAGGAGCTGAAAGCAGAAAAAAAATGTCTGTACAGCTGCTTATTTTTCACAATTGGTAACCCTGTCAAAGTTTTTTGAAATTCTTTTAAAAATGTCATGATTTGTTATACCATAAAATAGTGCTCCCATGCCCCTTGTAGACACAGCTTTGCTTTGGGGAACATATCGGGCCACTTTAACTTAGAGAGAGCAATGAAACATGTTCTGCATGTAAGGTCTGTAGAGACCTTCTTGACTTCCTGGGTATACAAATCCACACTTCCACTCAGAGCCAGCCTTATGGGTGGATGACCCAGGGCACCATGGTTAGAGGGACACCACACATGAGCACACACATACACACACAGCAGTGCTCTACCCCCACCCCATCCTGCCATGGATGATCCCCACTCCTCCACTTCCAGCCACTGCTCAGGAGAAGCTGGGCCAGGCAGTCCAGGTGGCTGCAAGAGCATATTCCCTGCCCCCCACAATGAGGGCAGGAAGATGGCCACAGCACTGGGAACCAAGCTGGGGATGAGGCTACCTGCCTGGGCAGCTGTGCTCCCCCTGCCCCTTCCCCCAGTCCACCGCGCCTGGCCATGAGCCAGGGTGTCACGATCATTCCTGGCCTCAGTTTCAACTCCACATGAGTGCTCAGACAGCAGTGGGCTGGACTGATAGCTACTGTGTGACTGCAGTGCAAGGGCCAGGGATGGGGACAAGCCAGAGATGGGGCCACCTGCCAGGACACCTTTGCCCTGCACCCCTTTTCCCCCTCCAAGCTCCTTTCCTGCCTTTCCCTGCAGCAGCACCACTGACTTGGGGAGATGCATGTGGGGAGGGGCCCTGGGGCAGGAGCGGGGAGGTGCCAAAATATATGTTTGCCCAGGGCACCATTTTTCCTAAGGTCAACTCTGCTCCTACTCTTACATCTCTTTATGGGATATATGTTCCCATTCTCTTGCATTAGCAACCATTTGTAGTGGATAGTATGTGGGAAGAGGTGATGAGTTTCAAACCATGGGCAAGTCTTTTCCCTCCCCCGTTCAGGCCATATCAGAAACCCAAAAGCAAGTAGCTATCAAAATTGTTTCTGACCTTTGAATAGGCTAAGCAAGTGAAAAATGTTACCACCATTGACTTTATGCATAGGTGGTATGCAGAAACTTTCCTAAAATGGTTTGATTTTGCTTGGAGAGGGAAAAGGGGTGTGGGGCAAAGTGGTCCAGGCCCCATCTCTGGCTTGTCCCCATCCCTGGCCCTTGTACTGGAGCCACACAGCAGCTGTCAGTCCAGCCCACAGCTGTCTGAGCACCCATGTGGAGTTGTCACTGAGGCCAGGAATGATCATGACACCCCGGCACATGAAATCATACATGCTGAACATATTGGGGGGTCTATACATGTGCTCCAGTGTGTGGGGTGTGTTTTAATTAGAGTGGCTTTCGGGAGCTGAAGGGTATCTTCAGTTACAACTGTCATCTGTCTATGGCAGCAATACATTTCAATAGCTGTGAGAACTCTCCCTTTTGCAACTAAAATTCCCTAAGGGAAATAAAATTAAAAGTCTGCAAACATTTACATTTACTTTTATGAATGCAGTCAGAAAGAAGAGGTTTGCATACGCTGTTTTTTTCATCAGACAGGATTCAGGAACAGGCTATGAAAATAATTACAGGCATGAAAAGGCTTTCATATGAAGTGAGATTGAAAATATTCAAGCTGTTTAGAATCATAGAAAAATTGTGTTGGAAGGGACTTCAGGAGGTCATCTAGTCCAACCCCCTGCTCAAAGCAGAACCATCCCCAGCTATGTCATCCCAGGCAAGGCTTTGTCTAGCTGGGTCTTAAAAACCTCCAAATATGGAGATTCCACAACCTCTCCGGGTAACCCTCTCCAGTGTTTTGCTACCCGCCTAGTGAGAGAGTTTTTCTAAATATCTAACCTAACCTTCCCTTGCTGCAACTTGAGACCATTGCTTCTTGTTCTGTCATCTGCCACCACTGAGAACAGTCTAGGTCAATCCTCTTTGGAACCACCTTCAGGTAGCTGAAGGTTGCCAATAAATCCCCCATCTGTCTTTTCTTCTCCAGACTAAATAGGCTGAGTTTTCTCAGCCTCTCCTTGGGTCCTAAAATCATGTACCCCAGCCCCCTAACCATTTTCATTGCCCTCTGCTGGACTCTCTCCAATTTTTCTACAGCCTTTCTGTAGTGGGGGACCCAAAACTGGACACAGTTCTCCAGATGTGGCTTCACCTGTGCCAAACAGAGGGGAAGAATTACTACCTCTCGTTCTTCTGGCAGTGGTTGTACTAAGTCAGCCCAGTATGATGTTAACCTTCGTAGTAACAAGAGTGTGCACATGATTTTAGGACCTAAGGAGAGGCTGAGGAAACTGGGCTTATTTAGTCTGGAGAAGAAAAGACTGAGGGGGGGATTTAATAGCCTTCAACTACTTGGGAGGTGGTTCCAAAGAGGATGGAGATTGACTGTTCTCAGCAGTGGCAGATGACAGAACAAGGAGCAATGGTCTCAAGTTGCAGCAAGGGAAGGTTAGGTTAGATATTAGGAAAAATCACCTGCAAGCACCCATTGGCAAAAAAAAAAAGTTGGTGCTTTAGTTTCCTCATGTTCAAGTTGTTATATAACTGTCCCTCATAGAATTTCTAATTCAGTCTTCTGTTGCAGCTGATCTGGGCAAAGCCAAGATACTCCACTAGATGGACCATTGTTCTGATCTGGCTTGGTAATGCTTATATGCCTAAACAGATGAAAAGCTTATTAACTTATGTGAAAACATGGGAGATCCACTGCAATTATGGAGATAGCAATTCAGTCCTGGATGAGTATGGTTAGGTACAGGCAAGGTGGAATTGATCTAAGTTATGTGGTCTTTTGTAGGTGGCTTAGTTTAGATTGGTGGCAAACAGAACACACATTCAAACTTTGGTTGAGCGGGTGGGGGAGTGGCAAATCTTAGACTGGGTGACACCATTTTTTACCGGTCTGCGTGTCCTGAACTTCTGTTCTTCTTGGATATAGACCAGTTTTAAGTGCCAGACTTCTGTTCTGTTATGGATATAGACCAGTTTACAATCACTTATACCAATAGAAGTGTAATGTCTGTACCTGGCCTAAGTAGTATGTGTTGAAGTCTTAATAATAGGCAGCTTTACAACAACATTGCCTTCCTCCTATATCTTTGTTTAGATGTGAAAAGAAACACTCTTTTTGTGGGTGAAATTAGATGTTTATAGGTTTTCAAAGTATACATGTATAAAAGATTGTACTTTTACAATTTTCACAGAAATCAGAAGAAGAAATCACTCTGAAGGTCACTGGTGAGATGAGATTTATGGCTGAGATTTGCTGAGCAAGTTAGGCAGATACGCATAGTCTACACTTAAACTTGGGCGATAGTTAAACTTTTACCTGAAATAACATAATTACCCAAATCCAAACTTGTTATAATTTTCCATAAATTGAATTATTGGAGGGATGTCTTAAATTTATTACCCTACCACCACTGCAGTGGGGAAAGTAGTGCAGGGAGGGCCAATGGTAGGGGGGGCAGGCAAAGGAAAGGTGGCGGGAGGGCAGGCAATGGGGATGCAATGGAGAGGCCTCAGGAGGGCTGGCAGTGTGAGAGGCCACTGGTGGAGGGGTCAAGTAGATTGCCCCCCTGCTCTTTGCCCCCTCCCCCCTACCTTCCTTCTGCTGCCTGCCCTTCCCACCACTTTTTCTGCCTATGGAAACATGACTCAGGGATCCTGGGGTCACATCTCTGTAAGAGGGAAAAGTCAGGCAGGTACTTCAAGGCCTTGAGGGGCCTGATCTTGTGTGGGAATTCCCAGGCTGCACACGATTGGGTCCCTCAAGCCTCTGGAGTACCTGTCTGACTGCTTAGTTATAATCTAGGCTAATGTTCAGGGAAACTCAATCCCAGGTCCTAAATTTGAGCCCACTTGTAGCGTGTCCTGATGATGCCAGTATTGGCTCTGGTACTGGAGGAGTTTTTGTAAAAATAGGCAAAAGTGTTCTTCTTCCTTTCCATCTTATACATGGAATTTCAATGGAGTGGGATTGAACTCTGACTTTTAAAAAACTCAGTTGTTTAGTTCACTCATTGACACACACATACTATTACTGCAAACATAACATTGCTTTATTTCATGTGAAAATAGTTCAGCGTTAATATGCCCAAACACAAATGAAGGCTATTAACATATTGCAACTCTGATCATAATCAGCTCTTGCAACTTGATTTTATTGAATAGGTCCTCTTGTGAGCACAGGGAAGTAATATTTTATATGCAAGTTAAATCTAGCCTTTGCTTCAGACATAAAGAGGCTCTCAATTTTTTTTGCAATTTACTTTGTTTATAAGAAAGAAAAATCGAAAGGAGAACAAAAACTTCACACTCTTCTGCATTTAAAGCAATACAGGGTTTACACCACAACCAGAAAATGCTATATTTAAAATTCTTTAAACATTAGGTCTCTGTTCAGCAGAAAATACCTGTGACCTTTTGAACTGTGCAAGCCCTTAGCAGCAGTGGAAAGATTGCCCCCTTCCAATCATTAATTAGGAACAGAGACCAAACAGCATTGCAGTTGGACAGTGAGAGCAACTAAATGGTGAGGAACTAATATGCATGAATTTTTTTCCTCTTATGGCGCAAACAGTCTTGTTCTTTTCACTTGGCAAATTCCCATCTATTCTGTTTGGTACAACTACAAATATAGAACAACAGTCTATGACCCCATCACCATAATATCTATCCCCCTCACATTTTTTAATATAGTTATCCTGACAACAGCCCCGTGGGGTGTTATCACCGGTGGGGAAACTAAGGCCAGAAAGGCTAAGTGATTCATTCAAAGTCACAAATTAGGAAATCCAAGTTGCCTGAATCTTGCATCTGTGCTCTGATCACTGGAACTTCCTACCCCTGGCTGCTGGGACTTTTGAGACAATTGGGTCAAAAGGTCTGTTATTTTTCTATGGGATCAGGTCACCATCTCATATTTTCATCTTCAGGCTGTATGTGATCCACATGCTGGAGGGTGAAAATGAAGTTTGAAATTAGATGTTCACAAATCACTCTCCTTAGCTATTCTGAGAAACAGACCCATTGGTCAAGAGAAGAGCTAAGTAATAAGTATCAATCTATAGCCTCTCTGAAATTCTTCCCTTTGTTATGGCATCCAATCAGCTGCGAAAGAGCTTCTGTTAGGACACTTGAGGAATAGGTCCCTCAGTGTAGCAAAGGGAGGCCGCTGATGATAATCCTAAAAAGGTGATGATTTTCTATCAAAGTTTTCATTCTAAAGAGGGAGAAAAAAAATGCTTAATGAGATATTCAGCAGCCCCACAAAAAAAATCCCATTCATACGTGATTCACCTCTGCAAAGTTATAATCAAACAGATCCTTACGTGTATTCAGAGACACTTTTGCCAAGTGAGACAAAATAAAACTCTGATGCTTTCCTTTCCTGTACACCCTGCAGAGTCAATACATAAAGAGCATGCCAAGGTTTCATTCCAGCTTGTGGAACATCAACAGTATTGTTTATTCATAGCTAATCAGTTACGCCTTATGTAATCCAAGTGAAGACACTGGAGTTGTGCAGGTTTCATCAACAATATAATTTGGCCTCACTTAGTATAAAACAGATTGCTATCCAGAGCCTGAGCAGAGTTTGCAAAGCTGGCAGTCAGAAACCAAATCTATATTTTACTTGGGTGCTGAACACAGTTGAAACTTTATGCAGAAATTAGTCTGAAACAATCAACATGCACCCTTGCAATGTGATTTTTGTTCCTTCTAGAGGTACTTTTCAGAAACCACATTTTAAAAGTCATGATTAGGTTGCTGAACAAAACGTCCTAGCATGACCTCTGTGGGTCAGCAGCTGAGGATGCTTTGGGTGCCTTTTCTTTCTCCTTTTTTTTTGGTGGGGTGGGGAGTAGGAGAAGGAAGTGCTTGATATAATCCATAGAATTCTGTCTAGTTCAGTGTTTTCAATAATGAATTAAGGAAGCCTAGATATTCTTCACAGAACCCAGAAGAAGGAGGCAGTCTATCAACACATCCATCCACAAGCATTTAAGCTTCATAGCTTTATTTCATAGCTTTAATTAAGGGAGACTAATACTGATCTGACCTCTTTATGCTGTCAGCTGGTGAAGTCACTGCTGAGTAGGCCTGAGCTTCCCATTTTAGCTAATCAGCATATCAGACTTCCCAATCACCACCAATTACAGATAGTCACATGAGATAACTCCCTAGAACAGAAGATTTGGATATGATAGTAACAATCCAGAGTAATTCTGTACAAGTGTAGCCCAGGTAACTTGGATATATACTTCCCTTCTCCAATTGAAGGGAATTGTTAGCTGGCCAGTGTGCTGTGGGGGAACTGCAGACTGCTCAGTTTTCCTCTGTCACTATAGACCCAGGCCAGGACAGTCAGGGAACAGTCAGAGGAATTATATATATAATATATAATATATAATTTATTTATAAGATAGCTAAACAAATAACATAAACAATATCCTCTGGATAAATGCTATAAAACCTTACACCAGTGCGCCAGATACAGGTAAGTATCTGATCTAAAACAGATAAACCCCAAAGATAAACTTAATCCCAAGGGGAAACCCCAATACCCTTGGGCTTTTCGCAAGCCCTACAAGGAAGCTGGTAACTTTAGGGGGGCCCTGTCAGTGGGACCTCTACTTTCAGGAGCCCTTAACTAACCAGGGGGGACTCCCCTCCCCTGTGGGAATCCTCTTTTCTCTGCAACTCACAGCTCCCAGGCCTGAAGGGTGGCCCTCATTGCCCTGTGCCAAGCTGCTCTCTTGCCTGCAGTGGGCTTCGGGGGGGGCGGGGGGGAAGGGGGTCGCTGTCCCCTGGAACAGGGTTCCTCTATACAGGGCTTCTGGGGCCTGTGGCTCAGCCCTGTCTGCTGGTTCAGTAGCCCGATCACCATCTGGCTCCCTGGACTCAACCTTTTGTTATGGGTCAGAGGCCTGGGCTGCCTTGTGCAGCACCAGGCTCGGTCCGCTCCTGGATCCCCCATGCAGTGCCTCCTGCACCGAGCTCCCAGCCTTGTTCCAGGGGTTGAGGACCTGAGCCACCCAAGCGCTCCAAAGGTCCTACTCCAGGCACCAGCCTGTGCACTGTGTCTCTGGCCTCACACCAGAGGTTGCCTCACGCAACTCCCAGGGTCTGGACACCATGTGCTGTTCTGCACACCAGGAGCCTACCTGTTGGAGCCGTCCGCCATTCCCCACTGATGGAAGTCTTCAGGGGCGCTTCTGGGCTACTGCTTCACCCTGCTGAGCAGCTCTCCTCAGCTCTTCTAAACCCCGTTCTTCTCTCTTCTCTGTCCCAGATGTGCTCCCCTCATGCTGGGCACACAGCTCCTTTTATATTCTCCAGGGCTCCGCCCCTGAAGTCTTCCAGACCTGAGTGTTGCAGTCTTCAACACTGGAACAGCTCAGGAAAGGGGCATGACTTAACTTCTCTTGTTGCCTCCTGATTGGTGGATGGGCTCCACCCATCAAAACAGCAAGATTTCAAGACTGAGACTCAACCCAAGCTCCAAAAGGCAAGCCTGCTACACAAGAAAATTTGACTTTAGTGTCAGCTAGTAGTCCGTGCATGGTGTGGGGGAGAACATCAAATGCATTCTGACCATGTAGATTCAGACGCAGCTGAAGAGCACAGGTAGCATGTGGGGCCGTGTCCAACTAGGATAGATGAAGGTGGGGATCTGGGAGGTACCAGCCATTCCCTGGTCTTGCTTTTGAGTGGTACACCAAGTATATAGATGTTGGAGCCAACATAAAATGATAGCACCAACATGCCCATCACAGACAAAACAATGGTCTGAATCTGCTGTTAATGTAAAGAGAAAACTGTTTAAAAAATAATTGTGAAGAAAGAGAAGGCGTGTGCAGATGAAACAGGGGCCCTAAATTGAAGCAGTGGGTTTTAAAAAACACCACTTCAATTTAGGGCTGATTAAACCCCCATGTCATGCACATACCCCACTGACTTAACTGCCTCTCTGGCGGGGATGGGAAGGGCGAGCTGCCAGTGGGTAGAGCAGTCCCTGGGCTGTGAGGGAGGGCTGGTGCTTCACTCCATGGGAGTGGAAGCCCTTCTAGGCAGAACCCGCCCACAGGCACCCGGCTCGGGCGGTCCTGGTGGGTACCACAGCCACAGAGAGAAGCACCTGGCCCCCGCACAGCTCAGGCAAGAAGGCAGGCTCCAGTGGGGGGATATCAGGCTCGCCATTTTTATTGGGCAGAGCCTACTTTCCTGGCCTGCTGCCAGGCTGCTTGGAGGGCTTCCTGCAGAGCCCCTGAGCTGCACAGAGCCTGTTGCTTCACTCCACAGCTGTAGGGGCAGCAAACTAAAACTCCTCAAAGTTTTAGTTTGCTGCGTTCCAAGTCATTTGAGGCACATTACACTGCTGAATTTCTTACAGTGGCTGGAATTAATGCACAATATACCACCGAAGTGTGCAAACACTGACACCATTAAAGCAGTGCAAAAACATTTAGCCCACTTTAAAGTGTTGTGGACACATGCCCCTCATTTCGTCTACACACAGCCAGTTTTTAGTGGAACTGGTCCTAAGCAGGGACCCTAAATTTTTTCTCAATTTGTCAAAACACTCCCACATACATTTTTTTTTTTTTGCTACTGCCTCTGCCCATGCACCATTTTGTTAAAATCTTCCTACACAAACAGACTCTGGCTAATACTCTGATTCCGATGTCCCAGACATGGAACTGGGGGAAGAAAAAAGGCTGTAGTCCATAAAATAAATACCAGCAGAAAGCATCAGTCCTGTGACAGTCATTTCCAAGCTATTTTCTTCTGGGTTTTTTTCTCACCCCTTTCCTTTTATCCTTGATCTGTATAAAACAATATATTTTTTCTGTTTTATATCATTGTTAGCTAAGAGCCCTTAAAAAGGAAATGTAGCTGACACATATTGTTCATCCATTGCCAAGAGTAAGGTTCATTTTACTGAAGCAGACTAATCTAGCATGTAGTGTGTAATCCAAAAAATGTTAAAACTGAAACTGATCATTGCTAGGCTGAGATCACACAATATAATTTCTTTAAAAACACTTGGCTTTCTTTCCAGTCACTCAAGAGAAGGCATCTCTGATCTCATTCATCACCTTTTTCAGTCAAGAACACCACAGTTAAACAGGCTGGTATTTTGGGCTGGAAAAAGATTGCTTTCATTACTCAGGATCAATTTATGATCATCTTAAATTAACTTATTTTAACTGATGTCATTGGCACAAAATGCATGCCTCAGTTTACAATGTAAGGAATACAATTAAACCAAGGCAAAACTGGTTGAATCATGTATAAAGAAATGAAAAAAGTATCATCGTTAAATGCCAAATAAAGCTATTGTTCTGTGTTTTAAGCTGTCAGGCTTAATTGAATTGCATTTTTCCCCTTTCAGTTCTTAATTATGCAGTGCAGGCTGAATCTTTATTTTCATGCACAGAATGGGATAATGTTTTACCTCCTTACCTTACCATCTAAAATACAAGCCTATTGAATCAGATATGTCTTTGTTTGACTTAATTAAAGCAAAATGCATTCAAGGCCCCAGGTGAAAGCATGGATTTTTACACGCATACAAAAATACTGAGCAGTGAAACAATGGCCCTACTTCGTGCACAATCTTCATTTCTCTTCACCCATTCCTGCCTGAATGGACCAAATGCGTCTTCCACTAGTTTGCAAAAATAAGTGAAGCCATAAACAAGCATCCTATGGGAAAAGAAGTGAAAGAGGGGAGGGATGGAAAGTTCTTGTAACAAACACTTAAAATAAATAAAAATCCGTTTGCCGTTTTGATATAACTGTTAGCTGAACAATGGGAGAGAGGTAAATTGGGGGAAAAGTATGAGCCCTTCTTATCAATAAGTGGTAAGAAGTGTATGGAAAATTATAAATGGGGACTTCATGCCCTCCTGCATATTGTATGCTGTGCCTGAGACATGCTGATAGTTTGGGTCAGCACACTTTATCCTCTCTGAATGACAAAGCTGTTCAAATGTCAGGGAAAATAGGGTTTAGATAAATTACTCAAAAGTAAGAACACGTATAGAACTCAGCTGAATAACAGCTTTAATGGATATTGTTCAGCCAACTCCTTTCTCCCCTTGAGACCAGTTTCTAATACAGAGTCACGAGGACCACTGTCTTATTCCTAGAGTTGTCCCACTATAATCCATGAAACAGTCCATGAAAAATGGTACTGTTTAATAGGAGGAAATTTGACACAATTTGGTCCCTGCTGAATAGATACTTTAAGCTAAGGCCTTTTCTATTTCTCTGATTTTTCTAGCAAATATGTCCCATCACTAATGACAAGATTTTGATCCCATTGCTCATGTTAAGTAGCCCTGTACTCTATGAGTGGTTCTGCTGACTTTCAGCTATTGCCTCATTGGCTTCAATGGAATCTCTGGTAGACAAAGCCAGTATTTGGTATAAGCAAAGGTGTCAGAATCTAGCTCTTGATGATTTGTATTGATTGTTTGCAAGGGGCATGCATGAGTGATGCTCATGTTTTTCACCACATTGGCTATCATAGGGGCATCCAACAGGGTTATGAAGGAGAATCAAAAAAGTCGCCTTCAAGAGAAATTTATTAAATAGTTTTCTTCTTTCCTTGAGACATCATAAAAGAGCATAACAAATCCTTTGGCATAGATTCAAGCAAAGTGTACCTGCCAACATCTTAATTAAAGAGGAAAAGGTGACATATCAAATATGATTGGGGAAATATTGACTTCAGGTGAAAACATCAAAAAAGAATAGTATGGTTAAGAATGGTAGATTTTAGACTCAGAATTTCTAATATTCTTTGTAACTGTTATTTTTATCATGGAAGAGTCCTAACCAACCTCCTTCTACCCCAATTCATTTGCTTTTTTCCAAGAATGCTTTGACACTAGATTTATGACCCAGATACCTTGTTCTAGGTGAACCCAAACCCTCAGACCAACCACCACCTCTCCATTTGATGATAGGCAAATTTTATTGATACCCAGAGATAGCAGATAAGAATGCAAACAATTCTATATCTACCAGTCCCAGGATTCACAGTCAAGGTACGTCTGGCCAGTATGCAAGCTTCACTCTGAGATGCTCTCCTAAATGTCAGACGTCAGCAGCCTGGAGGTTGGAGGCCAAACATCCTCCCCCACCCTCCTACCCACCCAGTGGGGTGAGTGTGATGGGCAAGTGATGTGCCCTCTGTCCATGGCAGCCTCAGGTTCCTCTCTTGGGGACCCTTTGCTGCTCTTAAATCCCTCCTTTTGTATTCTTTCTCCCTATCTGATGACTCTTCATTCCTAGGCATCATTGATTGGTTTCCCTGTGGTTGACATACATTCCATGTTCAGTCCTGTCCACATATTCCTTTGTTTTACAAACCAATCACATGCAAACATCCTAATTTGTGCTTTTGCCGGTTTCTCCTAATTCGGTCCATCAACCAAAACCAGAAATCCCAAGACCTCTGCAGCTGGTCACTATGACCTGACCAACACAGCAAAGTCCCTTATCTCTGTTATGGAACAGTGAGGTACATGTCTTCAATTTCCCAGCCTGTGTGTCTGCTTGCTCTTTGCTTGTCTCAGACATAGTGGGCCCTGAAGGAAACTTTGTCACAATCTGGCTTTTAGAAGTCAGTTAACCCTTGCCAATACCTTGGACCATTGTTCTAATACAACATCTACTTTACCTACAAGCCAATTCCCAGAAACAAACCTCTAAGTACCATTTTCTAGCCATCAGAAATATTAAAAGAAAACTGCTGGTTGAGTTCTGTTCAGCTGGGTGTTCTTAACAGCCTGTTTGAATGAGTCAACTCTCAGAAAAGTTATGTTGACTGCTATTTAGTTTAATTTAAATGGTATCTTTCACCATCGCACCTAAATGCACTGAAGTCAATGGAGTTGCCCAGATTCAACAGAGTGCAAAATTTAGCTAATAAGGTAAAGTCAGGAGCAAATTACAGAGAAAATTTAAGGTTGATTGAATCTCCTTCCATCTCCAGAAAATGATAAATTTGAATTTCATGGAATTTGGTTGTAGAGTCTGTTTTACCTGAAAAGATATCAATTGCAGCCATCATTACTGTATTAGTTTCACCGACAGACTAAAAAAATTGCTAAATATCAAAAAGCTTCTAAATTCCATTTTATATCATGTTTAGGTCTGTGTGGTCATTGTGAAGCGTGTTTCTTTTCTTTCACCACTTTTTTATTCTGTCTATCATGCTGAAAATGTGGAAGTACAGGAAAGGAATATTGATTTATTGTCTGTCTTCTGAATGAATGGGGTTTGGTTCCACCTAGGCTTGACCTTAATCTAGGATGGTAATAATGCAGATGAATCTCATGAAATTAATATAAGTGGTCCAGCACCCTGTACAAAAGCCTACAGATACACTTAAGCCTTTATTTTATTTCTGTTTGGAAAGAATATTTTTTATCCCATAGAATACAGCCATGTGAATCTGTGAAGGCAGAAAATGGTAATCAGCAGGAAAAATAACCCTATATTTTAAACTGATTTATAGCTTGAAGGTTTCTGCTTTTCTCTGTCATTCTGCCTCCTTTCCCGCAGTTTATGTTCCTTCTGTTTTTGCTTCTGGGGTCACAGTTTGGTGTCCATTGAATTAAATTCAGTGTTTTGCAGTCACTAGAGAGCTGTTATTGCAAATGACAGAATAGCAGAATTTAATAAGGGTTCTGGTAACAGCTGATTTTTCAGTCCATGCATCAGGCACTTCAGATAACCATTCTACCATCTCTGTGAGAGGGGTTGCAATACAGTAGACAGGTCCCATGAGAAGTAGAGAGCCCCCAACTGCAAATCATTCAATGACTGCCATTATCTTCAGTGGCAGCTCAGAATCACACAAAGTGGAGCCCTGAAATACCTGCATCGAAAGTAGCAAAATGTTATTTTTTTTTGTTCTGATTCTCCAACTCACTGTATTGTTAATATGGTTTAGAATGAAGAGACAACAAAAGAGCAGCTCACTCTGGGATGTCAGTAAAAAATATAACAGGATCTTTTTTTTTCCATGGGTAATTATTCAAACTGCTTCACATAGCTGTCATCATTAAAAGGTCACCAGCAGTTATCACACAGGGATATCCAGGATATTGTGGTCAGTCCGTATTCTAAAGAAAGGGAAAATACTTGTAACATCCCCTATACCCCTCTGTGATAACGCTTGTTTATTTTTCATTATTTATGGGTATTAAGGTAGCACATAAAAGTTCCAGGCAGTATCATGGTCCTGTTGGCTCTTTACAAGCACTTAGTAAGTAACAGTCCCTGTCCAAAAGAACTTGCAGTTGGACTGTAGCAGACAAACAACATACCAGTATGCTGTTGAATTTTTATACAAGCTAAAGTGTTTTTGCTATATTATATTACAGACTTTTGACCAACAGTAGCCTCTGTCCTGTTGACTAAGCAAGCAGCTTATAGCTTCTGTGCATCCCTATGGTCTCAGATTGGCTATGGAGTAGGGGTTGCTAAACACAAGCTGGTTTTGAGTACCCGAGAGCATCTTGTGCCACCTCACATATCCAGGCAGCTCTGTAAGTGAAGTAAACCCAGATAACTGTGAGAATAGAAGGGGAATACAGGAGGAAGAGGGGTAAGTAAACCCAAAGAATGGAAGAAGAGGCAAAGGAAGGCAACATTTACCTGTCTGAGAAAGGGTGACTATAGGTCAGGGGGACCCAGAAGCAACTGCTGGATCCTGACTTTGAGAAAGTGTTCCAGGTGTGAAGGCCTAGAACCTGCCTATGGAGAGTGTTCAGAGTTAAGCCTGCCTAGATGTGCATTGGTGAGGAGATGGTGAGGGAGGCAGAAGAGTCTCTCTGGAGTTGGAGGACCAGGTAACAAAGATGGAGCTTGTCTTGGGCAGAGAAGTCTCTGAATGGCTACCTATTCAGAACAACATTCATGCTTTTTTCTGCATAATAGGGTGTGTCTACATGTGCATCTATGCTGGCTTAAATTTACTATGCAGTAAGTAGGAATAGGCAGGTGTCTACACATGCAGGCATTAAGGTACATTAATGCTGTGTGTGGACTGATTTGGGACTAAAGTTAAACTGAAGTCAGTCCACACACACTATGTTACTGTGCAATAATTAATCTGGCGTAAATTTGATACCTGCATGATGCAGGTATCAAATTTAAGCCCAAGTCACTATATTTACTGAACAGTATGGGTGTGCACGTGTAGATGTGCACCTGAACTGTGCAGTAATTTCAGTTACTGTGCAGTAAATGCACATGTGTAGATGCACTTATAGAGTAGGCCATCTGCAATGGTAGAGAGAGACCTCCAAAATCAGCAGCACTAAAAAAAAAAGCCATATAGTGTTTGGGTTTCAGTTCTGTTGGGAAGTCACCTGAAAGTATTTGTCTCTGAATGTGTCATGATGAAAATTAATCCTCAAGTTAATATATCTGGCTGGGGGGAGGTATGTGTTTCCCAATCACTTCAGCTTAAGGCAGTTAAAATGCCCTCTCTACATGGCTGCAAATGCATTAGCCTTACTTGGCTATGTTATGTTCAGAGTTTATCATTGGCCACACTATGGTTAGCTAGCATGGCTTCAGATGTCCTTAATCACCTCTTAACATAGCTTTTCAATTGTACTAAGCTGCCATGACTGAGCTAAAACAATTGAAAAATATGCCCTTTTTTCCCCTCAAAACAGAATAGAAATTTCCAAAAAAATGCTGAGCTCCACTGTCTTTCTGACAGGGGTTTCACTTTACCAGTGAATAACAAACCACTCTTTCTACCAGCAATGTGCCATGGATATGGTCAACTCATCCTGTAGTGTAGCGAATTGGCACCCTCTAACTGTGTGTGTCCAGTATATACAATATTGGTTCTACTCATGGCAAGAATCCATTTGCCTTCATTCACTTCAAGTAATATATTTTAAAAGAGTGAGCTAAAACTACCTGATTTGGTTTTAAAGGTCTGCCTAAAAAGTTTAAACTTGGGCATCTTAATGTAATATATATTCACATTTATTTTAAAATAGGCACATTTTTCAGAGGTACTGAAAAGCTCTGAAGCTCAGGTTACTTATTTAAGTACATAAACATGAATTTAAATATTTAACCTAAGGCACTTATACTTGGAGGGTTTGATTTCTGTATCTGGCACTATCTGTTCTGCTACCTAAATTATCCTTAGTGTTTGCAGTAACACTGGAGATTCTTTTGTAGTGGTATAGCTTTGTAGTAACATAGTTTTGACTGGATAATTTAGAAATTAGCATGGTATCTGTGAATATATTTTCATCCTTAAGAAAAATTCAGTGCTTGCTTGATTGTCTGAATGGACTTCTCTGCTGTACCACTGATACCTGAATAATATACTAATGATATAATAATATACACCAATATGCATTTCTTTCTATCTATCTATCTATCTATCCATATAAGGGGTGTGCAAAATGAGCCATATTCGATTTGGATTCAGGTGAAGCCCAAATTGGGGTCAGTGATTCGATTCATTGAATCAGATCACTGTCCCTGATTTGATTTGGCTGAATCTGAATCTGGAGATTCAATGCTGATTCAGAGAATCAGTGATTAAACCATAGACACAGCTTTAAAGTTTTTTCTACATAGCTTGGGGTACCAGGCACAGCTCATGAATGATGCAATGCTGGGATGGATGAAGCAGGGGCCCTGCGTGCTCAGTGGTGAACCCAGAAGTTGACCAAAAGTGCTGGGTCTGTCATGAAGTGCGCAGGGGCATCCCCTGCACCTTCCCAGCTCAGCAATCAGCTGCAGGATGACCCTGGGTGTCCCCCCAGACCCAGGAGGTACCAGTTGCCGATCATGGAGGCACAGGCCCC
>NW_017728886.1:143490511-143507223 GCF_001723895.1 Crocodylus porosus
CTCCCCTCCGGACCCGGAAGTGGACCAGAAGTGCTTCTAGTCTGCTTCTGGGTCTGCTAAGTGTGCTGGAGATATGTCTCCCCACCCCCCCAGCTCCTGTGGGATGCTCCATCCACCCAATTTCAGCATTCACGTTCCCCCTAGTACCTTGAGGTATGTCGAAAAAATTTTTTAAACTATGTCTGTCTGAATCATCGAATCTTTCTGAATCAATTCGGAGGGTTCTGATTCAATTCGGAGATGTTAAAGGGTCTCCTGATTCAATCCGGATTTGGAGATTCAGCTACCAAATCGGGCGACATCTCCACTGAACTGAATCAGCAACTGAAGCTTCGCACAGCCCTAATATATATATATATGTATATATATGCTCGACACCAGGCCTGTGGGCCAAATCCAGCCCAAAGAGCCATGGCACCCAACCTGCAGAGCTTCCCATGGGTTGGGCAATATGGTGACAGGTGAGTGGGCAAAATTAATACTGCCATCACTCCCCACACTGCCAAAGCCCCACATGGCTGGGTCAGGGCCAGGCCATATTTCCTTTCCTCTTATGGCTGGACAGGGTTGGGCCATATCCCCTTTCCCCTGCCCACACGGGTGGACTGAGCTGGGCCATGCCCCTTTCCCCCTATGCAGTTGGTCATACCCCCTCACCTCTATGTGGCTTCATTGAGCCCACTGGCTGGATCTGGCCTGCAGATGAACCAGGCACTATCCATCTCACCAACAGGGCAAAAAGGTTAAGTATACCCTGACATACCCTGATCATCATCCTGCAAGTTTCCAATGCAGAAGAACTGTCATTTACTCACCTTTGTACCAGACAGTAGTGGCAGGATATTTCACATAACTGTTGGATAAACATTTAGTATGTCATCTGCTAGAATTCAAGCACCATGGGAGTACACAAGTCTACAATTTCTAGTCTAATGGTGACCCAATATTTATCGTCTGAAAGCACATGGAAGAGCAGCTAGGAGACCCCATTTTAGTTTTAAAGACAAGGAAGCAAGCTGTTAATGGAGGCTGATGTCTTCTACTTTTCTTAATGTCAAGGCAACACTGTGTACAAAACTAGCAACTGGACCAAATTCATCACATACATTTTGTTACTTGCAATAACTGATGCATTTACCTTGTTTTATACAAGAAAACGACAGCATGAGTTCTCAGGTGTGTAAGAGGCTGGCCTGTCCCCTTAAGAGGAGGCAGTCAGCCCTGCTGAGTACTGGCAGCTGTGGGAGGGCTAGTGGTGAGAGAATCGCTCACTGGAAGTTTAGAGGTTAGAGCTACAGTGCAACAAACTGTGAGGAAGCAATTGTAAACCAGAGGCAGATGGTGTGCTGAATCATAAGTTGCTTGGGGAGGGGAAGGGAGTGGCAGATGGCTGTTCTAGTGCCTGACCTGCAGGTCCAAGTGCCTCAGATAGGACAACAAGGGCGGGGGGGGGTTGTGTTTATCTTTTTTGTTTAAAAACTCTGCTTCTTGCTATGTACCAGCTAAGGAGCTTCCTCAGGGAGCAAAAGCCTGTAGGAGGAGCCCATAAGCAAGATAACCCACTTACATGGTACTTGAATAGTAAAGGACATCTACTCAAGCCATCACTGTTGGATAGAATTGAGATCCTTCTATACGTGATATGTTAGATGTGGATGGGGAATGACCTTGCATTCTGTTGTTTGCTAAAGATGGAATATTTGAGATCCTTTCCTCTAGAAAGGTTACAGGTCAAATTGTACCCTCAGATCTTCTTGCTGACTTTAGAGGGGACTTGTATTTGCATATGTGCATATGAGAACAGAATTTGGCCTGAATGTTCTAAAAGACATCTCCTATCATTCTCTATAGAATATATACTTCCCTGTTTCCCTCTTCACACTCTTCTTGCTCGGGGATCAGAATTTATTTTATGTATTTCTTTTATTTAAACAGTTTAAACAGTACCTCTTCAAACTTCATGTATTCCAAAAATACATACAAATATCCATTTGATAATAAAATTGCATAGAGCAACCTTTCTTACCACACTAGCTCACTACCCTGTTTCAACCTAGGACTTGGTCAAAAATGAGATAAAATGAATTAAGAAAAGTTAAGAGGCCTTCTTCACCAAAAAACTGTTATTAGCTGCCTCATATCTGAATCTGGGAGCTTTTAGCTGTTTTATTTAGTGTGGTTGCCATTTTCATAAAATTCATTTTCAAAACTTAACCTTCTTTCCTATTAATAGTATCGGATAACATTTAAAAAAAACCCCAAACACCTTATCCGTAACATTATAAGTGGGATTCTTATGCTCTTCTTCTATAGAATGATTACCATTTGTGTGAATTTACCTGAGATGTACAGCCAATTTCTAAGTTGCTTTGTAACTTTTTGAGTGCTTTTCCCTCAACAGCTTTATTGGTTAATGTTTTTCCCCTATAATTATATCATGATAACTCCTAAGTGTATAGTTACATTTAACAGAACCATTAAGCAAAGCATTATGCAGTTGTGCAAATATCTTTGTATTTAGAACTAACAAAGCCTTGTAAATCTAAAAACACATCACTGCAAAAACATGTCCAGCACTCCTTTTACTAGTGCAAGTAATTAACCAAACTTGAAAGTGTATGGGTTAGTTGTGAACATTTGAGCTTTCAAATTCCTTATTCTCCCAATTGTATTGTGTCTTATCACTCAGTTGAGTTTGAATTCTGCTGCATCCCATGTAAGGACTTCCAGTGCACTGCCATGCATACTTTGCACTCTTTGTTCAGATCATCTCTAAGACTATCTCCAGGTGAGAAAGGCATTTTACATTCACAGACTCTGAGTCTGCTCTCTCTTTGGTGAAAGTTACTTAGTTCTGTGGCAAATGTAAATGCAAGACAGCAGTTCTTTAATGTGCTTGCAGCTAAGTGAGCTGCGTTTTATAGTTAGAGAAAAACATTACTAGGTGCAATAATACTGATGATGAATAATTAACTTGTCTTTATGTTTATCCATAAATTTATGACCTGCCTTTCATGTTCATAGATTATATATATATTTACATACACAAGAGTCAATTCACTCATCACTGAAATCCAGTCACATCTGAAATAAACCACAGCAGCTATTGAAACATACATGCTCACTTTCTAAAACAACTTAGGACAGGAAGTGAAGGGGAATGCCATATACAACTGAACCTGCAGAATTTATCTTGGCAGATACCATTATTAAACATCATGCCTCTAGTAGTGTAATTTTACTTAGAGCATTACAGATATAATTACCTGAGTTGGAATTTGGCAACGATGCTAAGAACCATACTTTGCACTTTGAAAAGGGACCAACAAATCTTTTAATAAGCACATCTAATCAGAAACTCAACTAAACCTCTTATTCAAAAAGAAGAGCCTGCCACCTATCAAACTAGCAAGACAGCACCTAGGGGGTAACATTCAGTTCTCCCCTGGTCATCAACAGATTTTTTAGCACTTATGTACCCAAAGGAATTGTATTTCTATACAAGTTGCCTCATGGTTCAGGCACTCCTGAACTGTGAATTGACTGTAATGGATGCCACCATCAAGTCCATCCTCCAACACCCTGAAAGGGGATCCACCAAACCTCCTATTCTATAAGATGTCTGCTGTGCCTTCAAGGAAACAAAGAACAAAGCTACTGGACCAGACATCATATCTGCTGAAATCTCCAAGGTTGGCACGGAGGAACTGGTACTGAGCCTCCATTAATTTATTATTTTCATTTGAAAAAATGAGATCCCTGGGGACCTAAGGAACATCAACTTCATGACTGTTTTCAAGAAAGGCAAGAAGTCTGTGTGCTGGAATTATTGATGTGTCACTCCATAGCAGGGAAAATCCTCACCATAACCTCCTGAACCATCTTCTACTTCTTGCTGAGGAAGTCCTGTGGGAATCTCAATATGGTTTCAGAACATCCTGTGGGAGAATTGACATGATGTTTATTGCCTGCCAGGTCCAAGAAAAGTATCAGGAGCAACATCAGGATTTGTATATGACCTTCATTGACTTCACTGAGGCCTTTGACTACATCAATCACAAAGCGTTGTGCAAAGTACTGGCTGGATTTGGATGCCCTGAAAAATATATAAAGGTTCTAAGGCTTCTCCACAACCATATGAGTGTGACCAATCTTTCTGAAGGATCCATTTGTCATGCGAACAGGAGTCAGGCAAAGAGGTATCATCACCCCAATTCTGTTCTTCATTTTTTGATCATCATCCTGGTTCTCATTAAGGACAGCCTCCATTTCAGAATTGACATTGAAAACTGAAAGGATAGCTGGCTTTTCAATCTAGGTTTTTGCTCAAAGACCAAAGTATTCAAAACAGCCATCTTTGATCTTCAATACACTGACAACTGTAGCATCCTTGCACACACTGAGGAAAACCTTACAGATTATGCTAGATTTCTTTATAGAAGCCTACTGAACTTTGGGCCTCTCGCTCAACATCAGGAAGACTGAAGTGTTCTGTCAGCCTGCTCCAGTCCATGAATGTGACCCCCTCACCCTCAAATTACTATTGAGGGAAAGACCCTGGACATAGTCAAGCATTTTCCTTACCTTGGTAGCCACCTCACTCAGAGAGCAAACATTAATTAGGAGATCCAGCCAGAGATGACCCAAGCAGGGTGTGCGGCCTGGGGCAAATCATCCTGTGCAGGGCCCTGCCTCCGGATGCGAGGAAGCTGGTGGAAGATTCAGTGGCAGAGGGGCTGAGGGGGTGGCGAACAGCTAGACCTGCTGAATTTGGTGGGGGGGTGCTGAGCAGCCAGACATAAAGCCGGCAGCAGCACCGAATCACTACACCGCTCTGCCCAACTCCGCAGAGCCCCCCAAAGCATGGGCCCCAGGGCAGTTGCCCTGACTCTCCCCCCTCCCCACCCCCCAGGATGGCCCTGGACCCAGCACAGGATCTAGTGTGCAAGCATGTCCTTCAGAAAATTGCTTCACCATATTTTTATTAATCATGATCTCCAGAAAGACACCAAGATCCAGGTCTACAATGTAGTCATCATCCCTACTCTTCTCTATGGATGTGAAATGTCAGTGACCTACCATATTATCTCAAGAGCTTTGAGAAGTATCACCAATGATGCCTATGGAAAATCCTTCACGTCAAATGGGAAGATCACCACACAAACCCCAGCATCCTTGGTGAAGCTAGTGTTATCAGAATTAAGTCAGTGATCCTCAAGCACGAATTTGTTGGACCGGGCAAGTGCTCTACTCCTAGCTTATATCTTGCATCAGGTCTTGTGGCAGCCAATAGAAAATACTATAAGGACATACTAAAGGCATACTACCTCAAGAAAACAGATGCTGACATCAAGAGCTGGGAGAAGCTGCCTGCTAATAAACTCTGGTGGAACCCCACCTCAACCAAACACTAGCCCACTTTGAACTCAAGCATCTTTCCCTGAAGGCAGAGAAGAGAGAGTGGAGGAAAGAAAAGAAGAGAAATCCTAGCCTATGGTCCACTCTTCCCTTTGAAAAGGCCTGCAACTTCTGAAAATGGATCTGTGGCTGAGGGATGGGACTCTTTTAAGTCACCTCAAGACCCTTCTCAAGCCACGGTAGGGATCATCCTCAAATTGAGGAATTACCAACAATGATGGTTTCTATTCTTGGGTGCTTAAATGTGTGTGGACTTGGGAGTTGGGGAATACATTAACCTGGGAAGCCAGAGGAACTTGCTTCTACTTCCCCCACTCCCAAAGAGTTTTGAATGTGGATTGTTCTATTCCCAGACAGCAATCAAACTATTACTTTAAATTTTAACTGTGGGTGAGGAGATTGATGACCAGTGAAACCATTCCAGTCACAACTCAAAAGCTTTATTAGGCTATGCAATTGCAAAGGCTTATTTGGGTCAATAAAGACAATGCTTACATAGCCTTTGATTCTGGGAAGAAACAGCTCTGCTGGCCAGGCTTCTCTGTTCCCCTGGGGACTTCAGTTGGTGTGCTGAGCTTCAGAGTAGTCCAATTTTTTTAACCTATTCCCAGTATTTATAGTTGTCTGGTTTTCATATTCTAATAAATGGCCTCTGGCTTTTTATTTAAATGTATTTGTTTCCCTGAAACTTTTAGAACTGGATTGAAACAGATCTTTTGTGGGCTCAGAAGGCGTGGGAAAGTAAGAGGGAGGATTTCTTATCTCCTTTTCTTCCCCACTGCAAAATGCTGCTTAACGTTGGCCTGTTACTTCTTTACTTTAGTTAATAGTCTTTTCTGACAAGGCTGCTTGGTTTCTACAAATCACCTAAGTATTTTAACAAAAAATGCATCTATTGTAACAAAATAACATTTAATACATTTGGTCACACACTACTTCTAAGATTTTAAGATAACACCATAATATAACATTTGGTTTCCTTTTATAACGTTTTCTTTCAGGCTTTGTGCTTTGTTTAATTATGTTTTGTTAAACATGTTGATGGCATTTGCTGGTTAAGCTACCTGTTACATCTGAAAAGATTCACACTATGGTCACTCACACACAGGATTGAAGTCTTCTTCTTACAGATTTAATAGATTTCATAGACATTAGGAGTTGGAATGGACCTCATGAGATCATCAAGTCCAGCCCCCCTGCCATAGGCAGGAAGCTTTCTGGGGTTAAATGATCCCACAAAGATAAGCATTTGGCCACACTTCTGCAGCTTACCATTGCTCCATAGATTAAGCTTAGGTATGGCCTACAAAACCACTATGCCACAGAGCAGCTATTATTCAAGCATTTCTCTGGAGCTCTGTTTGAAGCTGGCCTCAAGGGAGGACTGTGGGAGCTACATAAGGCCAGGAAGAAGTGAACAATCTGGAGGTGCATGGCTCAGTGATGTGGGAGCAGGACTGGAAGGGAAGAGTCTCTTGGTTTTAGCCTGGGCCCTTGTCCCCACTGAGGCAGAATCTTTCTTCTACACGTACATGCTGCCTTCCATACCCCTTTTTTCCAATGACTATATTAGTGTCATAATTTCAAAAGGAATGCTAGAGAAGGTCACGGTATTGGACCTATGGTGTGGTGGTTAGAGAGCGGTGCTGGCAAGTCAGAGAGACCCTAGGTAGGACCTCAGCTTCTCCAGTTCTAGCAACTGAGCTATGAGGGCAAAAGAGTGCTCTGTGCACATCCACCCCTTTTCTGCTTCTCAGTCTGTACCTGATAGTCTTAGGTTTGGGCCAGTTCTGTTTTGAGGTATCTAAGGTCACTATGCATCCACGAGGGGTGTGCAAAAATGTTATGGCCACTACCATGCATACTGAGTCTGCACAACTACAGTTATGCAGTCATCTACCTATCCAAGAATACAATTCCACTGGGCTTTAGGGTATTGGGCTGATCATCCAATCATATGCAAGTGGCAGAAGTGCCTTGTGGATGCCCAAAACTAGCCACCTAAATTACCAGTATAAAACAGTGTGTCACCCTCAATGTTTCCTGACCTTCCCTAGTTTTCAGAAGCTGATGGGAATCATTAGATAATATTGTACAAGATGACAGACTGTACATTCCCCACCAATTCTTCCCTGCTTGTGAGCGAGCTAGGGACCATGCTTTTCTCATCCTGCTGCTCACAAGCAGGGAAGAATTGGTGGGGAATGTAGTAGTGGATGACAACTTGGGCAGCAGTGACCACAAGATGGTTGAGTTCAGTATCATAAGGAAGAACAGCAAAGTAATGATCCTGGACTTCAGAAAAACAGACTTCAACTCACTCAGGATCCCCTGGGAAGCCAGTCTGAAGAGGAGAGGAGTCCAGGATAGTTGGCTGCAGTTTAAAGAAGCCTTACTGAAAGTGCAGGAACAAATTATCCTGATGTGCAGGAAGACTAGCAAATATGGCAGAATACCAGCGTGGCTTAGAAGGGAACTCTACAGTTAACTAATTTACAAAAAGGAGTCTTATAAGCAACATTCTCATGGTGGGGGGGCTCGCTGCGGCGGGGGAGGAAGGCTGGCTTGGGGGGCATGGGGAGGGCCCGTGCAGGCACGCTCATGCCATACTGCCAGGTACACCTGCTCAGCCACACAACACAGCTTAGAGGGAATGCTGCTTATAAAAAGTAGAAACTTTGGCAAATAACTAGGGAAGCATATAAGAGCATTGCTCAGGCATGCGGGGATGAAGTCAGGAAGGCCAAACCACAACTGCAATTGCAGCTAGCAAGGGGTGTGAAGGATATCAAGAAGGGTTTCTACAAGCATGTCGGTAGCAAGAGGAGGATCAGGGAAAGTGTGGGTCCCTTACTGAATGGGGGAGGCAATCTTGTGACAGAGGATGCAGAAAAGGCTGAAGTACTCAATGCCTTTTTTGCCTCTGCCTTCACAGGCAAGGTCAGTTCCCAGACAACTGTACCATGCAGCATAGTTTGGGGAGGAGGGGAGCATCCAACAGTGCTGAAAGAACAGGTTAGGGACTACTTAGAAAAGCTGGATGTGAGCAAGTCCATGGAGAAGGATGGGATGCACCCAAGGGTGCTGAGGGAGTTGGCTGATGTGATTGTAGAGCCAATGGCCACCATCTTTGAAAACTCATGGCGATCAGGAGAGGTCCTGGATGCTTGGAAAAAGGCAAATATACTTCCCATATTTAAGAAAGGGGAAAAGGCGGATCCAGGGAACTACAGACCAGTCAGTCTCACCTCAGTCCCAGGAAAAGCCATGGAGAAGATCCTTGAGGAATCCATTTCTAAGCACTTGGAGGAAAAAAAGGTGGTTAGGAAGAGTCAGCATGGATTCACCAGGAGCAAGTCATGCCTGATACACCTGATTGCCTTTTATGATGAGATGACTGGTTATGTGGATGCAGGGAGACTGGTGGATGTGCTGTACCTTGATTTTAGCAATGCTTTTGATATAGTTTCCCACCACATTCTCACAGGCAAGCTAAGGGAGTATGGGCTGGATGAATGAACTGTAAGGTGGATAGAAAACTGGCTGGAGCACTGGAATCAGAGGGTAGTAATCATGGCTCAATGTCTACTTGGCAGCCGGTATCAAGTGGAGTGCCTCAGGAATCAGTCATGGGGCCAATTTTGTTCAATGTCTTCATCAACAACCTGTAAGGTAGCATAGAGTGAAGCCTGTCAGTTTGCAAATGACACCAAGCTCAAGGGAATAGTAGATGTGCAGGAGAGTAGGGCTAGGATTCAGACTGGCCTAGACCAGGGGTGGGCAAAACATGGCCCACAGGCCAGATGCGGCCCACCAGGGCCATTCTATCCATCCCGTGGGGCACCTATAAAGTTTAGGAAATTATTTATCTGCTCTGGGCTTCCTATCAAAGATGACAGGAGGCAGGGGTAGTAGGACCCAGAGGAATTCAGCCGGAGTCAGGAGGAAACTCGCCCTTCCCCCCAGCCCCCACTAGTTCCCCTGTGCCCTCCACCTGGAAGCCTCTGCCTGTGGCAGCTTTCCTGAATGTGGCTGTTCTAGCACCACATGGCCCCAGCTGCATCGTCCAACCACAGGAGCAGGGATGTGCTGGTACTCCAGGGCCAGGAGAGGGGGGGGGGGTGTGTGTGTGTGTGTGTGTGGATTGAGCTAAAAGGAATCTCATGAGGTTCAACAAGGACAAGTGCAAAGTCCTACACTTAGGACAGAACAGTTTCATGCAGCAGTACAGGCTATGGGCTGATTGACTGGAAAACAGCTCTGCAGAAAAGGACCTGGGAGTTACAGTGGACAATAAGCCGAATATGAGCCAGCAGTGTGCCCTTGTTGTCCTGAAGACTAATGGCATACTGGGCTGCATGGGTAGGCATGTTGCCAGTAGATCAAGAAAAGTGATTATTCCCCTCTGTTCAGCACTGGTGAGGCCACGTCAGGTCTAGTGTGTTTAGTTTTGGGCCCCCCCACTACAGAAAGGATATGAACAAATTGGAGAGAGTCCAGAGGAGGGGGACAAAAATGGTGAGGAGCTGGGGGACATGACTTATGAGGAAAGACTGAGCGATCTGGGCTTATTTAGTCTAGAGAAGAGGAAACTGAGCGGGGACTTAATAGCAGCCTTCAGCTACCTGAAGGGTGGTTCCAAAAAGGATGGAGCTGGACTGTTCTCAGTGGTGGCAGATGACAGAACAAGGAACAACAGTTTCAAGTTGCAGCAGGGGAAGTTTAGGTTAGGTATTTGGAAGAATTTTCTCACTGGGAAGGTAGTAAAACACTGGAACAGGTTACCCAGAGAGGTGATGCAACATCTTTGGAGGTTTTCAAGACCTGGCTAGACAAAGCTTTGAGTGGGATGATCTAGGTAGAGATGGTCCTGCTTTGAGCAGGAGGTTGGATTAGATCACTTCCTCGGTCCCTTCCAACCCTAACTTTCTATGCTTCTATAATGTGGAACATGCTGCCACTCTTCTGTACCTTCCACACATACAAAAATAAGTGGCTTTAAAGAACCTAGAGACCAGTATTGCCAGAAGTGTGTTTTCTGCCTACATATCAATGAACATGGAAATAAGAGGCCCTTGATGGCTTGAAGAATGAATTCAGAGGTTTGACCTACAGAAAGCCAAACCTATTTGGCATGTTGTTTAAAAGAAAGAGATAGGGTAGAGGAAAATTGGACCCAAATAAAACTAATTATTTTGGATATTCTGAAGACTATTAGAAATATTTGTGCCTGCATTAATTAAGATAATAAATAGCTAAAAGGTTTTTATGCTTTAGGGTATTGGGTTGATGGTTTCACAAATTGGTCTTTACAGTGCCAGGACATTAACCAATATCCTCATCACTCTGGTCTACCTCTGACAAGTTAATGGGTGTTTCTGATGTTTCAGGCATTATGCTAGGTAGTGTTATATGAGTGTTCCCAGAGTTTATGAGACCAGGTTAAACATGTATGTAGAATGATGTAAGTGGCTTGGCCTAGAAGAAGACCTCCTGTAGTCCCTTCCAGCTATTGCTTACTACTGGGGGTGCACCAAAAGAGATTTTTGGGGCCGATACTGATAGCTGATATTTAAGGAGGTATTATCAGTTGGTACTGATCTGATTTCTGATACAGCTGCCTCCAGCTGCTAAGTCCAATATGGTGGAAGGGGAGGGAAGGGGCATGGGGGGGAAGATCAACGCCCCCACGGTGAGGGAAGGGGCAGGAGCAAGCGCTGCCCAGGTGGGGTGGGGTGGGGTGGGAGGAGCCAGAGCATTGGCTCATGGGGAGGGTGGCTCCCACCACTGCTTGCACACCGGGGGGGCATGGTAGTGCATATGTCCCCCGTATTGCACAGGGAGGCGTGGGCTGCAGCTGGGGCTGTGCAGGGCTCTTCTTGGCAGGGGCTGGGCTCTGAGCAGGCACCAGCAGTGTTGGGATGATGCTGCATCCACCCCAAATTTTGCTGCTGCTCCGCTTTCAGCACCACCACTGCCAGCTTCCCAGCACAGCCCTGGCTCAATGGCCCATCTCCACCCACACACTGGGAAGTGCTGGGGCTGTGCTGGGCAGCTGACAGCGGCAGCGATGCTAGGAGCAGATCAGCAGCAAAATTTGGGGTGGATGCAGCATCCTTCCAGTGCTGCTGGCACCCGCCCTGAGCCCAGCCCCCACCAAAAAAGAGCCCAGTGCAGCCCTGGCTGCAGCCTACCCTGTGCAGATCTGGGAGGCACGTGTCCCCCACCCCCCCATGCCCTCCTGGGGTGCAAGCAGTGATGGGAGCCCCCACATGAACCGTGGCTCTGGGCCTCCCTCCCACTCCAGCTGGGCAGTGCCTGCCCCTGCCCCCTCCCTAACCATGGGGGGTGTTGATCTGCCCCCCAACACACCACAGCCTTCCCGCAGCCAGCTGTGCCCAGCATGGTGGACTTACCAGCTGGAGGCAGCTCTTCACACTGCCAGCTGTGCTCCTTACTGTCTAAGTGCTGCACTGTGGCTGCAGACAGCATGGGCATTTATTGTCTAAATTATCAGCCCCATTGGTCCAATATCCGATACAGCCAGTTTTCTTTATATCGGTACCAATCCAATATCAGTGCACCTCTACTTACTACTAAAATGCAGTGACCTAGCCAGACCCTGGATTACTCCACTAAGACCAGTCCTCTGTGGTCTTTAAGAGGTTTCTCCATATGAGAAAAGAAGGTGTGCCAGTTCTTCACATGGTCAGAGAGAGTCAGGACAGACAGGAATGCTGCAGGTTCTTCACTAAGAAAGATTCAAATTGTTTGCCGTCTCTTTAAGTTTCAACCTTAACTTCAAGTTCTTGTAACAGTAATGCAACAATATTTTTGTAAAGTCTATTTTTTCTTCTGGGGTGCAAATATATATTGTCTCATATGTATATATAAAAGGCTTTTGGGGGGGAGGGAAGAGAGGGAGAATCATAGTAGAAGTGTCACTAGAGCCCCAATTCTTTTGTTTGTTTGTTTATCTGCTACCCTGGAGATCTTCAAAAGGAGAGTGGACGTACACCTTGCTGGGGTTATTTGACCCCAACAGTCTTTCCTGTCCAAAGCAGGGGAGCTGGACCTGATGATCGCACAAGGTCCCTTCCAGCCTAAACTTCTGTGAATCTGTGAGTGCAATTGTTTTTGATGTTAGTGACATTTCTAGATGGAAACTTGGAAACTGAGTCCTACTAGAATCTACAAAAGCCTGCCTTCAATGTAAGCATTTGCCCATTAGACTGCGACTAAGTCATAGGTTTCAACAGATGAGGTTGTAGATAAAATTAATAAAATAAACAGTGGGACATCACCTAATGGCATTCATCCTGTGGTCCTGAAGGAGCTCACATCAGAAATTTCCAAATTCCTAACTGGACACAAATTATTGTGGGGGTCATCTTAAATTCAGTGTTGTCTTAGATTCAGGTAACTTTGGTACATCTAGACTTCTAAAAAGCCTGTGACAAGTTCCCCCATCAGAGGCTCTTAATGAAGTTAGGTAAGTCATAGGATTATAGGGAAGGTCCACTCATGGGTTAGAAAACAAAGAGTGAGTATAAATGATCCGTTTTTTAGATGAAAATAAGTAAACTCTGTCCGTCCATCCGTTTCCCTCCCCCCCCGCCCCCCTCCCGGGACCTGTGCTGGGACCGGTGCTATTTAATATAATTATAAATGACCTGCAAAAAGGAGGGAGTGGTGAGGTGGCCAAATTTTTGAATGACACAAAATTATTCAAAGTGGTAAAGTCTAAGGCAGACTGTGAGAAACCGCAGAAGGATCTTGCATAATTGAGTGAATGGGCAACTAAATGGCAGATGAAATTCAATGTAGATAAGAGTGAAGTAATGCAAATGGAAAAAAAAACAAATTATACCTATGCTATGATGGGCTTTATATTAGCTGTTGCCACACAGGAAAGAGATATGGGAGTCATTGTTGACAGTTCATCAGAAACATCAGCTCAGTGCTCAACAGCTGTCAAAAAGGCAAACAAAATGTGAAGGATTATTAAGAACAGAATTATAAACAAAACAGAAAGTATCATTATGCCCCTCTATACATCCACAGTTTTCCACTCCTTGAATACTGTGCCCAGTTCTGCTCCCCAGACCTCACAAAGGATATAGAAAAACTGAAAAAGGTACAAAGCAAGACAAAAAGGACGATTCGTAGTATGGAGTGTATTTCATATGAGGAGAGACTGAAGAGGCCAGGCCTATTCAGTTTAGAAGAGAAACTTGAGAGGGGTTATGATAAATACCAAATACTAAATGGCGAAGAGATAGTAAGTAGGGATTTATTACTTACTATCTATACAAGAACTAGAGGGTCACAGAATGAAACTAGTAGGTAGTAATTCTGAAACTAACAAAAGGAAATTATTTTTCACACTGCATGTAATTAAAATGTGGAACTCATTGCCACCAGATGTGTAGAAGATGACAGTTTAACTAGATTAAAAAGAGATCGGACAGATTCTTGGAGGAAAGCTACATGAGTTATTGAACATGGGATTTAGAAATACAGCCTCTGAATCAGAACTTTTTGGACCTTAAATGCTGGAGGCTGCAAGTGGGAAAGAAACAGGGAAAAAACCCTGGATGTACCCTGTTCACTCTTCCTTTCTGAATCTGCCCTCAAGGGTTGGGAGGCACCAGCAAGGAGTTGGGGGAGGGTACTGCTGTTTGGGAGTGTGGGGCACAGGCACTAGCAGGGCTGGGGTCAGCTGCCCCAGCCCAACTGCACGCTCAGGGAGTGGCAGGACACACCACCATGGGATGATGCCTGGGCCAAATGGGACAGAGGGACCCACCATGGGCTAGAAAAAGCCCTTCCATGGTCTGGATCTGGCCAGTGGGCCGTATTTTGCCCACCCCTGCACTATAGCATATTCCCATCCAGAATATGGAATGGAACCTGAGATTCCTGAGTCATTTGCTTCATTCATTTGCTATCAGCAAATAGTTGTGACTTCTTCTAGCAAAACATCCAATCCCCTCTGGTGTTGGTCCACACAGAGGATAGCAAGCAACCTGCTGACAACCTTCCACAGAAATGGATGTGTGTGGTTGACCTCAAAGTTACCATGCTGCCCACAAACAATGCATGTCAGGACAATGCCATCTGTTCATTTTTTTCTGTTTTTGTTAATTTTTTCTTCTCTTTTTAAAGATCAAAACCTTTTTAAAGAATGCATGCAAGCTATGTTATTGAGGTTGCACAGTCAATGGGTTTCAAAATAACCCTGTGCAACCTTAATTACCCTACTCCCTTGAGTGTCTGCATGATGACCCAGGCTTGAATTATAGGAACACATGTTGTTATTTTCCATGAGTTCCTGCCTTATTCAGTGACCTGGACTTACTACAGCTGCTGTGGTGAAGAATATAGGTTACTTAGTGAAGGAGGCCATTGCCAGTAGGAACTTGACTTCATTTATAATTTAGACTATGTGTAGTAAATGAGGCAGACAATACAGTAGTACGAATAGTAAACACAACTGTATGGTTAACTCAGGTGACCAGGCTTTGGGGCAATGGATTCTACCCCTGCTTCTGCAACAGAGCTCCTCTATGATAGAAGTGAGGTCACATAAACCAGCTTTTCACAGCTGGTCAGTAATGACATGTTTATTCTTTTTGGGTGCCTGACTTAACACAATGGGGTTTGAAGCACACAGTGTTCAGAGCTGGTGGGAGGTGACCTTTGAACATACACCTTACTATATGCTAAAATGTCAGGTACTAAGGGTTGAAACAGAGGTGGAAGTAGAGGGTACTAAGGGTGGAAACAGAGGTAGAGAGAATAGACCCCAAAAATACTTATGCTTTCTCAAAGCCTAAGAAAACTGACATCCTAACCTTTTGTCACATCACAACTGCCCAAAATTTGTGGCTGCAACAAAGGTGGCAATAGTTTCTGCTGCTGTATTATAGGATATATCTTTTTGCTTTATGGAGTGAGAATATGGGCATCCAGGAGCTGCTTGTGCTTTCCAGCTGCCCTGGGTATGCGCTTTTGAAACTTGAGGGGCCCAGTCCTGTGCAACCTGGAAATTTCTGTGCAAGGATTGAGCCTCTCAAGCCCTGGGAGTTACTGCCCAGCTTCCTCCTCTTACAGAGGAGCACCCTAGGGCACTTCCCAATAAGTTGGGATCACATTGCTCATTTTCCCACATCAGCAGGCACTAGACCTTGTGGGACAATGGCTGACATGTTTCACCCAATGAAGTGGAACAGCTCTAGTGGGACACATCCCACTGAAGCTGATCCACTATATTTCGTGATCTCTGTTTATACCCTCAGTGTCTGTCAGATTAGATATCTAAAATTGGTGTCTCAGCACCTCAAGCCTTTGTCTATAATTAAAACTCCTTGTCAAAGCATTGTGAGAATACATTCCTATATATCAGAGGTCGGTAATGTTTTGGGGCAGAGTGCCAAAAACACCCACACCCTCAACTTGTAAGATCTTGGCATGCAGACAGCAGGGGAGGATCTCAGGGGAGTTGCAAGGGGCCTAATCCTTGTTGTGGCAGTGCATTCCTGGCCCCTTTCCTGACATCCACCCCAAGTCATGCGTGCCAAGTAAAATTCCTTTGCATGTTATGTTCCGGCATGAATGCTGGGGGTCACCTACCCCTGCTATATATCTATTTGTAATGAAAAAATCTGGCACTAAGAATCACTAGTCATTTTGGAAAACTTAGGGGGAAATATGACTGTTTTGTTGTAACAATGGCAAGTAGAGTTGGATTTGGAAAAAAAAATTATGAGGTGCTTTAATCCAAAAATGAATGATATTTAGGAAAAAGAAAGAGAACCAAATAGTTCAGTCCTTGTTAAGTGCTATTAGGTGGCTGGCATTTTGCCCCTATTTTATTTTGGCTGATTGGGCTCTGGGCAAAAAAGATTTGTAACTGCAAATTACTACAGCACAGAGAGAGTCATAGCACTGGCTTAAAGCCAAGTTAATAACAGCAAGATTCTTCAGCTGTCTCTGCAGGACTGGATTTGATGTGGAACCCAGGGAATGGTTGCTTTGATGATCTCAAGCATTGGAACTTTTGCTTCTATTTTCATATAACCCTGCTCCTTCAAACATCGCAAACAAAAAGCAGGTGTTTTATGTAAAAACACCACAAAAATCAGCTGGATATATTTTGCAAATAAATAAGAGTAAATGTAAAGCTACACCTTAAACTTGTAATAGTAGCTCTTGAGAGAGGCCTTATGATCTCAAAAAGTTTGTTGGAACTCGTGAATTTTAAATAAGGAATTGAGTTTCCTAAACTGCCT
>NW_017728886.1:143507234-143527484 GCF_001723895.1 Crocodylus porosus
CATGCCCTCCTGGGGTGCAAGCAGTGATGGGAGCCCCCACATGAACCGTGGCTCTGGGCCTCCCTCCCACTCCAGCTGGGCAGTGCCTGCCCCTGTCCTCTCCCTCATCATGAGGGGGTGTTGATCTGCCCTTCTCCCCTCACAGCCTTCCCTCCCCCCTCCCCTTCCACCACATCGGACTTACCAGCTGGAGGCAGCTCTTCACACTGCCAGCTGTGCTCCTTACTGTCTAAGTGCTGCACTGTGGCTGCAGACAGCATGGGCATTTATTGTCTAAATTATCAGCCCCATTGGTCCAATATCCGATACAGCCAGTTTTCTTTATATCGGTACCAATCCAATATCAGTGCACCTCTACTTACTACTAAAATGCAGTGACCTAGCCAGACCCTGGATTACTCCACTAAGACCAGTCCTCTGTGGTCTTTAAGAGGTTTCTCCATATGAGAAAAGAAGGTGTGCCAGTTCTTCACATGGTCAGAGAGAGTCAGGACAGACAGGAATGCTGCAGGTTCTTCACTAAGAAAGATTCAAATTGTTTGCCGTCTCTTTAAGTTTCAACCTTAACTTCAAGTTCTTGTAACAGTAATGCAACAATATTTTTGTAAAGTCTATTTTTTCTTCTGGGGTGCAAATATATATTGTCTCATATGTATATATAAAAGGCTTTTGGGGGGGAGGGAAGAGAGGGAGAATCATAGTAGAAGTGTCACTAGAGCCCCAATTCTTTTGTTTGTTTGTTTATCTGCTACCCTGGAGATCTTCAAAAGGAGAGTGGACGTACACCTTGCTGGGGTTATTTGACCCCAACAGTCTTTCCTGTCCAAAGCAGGGGAGCTGGACCTGATGATCGCACAAGGTCCCTTCCAGCCTAAACTTCTGTGAATCTGTGAGTGCAATTGTTTTTGATGTTAGTGACATTTCTAGATGGAAACTTGGAAACTGAGTCCTACTAGAATCTACAAAAGCCTGCCTTCAATGTAAGCATTTGCCCATTAGACTGCGACTAAGTCATAGGTTTCAACAGATGAGGTTGTAGATAAAATTAATAAAATAAACAGTGGGACATCACCTAATGGCATTCATCCTGTGGTCCTGAAGGAGCTCACATCAGAAATTTCCAAATTCCTAACTGGACACAAATTATTGTGGGGGTCATCTTAAATTCAGTGTTGTCTTAGATTCAGGTAACTTTGGTACATCTAGACTTCTAAAAAGCCTGTGACAAGTTCCCCCATCAGAGGCTCTTAATGAAGTTAGGTAAGTCATAGGATTATAGGGAAGGTCCACTCATGGGTTAGAAAACAAAGAGTGAGTATAAATGATCCGTTTTTTAGATGAAAATAAGTAAACTCTGTCCGTCCATCCGTTTCCCTCCCCCCCCGCCCCCCTCCCGGGACCTGTGCTGGGACCGGTGCTATTTAATATAATTATAAATGACCTGCAAAAAGGAGGGAGTGGTGAGGTGGCCAAATTTTTGAATGACACAAAATTATTCAAAGTGGTAAAGTCTAAGGCAGACTGTGAGAAACCGCAGAAGGATCTTGCATAATTGAGTGAATGGGCAACTAAATGGCAGATGAAATTCAATGTAGATAAGAGTGAAGTAATGCAAATGGAAAAAAAAACAAATTATACCTATGCTATGATGGGCTTTATATTAGCTGTTGCCACACAGGAAAGAGATATGGGAGTCATTGTTGACAGTTCATCAGAAACATCAGCTCAGTGCTCAACAGCTGTCAAAAAGGCAAACAAAATGTGAAGGATTATTAAGAACAGAATTATAAACAAAACAGAAAGTATCATTATGCCCCTCTATACATCCACAGTTTTCCACTCCTTGAATACTGTGCCCAGTTCTGCTCCCCAGACCTCACAAAGGATATAGAAAAACTGAAAAAGGTACAAAGCAAGACAAAAAGGACGATTCGTAGTATGGAGTGTATTTCATATGAGGAGAGACTGAAGAGGCCAGGCCTATTCAGTTTAGAAGAGAAACTTGAGAGGGGTTATGATAAATACCAAATACTAAATGGCGAAGAGATAGTAAGTAGGGATTTATTACTTACTATCTATACAAGAACTAGAGGGTCACAGAATGAAACTAGTAGGTAGTAATTCTGAAACTAACAAAAGGAAATTATTTTTCACACTGCATGTAATTAAAATGTGGAACTCATTGCCACCAGATGTGTAGAAGATGACAGTTTAACTAGATTAAAAAGAGATCGGACAGATTCTTGGAGGAAAGCTACATGAGTTATTGAACATGGGATTTAGAAATACAGCCTCTGAATCAGAACTTTTTGGACCTTAAATGCTGGAGGCTGCAAGTGGGAAAGAAACAGGGAAAAAACCCTGGATGTACCCTGTTCACTCTTCCTTTCTGAATCTGCCCTCAAGGGTTGGGAGGCACCAGCAAGGAGTTGGGGGAGGGTACTGCTGTTTGGGAGTGTGGGGCACAGGCACTAGCAGGGCTGGGGTCAGCTGCCCCAGCCCAACTGCACGCTCAGGGAGTGGCAGGACACACCACCATGGGATGATGCCTGGGCCAAATGGGACAGAGGGACCCACCATGGGCTAGAAAAAGCCCTTCCATGGTCTGGATCTGGCCAGTGGGCCGTATTTTGCCCACCCCTGCACTATAGCATATTCCCATCCAGAATATGGAATGGAACCTGAGATTCCTGAGTCATTTGCTTCATTCATTTGCTATCAGCAAATAGTTGTGACTTCTTCTAGCAAAACATCCAATCCCCTCTGGTGTTGGTCCACACAGAGGATAGCAAGCAACCTGCTGACAACCTTCCACAGAAATGGATGTGTGTGGTTGACCTCAAAGTTACCATGCTGCCCACAAACAATGCATGTCAGGACAATGCCATCTGTTCATTTTTTTCTGTTTTTGTTAATTTTTTCTTCTCTTTTTAAAGATCAAAACCTTTTTAAAGAATGCATGCAAGCTATGTTATTGAGGTTGCACAGTCAATGGGTTTCAAAATAACCCTGTGCAACCTTAATTACCCTACTCCCTTGAGTGTCTGCATGATGACCCAGGCTTGAATTATAGGAACACATGTTGTTATTTTCCATGAGTTCCTGCCTTATTCAGTGACCTGGACTTACTACAGCTGCTGTGGTGAAGAATATAGGTTACTTAGTGAAGGAGGCCATTGCCAGTAGGAACTTGACTTCATTTATAATTTAGACTATGTGTAGTAAATGAGGCAGACAATACAGTAGTACGAATAGTAAACACAACTGTATGGTTAACTCAGGTGACCAGGCTTTGGGGCAATGGATTCTACCCCTGCTTCTGCAACAGAGCTCCTCTATGATAGAAGTGAGGTCACATAAACCAGCTTTTCACAGCTGGTCAGTAATGACATGTTTATTCTTTTTGGGTGCCTGACTTAACACAATGGGGTTTGAAGCACACAGTGTTCAGAGCTGGTGGGAGGTGACCTTTGAACATACACCTTACTATATGCTAAAATGTCAGGTACTAAGGGTTGAAACAGAGGTGGAAGTAGAGGGTACTAAGGGTGGAAACAGAGGTAGAGAGAATAGACCCCAAAAATACTTATGCTTTCTCAAAGCCTAAGAAAACTGACATCCTAACCTTTTGTCACATCACAACTGCCCAAAATTTGTGGCTGCAACAAAGGTGGCAATAGTTTCTGCTGCTGTATTATAGGATATATCTTTTTGCTTTATGGAGTGAGAATATGGGCATCCAGGAGCTGCTTGTGCTTTCCAGCTGCCCTGGGTATGCGCTTTTGAAACTTGAGGGGCCCAGTCCTGTGCAACCTGGAAATTTCTGTGCAAGGATTGAGCCTCTCAAGCCCTGGGAGTTACTGCCCAGCTTCCTCCTCTTACAGAGGAGCACCCTAGGGCACTTCCCAATAAGTTGGGATCACATTGCTCATTTTCCCACATCAGCAGGCACTAGACCTTGTGGGACAATGGCTGACATGTTTCACCCAATGAAGTGGAACAGCTCTAGTGGGACACATCCCACTGAAGCTGATCCACTATATTTCGTGATCTCTGTTTATACCCTCAGTGTCTGTCAGATTAGATATCTAAAATTGGTGTCTCAGCACCTCAAGCCTTTGTCTATAATTAAAACTCCTTGTCAAAGCATTGTGAGAATACATTCCTATATATCAGAGGTCGGTAATGTTTTGGGGCAGAGTGCCAAAAACACCCACACCCTCAACTTGTAAGATCTTGGCATGCAGACAGCAGGGGAGGATCTCAGGGGAGTTGCAAGGGGCCTAATCCTTGTTGTGGCAGTGCATTCCTGGCCCCTTTCCTGACATCCACCCCAAGTCATGCGTGCCAAGTAAAATTCCTTTGCATGTTATGTTCCGGCATGAATGCTGGGGGTCACCTACCCCTGCTATATATCTATTTGTAATGAAAAAATCTGGCACTAAGAATCACTAGTCATTTTGGAAAACTTAGGGGGAAATATGACTGTTTTGTTGTAACAATGGCAAGTAGAGTTGGATTTGGAAAAAAAAATTATGAGGTGCTTTAATCCAAAAATGAATGATATTTAGGAAAAAGAAAGAGAACCAAATAGTTCAGTCCTTGTTAAGTGCTATTAGGTGGCTGGCATTTTGCCCCTATTTTATTTTGGCTGATTGGGCTCTGGGCAAAAAAGATTTGTAACTGCAAATTACTACAGCACAGAGAGAGTCATAGCACTGGCTTAAAGCCAAGTTAATAACAGCAAGATTCTTCAGCTGTCTCTGCAGGACTGGATTTGATGTGGAACCCAGGGAATGGTTGCTTTGATGATCTCAAGCATTGGAACTTTTGCTTCTATTTTCATATAACCCTGCTCCTTCAAACATCGCAAACAAAAAGCAGGTGTTTTATGTAAAAACACCACAAAAATCAGCTGGATATATTTTGCAAATAAATAAGAGTAAATGTAAAGCTACACCTTAAACTTGTAATAGTAGCTCTTGAGAGAGGCCTTATGATCTCAAAAAGTTTGTTGGAACTCGTGAATTTTAAATAAGGAATTGAGTTTCCTAAACTGCCTGTAACTAAACTAATTACCTAAAAAGAGGCCTATGGTTTTAGATCATTTTAAATGCCTCTGGAGGAAACTTAGCAAAATTCACAATAGGTTCATTTTCCACAAGGATGAGAGATGAATTATGAAAAAAATTAAGTGTAAGCTTGATTCCAGGTTCTAAAAACCCTAGGAGTCAGCAAAACCACAAAGGCAAATCAATGCTGAAAAGATTTTGTCAAAATTACAAATCTGCTCTCCCAAATTTTCTGAAATTGCAGACTTCAGAGACATAGGGCAGGGCTGTACAGCTGCCCTTGTAGTCACCTCTCCCCCTGCTATGTAGATGGGAGAGGTCTGTGGGATGGGGGATGCTGTGCAACACTGGCATTGCCCATACAATGGTGGGCAGTTGGGAGGGCAGCACATGCCACTGGCACACCCTGTGCAGCAGGAGGACATGGGCACAGCCCATGTGGCAAGACAGTAGATCCAGGCAGACCTGCCCCCACTATGGCCCCATGCCCATGCTGAAGTTGGTTTGCCATGATTAAGGGTATGTGTACATAGCGCAAACCAGGATCTCTTGAGGAAGCTAGCATAGGTCTTGGAATCAATTTAGCTCCATTACTCAGTTGTGTTAATTAGTTCTGCTGAGAAGCAAGGTATATTAGTTCAGACAAAATACTATACTATGCAGCCACAATGCTTCTGCTACTGGAGCTAGCTTGTTAAGAGCTAGTTTGGGTATCATTGGTTTGTGCTGTGTAAACATGTCCTTAGTACTATCATCTCTCCTTGCTCTCTGTTTCAAGCTATTCTCTTTGACTATCTTTGATGCAGATAGGAACATAAGAATAGCCATTTAGTGGGTTAGATAGTAGGGCTGTGTGAAATTTCGCTGGCTGTTTTGTTTCAACACTGTTTCGACTCCTTTCAAGGTCAAAACAGCAAAATCAAAATGAAACAAAGGGCTGCAAAACAGCCTCAAAACAAAATGAGGCTAGTTGAAAAGTTTTGAAAGTCGAAACGTTTCGACCATAGCCCTGGGGAAATGAACTCAGCCCAGCTGGGCTGGCTTCCTGTCCCTGGTGTGATCTAGCGCTGGGGATGAGTAGTCAGTGCAGCTGGGCTGACTTGCCGTCCCAAGCAAAACGTTGAAACAGCATCAAAACAGCCTTTCTGTTTCCACATAATGGAATGGAACAGCTGTTTTAAATCAAAATGAAATTCAAATCGGAATGGTGTTCCATTGAACTGTCAAAGCTCAAGGCAAAATGAACCAGTGCCATTTTGCACAGCCCTATTAGATAGGGTTACCATATTTCCAGGTCCAAAAAAGAGGATACCTGTTGTGGGGGGGAGGGGAGGGCAGGGGGAATATAATGAGGGGGGCCCTGCCCCTACCCCTACCCCTGCTCATTCTGTTGCCCCTCACTGACAAGCCACCCCCCACCCAGCCCTGCTGCTGCCCCTTACTCTGGACCCACTGGCTGCCCCCAATGCCCCACAGAGCAGCCAGGAAGTGGTGATGACAGTGCAAGGCACCTCAGTGCAGGCTCCACGCAGTTGCTGCAGGAAGCTCTGGGCAGTGCTGAGGAGGATGGTTTGCTTTTCCTCCACACCAAGCACACTTCTGCCCCACCAGCACTGCTGCTGCTGCAGGTGTTCAGCATGAGCAGGCAAGTCTGCAGCAGGCACGGGGTGTGGTGGGGCTGTGTACGGGTTCCCACCAGTACTGCGGGGCTGGGGCCACCAGCTGCCAATGCCTGGGCTGCCTAGAAAGACAGTTCAGCATGGAGCTGCCCCACTGTGTGTTCAGGTGGTGGCAGCATGCACCACAGGCAAGCAGGGCAAAACAGATGTAGGGACCAGGCCAGGGCTGTGCATGCATCTGGCTGATCCACTCCTGCTGGGGTCAGTCCAGAGTGGGTGCAGGGTGCCCTGGGACTGTGCATTGCTGGCAGTGGCAAGGAGGCACCATAGGGCATGCAGGCTTCGGGCTGTTGTGGGGTGCTGACCAGCTCAGGGGGACACATATGGGGAGGCTCCCATGCACACCCCACCATAACCACACCCTCCCCCACAGACAGTTACAACCTCCACAAACACTACACCCACTCACACCCCTCCACACACATACTCCCCCACACACAACCAGGACTAGCTGGGGAGAGACTAGCTCACTACTACCCACACATACCCCACCACACACATGCACCCATGCCTCCCACACACATCCAGCCACCCTCCCCCTCCACACACCCCATAAAACCCATACCCACCCACACATCCTCACAAAAATGCCCCCACAAGCTGCCCATACACACCCACAAGCACACATACCCCACACCCTCCCCCACACCCCACATATACTCACAGCCTTCCACAAGCCCATACCCACCCACGCATACACCCCCCACACTTCTCCACACCCCCAGGAATATATACAAGAGTGATACTTCATTTTGAGTTATTATGCAACACCTCTATTTACACCACATGAACACACACAAACCAGAACAAAAACAAAACTAAAATATGTTATTGTGAATGTTAGATTTTTAGTATATTATCTGGTTTTTTTCTGGTTCCGAGATGGCAAACCCCCTTCCCAAAAAAAGTACTTCCAGGGCAAGAGCAGGGACTAATGTTACCAAGATGGTGACCAGCGGGGTGGGGTACCTGTCAAGGGGCTGGGCTACCTTTGTGGCCCTTGACAGCTCACCAAAACTCGTGAAGCAGCCCTCCAGCTGAAATAATTGCCCGCCCCTGCTATAGCGGTCATTTGCCCTTTCTACCCAAGTTGAATACATTCTGCTTCCCCCTCTGCACAAAGTCTCAGTCTTGCTTCTTCCTCAGGTCCCAATTCCCACACCTTTAGTTTCTCATCCCATAACCATCCTGTTTCCCCAGCAAATCTTAGTCTTCTCTGCACTCCCAGACTAGGGACAGAAGTCACACATAAACCAGTTTAAGTGATGAGAAACTCGTTTAAACCTGTAACAGAACATAAGTCCAGTGTACATAAACCCTTTTCAAAATGGCCAAAACCAGTTTAAGATAAACCTAGTTGAAGGTAGTATCAGACTTAACTGATTGAGCTCAAACTGGTTTATTAAACTTGTGTCCCAGACCCCTTCCTGGTTTAAGTTAAACCAGAGTCCCCCAGCATCCTCTGTAGCCATGGCCTGGGCTGTCTCGGCTCCAGTGGGGCAGGGCTGGTCTCACACCTTTGCTCCCTAGGCAGAGCAGGAGTGGGCAGGGGGAGGGGTGTGGCCAAACATTAACCCCTCTAAGGTGAATGGGGCAGGGAAGCGGTTTATTACCCCCACTCCCTCCCATGTCCCACCAGCACAGGCCCCACCCATCTGCCAGGCAAGGGCACAGCTGCCCCTGGTCAGGCATTTCTGCACGAGCTGCTCCAGTGGCCGGGGCATGGCCAGCCCTGGCAGTAGCCTCAAGTGAACTGGCCAGCTGTCCTACCAGCATGGACCCAGGCTGGGGTCTGCCTGATGCTCCCCACTCACTGCTGCAATGGCAGGGCAGGGGCATGGCCAGACACCAGCTGGCATGGCCCCTTGAGATAAAGGGGGCAGGGAGGGGGCATATTCCCCCCTCCATACCGTCTTCCCCCAGGGGAATGCAGCCAGGGTCTGCTATCCCTGATCACTGCCTCTGCCGCTGACTCCCTCTGTGGGGCAAGCAGTGGAATAAACCCCCCTCCCTGACCCTTTGTCTCAGGGGGCCATGCCAGGCAGCCTCTGACTGCATCCCCACCCCTGCCACTCAAGCAGCAATGGGGGAGTGACCCTGACTGGGCAGCAGTCCCTCTCGTGGCTTCTCAGGGAGTGCAAATCTCTTTCCATTGTGAGGGCTGCACTGCAGGTGGGAGTAGGAATAGGGCAGGCAGAGCTGCCACAGACTGCGTGTTGGTGAGCAGTGGCACTGGGACTCAGAGGTGTGGCCATACACACCCACCCATCTAAGCCCCAGTCCCTCCACTCACCCCAAGCAGTTTGCAGCAGCTCTGCCTGCCCTGCTCCCACTCCTAGCTGCAGTGTAGCCTCCCTGCCAGGAACAAGCTTGTGCTCCCTGAGAAGGCTGCTACCCCCATCAGGGTCTCTCCCCTGTCAGTGCTCCAGCACCAGGGGTGGGGGCACAGCCAGAGGCCAGCAAGCATGTCCCCCTGAGGTAAGGAGGCAGGGAGAGAGGTTTATTTCCCAATCCCTCTGGTGTCTGGTGGAGGGGTCAGGGATGGAGCTTATTCCATTGCTTGTCCTAAGTAGGAAGTGAGCACTGGACACAGTGATTCAGGCTGGTAGATCCCAGGGGCAGAGGGGAATAAACCTCCTCCCTGCCCCTTTTGCCTCAGGGGGCCATGCCAGCCTGTGTCTGGCCACACCCCCACCCCTGCAGCAGCAAGTAGGGAGCACCAGATGGACCCCAGCTCAGGTCCATTCCTGTGGGACAGGGAGGGGGGGATTAAACCCTCTCCCTGGACAGTTTACTTGAGACTGCTGCCAAGGCTGGCCATGCATTTCCCCACCTCAGCTTTCCTACTGCTGGGGGCACACTCTAGCACCCCCCGGCTTCTGGCCTGAGCTGCTGCAGGCATGTGCCTACATTTCCTGAGTTAAAAGTGAATGTCTATTCACTTGCAAATTGGTTCAATCTAGGCAGATTAGACTAACCTGCAAGGATTGAATCAATTCAGGCTCTGGCTTCTTGAATGCCCCATTCTTGGACTATTTGTCTAGACAATCTCAGTTTTCCTGGTCATGGGTTCTCATCCAGTCTATGTCCCCAAACCTGGCCTCAGAGTCATTCCTCTCTGACCAATGTTCCCTTTCTTCATTAACTATCAATCCCTATCATCCCCCTTCCCCTTCTGGCTCCCCGCCACCACCCCCATCTCTTCATCTTCATCCCATGTCTATTCTTTCTAGGACAAAGGGATACCCTCTCTAGAGGGTTCAGTCAAGACCCATAGTAGAGTGAGGCTGTAGGACTATGGGTAAAGAACTGTGTTTTAAAATGAAGCTCCCAGTAAGGTAGTTCCCAGTAAGGTTTTAACCTAAGTAACTATGTCTTTTGTGCAGGAGGTTGATCACAAGTAACTGTGGTCCCCTGAGACCTGTACTTCAGTCAACAGCAGAGATTGATTCTTGGGTTTCTTGCACTGCTGACTGAGAGGATGGTTGTTTGACCAGGTCAAGAAAAGTAGTGTACAGGGGTACAGATATATTGGTGTACAGGAGAAGCAACTTTGAGGTAGACAGGGTTGCAACCTTATCTAGACTGCCTGAGGTCCATGATTTGGCAAAGATACAGGCTGAAGTCTACTTACTTGGGTTAAGTAAGGAAAATCCCTATCATGGGTATTATGGGAAGCCAGGACCAGGGAAAATTGATCTCTCTGTGGAGGACTTTGTGAACGAGCAGGGAAAGGGTCCCTGGGACTCTGAGGCACTTGTAAGCAAGGGTGGATATGAAAAGCTCATGCAGCAGATGGTCACAGAGTGTTGGATTAATGTTGTGCATGTGCTCCGAAGACTGCAAATTGGACGGTACAGGTGCAGGCTATGGCAAGCCACAATATTAACAGGGCAATGAGGCTTGAGGGAGCTCAGACACAGTTCAAGGAAGATATAGATGGACGGCCCACTGAGAAGCTTCTTTGCTGGCTTGCTCAGAGACAGTAAAAAGAAGAACAGGAAGGATCCAGCCCCACCCCAATATCAGGGGATGTGAAACAGAGATGCCTTGTGACCCCATGCACCCCTGTGGATAGACAGAACCATTAAAAGTTGTTTTTTGGGGGTGGCTAATCATCCCTGTGTGTTAGGAGGACCAGGAAGGGACACAGAATAAATAAATAATGATACTAGATACCAGTGCATTCTTTTTGTTGTTTAGCAATGAAAAGTTAAGTTTGGAAATATGTTGTTAGCTGTCTGTTATGGCATTTTTGAGGTCATAGACCAAGGAAAAGTTAGAAGCTTGGGTTCATTTTGCTAATATGTGTTTGTGAATTGGAATATGTCAGCAAGGCAAAGAGGCTGTTGTAATTGTAAATGTAACCATTCTTAGGTTATTTTGTAAAGTTGTCAGAGCAAATGTAGTTATTGCATTAGTAATAGAGGTGAGGGATGTCCTTGATCTTCTTCTTCCTCCTCCTCTCCTGCCTCCCACCCCCAATAGTATGGATAGCCTAGAAAGTAAAGGAAAGCTTAGTAATGGCAATTAACAGATTGTTGGAGCAGGAAATTGTTTACAGAAACTCAGAGTACAGCTGTGTAAACACAGGGTCTTTTTTTCTTAGAAGTTATTTTAAGTGGAAGAAGAAGTCCCAAACAGGAAAAAACTGGGTCTTATCAGTAAGTTGCCTGCTCTTGCAGACACTGGGCATGTCTACACATGCACTTTAATGCACACTAGCCTATTTTACCGTGCATTAAAGTGTCTTGTCAAAAAAACATGCTAATATGCTAATGCACAGTAAAAATAGGCTACTGTACATTAAGCATCACTAAAAAAGAGCGTGCTTTCACTACTATGCATTCTAAAGCATATTTATTTAGTACTTCACATTAGAGGGTGCCTGTCCCTGCACTTCGAAATGGTGGTGTGGTGCTTGAACTAAAGCTCGTTGAACGAGCTTTAGTTCAAGCACCCCTGTCGTCATTTTTAGGGACAGGGATGCTGATACATGAGACGCCGTAGTGCTTTAATTAGAGCAGCTCTTGGAGACACTCAAATTAAACCACTGCCCCCGAGCCCTGGGAGCACATGTAAAAGTGAGCAAAGGTACTAAATTTATTAGGAAAAATATGTGTAGAAGCACCACTGTGACTTTGTTCTTTTTAGGACTGACAGGGGTCCCAAAAGATTGTATATGGTTTGTTGATGGATCTAGTTGTTATGAAAAGGAAACCCCAAGAACAGGGTTCACTGTGGTGAATGAAAAAACAGGCTGAAGAGACAGTACCTTTGTCATCAGAGAAAAGTCAGAGCTTTGCTGGATTGGTTGCTCATATGGAAAGGCAGAGAAATGCAAACTGCTTACAGAAGTTAAAGTGCGTGTGGGAAATAGTTAAGGTTCATATACACCCTGTCCTCCTTTATGAGTCAAGGCCCCTAAAGAAAAGCCAAAAGAAAGACCCAAAAAGGCCAAAAGAAAAGCCAAAAGAGCACTGCTGGAGATGAGCATGGATTGGGAAGCCTGCAGCCCAGGAAGGACATGTTTACGTCAGTGCCATCAAAGTTATAAAGGGTCTGTTAAAGGGAAAGAAAGGCTGGAAGTTAAGAGAGACCCATAGGGTAAAAGTTGAGGCCTAGACAGGGGCCAGGAGAGAGTGTGATCAGATGGGTCCAGAGGCTCAGAATGGAGCTAAGAGAGAAACCGGATGAGAAGATTTCAGACCAGCAGAAACTCCCTAAGCCTGAAGAAAGGTGACTGCGCCCAAAAGCTTGCTGAGAACTTTTTCCCAGTTACTCAATTGGTCTAATAAAAGACATCACATCTACTCTAAGAATCTTGCCTACCCATGTCACATTGCAATGTGTATGACACATTACTGATGGCACTGATGATCATGATAAATTGATGTCTTAGAAGTTTCTCATTGGCATTCACCAGCCCTGGGAGGCCAGTTGGATAGTCCACATTTTTTTCTGTCAAGCCCTGTTAAGGAATTGATTACCCTGCATCGAGCTGTCTCTAATTCTGTCTTTGCCTGGAGAAAGCACTTTGAATTGAGTTTATCTTTTCTTCAAAATAAGAGGACAGCTCATCACAATGGAAAAAACTTAGCTGATAACCATATTATCTCTTAGAATGCAACCATATTATTTCTTAGAAAGCTGGAATTTTTCAGACCCAGACAACGGGATAGAGGATGTACAGTGTACACTGCTGCAGCCTATAGTGAGTTAAGTCTGTTGTTCATAACATGGATTGCTAGTATGAGACACTACTCACTGTAAGCAACAGTACCAACACTTCATGACCTTCATTTCTTTTGCTTTACCAAAACAATTTGGTATGCCTACCCTGTGGTTCCTGTGCAATCTGGTCTGGTTTTCTGACATATTACATCAAATTCAGAATTATCCTATATTTCTAACTGTCTTCCCCAATTTTCAATGTGTGCATTGTTCTTAACCTTCCAAGCATTTTTTTATTGAGTTCAAGTAGTGCAATACAACATCACCCATGAAAATAACATGTCCTGCCACTGTGGTCCACAACATGACTCCACCACTGGCTGTATCCAATCTATTTCTACGCTGTATTGTCACCAGTTAAAATTAGTCTTGTTCCTCAGTTCCCTCCATTTTCTAACTGAAAAGGGAAAAGAACAGATAAGCCCCAGTTTAATTTGTTCTGGCAATTATTGGAAAGCTCCCACTGAGAGGGAAGCCGTTGCCTATCGGTGCGGAATGACATACAGCCATACAGGTCCCAAACAAAAGGAGACCCTGCTTTTCTACAAGTGTATTCAGGCATGTATAGACATATTGGCTGAGGTACCAGTCCGTTTGAGTCTTAATGGGAAAAAAAGAGAGACAGGAACCTAAAAAAGAACAGAATAAAAACTATTAAGTGAGAACCAAGATTCAAGGAATGCACACAAATTGTGAACTGGTGAGGACAGGAGAAAAACTACTTTGACTGTCTAGTCCAGTAGATTACTATAGTGCTGTTATGTGTGTTTTAGAGCTATCTGAATTATTCTGTTATTACAGATAAAGGTTACTGTAAGATTGATTTGGCAATGTGAATGAAAGATAAGTCAGTTTTGGAGCTGGGGTACAAGTTAAGCTTCTTTCTTTCCTTTCTCTCTTTCCCTCTCTTTCAGCAAATCAGAGCTCTACATTAATTCAAGCCAAATAAAATTGTGCAGATAGAATACCTCTGTAAAACATTTTTAAATATAATTCTTGCAAAATGAGTATGTAACTTTATTAAAAAACCAAAGTACCACTCAAATGGGGAAAGAAATATATTACATGATTATGAGGGAAGAAACAGGTTATTTAAGAAAAAGCTGAAATGGCAGTTCTTTTTAAATTGTCATGCGGATGCTTCTTTTAAAATGCAATGCAGTGTAGCCTGTCTTTAATGTTATTCCCTTATACTCTGCTCCTGAGCAGAGGGAAAAATGTTTGTAGAGCAAGTCACTTTAAATTCTAGCCCAGATAGAGTTCCTTTTCTCTGCTGAATTTCCTTAACTTACCCTTTGAAAAATACTTAATGGCAATTGTTCTAGCTAAATGACTTTCTATCTTCTCTAAAAACAGTTGACAAGAATAAATGTCAAAGTTAAGTTCACAAATATACCAGAAATATTTTCCTATTACAATAATGACATATATTTCAAATCTAAAGCAAGAAGCTAAACTTTAAAAAAAAACTGCTTAGGCTTTATTTTTAGCCTGATATAAAGTCCATTGAATTCAGTGGAAAGACTCCCATTGGCTTCACTGGCTTTGGATCAGAGGTATTGTTCATAAAGATTGTAACCTTTGTTGCTGTTCTTAGCAAGCAAAACTTGATAACATACAAAGCTAAAGATACTGTTTTATTTCTGCTTCAAGAGACATTTATGGAAAATAATTAGGGAATAGTTCCTCTGTCCCCACCCCCAGGTAGTGCTCTAGATATACAAGTGAAAAAAGGAAAGTTTAAACACATAAAACATGCTGTTGACTGTTTGAAAACAGATGCATTTATCTCAACAAAATTGGTTCTTGGTGCAGTTTGTGGCCAGTTTGTTCCAGCATTAATAGCCTAAGGCGAACTTAATAAACCAGTTCCAAAATGCTGGAAATGACAGATTTCTCGGGGACTATTACTTAATTAACAATAATTTGAAAGGGCAGTTCAGCTGAGAAGATGCATTTATTTATGTGACATCTAAACAATATCAAATTAAGGGGACTTGTACCCTGTTAATAGCTTTGTTGGTCTTTTGATTTCAGTTAATATAGATGTATGTGTGTGTCTAGACAGAAAATTTCTTTTATGTTTGAAGTATTTTCTGCTTTCCGGAATGTGAGTCCATATAATGGTAATTGGCTTCTATTAGGAACTTTGCATATTGCTTTATCATCATAATATGCCTCCTGGGCTCATATGTATTATGATTTTAATTGGAAATGCTAACTTGATCCCAAAAAAATGCTCACCCTTTTCATCCTCTCCATACCAGAATGGGGTAACTGTTTTCCCAACACATGCATTATTCATTTCAAGCCACCTCAACATAAAATGTTGTTCCCGCTGTCCACCCATACTATTGTTCCTACTGTCCACCCATGTAGCTTATGTTCTGTTGGCATCTCCCTTATGAATGGCATCTCTATACCTCACCTCTTGGATTATTGGATTCATTCAGATCCTAGTACTTTAGTAGAGAGGGAGGGGAAAATTTTAGACTAAAGCTACTCTGATTGGTTTGTGATGATGTCTTCTGCCTGAAAGTTGCTGAACTCTAAAATACAAATGCAACTTCTTTAGAGCCGGGTTATGCTAAAAAGAGGAAACTGCTGCTGTGTCTATGATACACATGGTGCAGAAGTGCACAGAAAGGACATTGTATAAACTGAGCTGCAGTAGCAAGTGACAAAAGCACTGAGAACAGGCAAATACAAGGAAAAGAAAGGTATGTGGTAACATTGTTTTTCATGTAGTACAGCTAGTGTCTTGTGTGTCTCTTCACACTAAAAGAAATGGATCATTTGATTTTAAAAAAAACCAGGGGAAAATATGTTTTCTGCTGGTGAGAAACAAATCCATCAGCTGAGTTTGCTAAAATCAGGGTAAGCTGCCTGATTTTGTCATGTTAAAATATAATTAGTCATTTGTATATGTTAGTCACTGGAATCTGTAGAAGGCATGTCAGAATAATTTTGCTATTTCTTATTGAAAGTTTATATGACCCCACTCTTAATTTTAAAAACTTGCATTACTTAAGCATGGCAGATACAGAAAAATGTTACTCTTAAATGATTTGTAAAATACTTGAAATTGAAAAGGTGATTTGTAAAACAGGTTTTAAGCACCACAACATTCTATTTGTGCTTTCAAGAAATTCTTGTTCAAAAATTAATCTGTATGCCTCAACTGTCTAGCTAATGCTTATGTTGGGAAGTAGATTAGAATGGCACTGGTACAGGACACACTGATTTCTACAATGGATTAAAACTGATTGCAATGACATAGAATTTCTCTTTTATTTCTTTAAAATTTTAAGATTTCCCTAGTTCACATAACATCAAAGGCATCCTTTTAAATAAATACTGTGTAGTATTTTATCTGAGAGCATGCCTTATTATGTAGAATATAATCAGATTGATACAGTATTGCGTCAGAAACAGCACATGTTGTTTTGAAATGTGCCTTGTAGCAAAATGAGTGTAGGATCTATAACAATATATCTATTTATTTGAAGAAAAAGAAGTGTTACAGTGAATGAAGCTCTCTTATGTTAATTAATAGTGTTGGACAGACACTACATCTATTCTTAAAATATGATAGAATGTTAAAACAGAAATCAAATGTTTTATTGTCCTTGGCATATATTTTTTCCAATACGCAGCACTTTCGTTTTCCTGTTAAATTCAGTTCTTCTACTCTGTATCAAAATGCTTATAAACATTACACTGTCCACCCGCCAGAATTAATGATGTGTGTGAATTTTCAATACAGGAAACTTCTACTGTTTTGCAACAAAGATTGTAGGCATAGGTAAAATGCATGAAAAATACTCTGAAATAATACATGCCAGTTGTGAAATCACCAGTGGAAGTTCTAACTTTTCTCTGGCTGAAGGTGACTCTGATGTTATACCCAGGGTACCTGCCATCTTGCAAGACAAAGAACAAGGAGGACTATGCCTTATTTACTGCTAGATTTTGTACCCACCATGCTTTGACCACACTTGCATCTTCCCAGTTTTTTCACTGTACAGATTTCACAGTGGCTTCCAGAGAGGGGTTTGATGGCTTGCCAAGCTTATAGCTGTAAGCTGCCTGATTATGAGAACTTAGAACTGTCAAGGTGATTCCTGGAGTGGAAGATGATTTTTACTGGAGTATTAGGGTATGGACACACAGACATTTGCACCTATTTCAAAAGGAGAAAGTTTCAGAAGTGCAGCAAACTTACTGTTATGCATAAACAAACAGAGAACTGTACAAATGTAGCAAAAACACTCCAACTTTAACCCTGAATGAAGCAGTAACAATTTAGAGTAGGAAAAGACATAGCATGCATCCCTGGACAAGTTGTGCCTCTGTTTGTCCCAGGACTAAAATATCCCAGGATTGGTGCATACACGTACTACCCGTCTAATCAGGGTTTAGTCAGTAGCTGAATGTGCCACTGCTTTTCTGCCATTAAATTAATGATGCTGTCCTGGAATAAACATTCAGATGCACTCAGCAATGTCGCAGGATAAATTGTTAGTACTTCTAATCCCATGAAACTTTCTTAGGGTTTATCATGGAACAGTACATGGGCGTCTGAACAACTGCACTTCATCCCAGGACAAAATGGTTCATTCTGGGACAAATGTAATGTCTGTCAGTAGCCTTACTGCATAACATCTGCTCCCATTTTGAAATGTTCTCTTTTACAGCGGTTCCACCCCACCTCCATAACCCTCATATTTCATAGTATTCCTCTGCCTTTGTCCTAAGACAGTCATTGAAACCTAGTCCTATGAGAGATATCAGATCCTAAATATTTTGCTGGTGCTGGAGCCTGGCTTTCCATTGATGGCTCAGTGACTGCTTCAAGCTCCTTCTCTACCAGCAGCGCATCCAGCAAAAAGCTGGGGCAACTCAATAGTGGGAAAGCAAGCTGGTACTGAGGGCTAAATCCAGGTTACGAGCGAGGGACTAATGTATTCTAGTCCCAGCTCTCACAAAACTGGCCCTCACCCCTTTTTGCTTCACTTTTTCCTTCTGTGGAACAGGGTGCAAAGTGGAGCAGGCGTTCTACGCCCTACCCTAGCTTTGGAATACTCTCCCTGCTCTAATCTAGTAAGACGCCACTTCCCTGATGTAAATTCTTCCTACAAATCACCTTCTCTGTGATTATCTGAATCGGATGTATTCACTATCTTACTACTTTTTCTTCAGCCTTTACCCATCAATTGACAACAAGCTTCTTTATGAAAAATATCATTTCCCAGGTTCATCCCTTAATCAATACAATCTGTACAATGCCTGCTGCTTTACACTTTCCCTGCAACAGAGCTATGAAAATATTTATGAATGTGTGAGCTGTCTTTCTTAACTCTGTCTTCCCAGTTGTCCTCTGGTAATGTATATACATGCCTATCATATTCACTAGGTAAAACGGACACCAGCTTTACCACATAATGCATATTGATTTTTTTTCCTAAACTTAACTGTAAAGTTAGTTAAAGAGAGGTTCCCAGTACTTTTATATTTTAACAAGCTGAGATCATTTGGACATTTCAGAAAATAAATGGAGTTTTCCTTTCAGTGGTATTTTGCTTGAAGTCCCAGATTGGCAGGGAAAGAAAAGCTTTCTTTCAAATATTGCTAGAAAAGGCCTTGGTACACCTTTTACTGGGAGCCTCAGAAGTCTTGGTGGGTGTTAGTGCTAGCTCAAGTTTGGAGCAGTCACAAGTTCAGGACAGCAGGAGCCTGGAGGACGGGAAGGAGAGAACACCCCCCATTCTGGGCTTTCCCCTTCTTCCTGATGACCCCCAAGGCTCCCCCTGTTCCCCCTGCCCATCAGCGCCCGCCCCACCTTCCTTGTTGCTGCCATGCTGTCTATCCCAAGGAAGCAGGCAGGGAAGGGCTAACCTGCATGCCCAGCCACCATTGCTGGGCTGCTGCTGTCCTCCAGGCTGAGCCCACCCAGGCAGAAGTGGCAGCAGCAGCAACCATGAAGGCAGTTTAACACTTCCCTTCTTTCTTCCCTGGGATAGACAGCATGGACATCCCCAAGGAAGCAGGACAGGGGGGTAGGAGGGGTAGTAAATAGGGATCTGGAGGGGATTGGGGGGATAGTGGACCCAATCCAAGCCAGCGTGAGAAAGGGGACAAATGGAGTGTTTACCCTACTTAGGTGTAGCCCAGAGTAGCTACACCTTAACATAACACAAGCTGGTTAATATGCATCAGAGATAATCTTGCCCTGGAGTGGCGTATCTTTAAGCCACCCAACAAGTGCTTAAAACTAGTTTAAAATATAAAGGTACAGATAATCCATGGGTTAAGAACTCCAGGAGCTGCCCAAAATTACCCAGAGAAAGAAGAGATTGCAAAGGTCTAAGTGAGGTAGGTAATTGACTTTTGATAGATGATACTGGCCACATCTGCATGAGATGCTGATTGCACAGTCATTACAAGGTACTAAATAACTACACAGTAATCAGAGTTACTGTGCAGTCGCACTGAGGAACGGAGCTTTCATGTCACTGACTCTGCAGTAGCTCATGAGTACTGCACAGTAGCATCGCATCATGCTTCCTGCTACGTGATGCTACTGTGCAGTAGTCACGGGCTAGTGCGTAGTCAGTGTTTCATGTAGACGTGATCACTGTGCACTTACATTGTATCTTGCATTCCAAAGGAACTCAAATCACTTTAACTAGTATATGGACTAAATTTTAGTGCTTGCAGGCCTATTTTGTGCTTGCTGTCATTTATTGGCACGATTTGCCAGTATAGTTAATTATGGGATCAAATAATGGAACTTTACTGGTTCACTTTTAAGTTTCAAGGTGCACACAGCCCTCCTGCCTGAAAAACAAAGAGTACAATGTTTAATCTCTATCTTTTGCCACCAGAAAGTTGCATTAACTGCTTGCCAGTAAAATCTTGATCATTTTCTTCACCTAAATATTCCAGTCAAAGTCATATGGGCTAGATGAGTGAGTAAGGAAAGCAAGATTTTGTCCCATGGGTACAAAATTAGAAGTCAGGATGAAGTTCTTATAGAAAAATTATTCTTATACATATACAGTCATTTCAACATCACTAAAAAAAAGGTTTCTCTATGGTTATTTTAAACAGAAGAGTAATATTCATGTACAGATCCAGATTTTTATAAAGAGGGGTCCAGGAGCAGTGGTGGCTGCACACCTGCCCTGACCCATCCCCCCATATGATGGCAGGCAGACTAGCAGCTGGGGGTTTTTTTAAAGTCTCTCAAGCTCAGTGACAGG
>NW_017728886.1:143527754-143529123 GCF_001723895.1 Crocodylus porosus
ATTATATTCATGTATAGGCCTGGTACTACCATATCATAATCAGTCGAACTAGCAGGTTAACAGACTGTAATTAACCAAATTAGTGTATATTTCATAGAAGGTATCGTCTTTACGCTTGCATAAAGTTCCAGTGGATCTTCTATAAACCCAACTAACCAGGATGGCATTTTTACAGTAGACCTGAATAATGCAAAGAAAAATTCTTCATTAAGTCCTATGATATTATAAAACAATTCAGTCGAGCCACCTGGGATCAAACTTGGTTTGTTTAATTGAAATAGGCTATATTTAAATGAAAGGGTCAGTGAATTCTTCAACGTGAACCTGTAGTCTGAGAGTTATTTTCAGATAGCTGTGGGGAGTACTGCATGGCTAGTGACATTTTAATTCAGACTTTAATAAGGTATCAGTTAGCCCATGCACAAATAGGAACCTCGTCAGAAAAAAATTCTACATCCTTGTAGTAAAGATTGCCATGTGTAGACAGTAGTTTAATGTGGGGTGGATGAGTGGGACATGTGCCCTGGGTACCACCTAAGGGGAGGGGTTTCAGGACAGGAAGAGAATGGATTACCTTCCCATCCCATGCTCTGTCTGCATTTTCCGGCCACACATTGCAGCAACACAGGCCATTTATGTGTCATGGAGTTAAAGGTGTTATGGAAATCAGAGTTATGTACAGAGACAGTGGTGTTCACTGTTGTTAGCAGGAAAAATTACCTCCATTTTTTTTACTCTGAAATCAGCAATAATTTTCCTCCTCCCAACATGAGCTTAAGTGAAAAAAAAATGGGGCAAAAGTTCCCTCCCACCACCAGGGAACTCCACTGCCATTCTAGAAAACATCAGTTCCCAAAATGTCTTGTTCTCCATGGCTAGGGACAGACATTACACATAAACTTCTTTAAGTGATCAGAAACTGGTTTAAATCTATAACAAAACACATATTCAGTGCACATAAACCAGTTTCAAACTGGTTTGAGATGAACCTGGCTGAATGTAGTATCAGGCAAATTTTCATACAGGTAAAAAAACTATGTATTAAAACAACATCAACAAATTTAGTAATCATAATGCATTGTTTTATTAGTTATGGTAGCCATATAAAACAATTGTAAATTGGGGGAAAAAACAGTGTAAACCAGAGGTAGGCAGCATTTTTGGCAGGAGTACCAAAAAAATCACAATGCGTACCCCGTAAAGTGCCGGAGTGCAAGCACACCAGAAAAACAAAACTCGGGCGGAGGGTACATGGCAGGACACACTACATATTAAGTTAATAATCATAAATGTTGCTTCTTCTTTTTTTACAGTAAATACCAGGTTTTCTAAAAATTCAAAATCTGGTAACAATAAAACTTCATATCCT
>NW_017728886.1:143529223-143555364 GCF_001723895.1 Crocodylus porosus
TTTTTTGTTAAGCATATTGTAATAAGTGGTAGCAAAGAGAGAGGAGAAAGAAGAGAGGAGAGAGACAACAAGAAGAGAGAGAGAGAAAGCAACATTTATAATTATTAACTATGTTAATATACATTGCATCTTGCCATGTACCTCCACTCCAGTTTTGCTTTTCCCGTGTGCCCACACTCTTGTACCTTATGGGGTATACATTGCAGTTTTTTAATAGACAAACAAGTGTACCTCTTCAAGTGTGTGGGGAGATTCACCATTTGTGAATGCCACACATCACCTGGTCATTGCAATTTCATCTGTCTTGTTTCTATTCTATAAGGGAAACTAAACCACAGTGACTTACCCCTGAATTAAACAGGCCATAAATTACTGCTTTTTAGCTTTCACTTACTGAGAGAGAGAACAGGCAGGAAAAACAATTACAACAGATTCAGTTGAACTGTTGTAAGTACCCCCTCTTACAAGCAATATCATTATCTTATCTCATATTCGTTCTTTATGCTAATACTGATTGGCTTATCCAAGTATTTGTACAGTTCAGGCATCTGAAAACATATATGGATCCAACATGCAAAATAACTGAAGAATTCTACACAAAATGTGCAATAAAGCAGGAAGGAATAATGAAGGAGAATGAAGATGGTAAAAATGAATAAAGTATAATGAGTGAATAGGGAATTTTCCATAGACTTTTTACATCCCAGAAACACGGAGCAGGAGGGGTCTTCAAGATGACGTCTAGTCCACCTCCCTGCTTTTAGGCTGGATCAAGCATACCTTAGACAGGCTTTAATAAAATGTTGTCTACCTGTTTTTAAAAACCTTACATAATGGTCATTCCCTAGGTAAGCTTGATCTAGTGCTTAACTACCTCTACAGTTACAATGTTTCCTACTATCTAACTTAAATCTCCTTTCCCACAAATTAAGCAAATTAATTCTTGTCCTACCCTGAGTAGACTTGGAGAACAAGTGATCGTTGTCCTCTTTGTAGTCTCACCAGCTTTGAATAGTGTTAAATAATTACCTTCCTTACCTTACATACAACACTTTTGTTTCAGTAAGATATCTACATTCTCTGTAATAGCATCATATAGTTGGCTCAGATTTAGTTTGTTGTGCATTATAATCCCCATCTCCATTTTCGCCATGTAGCTGCCTAGCCAGTTATTCCCCATTTTGAATTAGCACATTGCATTTTGTCCTTCTAATTATAGTACTTTAGGCTTGTCGTACTGATTTCATTTTATTAGACCATTTCTCCAAATTATCAAGTCATTTTGAATTATAATCGTCTTCCAAAATGCTTGCTGCTCCTCCCAGTTTGCTATTATCCATATAGTTCATAATTTTACTTTTTACTGCATCACCCAGTTATTAATGAAAATATTGACTAATACTAGGACTAAGGCAGACTTTTGCAGGCCCTGCTTGATGTGTCCTCCTGGTTCAACAATGCACTGTTGTATTAGCAAGTACTAAATAAACGTGCAGTAACCAGAGTTACTGTGCAGTAGTGCCAGTGAACGTCTTTTAGGTGACGCTACTATGCAGTAGTCTAATAATACTGCGTAGTAGCGTATTAGCACTGTCCATGGTGTGACGCACTACTGTGCAGTATTTTTTGGCGACTGCACAGTCAGCGTCTCATGTAGACGAGCCTTCTGAGGACAATTTTTCAACCACTTGTGCACATACAATACTAGAATTCCATCTAAACCATTTTCTTCTGGTTTGCTAATGGAAATATCTTGTGGATTTATGTCAAAATATTTACTAAAGTCAAGCTGTATCATACCTGCTGCTTGCCCCAACTCCATTAAGCCAGTTACCCTCTCTAAGAAAGGAAGTTATGGGTTAGTAATGATTTGTTCCTGGAATATCTTGTTTGGCAGTGGTTTTCAACTTTTTTTCATTTGTGAAGCCCTAAAAAATTTTGAATGGAGTTGCAGACCCCTTTGAATTGTAAGTGTGGGTATTCACATACTCTTGATTGATCATAGTCATCTTTCATGGACCCTTTAGAAATAGTCTGTGGACCCGCAAGAATCCATGGACCACAGGTTGAAAACCACTGTTCTAGGGTAAATGCCATCAAACTACACTAACTCGATAAGAGATAACAAAACACATAGCTAGTCAGTTTGCAAAAAAAAATGAAGGCAGGAGCCCTAAAATACTTCCATTAATTTTCACTTAGGTACTGGATCTGGCTCTTAGCAGAGATCCAATTGAGGGGGGCAAAATTACTAATTATAGATGTTTTTGATATCAATCTTTTCTTTTTACTTCCGTCAGTCCCTCAGCATATAAAGAAAGAAAGACAGGACTAATGGCTAGTAATTTTGGAACAAATTTCAGGAAACATTTCTATATAGCGTCTTGTGAACCTGTCAGTTCATTGCCCAAAGATTTCAGTGAGTCCATAAATGAGTTAGATTTTTAAAAAGGCCTAATCATTTTCAAGCAAAAAAGAAGGAATCTTAACTCATGCTTCAGTGCGCAAATTGATCACAGGGGTCAGCAATGAATTTTTGTTGCCGCTTAAAGCATTTTACAGCTGGATTGGCACGCTGGATGTTTTAAAACTATTATGACTAAATTAGCTGATGTATTAAACAACATAATGAAAATAACCTCAAAGTCCATGAGTAGTACTTAAAAAGCACTATTACTTGTAATCCAAATTCCCCCAAAGAAACTTCCATTAAAATGTAGTTTATTTCCTCTGGAAATAAAACTGCTAGGTAACAAGCATACAGTCAGATCTAACTTTGCAAACACTAGTCTTTTAACTCTTATGCTAAACACTAGCAAATTGCCGATCAAGAATGATGGGCCGGGGGGGGGCACTGCTCTGCATCAGGTCCTGCTCCACCTCCTCGACAGCTCCATATCTGTCCCCATGCCACCCATCCCCACTTTCCCCCCCTGCTCCACATCAGGCCCCACTCCACCTCCCCACCGGCGTTTCACATTCAGCCCCATTCCACACCCCCCAACTGCCACTCTACATCAGGCTGCACTCCCTTCCTGCCACCACCACCCTGTGTCCAGTCCCGCTCCCCCCCAATCACCGCCACTGCATATCTTGCCCTGCACCACCCGCCCCCCTCATTTGCATAAACCTGGCCTGCTCTGCCTGGCCCACATCCACCTGCCTCCCTCCCTGCTCACCACCTCCCCCTCCCTGCCAGCTGTTCTGGTGGGCATCAGGGCTGGGCAGTGGGGGGGGGGTACCACTGTGATCCCCCTCTTCATCTTCAAGCAGGGAAATGGAGGGGGGAAGCCCCACTGCTCAGGCAGCTAGGGCATGTGTGCTGCCACCACAAACTTCCCTGACAGCAGTGCAAAGTTGAGGCCACAAGGCCTGGACACACGTAGCCAATGGCCACCCACCCTCTCAGTGGCACATGCACAGTTGGCCAAAAGCATTATGTACAGACAGACAAACAGACAGACACACAAACAGCAAGACTAAACTCTTTATATATCTATAATTTTCCCCACAATCTCTAACCTTATGTCTATAAAGTAAGACCCCCCCCCTTTTCCCTTTATACTCTATAGCTTCTTTTGGTAAGATGCCATCTGGAGTGAACTAGAAATCCATTCTACATTTACTTGGAGAGCACCCTTTCCAATTTCCTGGCATAAGCTTCTTTGATGCTATTAGTCTTGTTTTATTTGTAGCCAAGTAGCTTTTGTCAAAATTTTGTTCACTTCTGAACTACCATTTACAATCAGCTAAGAGTGAAAGGGGACTTATTTAAATAGAAGAATCAGTTATTGGCAGCTTTCAAAAGCAGGATACCACACTTAATAAGCCAGTGATCATTCTGTTAGTATAACCCTTAAGTTCCATAAAAGGTACAGATAGCACTTGTAGGTAGAAAATAAGGCAAAATGACAGGGAAGAAATTCTCAGGAGAAGGTGTAAGTCCAGTAACTATAAAAGAAGCATAATTTTAGTGCAGTGCACATGTAGAGGGGCTAACTAGGAAGATAGGTCCTTATTTACTATATTCCTCTGCAATTAATTTTAGTTATGCTCCTCTTTAAGTCTTGGTTAATTTTTGACTATGGCTAATTTTGGCCGAGAATACTACAGACATCAAAAGGTGCCCATTGCATCTTCAGCCTCTTTTCAGATTAAGCAGGGTCTCTTTTTTAAGTATTCATAATAAGAAACTGCCTGGTCATCCTCTTATCAAAAAGATGGGGACCTAGGTCACCCTTTATCCCTTTATATTACAATAAATACAGAAAACCATTTTGCCTTGAAGAAATCCAAATGAATGTAGTTGTCAGCTACAAGGATATATACCTTCCTGGGGGATTTTTGAAGGTGGGAAGGGAGTCCCAACACTAGATTATGAAAGAAAACGAAGATGAATAATGTCATTCTCCTTTTTAAGTGTTTTAATAGGATATGTCACATTCAGGGAGGCCAATTAGGTAAAATCTCTCACATTTCCTGAGGGGCACACAATAATTGAGTTTGAGGACCAAAACCTAGAGGATGACATGCAAAAAATCCAAGGCTGTTTTTCAGGGTTCAGGGAAATTATTTTTACTGGATTAGAACAGTTTTGGGACAAATGAGGTCAGCATATCGTTATTCCTTATTGCTTTATTCTTTAAGCCTGAAAGCTTGCTGTGAAGGCTGTGCACTCATATTTTGTATTCCCAGGAGCACTTTGAAGTTCACCAATAAGAATGAAGTAGATAGCACTATGGCCCTTCAGAAAGATACATATACAGTAAAACTGTATTGTATGCACTGGTTTGATTCCTTAGACAGCAGCCTGAAGCTTGCTGAAAAGGTTCTTCATCTCATTGCTTAATGGTGGACATGTCTACAAATGCCCCAATGGCACTTTTGTTACTGCACTGTACTTCCAAAAGGAAGTACTAAATGACAGTGTAGTAACAGCCCATACTGCATCTTGCCAGTGATGCATGGTTATTTTTAGCCCCTACATCATTATAGCAATGCACTATAATGAGGCACCACATTGCTACAGCAAAGTAGTGTCACATGTAGATGCGCCCAGTATTCATTCAGGCATGGTGTTGGAGATGAGGCAATCAGTGAGGTCAGGGCCAGATACATATGTCAGTATTGGCTCACAGTGCAAATGTCAGACCTGAGAGAGAAAACATGGGATGAAGGTTTAAAACCTTGCAAAAGACAGACATAACTACCTGCAGCTTGATACTTATTCCTGCTGTACATATAAATGGCCATGTTTTAAACAAAACATAAATGAAGGTATATGACTATATTTTAAATAAATATTTCTTGATAGATGGCTAAATATTTCTTCTTGACAGTAAGACAACTCAAGGTAATCATCATCATCATCTTTACCCTGCATTTGCTGGAAGATGGTTGCTCTGAGACAGTTTTTAGGGTGTTAAGTTTTGGACTGTGTTTTAGAAATGTTGGGTGCATCTTCATGTGCACTTTAATGTTCATTAGCCTACTTTAATGTTCATTAAAGCATCACTTTAAAAATAATTTGCTTTCGCTAATGCAAATTAAAATAGGATAATACGCCTTAAGTGTCACTTAAAAACTGTGCTCTTTAGTTAATAAGCATTAAGGTAGGGTAATGCGCATTTTCCTTGTACCTGACAATGGAGGGCACTTTTGAATGTGCTACAGGGATGTGGGGGTGGTTCTTTAATTAAAGTGGCTCCAAGAGCCACTGTAATTAAAAGTGCAGCTGCATCTCATGTATCAGTATCCCCGTGCTTCAAAATAGCAATGGGGGAGCTGGAACTAAAGGTTTTTCAACAAGCTTTAGTTTAAGTACCCCTGCTGCCATTTTGAAGTGTGGGGACACTGATACATGAGATGCAGGAGCTGCTGGAGCACGGCAATTGCCACTCTCCAGCAGACTCAATCGAGTCTGCTCCACAGCGCTGCAATTCCAGCACATTGGAGCAGCCTCCATGCTCATTTTTATAGGTGCCCAAAGGTACTAGATTTAATGCACGTTAACTAAAGCGTGTTAATGCATGTGTAAACACACCATTAGGCAACTTCCCCAATCTTTTCAAATACATTTTAACAGTCCCTGCAGCGGCAGGGTACTGATCACCATAGTCACCTTGCTTTGCCTGTAGTAGGTTAGGATCCTAGGGATCCTAGGCCTTGGAGCTGCACAACAGGGTTGCTTTTGTAGTTTTAAAAATAGGTTAGACAAGGGCTGGTATGGGATATTTTGGATAGGGATGACTGTGCCTCAGGCAGGGGGTTAGACTAGATCACCTGCAAAGGTGTCTTCCAGGCCTACTTCTCTATGATGCTGTGATTCTCTGATTCTCCTAATATTTTGGAGGGCAGCCAAAAAGCTATTCTTCATATCTGCCCTAGTTGAGATGACATGTGTACCCCATAACCTGTCTACCAATCTCTTTTGCGTAACAGCCAATCTGCTTATCCTTCCATTTAGCAGCACTGGGACAGGAAAAAACTCAATTTCTCACTGCTGAATGGAGATTTACCTCACTCTGGAGCCTGACGCACCCAGAATGCAGTTCATAATAACCAGGGAAAATGCTTTTGTTACCATAGTTACCATGCAATGTAGTCTAGGATGTCCCAAACTCAAAATGAAATCTAGTGGTGAAACAGGAGGGGCTGGATTTCATTCTACCTGTTGGCCTTGTAAGTGGATCTAGGTGCCCAAGTGAGATTGTGTTCCCATGTTCAAGTGCCTGAAAAAATCTATTAATGCTTTTTAATTATTATTTATATTTATGATTTTCTTTCATGTCATTATTTTAAATTATTGATTACTATTGATCTATTAATAGATTTTTGTAATGCACTCTTATCTGACATTTCAGCTTAAGTCCCAAAGAAACAGAGGAATAGGAGGACCCATCCTTGTTTTGTATTTGTCTTCCAGGTGTAGCACATGAGTAGGATGCTCTAGAAATATACTTAAGCACTTAAGTCCATTTACGTGCCTAATAGCTGGAATAGAATCTTGCCTGAGATGTTTTTATCCTACTGAAGATGAATGCAGAACCATTCAAGTCAACTGCTCAAACCCAGAAGTTGTTTAGGAACATATGCTCCAGGCTGGTTGCATGATGCATCTAGACTAGTATTTGCCCAAAAAATGACACCTGTGTACTTGGTATAGCATTAGCCTAGGATCAGAGGCTGGGATGAGGCAGAGTTTGGGAAGGGACAGTGGTCTGTAAAGAAAATCTAGCCTATGGAAGATATCCAGTGCCTAACTTGTCCAACATGGAGTATATCTACCTTGTGTTCAGAGCCAGGAATAGATTGGTGTAAGGGACTGGGTGTGGACAGTCAGGTGGGTCACCTGTGTGGCAAGGGCAGGGTCCAGAAGCCAGAGTCAGGCACCATCAGGAGGTAAGCAGAGCCCAGGGATGAGCCAGGTCATGGACCAAGTCAGGAACCAGTCAGGAGTGCACAGAGAGTCAGTAGCCAAGGCCTGAAACTGGAGTCAGGGTTTTAAAGCAGAAGTCAGGATTGCAGAGCCAAAGTCACAAGCCAAGATCAGAAGTGAAAGTGAGGATTAGGTAAGGGGTTCCAAGAAGGCCAGGGCACAGTAAGGCAATCTGTTGCCAAGACAGCTTGCCTGGGTTTATAAAGGACAATGCAGGTGGAACACTCTTCCTGCAATCCTGGGGCATAAATTAGACTAAACCCTTATTAGCAGGGATCCTAGTTTTTCATGGGGAAAAAACCAAAAAATCTCTGTTTAAAAAACACAAAAATCCGTGTTTTTTCATGACCTACGGAAACAGCTGTGGTGCCCTACAGTGATTGGTGTCATTTCTGCTCCCTTTTATTTTTGCCACCATTTTTGCTTCTTAGTGTATCAGCAGTGCCCCATCCCCACTTTGTCTGATTGGCCAAGAGGCGAAAAATAAAATAAAAAAACAATAAACAGGAACAGAAATTGCACCACTCATCGCTATGCTCTTTGGGTAGGTCACAGAAAAATGTGGATACCGTGCTTTTCCACAGTGAATGGAAAACTAGGATCCCTGCTGATTACCAGCTGAAACCTGGTACTGGATTCCCTTTTCCTTTCCCCTTCTCCCCTTTGCACAGCCTAGGCTCATGACAATAGAGAACTCTCTTACTGTATCGACTACCTCACTGCACTATGAATGCCCTAATCAAGCTAGCCACATTGTACTCAGACATGTTTTTGAGGACATCTAGACTTAATGTCTTGGATGGCTTCAACATGCATGCCACAGCTGGCTCTTCAGGGCTGCAAAGGGACTTCAAGGCCTCCAAGCCTACCACAGGACTATTGGGCTGACATGTAAAGCAAGACACATATTGGACTTAATGTTTTGCATCTACTTGCAGACAGGGGTTCTGATCACTGGGGGTATCATTAAGATGTCTCTGTCATGATCAGGCTACTACCTTCTTAAAGGCATGGACCCCTATTCCCTGATGCCCCTATCAGGGTGGTGGACCAGTAAGGATAGTCTGGTCCCAGGGACTCTTGGAGCCAGTGGGATTCCTTTACTTTGTAGGGGACAGTCCCACTGACCTTGGTGGCTACTCTGTTGGTAACAGTGGGATAGCATGCTGTGACAGTTGTGCCTCCCCACGACCGTCTATTCGTGGCCCCGCAACACCGATCAAGGGCCAACCGCCCACCTTCTCTCCTGCCACGCCTTGTTGTTATTTGTTTGATTGAAAGATCTTAATCAAACGGGAGGCTGCCTATTTTCTGTCTCAGTGCCTTAGGCACTATCTGAGGCTCCTTTCCTCCCCTTATACTGCAGCCCAAGCCTCACAGATGTATCTGGTGTTGTTCAAGTCTGTCCTACTCCCTGCGCCGCGCAGACGTTCTCTGGCTTCCCTCAGCCTGCACCCTCACCGGTGCCCTCTAGCTCGCCTCAGAGCCCGCACCGCTACTGGTGCCCTCCAGCCTGTCCCACACTGCTCGTTTTGGGACTTCTCGCCCATGCCAACTCCAGGCTCCTCACTGCCCCTTCAGTCGGGGCTTCTTGCTGCCCCCTAACTCCTTTTGCTCTGCTGCTCCTCACTGCCCCCAAACTCTGGGGCTCCTCACTGCCCCCTTTCTTTGGCTCTGGGGCTCCTCATTGCCCCCAAACTCCAGGGCTGGGGCCCATGCACCCCAAACAATGCTGCACCCTCTCCCGCACCAGGAACCTCCACGCTACTGTGGAGTCCCTATGAGGCCTCCTCCACCCCTAATAGCCTCACCCAGTCCTCCGGTGAAATAGTAAACACAAAATGCAAAGCCCCCGGGCTACAACATAAAAGCTAGACCTTTCTGGTCAAAAAATACGAATCTCTCCCTACCAGATAAAGAGAGAGAGAGAGCGCATCAACCCCCAGCAGGAACCAGGGGATGTTCCGACCGTCAGAGTTCTCCCCTTTGTTCTGGCTGAGTTCTTCCTCCCTCAGCCGCTGGAAGGGAACTGCTCTCGTGGCCTTCTGCCTGGGCTTAAGAAGGGCTAAACTCCACCCCTTCCTGTCTCTAGGTTTCCCTGGTTGCTAGGGCAACCAGCACCTGCGCAATCCTGGTGACTGGCAGCTGCTCTTCCCCCTTCCCGCCACTAGGGGTCTCTCTCAAGCCATTTCTGCTCTCAGTTGCAGGGCACCTGAGAGCTCTGCAACACATGCTGATTTCAACCAGGGATCCACTCCCACTGCTGTAGCAGCATAGGTTCCCCTAGCTGAGGCAACTGAAGTGGGAGGATAGATGGTTAGAGCATAAGTGGCTCTCAAGCCATGCTGAAGTTGACTGACTGTGGCATAAATCCCTTTTCAATTAATATGCAATGGCAGTGATGCAGTTGACCATGAAACATTTATGCTGCATTTACATGACCTGAAAGGTATTTGCAGAACCGCATTTAATTAGCTGCCCTCTTTCCTAATAGGTAAGTCCCAGGCATGGGGATGGGCAAGTGCTTGTCATCCCCTTGGACCTTTCCTGTGGGATTTCCCAGTGTTCCATCTTGTTGTCCCTACTTTCAGCATGTTTGAGGCCATTGGGTAAGATTCTGCAGAGATCTGCAGTGAGGTCCTGTCAGCGTGCTGATGACCTCAAGTTCTGCCTCTCCTTTCCATCTGAGCCAGGCCCTGCAGTCTCAATCTTTCCCTAGTGCCTGGTAAAAGTCAGGGATCAGATATTGGTGAGCTCACTAAACCTGAAGCCAAACAAAACAGAGCAGATGATGTTGTTTGTCAGATCTTATGACCTGGGAGGGCTGGGGATACCTATCATTCATGGGGTTCAGCCTCCCCTTGTCACTCAGGTTTGCAGCCTTGGAGCAGTCCTGGATCCCTTGCTGCACATGGAATTTCAGATTGTTCCAGTAGCTAGGAGTGCCTTTCACCAGCTCTATCTGCTGAGAAAGTTATGGCCTTTTCTTCAGACTCAGATATGGCCACTGATCTCCATGCTTTTTTAACTACAAGCTACACTGACTGGAAAGCTACACTATTGCAATGAGCTCTACATGGGGCTGCCCTTGAGAACCATCTGGAGACTGTAGCTGGTATACAACATAGCAGTCTGCTTTCTGATGGAGCAGGTCACCAGAAACTCATTATTCTAGTGCCCAAGGTCTGCACTGGCTTCCAATTCTTGGCTCAAGTCAAGGTGCTGGTTTTGATCTATAAAGCCCTAAATGGCCTGGGCCCTACCTAAGGAGCCACTTCCTCCCTTACGTTCCATCATGATTCCTAAGGTCAGCTGAGAGCAACTCCTTACCAGTTCAAACTGCGCAGCAAGTTCATACCATTAAAATACGTGGCAGGATGTTTTTGGTAGTTACTCCTCAACTTTGGAACTGCCTCCCCCTTGAGGCCCATCAGAGCCAGAGCCTAGACATCTTCTGTAAGCACTGTGGACATTTATACACATGCTTCGGGGGTAGGGGGGGTGGTACTTTAATTAAAGTGGCTCCAAGAGCTGCTGTAATTAAAGCGCCTGAGCACCTGGAGTGTCTTGTGTATCAGCATCCCTGCACTTAAAAATGGTGGCTGACCACCAGAGCCCAGAGCATGGCTTTGCCTGGCAGGCTCCAGGTTCCAGTGGTGCATTCTGCAACCACATGCACCACCCCACTTTTTTTCTGGCATGGTTTTTTTACAGGCCCATAAACTGAGATTTCCCAGTATGGTATTTAATTTGGCTTCCATGCTGCAAATATGCACCATGGTGAACAGAATCACAAGTGCTGCATACATTCCATGGTGCCTCAAATGGCTTTGAAGCACCACAAACTGTACATTCCTGCTCATCTGGATGCACCCTATTGTTGCATTTTCATTACCCATCTTTTGCTAAAAATTCAGTAGCAGCTTCTCAGTTTATGGGCCTGTAAGCATTCTATTGGGATTTATGTGATAGGACTCCCTCTGTCATTCTCTAGGACTTTTTAACTCTGCGGGCATTTCATGACTTCGAAAGACTTCAAATCTTGAGGAAAATGAGCTCACTGATGTGTCCCAGGAGAGATTGTTGACTGGTCTGTGGATATAATTTTGTGACATTGGACCATATTCTGAGTTAATGTTTATGCACCATATGGTGCATTGTCAACTTTCATTGTACTTATCCAAGATCTTAATAAAAAAGAAGTAAAGATAAAAATACATGTTCAGGGCATGTCTGTTTTCCAGAGTAATACCAAATGCCTCCAAATTTATCCATTTTTTTTGTAATGTAAACTTACTCAATAAGCAGCAATAACTTCCAATAATAGCATTAGAATAAACCAGGAATAAAGGCCATATAGCTGTAATAACACACCAGCTTCTGTTTAGTAAGAACAATCAAGGGATACAGTCATTTAGATCTGTGTTCAGAAGGTGCTCCTGTAAGGCTATCATATTTTATGATGGTGCTGTGAACAGCTAAGCATACAGAAATCCTGGGTAGTAATCTGGGAAAGCATAAAAGAATAATCCCTTTAATGGAAAAAAGGAGTTATCCCACCCTGTGTTTTAAATATCACAAGAAATTTAAAGAACAAAATAAATTGCTCACTTGGAGCATGCTTTGCACTGAAGTTTAATTTCTTCCTGCTGTGTTCATTACCAAGCTGTTCAGTTTCTTGAGGCAGGACAGATGAGGAAAAAAACTTTAAAAAGTCATTACACGTGTAAATCAATTTCCACCAAGATTAGTCTTAGTACAGGAAAAATGATGATGAAAACCATTTATGTACGTATATTAAAAAAATCCTCTGTGTGTGAGTGTGTGTGCACGCGTGCGCGCATGCACAGACATACAGAGAGAGCAAATGAATGGGACAGAGTATATTCTATCCTTCTACCCTATCCTTTCTGAGTCAGTTGCCCCCTAAGGCCTTAGATCTAAAACTAAATTACTTGGGCATCCATGGAACCCCACAAAATCAGCACCGGGTAGAACTCTACTCTGGCAGATCTGCTGAAGCACCAGGCCTGCAAAGTTATTAACAGAGGATCAGTTTTCTGCATGTGAGTAATCTTGTTGTAGTCAATGAGATTATTCATCTGCATAAAGTTAAGCACATGTGTACAGCTGTTCTTGATTGGGGCCTTGGATGGTAAGATCCTTGTTGCAGAGACTAAATCATCAGGGGTTCATGTTTATACAGCATTGGCACAAGCAGTCCCCATCTCTGAGTGAATACTCTAGGTGCTGTATCACATATAATCTCATAAAATCCCAAATCTTTAATTTTATTCTTTCTTTGGAGCTGTTATTCTCTGAAGAAGTAACATACGCAATGGGTCATTTGTGAGAACTGTGAAGAATTTGTTCCTGCCAATATTTCTCTTCCTTGTCTTCTTTTCCTGGAAATTTAATTTAATTGAAGTAATTTAATTAAAGCAAAAATGCTGCTTTTTGAAAGGATGGAAGCTTTTCATCAGCTCACTCTCAGAACATGTGTCAATTTTACATTAGGATGTGTATGTTAAGTGATAATGTTGTTTACACACAAGGAGGTGTTTGGACCCCTGGTTGCAAGGTACAATGAGGGCTTTACAGGTCCTTCTGAGCAAAACCCACATTCTGTAACTGTGCCTTGAAAATAATATAAGCACTCTCCAGTAAGGTGGGCATGGGGAAAGATGGTAGCCTAGAAAATTAATCAGGCAATTAGATACCTACCACAAGGCACTTTCAAAAAAAAATAGTTCAGGCTGAGCACTTGGGCTAGGGACAGAAATTACACATAAACCAGTATTAGTGATTGGAAACTGGTTCAAATCTGTAAGAAAACAGAAGTTCAGTGCACATAAATGCTTTCAAATTGGCCCAAACCAACTTAAAATAACCTTGGATGGATGTAGTATCAGATTTAGGTTAAATTGGTTTATTGAACTTCTGTCCCAGATTGCCTCCAGATTCAAGTTAACTCACAGGCCCCCAGCATCACAAGATGCTTTGCACCTCCCCTGGAACCTCCCCGCCTCACAGCGTAGGCAGGCTAGCCTTGGCCCAATCTGTCTGCTCCAGCCAGGTTCTGGCCTGGGCCACTGCAGGCATGTGGCTGCATTTCTGGAATCAAAAGTGAGTGTCTTTTCGCTTGTTTATTGGTTCAATCTACACAGCTTAGACTAACCTGAAAAGATTGAACTGATTCAGCTTTGGGATTTTTGCCTGCTGCACTAATGCAGCCAAGCCAAAGACCATGGGGCAGTCAGCAGTGAGTAACAAATCTGGTAGTTTTCCTAGGAGGTTGGACAGTAGATTTGTATGGAGTGGTTTGGATAGGGATGATCCTGCCTGAGGCAGGTTGTTGGACTAGATGACCTGCAAAGGTCCCTTCCAGCTGTGCTTCTCTCTGAGTCTATGACTTGTCTCCACTGACTGCATGGAAAGCCCAGCCACAAAGCTGAGAAGTATACCCCACCCACTTTAGGGCCTACCAAAAATTAGTGATTGTAGGCAGGGTAGTGCAAACACATGCCCAGGGCTGCTTTCACACTCTTGGGCATGACCAGGCATCTAGGCATCCACTCGAGGCTACTCTAATCGAGCTGCATGGTCTTATTTCTGGACCTTGGTGCACACTGAGCAGGAACAATCAGAGAGGACATGTTTCTCAGTGGTGCTGTGATATGGGCCACAGAAGTAGCATCAATACTTTTAAACGGTGCCCTTTATTATCTGCTTGCAACGTACCATACTCTCATGCCAGCAGTCTGATTGGCTTTAAAGGGGCTCCTCGCATGCACAAAGGAAGCAAGATTTCACTTCCTGTGGAACTTAAATCTTTGGAGCTTGCCTTTGCTGAGCTCCAATAGGCTGCTTTCTTGTCCATGCTCCATGCAGCAAGCAGAGTAGCCATTACTTCCCTCCTTTCTGATGTTTAAGTCTCTTAAAAACCTGTACAGGATTTCATGAGAACATAAGTGAGGGCCTGATGTTACTATTCAGGTGGAGGTTGAGTAGAGCCTTCCTGTGTGAGGTGTTTCATTGTTTTCTCCAGCTTGGGGCAGGCAGGCAGAATCTATTCCTAAAATGGTAGTATTGAACACATTTGAAAGCACCTTGAGTGTGCTTCTGTTGGGCTCTGTGCTTTTGTGTACTATCCTGTTGATTCTAATAATTGGCAGTGTAGGGAGGTAGCCAGGCACTCTGGGGCAAAGCAAAAGCAGCAACTTGCAGTTGCTTCTACAAATGAACGGCTGTTGGTATCAGCTGCTTTATTTTGTGCACCCCGCCCCAAGTAGGCACCTAGGGCAGTTACCTCTTATTCCCCTACTAGTTATGCCACTGCCAATCATGCTACCTGCAGCTACATAGATCAGAAGTATCTGCACAAGCAGAATGAGATAGCCAGTGCAGCACCAGGTACACCAGCAGCAGCAGCTAGCAGTAGAGCAGAAGTCAATGAAGCTGTGCCATTTTGCCTCCTAGGAGGATCTGTCCCAGTGCATTCAGTCGGTCTTCTTAGCCTCATAAGTAGCAACGTTGTTTTTATTCAGATAATAATTAAAGAGACCTGACCTTTGGACAAGTCTACATTTTTAAAATTTCAGCCCAAATCTTGAAAGTTTTGGAAAGCTGTGGGCCAAGGCAACATCACAGGACCTGATTCCTTTCCACCTCTTAGGTGTCTAAGTAGACACATGTATCTCAGTGCCCTTCTATTCCACCCTGTTCAAATCCCTTACAGTTTATGAATGTATCTACTTTTGAACACATACAGTCATCTTATCCTTAAGACTGAGTCACAGAAAAGCCTCAAAGAGGGAGAGAACCCATCTCCCTTTTGCATTAACTGCTTTTCAAGATCTGAGCAGGGTCATACTTGGGGATACTCCATTTATCATGTGATGAGCAGCCCTTCATGCTGAACCTATTCTAGATCTGGCCCATGGATGAAACCCACCTGTGGGATCAGACCTGTGAACTGACCTTGAATCACTCATCCAGCCCATGGGGCCAGAAGGTTGAACACCACTATTCCAAAGGACGTGCTCTATTTCAGGGGTCCTGATCAATCACAAAACCTGGATTATGAATAATATTTCCCTAATTTTGCCTAATTAAAGTCCTACTGGTTACTTGCTAGTAGTCAACCACTGGTTACTTGCTAGCATGAAGGAAACTATAGTGTCCTGCCAGCCGGACTATAACTGACCATTGCACGTTGTGATCTGAGGTTGTCATTAGCCACAGTATGTTATTAAAGGTAAACAAAATTGAAACTCAAATATTGAATTTTCAAAACAACATCCCGACATCAGCCTGTGCTTGGACTGCTTCTCACATGATGCTTCCAGATTCACTATAAAGTACCAAATATATTATGACTAGTTTTGACCCTTTCGCTACATAGATGGGGCTCCATTCTGGTCTGTGTTACACAGGTGCCACTTCCATTAACTTCTCAGGAGGGAATGGAGCTCAGGAGCTTTTGGATGCCAGCACCCTTCTATTAACAATTTACAATGACTTATCTCTTCTATAGATCATTCTGGCTATAATATTGCACTATTCCACTAATAATTATAATGATTGGAGACACACTTATTTCAGAGTGAATTCAGCTTAATAAACCTTGGAATTCAGTTTGGACTCACTATATCAGTCAATTTCCAAGTCCAGAAAAGCTTTAGCTATGCAACCTTAAATCATGTATATTCAAAGACTCCATTCCTCCAGACTTTTTATATTGGAAAAAATACTACATTTTATCAGTTGGCACTTTTAAAAAATCCATGCAGCTATGAATGATATTTTTAACTCTTTGAAAGATTTCAATTATGATGATTTGACAGGCATCTCCTGCTAGTTTTTATTTCCCTAGGATAAAAACAATTAATTAAGCCTCAAGACCTTGATATAATAATAGTAGTAAAGTTAAGCATGTGGTAGCTGCTTAAGCTTCTGAGCCCAATAAACACTTGCTAACAAGTCCATTTGTCCTGAAAGGGAGCCAAGCCAGGGTTCTCAGAAAAAGAACAGCAAAATATTAAGCCCAGAGAGGATGTGCTGAGTGTTTTGACAGAGTAACTAGAGTGCAGTGCCACCTCATTAAGCCCAGAAAAACAGGGAAAGAAAAGATTGCTACAATCAATGGCCTGGAGTGAGGTCACCAGCTAATCTGACTTCATGACAAGAAAAAAAACCTAGACTGATGAGAAAGTGTCCTCTGATGGAGGTCGGCATTCCTCTGCCTAAAGACGTTTTTCAGGCTTAAGAAGGAAAAATTTGTTAGCTTGACTTGCTTAGACATAGACCACAATAGCATGTGACCATCAGCTTTCTGCAACCTTTTGTGGATTCAACAATGATTAACTGACCATTCAAATTCTAGAAATGTCACATTAGCAGCAGTGATCAGCTCCTCAGAGAGGAAGCAATGGAGTGTGAAACCTGAATTCAAGGAATGAAGGGTTGAAAGAATACTTGAAGTAAGAAATATTTTGCAGCTTCTAGAAATGAAATTCAGGGTCTGTAATGTGTCAGTAATACCCTTGTATATGTATGCACATGCCCAGGTGAGGTGGCAAGATGGTTTCTAAACAAGAAGAAAATCAATTGCCATAGAAACATTAATTGTGTTTATAAATTTCTAAAATGTATTATCCGCAAAATATTTTCAAAAGGCTTCTGGTCATAAATATTTCTAAAGGGTTGTCTGTTAACTCGTGGAAATCAATAATATAGTGGAATCTTGAAGCTAAGTGAGCAAAGTCAAGAACTCTTACTTCCTAAATATACCCCACCCGGTCCCTGTATCTAAGCATACAGTGCTACAGCTAATGAAGTAACAGACTGCTTTCTTCAGAACATGCATGCCCTGTTTTCACATTTCTTATGCAGAACAGAACAGAAGCTCTCTCTGTAGCACAAATAAAACATGTGCTTGTTACAGAAATTTTTCCTTAACTTTGCAGGTAATTCTTATCCTCAGAACCACAGTTCTCTTGCAAGCTTCAGAAGCCTACATATTGGACATTTTTCCCCTCCTGAAGGAGCCAACCTGTGGTGTTTTCATTTTAACAACATCCCTCATAAATAGATGTGGACTTCAGGTAGAATGAGCAATGCAAAGAACTTTCTTGGACTTGGTGTGTCCTTGTACTTTTGGGGACTGATGGACCTTACTACAACTGTGCTATCTGGGAGTGCTAAGCCACTTACCAAAAGCCAAGAAGATAACCTATCTGACAAGCTGCTACTGCATCAGCGAATGAAGAGGAGCTGGGTGTGGAACCAGTTCTTTGTTTTGGAAGAGTACACAGGAACTGACCCTTTATACGTTGGCAAGGTAAGAACCACAAAATGGGAAGCTTAAGGGAAGAATGGAAACATGCATATATATACATATATATGTGTGTATATATATATGTGTATATAAATATTAATATATTAATAGTAATATATTGGCAGAGTTTCCTAATGCCTGAAAGCTTGCAAAGAACTTTTTTCCAACTATTTAGTTGATCTAATAAAATATATCACATCTACCCAAAGAACCTTGCCTGAATACACACACACACACATTTCTACATCCATATACCATATTTTCTTGCAGGTAACACACATCTTTCTCCCAAAGCCAGCTGCTGGAAAGTGAAGTGTGCATTATATTTGAGAAATACGGTACAAGTGGGTTCTTCCTTTTATGGGTGAAACAAACCATAAAATCTGCAATGAACAGAACAATGAGCTCAATTCCCAGCTGCTGTTACTCAGTTACTTACTACAAGGAATGATCTTTTTTTTCATTCTGCCTTTCAAAATTAGATGTGTATCATATTCCATGGCTTGTTGTATGTGAGAAAATATGGTATTACATGGCAAGAAAAAAAAGCCAGATTTCCCCGAAGTACCTTTTATTATAGTCCTTCTGGCAGTGAATCTGTCCATATCCAATTTACTTTAGTTCTCCAGAGTTTTTTACTGGTCTGACCTTGAGTTGGGAAGAATTTCTGTTTCAAAAAGCTATCAATGTATTTGCCTGATTCAGAAAGATCTGTTGTAACAATTATCGGATGTAATTGAGATAGTTTTAGAAAATTTGTAAGAGTCTTTCCAGGGACCAATACAATGTCAAGACAAAGCAAGGTTATATTGACATGTGAGGAATACGGAAGAAAGGGCTTATAATAATGCTTCTGTCTGTGATCAAATCTGATGTTAAATCTGAAATTTACAGTCCAATAAGACTAACCAGTGGCTTTTGAAAAGTGTGGTTTCATATTAGGGTTTCAATTTCCTCCCACTTACACTGGTATGACTTCAGCACTATTCTATTGACAAAAGCAGAATATGTAGAGGAGTAAGAATAAGTGTTTATATTAAAGACATAGATTTCTAGGGTCAGAAGAGACCTATTAGATCATTGAGTTCGACCCCCTGCTCTGGGCAGGAAATAGTGCTGGGGTCAAGTAACCCCAACCAGGTGCTTGTCTAATCTCCTGACATGGGTCCCCACTATTCATTCCTTGACACTGGGTGTAATCTGTGATATTAGTACAGAGAAATGCAAAATCAATGTAAAATGCTACCACGTTCCCGTGGTAGAATTTCCTTTCCAGTAATACAAGGTAATGGAATTGCAGGCTTATGGGGCATGTCTACATGTGACACTAAGTCGTGGTAGCAATGCGCTTCCCTAGTATAGAGTACTGCTATAGTAAAGTAGGTGCTAAAAATAACCATGCACCACATGTATGGTGTAGTACAGGTGGTTACTGCACTGTAATTTAATACTTCCAAAAGGAAGTACTAAATCACGGTGCTGAAAGTACTAAATCATGGCGCAGTAACAACATCGCCATAGCAACATGTGTAGATGCACCCCATGATGTTTTAAACCTTACTTTACTGATGGTCACTCACAATTTGCCACTTTCTTTATTTCCTTTTTCCACTGCATTTTAGTACTCTGGGATCACTGAAGTTATTTTGATCCTGCCACTTCAAAGCTCACAGGCAGGTCCATGTTTACCTCCAATTTACACTGGTTATAGAGATAATTAAAAGCAAGTGACAAACATTGAGCTGATGCACTGGGGGAAATGCTAATGTGTTTAATTGTTTGAAGAGTATGCTTATGGTTTAACACGTTGAGATGATCAGATGCTTTGGTGATGAGTATAGCATACATATATAGATGTATAGATTCATAGATGCTAGGATATATCAAGAGGATTAGATGAGACTGGATAAAGGCTGGTGAAAATCATGTATTTGGGGTTCCTTCTTTTCTTCTAAACTTCATATTTTAGGAAAAATGTTCACAAGTCCAAGGATCTGTTTAGGAGTTGTTTTTATCACAGGTATAATTCTGCAGGGCTACAATGAGCTCTCAGTTACAGTGGGGTAAGTCAAAAAATGACTTTGGCTTGAATCGAGTTAATTCAGGGTGAATGCAGGATTTGGCAAAATGGGGGGCTGGGAATAGCTACCTGCACTGCAGGGAGGGCTGCACCCCTGTTCCCACCCTCCTTCCCTCAGCCCACTGGTGTGAGCAGACCCCACTGTGGGAGCCTCAGGGGACTTTTTCAGTTGCCAAAGGAGGTAAGAATCCCTGCCTTCCCCTCTATCCTCAGAGGCATGTCCCTTCCCCTCTCCTTCTGTCCCCTCCTCTTCCAGACACTGCTTTCATTGCTGTGCCAGAGGTGGGGAAGTTTTGAAACTGCTTCTGCTCACTCCAGCCAGGGTGCCCAGGAACTGGGCTCAACTGGGACAGTCATGACAGCAGCAGCAATGGACAGTGGCTGGGTTCCCCCACACTGCCTGGTCCCTCCAGGAGTAGGCACAGAGTGTCACTGCTGCTGCTCTAAGTGAGCTATTGGACTAGTCCCAAAGAATGTCCCTCCATCTGGCGAAAGGCACTTTGATATAATATATAAATTATAGCCCCTGTGCAGCCCAGCTGGAGTGGGCAGGAGCACCTATAAAGATACCCCACCCATGGAACAGCAGGGAAAGCAACTGCAGCAGATGAGGGATGGAGGGGAAGGGGGAGGATGTGCCGAGCATGGAGGGGAATGGGGGTTCTCTTCTATTCTGGGAAAAATGTAAAGTCCCCAGAGGCTTCATCAGCATGGTCCTGTCCAAAAAAGGGATGCATTCATGCCAATGTACCCCCTCTGGATCTGCCTCTGGCATTATTTCTGATTTACCCCTGCAGAGCTAACATCAATGTGTTTTTGGGTGACTTGAGTGGAGTTACTACTGACAGACCCTGTTTTAAGCAAGATGTCAAGCATCTCACCATCCTTGATTCATCACCAAGCCCAACTTCTCCCAGTTTCCCTTGTGCTTTAAGGAATTAATATTTATTTCCCCCAAAGGCCTTTGCTTAAAAACTAGGGCCAGATTTATCATCTCAATTACACGAGGATAAATCTGAAGCTATTTTCCAGCACTGAGAGCACAACCAAGGTATAGATAAATGTATAAAATGGTTCGTCATTAGGGGGGCCTGGATGTGTAATCAAGCATGCAAATACATGGGCATAAAACACTGCAAGCACAGTCCTTAGGTGGTCTGAGTGTGCAGTCAGCATAACTGAGGAAAGAGAAGGCAAGATGACTCCTAGGGCCAGCCCCAATGCAAGTTAGAGCATGGGGCCCCGTGGAATGTTTCTGGTGGCCAGAAATGACTCTAGCCATATCTGCTGTCAAGCTCCAGTGCCCCTTGCAGGGTAGAAGAGGGTAAAGTGAATAGCATAGAGACAGTTTATTTGCTTTTCATTACAAAGGATTCCCCTCTGAGAGGGAAGTTTCATCCTGCTTTGGAGAAGCTTTCAATTAACTTTACACCACTGGGGCAACACCAAGGAGTCTTTAACCTCATCCACAAATTAAGCCTTGCTGGTGCAGTTTTAATGGCCTCTATGAAAAATACCCTATGGTTGATGGAGAGACATAAAGGAAAAGTATTTTTGGACAGGGAGAAGGAAAGATCCTCCTGACACACAGCACAATGTTTTCCTTTCTCCTGTGCCTGAAGATGTCATTTAGAGGTTAGTTTCAAAGCACTGCATGGTGTTTTAGCTACATGACTCCCATTAAAGTTAAATACTAGGCTTCAACCTTTTCAGTGGTGGAGGTGATTGGACAATGTGATGTTAGGGAAACAAAAAATGCTCACTGTCGGTCTCAGGCATTTCCTGAGTTTATCCAGCAGCTTATAATATTCCAGCACCAGAGCTCTGGTACCAAAGGAAGGAGGGCTTATTCCTTTGCCACCTCCTCACCCTATCTCTGTCTTGAAGACCAGCCCGTATTGTGAGTTTGGCAGCTGAACAGGTGTGCAAGGAGATGGGACAGGCGTAAGTTGGTCTCCAGTTTGTATTCCTTGGGCTGCAACTGAATTCTTCACACTACTCTTGTATTGCAGGTGCCACCCTCCCTGAAGAGTTGCGACAAATGGGGGCGGGGGTTCTTCCCCTTTTTAGTGAAGTTTACCAAATGCAAAATGTAGTGCATGCTACACTGTTTCCCCTCTGAGCTACTGGGGCTTGTGGTGTGCAGACAACTCGGTTATGTATAGGGTCTTATAGAAAAAACTGGAGAAGTGACAGTTGTACTACTACACTAGAGAAGTCATAGTTGTACTGCTGCACTTGCAAGGTCTGGTGGTTAGCCTGTGTTTGTTTTGCCACAGTAGGAAGTTCCTGCTGGCCCCATCCAGACTCTCTCTTGGGATACTATAGTTCCTAGACATGCTGGGTGTGTCCCTATAAGCTTGCATGTGCAGGGGTGCACGTTTCCTATGGGACAAATAGCAGTGGCACATATTTGTGCCACTGCTATTTATCCTTGGGCACACCCTGCACTCACTGTCTGGTGTATGGCACATGGCAAAGGGACCTGGGTGGGGCAGGGAAGGCTCCAGCAGCCTTACCTGGGATTGTGGGAGCCTCCTGGGGCAGCAGCAGTGCTGATCCGGCCGGCAGCCAAAGTGAGGCTCTGGCCGGCCAGGCTCCAGTCTCCAGCTCATGTACTGTTACCATGTGCACTGGACTGCTTTTTTCAGCAGCAGGTGGGTTTTTTTGATAGTGAGATCTGGTGTCAAAAAAACCACTGTGCTGCAAATTAGCAGCCTGGTGCATGGATGTACATGCACCACGTGTGATTTGCAGCACCTCAAACAGCTTTGAGGTGCCACAAACTGCATGTGCACATTCATGGGGACATGCCTGCATTTCCAGGGAGAATTACTCTGTCACACTGCTTTTTTGACACTGCAGGAAAAGGCATAACTAGGAATTTTAGTTGTGTCTGCAGGAAGAGGCATTAACTAGGACAAAAGTGCCTGAAGGCCTGCAGATAAATTCAATAATTTGTTTGCAAATATCAAGTTGATCTAACAAAAGATATCATCTCTTCCATGAGTTTTGATTCCTTTTGCCTCTAGACCAATACAGCTACAACCTGGATACCTGACAAATAAATGCACAGTAACTCGAGTTACTGCATAGTAGTGCCAGCAAATGCCTTTTTTGTGATGCTACTGTGTAGTAGCCTAATACTACTGTGCAGTAGTATTGCATCAAAGTTTTTGCCACACAACCTACTGTGCAGTAATATCAAGCTATTGAGAAGTCAGTGTCTCATGTAGACATGGCCACTGACATAGCTGGTGCTTTCTCAAGGGCTGTATGCATCACTGCTCACCTAGTTCCTCATTTACTATGGAAGGGGAAAATCTGAGGGGATTCTTTCCAGCTCCAAGCTTGCCACATGGAAGCACAATGCACCACAGCTGCCCCAGCATTGGCCCAACTTGCAAGTGGATTTCTTTTCCAGCCCAGTGACTGCTACACAACACGTCCCTTCCTTGGAGAGCCTTGGTGTTGGACCTTCTGATCTGTCACCGCAGCAACAGGAGCTTCATTCTGTGAATGCTGTTAAGATTTATTATAGCCTGGAATGGTAAAACCTTTGCATACAAGGTGCAAAACAAATTGCAAAAGAAATCCTATTATTAATCTGGCATACCTTCTCCTCTCTTTCTCTCTCTCTCTCTCTCTCTCTCTCTTACACACACACACACACTAACAGATACATACATTTATGCTCTAGACATATTTTGTCTACAAATAATAGGGTATGTTCTTTTTCAAGCATTACTTTCTGGAACTTGTATTAGTTTGAATTACCAGCCAACCTGCTTGAGACACAGTGGATGAAAACAGATGTCACCTGACATCAGTTGTGAAGTCATAATCTTTTTATGGCAGCACAAATGCTGAGCAAATAGACATCAGTACCCTTTGTTACACCTCATGAAAGGAAAAACTGTGGTGCGACAAAAGGTGGTAATAGATTTTGCCACTTCTTTGCAGTGGATGTCTACTACCTTCTCTCCTCAGGCAGCACCATGCCCTAGAACAAGGGGCAACATGCGTTTTGCCCAGTGAAGCAGATCAGCTGTGCCGCAACACATCACAGCATGGCTGATCCGCGTCATTCAGTGATGTCTATCTCTAGCCAGTGTTTCTAACATGCTATTATACAGTAAGGCAGAGATCCTTATTGATTGTAAATAGTGTTATTAATAGCCAAAATACTCTCCTCATTTACACCCTGAGTGATTGCATTGATTTCAAATACAGCTGTAGACCGAGAATGTAATTTAGCAATGAGTTGGGCTCAGTATCTTTCTCTCAGTCCCTTGAACACTTCAGTTTCACTGCTCATTTTAAAATATACCTTTATTTCTATTTCAGCATTTTACCGCTTAAGCAGGGCTTTTTTATTAACATACCACAATCATTTCTCCTCCTTTCTTCCTTCCTTCTTTTCCGTCTTTCCCGAGTTAGGTGTATCAGCTGGACCTACTTATGTGGCCATACTCACTGAACCAAATGTGCCTCAAGACAGTGTATTGGTTCTGGATCAATCCGCCATGCTAAAATGCTGTCTTTCTGGAAAAGTCCTGGTTACTAGCTCCTACAATGAAGTTCTCTGACTTCTAAGAGTACAGAGCAAATAGTGTTTCCTGAAGATAGACCACTTTGTAGTCGAGTGCCTGTGTATGACTTGATATATGTAGCAGTCATCTTGGTTTAACTGCTTTTCTGCTGCCAAATATTACTGGTTTCCTACTTACTTTAAACTGATGCATCTGTGAAGAAATACCAGCCTTCCACTGAAGGGTCAAGGCTCCAAAGAATACTGCCTAAGTTCACAGTAGCCAAAGCAGAGACCTGCAGCAAAGTGATTAAATGAAATATCAATTACCCGACAAGTTAATTGTCACGATCTGTACCTTTGCTTCTTACAGCCATTTTGGAGCCTCATAAAAAGAGGTCTCAGCTGTAACTTTTAAATACAGAGTAAGATATAAAGTCTAAATGGGAGTAAACCTAAAATGTGCTTTTAACATGTTTTAAAAGTAACAGAAGGTACATGATTTTAATATATGTTTTTCACAGTGTGATGCAAGGTTGATTATAGAATAAAGCTAGTGGCTCAGTAATGTAATTTCAACATCCTTTAAGGAAATGCTTGTGCTTGCTTAGAACATGTAGGTTAGCTGAATACAGATGTGACTGTTGTGTAAAGTATTCCACTTCAGTCACTGGTAGAAGCAGTGCTAATTCAGAGCCCCAATGTGGTTCTTATCCAGAATAATGTGAAACTTCCATTGGAGTCAATTAGGGTTGGCTCAAAGCTTGTGTAGGTCATATATTGTGCTTTGATGGGATCGTGAACAAAAAAGAATCAGAAGGCCAGATTTGCAGCAGTATTTCATAGTTGAAGGTGAAGGGTCTCACTGACTTTCACCTGAGGATGTGGCCCAAAGGAGTTAGATCAGATAAGGTAATTAGATAATTAATCTTTCTTCCTAAAATTACAGTTTGGACTGTCATGAAAGCCAAGGTTGTTCCATATGGTATGTCTCTATTGTATTGTCTAGACTACTTTTAAATGCCTGCAGCTGGGGATCCCACCATTTTTGTAGTGAGAATTCTCCATGACCGAAAAGATGACACCATTAGGATTGTGTTGTGCTTTTCTACCTATGCCTGCCTGCCTGCCTTCCTTTTTAATTTAATTCTCTTTGACTATAAACAGACATAGCATTTCCCTTGGGAGAAAGCCTTCTGTCTTGGGATCCTACAGTCTATTATCCTGCTTTATCCTGGGAGCTATGCAACGCCATGTTGTGCCTCCAGCTGCTGGATGAGCACAGGATGAGTGGTCAGCATGCGGCTCCCAGGGCAAAGGCAGCAGGCCACAGAGCCCCCGTCCACAGTGGGCAGCCCATCTCTGTCCTTCGCACTAATCTGGGGGGCCACATGCCCCCCATAAGGATGTGTGCCCCTGGATAAGCCTCCTGCAGCTCTATCCCATGACCCGCCCTGGCCCCAGCCCCAGGGTCCCATTCACCCCAGCCCTTGCCCCTGCCCCAACCCCACTCCCTCACCATGGGGGCCTCGATCTGGTCCACAACCTGTTCCCTCTCCCCCAGCTTATCTGCTGGGTGCTGCTCTACATGCCATTGAGCTACATTCCTGTAGGGTTGTTTCCATATTTCCAGTTTCAAAAAAAGAGGACACCCTGGCGGGGGGCAGAAATATGACTGGGTGAGGCAGTGACATGCCTGTGCCCTGCCCCTCACTCCCAAGCCACAGCTCTCCCAGCCTTGCTGCTGCCCCTC
>NW_017728886.1:143555974-143559899 GCF_001723895.1 Crocodylus porosus
AAAAAAAAAAAAAAAAAAAGAATTAGTGACAGAAACACTTATGTTTCTTCCTTACTCTGTTACATCCCCAGTTATCCTCGGCTTCCTAAAATTAATTATCTATCAGTCATGCAGTAAGTTCATTTGTTAATTCCCTTTAAAACTTGGGGTGCATATCTTTTGTGTGTGGTGGTTTGTGTATGTATTCAGCTGCTTAGCTTACATTTTTATTTGTCCAACAACTTTTCTTCTATTTTCTTATCAGAAATGATTTTTAAGGGAGTTTTGCAACACAGCAATTATTGAGTTCTGTTGCTTCTTTGCTCCCTAGCGTCCTTATTTTATTTTCTCTTTAGTCCGTATTCTTTGGTCTATGATATACATAGTCATATTTTATGAGCGGCAGCCTTACCCCTCTTGAGTCACCTCGGCAAGTATAAAGTCATTATGCAGTCGATAGAAAGACTCCCATAGACTTCAAGGAGCTTTGAATCAGGCCAAGCGAGTGTTCTTCTTTGGTTGTCTGAATCTGCTTCTTTTAGCAGAGTGCAGTTTTGGGGGATGATTGATGTAGCGTTTAACCTCAACATTGCATCTTGGTTACATGAACTTTTACTGAATATTTGCATAAGTTTCTAAACCAGATAACTTTTACCGAATATTTGTATCTGTCAATGCAAAAGAAATGCTTCTACAGCCAGCTATTGAATCTTAATAGTGGGACCAAAATGTTCTGAAAAGTAATTGGGAATACGTCTTTCACTGCAGGCACTCCATGCTCATCATCTAATTGGTTCCCATTAATTTTTGCAGCTTCATTCTGATATGGACAGAGGGGATGGATCAATCAAATACATTCTTTCAGGAGAAGGAGCTGGCATTGTATTTACGATTGATGATACGACTGGGGACATTCATGCCATTCAGAGACTGGACCGAGAAGAAAGATCCCAGTATACACTGAGGGCACAGGCCCTGGACAGACGGACAGGCAGGCCAATGGAACCAGAGTCAGAGTTCATTATCAAAATCCAAGATATCAATGACAATGAACCTAAATTTCTGGATGGACCTTATGTAGCTTCTGTTCCAGAAATGTCACCAGTGGGTAAGGTGGATTTAAGAACACAATCTTCCAAATGATCTAATTATACCCAAACCAGCCCAGTGCCTCACAGACTCTACCTTGGCCTTACATGAGAGCAATACAACAATGTTGGAGAGCTTCCCTAAAACAGCCTTGGCTACTGTTAAGCAAGTGTATTGGCCCTGCTCAGGCAAGAGGTCATGTTATAATGAAAGGGGGTGGGGGAAGGGGAGACAGGGGAAAGAGCACACAGGAGGTAAGAAAGGGCTTGAATGCCCTGTGGTCTGACAACATGCAGCTGTGTGATGGCCTCTTTGGTATCCCTTACTAGCAAGCAAAAATTATAGTTGCTCTGAGTGCCTGACAAGCAATATCTAGCTGCCCCTAGATTTGGGGTTTTTTGGGATGGAAGCTTTAAGCCACCTTTGATACTGCGCCCCAACTCCAACCTTATCTGGGTTTCTGCTGAACATAGTTCAGGTAGATCTGTAAGTATTTTGTGATGTATAAATAAGTTGAAAATGAGAAGATACTAAGGCTTTTTTGCAGTGCAGCGGAATACAAATAGCTGCCTTCCTAGGATCTGAGGGGTTCAAAAAACCAACTCTCTCTAGAAATTGTCTACTAAATGAACAATACTGTCTTTTTTTGTTGTTCTAGTTTTCTCCTATTGCATTTCCATTTCTTTGGAGATAATAATTGCTTTCTGGTGACATATTGATAAAGATATAGTGCTACTTAAATCACATAGAATGAATATACAGCCAAGTTTCCACTTCACATTAGTAACTTAGACATAAAGCTAGAGGTGAACTTGAGCCATAAAAGTTACACCAAGGTCTAAAGTTTTCTGGATTTCATGCGTGGTTAGGTCTAGGATTAATTTTCCAACCTTTATAAAATAACATGAGAGAAGTTGTTTTTCATCATGGAATATTAGATAGAGGGATAGATGGATTCATAACATACTATCTCTAGATAAAAGGGGGGACACCAGAAAAAATATATTGGAAGTAATTATATTCCACCATATCAAAGTTCTTAGAAGATTATATAGCCTACAGAACTACAGTTAACTTGAGAGATAAGGTCCCTTGAAAATCAATGAATAGAAAAGACATCTCTATTTAGGCACCAACAAATGCTTCAGAAGGACAATCTCTAGGCATTTACAATTCTTTAAATGCATGAACAAAACCATATTGAAATACTGTTTTACTGAGTAGGTCATTGCTTAGCAATGCAGGTGTAGTGTAGTTGTAACTTCATGTGAGTTTATATTTTATTTAGCAGGCCAGAGTTTTCAGATATCTTCATAGTCTAAGCCCTAGTTTACCAGAGAGATCACCTCATAGACACACAGGGGTGGATCTAGCAGTGTGCAGCAATGAGGCCGCAGTAAGCTTTGGTTGTGTGGCATATACACAGTGAGCTCTCTGCGCAAAACAATGTGTCAGCACAGCTCCTACCAGAGCCGTACAAGTGCCCCGAGCTCTTAGATCACCACCTGACTGGCATGTGCTCATGGATCTCCAGCTTTCACACAGCTCCAGAGTCCAAGAGATGAGTGCCACTGCCACTTATCCCCACTTTTGCCCTGCTGTTGAATTCAGCTCAACTCAGTGCGCATCCAACACAGTTAAAGGGGATCCGGCTGCATTCCTCCTTGCTGCAATCTGGATTTGCCCATGTAACCACAGTAGCATGACTGAAAGAAGGGGAGGAGGGGAAACCAACACAGGCAACAGCCCCAGGTGCCACCTTTGTGGGGCAGGTTGCAAAAATAGCTGCTACTGCAGCTGGTGCCTAGCTCTGCCACTGCTGTGCTGTGCCATCAACAGCACGGAAGCTGGCATTGCCTCACTGCCCAGGGCACAGAGCTGCCCTGTTGTGCCTCTCCATAGATGCATTTCACTCACAAGTTATAAGCACTATTTTGTTTTACATAGCAAAGTCATAATAGTATACTACAGAGTGCTTTTTTGCTCTTTTTAGTATTACTTAGTAGCCAGAAATAAGGAAGAGAAGTGAGCACCCTAAACCAGCCAGTTCTCTGCAAACCACAAGCTTCAAAGGTCACAGTTACAGAACTGCTAGTTTAAGGGTTTTCTATCTTTTCAGTGATAAATGGTGGATTTATATGTATTAACTCTCATCAGTACTGATGAGGTATGCATACTAGTCTCATGCACATGAAAAAATATTCCTAGATGAAGTCCAATATGATAGAATGTTTCTTAAGCATTAAACCTGGATAGAACCATATCTATTTTCCCCCTACCTATACATTTAACTGGGTTCTCCCTTTTTTTTCCTCAGGTACCTCTGTTATTCAGGTGACAGCAACAGATGCTGATGATCCAACATATGGGAACAGTGCCAGAGTAGTCTACAGTATTCTCCAGGGCCAACCATATTTCTCTGTGGACTCCAGGACAGGTATTTGATTTCAATAGGAAATCAGCCAGAAAATCTGATTTATCTCACCTACTTTCATGTACTGTTCACTATTGGCCCCATTCTTCCTTAAAAGCACATGCGGGTTGGCATGAAACAACACTTAGGGCCCTGCTACATGTTTCAATTAATGCTGGATAGAACTGAGCTATAGAATTGTCACACATTTTTAAGCACAAACTGGTTGACTCTTTTTATGGCTGGATAGTCATTTGTATTGTGATAATTTCTTTGCATGTGTAGCTGGTCTAAATTTATTACATGATTAAACAGTTAATTGTGTAATATATGTAATATCTAGCAGGGATCTTAGCCATATAAGAGCAAAACTTCTGAGGCCCAAGATGTTTAAAAGAATAAAAATAACAATAGGGTTCTCAAGTCTTGTTTTTATATAAAAAA
>NW_017728886.1:143560539-143570109 GCF_001723895.1 Crocodylus porosus
GGTTCAAGCACCTACATTGAACACCTTCAAGAGTAAATTGGATGCTTATCTTGCTGGGATCCTATGACCCCAGCTGACTTCCTGGCCTTTGGGCAGGGGGCTGGACTCGATGATCTCCCAAGGTCCCTTCCAGCCCTGATGTCTATGAAATCTATGAAATCTCTGTTCATACACACATAAGACATTCTGCGTGGATGTATTTTCTATCCCTCCTGTGGTAGCTGTGCCTCTGTGAAGAGAGGACATCCATTATGTCAGTATGCATCTGGTGCCTAGTGATTAGGGCACTGAGAAAGTAATCTGTCTAGTAATCTGAGCCCCGCTTACTGGACATTTTCTGGTAGTGTTGAGGTGATGTTATGGCTGTGATGGTCCAGGAGATATGCAAGAGGCAAGCATTCTTGTGGGTGATATCTTTTATTGAACCAAATGTATAGTTGGTATAGACATAGGGAAGCTTTTGGGTATCACAGTATCTTTCCTCAGGCCTTCCTGTATTTTAAGTAATGGTTGTTTCATGTAAAACACAAGAAGTCTAGCGAGCAGGGACCAAAGCCTACTGTCTTTCTCTGCTCAGTGTCCTAACCCATAACCTACAGAGTTCTGCTCCCTAATTTGTTCCTTCTGGCCTAATTAATCTCTCATTCCTTTCTGCACAGTGGCATGACTTCAAAGGTGAGATTAAGAGTGCCTCCCGCATCAGAATAGTCTGTTGCCTGGGCATGAGAACACTCTCATGGGAGATGAATGATGTAGTTTTGAATCTCCTTAGGCAGAAAAAGGACTTGAGTTCCTGGATAAGTGGGTTAACAATTAAGCTAATGTATAAAGGAGGAAAAGGGTTTCATAGTTTCATAGTGCTTAGGGTCAGAAGGGACCTAAACAGATCATCAGGTCCGACCCCCTGCCCTGGGCAGGAATGGGTGCTGGAGTCATATCACCCCAGCCAAATATCTGTCCAGCCTCCTCTTGAAGACCCCCAAGGTAGGAGAGAGTACCACCTCACTTGGGAGCCCATTCCAGAGCCTGGCAGCCCTGACCGTGAAGTAATGTCTCCTGACGTCCAGCTTGAACCTTCTCTCTAACTATTTCATAGATTTCATAGACGTTTGGGATGGAAGGGACCCCGGAGGATCATCAAGTCCAGCCCCCTGCCCAAGAGGCAGGAAGTCATCAGGGATCATAGGATCCCAGCAAGATAAGCATTCAAATGTGTTTTGAAAGCATTCAAAGTGGGCGCTTGAACTGCCTCAGGTGGCAGTCTATTCCAAACCTCGGGGGCTCGGACAGTGAAGAAGTTCTTTCTTATGTCCAACCTGAACCAGTCACAGTGGAGTTTGTGACCATTCAATCTTGTCATCCCCCGGGGGGCTCTGGTGAACAGTCATTCCCCCAGATCCTGATGAGCACCCCTGATAAATTTAGATGGCTGCCAGATCACCCCTGAGCCCGCGCTCTTCCAGGCTGAATAGCCCCATGGCTCTCAGCCTGTCATCGTAAGGTCTGTTTTCCTGACCTCTGATTATGTGCGTGGCTCTCCTCTGCAACCTCTCAAGCTTCTCTACATCCTTTCTGACCATTTGTGACCGTTATTCCTAGTAACCCTGGCTGGTGCCTGGGAGAACAGAGCCTCCCCCAATTCCCACTGGTACTCCCTGGTGAGTTTGCAAACGGCTACCATATCCCCTCTCAGCCTTCTCTTGCGAAAGCTGACTAGGTTCAGGCCCATTTAAATTTATGGGAGCTGTGGATCCAAAGCACTTAACTGAAGATGCTCAACATCTTGCAGAATCAGCCTCATAACAACCACGAGAGGCAAGATTAAAATAGTGTGTGCGCCATGAATTGCTCTGCATTGGTCGCTATTTCTTCCTTGTTCTATATGGTGATAATTGCCACTGCAATATCATTTTATTGCTGTTTTATTAAACTCATATATCATGTGACTGCTGAAAATAAACTCTAAGTGTATGTATGCCTTTTGTTTCTCTGCCCTTGTGAGCACGTCATGTAGAATGGCAGAATTCTGCAAAGGCAGCCAAGTGTATTAAAATAGAAGACAAGAAAAAAGATTTCCTGATAAACCCTCAAACCAAATAAAAAGAAAAAAAATGGAAGAAAGTTAGGAGGAGTGTATGAGTGTATGTGTGTGTGTGTTGGTATGTACTGACTTGGGCATGAGAAGCGCTTAAATAAGAGGTCAGTTATGCTACCAGGATCCGTGAGGCAGGAGACTGAAAGAAAGATAAGGAAGTATTTTCTAAACATCCATAGAGCCTCCTCTTGTAAGGAAAAGTAGCAATCTCCTTTAGTGAGTCAGCAGTGGCAGTAATTGCTTTGGATGGCTCTTTCTAGGCTCTATAAGAGAAGTGTTGCTGCCACCTCATGTTCTTTTCCAGTAATGTTACCAGAGAAGAAAATGGCTTGCTGTGGACGGTAGCAGCATTACTAGTAGTAGTCCCTGCCCCTGTTGCCGAGTTGCAAATAATAAGCCACCATTTTTTCCATTTAAACAAAATGGAGATGAGAGTGCCCCACAAATTCTGTTCTCATGCTGAACAATTTGTCTACATGAGAACCCTCATAAAGTTGAATATGAATTAAATTGGATTAGTTAAGCTGCATGAAACCCCTGTGCAGATAGTCTTATTCAGACTTAACATAGCTATAATTCACTTTTCCTGGCTTCATCTCCAAAGTAGTTTTCTACTTTGGAAGGGAAATAAGCTAACTAGAAAAAGTGACCACACAAGGCATAATGCAGTTAAAATAATCCACTTTGACTTGAAAAACTTTGGTAACCTAAGATAAATTTTTCAGAATGATTTCGGACTTGTTTACACAGAGAGAATATGAAATAGTTCCACTGACTTTGGTTGAGTCATTGTAGCTTGTGTGATTATAATTTAAATGGAAATTTTTTTGCTTCCTAAGACTTCCTTTCCCCTCAATCTCACAGGCCTAATTAGGACAGCTCTAATGAACATGGACAGAGAAGCAAAAGAATATTATGAAGTGATTATCCAGGCCAAAGACATGGGTGGACAGCTGGGAGGATTGGCTGGGACAACCACAGTCAACATCACCCTCTCTGATGTCAATGACAATCCGCCCAGATTCCTACAAAGTAAGTATCTGCTACATTAGGATGCTACAGCTGGGGGAAAGAGAGATGATGTATATTTACTCTATTATCTTTCCAAATTGAATTTATCCATAACTAGTGGTAAGCAGAAAGTAAAAAGAATTCCATAGTCAATGAGACTTTAACATTTTTTCCTCTCTCAAACAGTGGAAGAAAAGCCAAAATTCACACTGGAAAATAAATTCAGATCTGGTGAATCAAAATGTTCATTTTAATTGTGATCTTTAGATATAGATATATTTTAATATTAATAAACTAAAATATGAAATGGAAAGTCATTTTGAATTGAAAAAAAATTAAAGTTGCATCCAGAAAATATGAAAATGTGACATTTCATTCAGTTTGAAACTTTTCTTTAATTTTTTTTTCCACATAAGATTTGCCCAGATCAGCCCTTTACAACAAACAGTTTGGTTTTGACAAGTCAGTATTTTCCTATTAAAAAAAAAAAAATCTGTCAGCAAATTCTTAACCAGGTGTATCCATAGTTGGGAGGACATTTATCCCACCAAGCAGGAGGGAAAATAAAAGGTGTTGCTGTTGGCAAACTACTTTGTGCTCCATTTTCTCTCTTTTGGTGAAGAAAGCCTGTTATTTGTATTGAGTAGTATAGGATGGATTTGTATGCAGTCTTCTCACAGTTACTGCAAGGTAAACCCAGAATAGCACTGTTGGTTTCAGAAAAGTTACTTTGTGTTTACACCAGTGTAACTGAAACAAGTTATGGCCCACCTTGTCTACCTCTCCCTTTGTTTTTCCTAATGACTTGACTAAAGACTTAAACCTACCAAAGTTAATAGAAAAATTCCCATTGACTTCAGTGGTCTTTAAGTAATCCCCATGGTTCCTCAGATCAGGGCTGTCCAACTTCTGAGTAATCAAGGGCTACAAGCCAGGGGTTGTACGCTTCCAGGCTACACACTGTATGGGCCGCGTGCCCCACTAACCACATGCCATGCACACTAATTGCTGTGGTGTTCCACAGGCACCACCCCCATTGTACGATAATTTGCCCCACTCACCATGCCAGCGCCCCTGTGTCCTGCATGCCATGCCACCTGCCCCACCTCCTGCTGCACTGCATGGCAGTTGCAGTGTACTAGTATGGGACAGCAAAAGGAGGCACCACATCACATGGGTTTCCTGGGTCTCACCAAGCCTCCCGGCCATGGATTCCTTCAGCCCCATGGGCTCCAGTGCCCTGCCCAACCTCCAGGGCCAGAGGCAGGAAGGAAAAGTAGGAGGAAGAAGATGACACCCAGCACCTGAACCAGTAGTTCCGGAGACGCAGGATGCATCCTGTGGGCTGCCAGTTGACTGGTTTGTTTTATAGAGAAAAACCAAATATTTGGTTTGAGTCAATCTGAAACAAAATATCTTGCAATATAATGGTTCATCCAACAAACTGAAAAAGGAATTATACCCACACTGCTCGTTAACCTCTTTATCTGTTCATTTATTTCACTTCCTAACTCCTCTCCCTTTGCCAGCCAAACCTTTCTGTAAAACCATCACTGCACATAGTTTCCATGTTCCTTCTTCTCTTTTCCCTTTTAATCATGTCCGATTTAATGCATGGTTTTGATGCTGTTCCTACATTTAAAGCAATGTCAGCTGCAGAGGTCAGTCCTGTAGATTAGAAAAAATGGTGCTGCAGAAAACCAGGTCTCAGCAGTGATTCAGAATGCAACTAAATGGAATTATTCAACTGTGAAACTGTTCTTTAGTATAGTTGTTCTTTCTTTCTTCAGGCCCACTGTTAGAGCAGATAAGTTCTCCACTAATTATATTTTCATTTTATTCTGAGTGACCAGTATCCTCTCATTGACAAATCCTAATGCTCTTTGGGTGCCTAAATGGAGATGCCCTTTGGTTTTCCAGCCAGAAAAAAAAAAAAAAAAAGAGAGGACTTTTAACTAGAGCCCCCAGAAGACCATTTGGTTTGACAGCTGTGGTCTGCCCTTTGAATTAATGGTTTACTCATGATTCTTTTCCCTCCTTCCCCCTCCACTTGTCATGCCAGAACATTATCAGATGAATGTGTTGGAGTCTGCTCCAGTTAGCTCCATTGTGGGCCGTGTCATTGCTAAGGACCTGGATGAAGGCATTAATGCTGAAATGAAATACAGCCTAGTGGATGGAGATGGACTAGATGTCTTTGACATTAACACTGATCCTAATTACCAAGTTGGCATCATAACTGTGAGAAAGGTAGTAAAATTTTCTTTTTATAGTAATTTATACAACTAACAGTTCTGGTTATATTTAATGTGTATAATGTCCTGTTACAGCTAATGTAACTTGGATCCCATTACATGACAATACCTGCTTTCCTGCTATAAAACACCATTTCTTAACACTCATTGCTAAAATATGGAAAAGGCTGTTTTCTAAAAAACAACATTAAAAAGGGTCTTGATATCACATAAACATGTCTGTTCCCACCAAAGAAATGTTCCAATTCACTATTTATTCATTTAAATAACCTTTGTAGCTTAATTACCCTACAACACAAGTGATTAGATCAATATTTGAATTTGAACTGTATGCATTTTTCAGTGTGATGTCCTACAAACAATAATAAAGCAAGCCCTAGAATTATTTATAAACCAATAAAAAACAGGCAGTTTTTTTAATTGCTGCTTGAAGATCCATAAATGCTAATTAGGCTAGAAAAAGCTGTCTTTAAAATGGCAGCTGTGAAACTGCTTCTATTTTTTTTACTGCAGGCTACACAGAAAAGAATGGAGTATTTGCTCAAACTATCTGCTATAGGATTGTTCTTAAATATTACATAAATGATGGAAAGTTAAACTTTATTTCTATGCTATGACACTGTTATCACACCTTTTTCTAGGCATATCTACTGTCAAAGATCAAGTCAATGGCTTTCCTGACCCTAGCAGGCCATTGGGATAGTGTGGTTAAAGCACACTAATTTCTGTAGCCAAAAGAATGCAAGAGATCATCATATCCAGCTGTCTTTAACTCCCCAGCTCGATAGAGCAGGGATTCATTTTAGGTGCTGTGTAATTTTAGCATGGACCAGTCTGCTTCCAGACATATGTTTCTTTGTAAGTTTGTTCATCTCTGCCCAGCCAAGTGCTTGAGCATTTGCTTACATTTCCTATAAATTAAGCATGTGCCAAAGTGCTTTGCTGAAAAGGATATTCAGTTAAGACTTCATTGCATGTCTCTTGCTCTTTCTTTGAATAAAAGGGAAAGTTTTCATTGGATTTAATATTTGGGAGGCTTGCCTCTGGATATTTGAAATATGTTTTTATTAGATTATAGCATATGTGAGTTTGCAGTACTTAAAAATGATTAAAGTGGAGCATACCAACAGAGTATGTTACAGCTAATTTTCGGTCACTATGAGTTCATGTTTGTATAATTCTGTGTACGCCTATGGCACTTTGTAAGATGATTTTTATTATTACTTTCCTTCTACCACCTGGGATCTTGGAAGGAACACAGTCATTAAGAGACTGGCAAGTTTAGAATGTTTTCACCTGCACAGATATTTTAGAAGTGCCCCTCAATTGTTGCTTTCTAAAAGACCCATATCCTTACCAGATTCCAATAAAGGTAGTGGAACGTAATACTTGTATAATACCCACAGTTGGTATTAAAAACTTACGCTTCCAGTGCCCCAGATCTTCTTCAGTTCTTGCCCTGATGGTATTTGCATATCCTTTTATTGCATTTTCAAATTAAGAATATTCTAAAGTAACAAAGATGAATATACAATAAAGCACTGTTTACCCTTTCCCACCTCCAAATCTGGCCTTCGATCATATACTAGGGGTGTGCAAACTGGGCCATATTCAATTCGGATTCAGATTTGGCCTGAATCAGGGACAGTGATTTGATTCATTGATTTGGATCACTGTTCCAGTTCAATTTGGCCAAATCTGAATCTGAAGATTTGATGCTGATTTGGGGAATCAGCAATTTGGCCATAGACACAGCTTTAAATGTTTTTTCTATATGCCTCGAGGTACCAGGCACGACTCATGAATGCTGCAATGGTGGGCTTGATGGAGCGTCCTACAGGAGCATTGCCCCCCCCCCCAAATGTGCTTGGCGGCAAACCCAGAAGTAGACCAGAAGTACTTCTGGTCCATTTCTGGGTCCAGTGCTAAGCGCACGGGACCCCCCTGAGCCCCCCCAGTTTGGCAATTGGCCATGGAGAGACCCTGGGCGCCCCCTCAGACCCAGGAGGCACCAGTCAGCAAGCCAGCAGGGTGCAGGGGGCCCCCCCCCCATGCACTCCCTGGCAGACCTGGAAGTGGACTAGAAGTACTTCTAGTCCACTTCTGGGTCTGCTACTGAGCAGGCTGGGGACCCCCCCTCCCCCTGCAGTCCTGTGGGACACTGCATCCACCCCACCATCTCACCATTTATAAGCACCTGGTACCTTAAGGTATGCAAAAAAAAAAACATTGAAAGCTGTGTCTATGTCCAAATTGTCAAATCTTTCCAAATCTGTCCAGATCAATTCGGAGGGTTCCAGTTCAACTCAGAGAGATTAAAGGGTCTCCTGATTAGACTTGGATTTGGTCACTGAATTAGGCCGAATCTCCGCTGAATTGAATCAGCAACTGAAGTTTCACACAGCCCTATCATATACTTCAGAAACAGTACTTGAGGGGACAACAACATATTTTATTCTGTTATTTTCCACACATTAACACATACTACATGATAATTTTTATAGCCTGTGGTTTCAGCCCCTATTTCCTACCTGAAGCCCCCACTTCTTGCAGATAATCTAGGGCACAATACTGGTGTTTACATTGTGCCATATCTTATGACAAGAGAGCCTAGCAGCCAGGGTTGACAACTGACCATAAATTTATGGATAGTTCTTATAAAAGGGGACTTAAAATGCTTGTTAAAGTCTATTAAAAATGGAGTTGACTTTAAAAGCTAAGAAATAGTGAGCTTGATTGAGGGTACATTGTCAGAATGATGCTTGATGCAACTGTTAGACAGACACAGCAAAGACATAACACCTTGTATTTCAGCAGGAATACAGCCTAGCACCCTTTAGAGAGCTCTCCACTAGGGCTTTGCAGTCCATAGGAGTCTCCTTAGCTCTGCTTCCCTGCTGCCACTGAGTCCCATCATCTGCCTACAATGGACAGAGCTATGGGGCTGGGACTGGGGAGCAGGGGTGGGTGGGTGTCTATGCCTGAAAACAAAAGGGAGCAGGGCCATCAGAGGTAATGTTGGGGGTGGACTGGGATGGGGGCAGCACCATGTGGGGTGGTGTCACAGGTACCAAGATTTGGGGGTAAGGGACCCCTGGGATGGGGGAAGCATGGTGTAAAGCCATCACTGAAGTCAAGTGAGACTGTGTTAAATGTTGGTATTAAAATCCTAAATTTGAATCTAACTGTTACTGACCTCCAAGGTTACATTTGTGTCATGTAAAACATATGTCAGTTAAAAAAAAAAAAAAGCTTAGTTTTCAGTCAGTAAAAAGTTTTCAGATTGTCAGTTAAAAAAAAATCTTGGGTTCGCAACCCCACTAGCAGCCTGTAAGACTACTGTGGTTAAAACACCACAGATTCATTTGCCAATGGCACATAAGAGTGATGTGGCTACCAACATATCTAGCTGCCTGAATGACTAGATATTCATTTATAGCTGAGCTGAGTGGTAGCAGTGCCTGGCACAAATCTGAAGTAGAGTTCAAGCTAATCCCTTTGGAGCTATAGTGAGATGAGATGCCTTAACTGTTTATCTACAGCACTTCTGGCCAGATTGGCATATCTGCTTATTATATGACTGACTGATATTCTCTGAGGCCTGGACATCCTGCATTTTGGACTTTCATCTTTCTTGTCATCTATGTTGGCTTTAACACGGATTGTGTAAGAAGCTTTTCCCTTGGTGACCATTGTTGTGCTCCCAGTTTCTCTTTTTAATCCTCCTTTTGAGAAGCCATTTATAATCTGCCACTTTCTTTTCATGAGTTTTCTTATAAGACTCCCCATGGAGACCCCAGCACAGCTGCGCTGTGATCATGGAAACCCCAGCCTTGCACTGAGACCAGCTGTGCTGGTAGGGCACTGGTAGGGCAGGGCAGGGTAGGGTAGGGGCTGTTCCAGGTACCTCTGGGATCTGGAAGTGGGAGCAGGTTGGTTGGGGCCAGGACAGAGCTGTGATCTGCAGCCTGCACGCGCTAGGCAGGGGAGCAGATCGTGGCTCTGCCCTGGCTAAGGACTGTGAGGGCATGGGGCCTAGGAGTGGCCGTGAACTCCCTAGCGCCCCCTACCGTCACTCAAGGTGGTACTCAGCACCCTCAGCTTCTCACCCACCACGACTTTGATCCTAAATGGGAGGCTGCCTTTATCTCCCTGGTGACCGGTACGTATGGTCCTGCCCCTACTCCAAAATGGGGTACCTCTCTGCAC
>NW_017728886.1:143570894-143598889 GCF_001723895.1 Crocodylus porosus
GGCCACCTGACTGGCTGGTTGCCCTAGCAACCCGCAGCTGAGCTGCCCTGGTGATTGGCAGTTCTGACAATCAGCACCTGAGCTGCCCTGGTGACTGGCAGCTCACCTTATCTCCTTCTTAGGCACGGAGCACCCCAGTGCCTCCGTGACAAGGACCACATTGTCACCACTGCAAAGAGTCAGAGAAGAGCTGTGAACTGGTCCCAGATGTGGACAGGGGCTGCTGGAAAATGGAGTCCACTGCCGGCTGGATCCAGCCCACGGGCCAAACTTTGCCTGCCCCTGCTCTAGTGGCAAGTCATAGCTGTGCAGGTCAGGGCCAGTCAGAGAAGTTTTCTTAGCTTTACGTGTGACTGTTCCACTAAACTGAACAACACTAAGCTGATTAATATTTGTTCTGCTTACAATGTCAGGTCTGACAAGGCCCTAAGCCACTTAAAAGGTGTTAATGTGCAATCTGTCCTGAGATTAAGAGCTCCAGGAGCCACCTAAACCTACCATGTAATAAAGCTGTATGTCTGTACAATATTGGGATAAAGTGCTGTGACAGTTCATAACATCTATTTGCCCAGTGTACTATTGCAGTGGAATACCATATGTATTGTTTTTGTTTACAATCTTTAGTCTCTCCACTCCAGATAGTGAAACTGTTCTCATAGAGATCAGAATTCCAGAAGTGTTAAGCCCTATGGGTTTTGCTTCTGCCCAGGGTAAAGCTAGTAAATTTGCATCCAGAATGAAATGTGCACTTTTGTTTTAGATCCACCCTACAAAAAAGGATGTCTACAATCTCTACTAAGAAAGAAATGCTTAGGGGTAAAAATGAAAACCCCAACCATTCTGAAAACAAGACCAAGTCTTTTTTAAATTTTAAACTTCTGCCTTTTTCTGTTTTCTCCAAAAGATAGATTTCTGAAAGAAAATCTTGATTGATAATGCTGCTCAGATAGCTGAAAGCAAAACCAAGCCTAGAAAATTGGAGTTATCAATTATAGCTGAAGCTAAAACCAGCATTTTTAGAGTTTGCTTATCTCCAGATACAACCCTGCAAGAATTATGATCACCTTCTTCAGGGTGCCTTTCAAAACCCAGTGTCAGTTGCTGTAGGTAGAGCCCCACTCTTGCCCCTGCTTTTGCTTTGCTACTTACATAGAGGGCTACAACTTCTCCATTCAGAAAGTAGGGACTGTTCTTGCATTTGCTGAAGAGGTAGTAAAGTGTTCCTGGTTCTCTCTTCATCACAGCAGCTCCTGATGATTCATCCGCACTATACCTCTCTGTGGAGCAGAGTAGGCAGCTGGAAGGAGGATGAAGGCTACAGTCATAATTTACTGCCTCAGAAATTTCTCACTAGCATATTTCACATCAAAGAGAAGACCGAGGGCACATCAAAGAGGCAATGCATTTTGTAGCTAGAAGAGCATATCCTGACTGAGTGTTGAGAAGAGGTTTAAATTGAGTGGATGGGAAATGTGAGGAAAGGAGGAGGTGCCGCAGATTTGTAGAAGAAAAGAGTGAGAAGGAGTGAAGTCACAGGAAATATTAAGGGAATCCAGCCATAAGCTCAGAGCAAAATCCAGATATATGACTTCATGAGACAAAACTGTTGAGATTGCACAATTCTGGTATTTATGGAGAAAGAAGATAAATTAATTCAAATTGACTTATTTTGTTTTTGCTTTTGTTTTGTTTTTTTTACCCTAAGCACTTTAAATGTTTGGCCTTTCAGGATATATTTGTTTTTATAGCTATTAAGTATTTCCATGCATTTTACTGTTCTTTTTTTATAACTTGGCTTTTTAGGATAAGTGCAGTGTGTTTAACTCAAGATTATTTACGTAAGTTTCTAGGAGATATAACCGTGTCTTTCCTCCCTATGTATTTAGATGGCTTCAGGTTAAGCACTCTTTACCTGATGTATAATAATTGTTGTTTGCTCATGTAAATACATTTACCTGCTTTTTTTACAATGAATGGCAAGTAACTGCTAGAGAGATAGTTAGTCATGTTTGTCTGAAATCAGGCAGAAGGCAGGGTAATTTTGCACCTTATAGATTAACTAAATCAGGGTGTATCTACACAAGACACTTTTACTGTTCAGTTGACTAATTAACTGTGCAGTAAACATCCTATTAGGGCCACACAAAACTAATAAATTCCACAGCAGGGTACCATTTGTCAATAGAAGAACTATCCAGCTGCAGGGTTTTTTTGCACACCAGTGTATGTGTAGATGCTGATCCAGCTGGCTAGGGCACAAAGGTGCTTCAGTGTGGGGCTTCCTGCAAGAAGCCAGCCAGCCCCTCCACAGCCCCTCCACAGCACATCAAGTCTGGTTGGAGCAGCCCTGGGCTGGCAGGCTTACCCCCTGAGTTCCCTGCCAGCCAGGGGTGCTCCAGTCTGGCTCAATGTGCTGCCGTCTGGGTGCACATGTAACCAGCATACCCAGGAGCTTCCCAGGACCACACTGGTAAGGGAGAAAACCAAATGAGTTATGATTAACTAAGGTGCACTGCATTTCAGTAGGAAGGAAATGGAGCATGGTAGCAGTAATGGAGACAGTAGGCTAGAGCTGGCTTAGGTGTATTTATAAATAGTATTTGTTAGTGCAAGCACAATAGGTTTTCAACACTTCTGGAGCTAAGTCCACAGCCTTTTAATCCAAAAGTCATCTAGAGAAAACCTTTGCCCCAAGAACACTCAACCTACATTTTTAATCAATTTTTGCCCTGTACTCCCTCTGCCTACCTTGCTAGTACACAGCTGGAAGCAGCAAATGTATAGCACTTCATATCTCTTGCACCTGAAGTCCTCCAAGCACTTAAAAACTTTACCATGTCTAAATTTAAAGCTCTTACTCCTTCTGAGCTGGAAGGTGGAGCCCTACCTCCAACTTCACTTGTTGGCCAAGCAGCTACCCCGTGCTGGCTCAGGGTGCCCTGCCATCCAAACCCAATAAGCGTCTAATATCATCGTTTTATTATTACTCCTCCAAACAGAAAAGAATGACAAAGATTGAGAGGAAATAGTGCACCAAGAACAGGAAAATTACTATGACACTGTACAAGGTTGAGGGTATGATCTTACAGTGTACTCTGTATTCCCTGATGACTGGCCCTATGTATGTTTCTACCCAACAATGTGGGATAACTTACCCTACGTTCATTAGCTTCGGTTCCTGATTCAATTTGGCAGAGATTCAGCCTGATTCGGTGGCCGAATCTCCAAATCTGAATCAAACCACAGGACCCTTTAATCTCTCCAAATTAAATTGGAACCCTCCAAATCAATTCAGAGAGATTTGGAAAGATGCGGCGATTCGGACATAGAGACAGCTTTAAATGTTTTTTCTACATACCTCTAGGTAGCAGGCGGTTCGTGAATGCTGCGATGCTGGGATGCATAGAGTGTCCACAGGAGCGTGGGAGGCTCCCCAGCATGCTTGCCAGCAGACCCAGAAGTGAACCAGAAGCATTTCTGGACCTCTGGACCACTTCGAGGTCTGCTAGGGAGCATGCTGGGGGCGTCCCCCCGTACTCCCCTGGCTCAGTGACTGGTGCCTTTTGGGTCTGGGGGGGGTACCCAGGGCCCCCTGTGGCCAATTGCCGAGACGGGACAGGTGCAGGGGGGGCCCCAGCACACTCCCTGGGAGACCAAGACGTGGACCAGAAGTACTTCCAGTCCACTTCTGGGTTCGCAGCCAAGCATGTAGAGGCCCCCCTGTGCTCCTGTGGGACACTCCATCCACCCCAGCATTGCAGCGTTCACAAGCCATGCCTGGTATCTCAGGGTATATAGAAAAAACATTTCAAGCTGTATCTATGTCCAAATCACTGATTCTTCAGATTTGGATTTGGCTGAATTGAATCGGGAACAGTGATCCAAATTGAATAGGGCCCATTTTGCACACCTCTAAGAGTTAGGTATCTCACATTTCCCACAGAGTAAGAACATGTACATAGGCATTTTACCGTAAAGTAGTTGATATGTTATAACATTCCAAAGGTAAGGTAGATGTGCACTTTTATAAACAAGCTAAATAAGAGAGAGAGAGAGAGATCACAAGCTTTTGTAGGCTGAAGCTTATTTCAGATGTTGTAAAAGGACCTGCAGAAAGAAGAGTATAAGAAGGACAGAGAAATTAGAATACAAAGACATGGTGGGGAGGACAGAGGAATAGGGGAGAAAGGGGTGGGGCCACTACTAAGAGACAAGCAAACAAGCATTAAAACCATAGGGACAAAAGGGTCACAAAAATGAATCTAGGTAATGAAAAATCCATAGTCCATGTTTAAACCATACTTCAACCATACTTAACACAATCCAGTTTGTGGGTGATTTTTGTTCCACAATTTCCCATTCAAGCTGGTTTTAATTTTTTTTTGCCTAAGAACAGTAATCCCAATATCACACAGTAGCTTTTCTTGAAGCATGAGTGACTGGTGCCTCCTGAATCGGGGGGGGCACCTGCAGAAGCCACCAAAGGTGGCGGCCCTGTCGGGGGGGCACCAGCCCTACCGACAGCATCAGTGTCGGCTGTTGGGGGGGGGCACCAGCCCCATCGGGGGAGGGGCACATGCACCCCCGTGCACCCCCTCCCATTTCCCTATGTCTTGAAGCAATTTGATTATGTGCTTGTATCCTGAATAAATTCAACACCTACGCAAGATACCTTCCTAGATCTAAGGCATGCGAAAAACATAAGCACGGGAAAATCCATGAGATTTTTAAAGCATTTCTTATAACAAAAGGGAATATGCCTAGCATGTTATATGGGTCTGAGAATGGAGCACTTTCCGATTTCACATAAAAGCTGTTTGGCTCAGGATCTGTGCTGCTTAAGGGGATTCTAACTGTACTGATTTTCACCACGGAAACTTCTCAGATTTTAAAAGTAAAGAGCTTGTGAATGTTTAGGTATTGCAACTGTAAGACATAAAATGTTCAGAAGGATATCCATCCTCATATAAACTTGCAGTCGCCACTGCATCCACTGTATTTATGAATAGAACCTGATTTAGTGAAATATTTTTAACTGCTTCATTGGAACATATGACTAGAAATCTGTCAAGTCCAGTTCCCTAAATTCACAATCAGTAATTTTCCAAGGAATCTCAATAATTGCTAATTCAACCCCTCTCATGCAATTACTATGCACAATACCAAAAACACTAAGAACTCACTATACCATGCAGTAGGTGAAGCAGGGGAGATAAGGGCACTGCTATTGCCTTGCCAGTGTGATGCCAAGACAGATCTCCCCTGTTGTCAGGGGAGAGGGGGGTTAGCTATCTTTTATATTTTATTTGTAAAATGCAGTTCCGGCCACCTCCAGTCTGTTTGTGGGTTGATCCATATTCATCAAATAGTTTCATATGAAAAAAACTCAACAAAAAAACAGCTGTGGGACTCAGTTCACAAAAACTTCTGGAGAAAGAGGAGGTGCTCTCCTCTTAGCCTGGTCACCCATATGTGGAATACCAATGTTCAATTCTTGTTTCTGAATTGAGCCCAGATCTTCTCACTGCCCAAGAGAGTGCTCTATCCACAGGGGTTGGCAACCTATTTTGGCCGGAGTGCCGAAAAAACCACAATGTCTACCCTGAAAGGTACTGGAGTGCCGACATGCTGGAGCCTGAAGCAGCTGTTTGCAGCCTCCCGGCTGCAGCCGGCCCACAGAGCCCAGTCTGCTTGCAACAGGGCCTGCAGCCTCCCAGCCGCCTGCTGGGAGCAGCCTGGGCTCCATGTCTGGCAGCAGCTGCTTAGAGTCCGAGCTGGTGGTGGTGTGCTGAGCAAAATGGCCTTGTGTGCCATGCTCGGCACGCATGCCGGGGGTTCCTGACCCTTGGACTAGGCTATATGGTGTTCTGGGCTAGGTTGTTTTCAATCTCTCTTGCTGATGCCATTTTACTTGGATAAATAAACATTTATTGGGGCAGGGCCTAGAACCCAAGAAAGTACCCTAAACATCAGGCTGGAGAGGCCTTCCTCTCTCTCTCTCAATGAATATTTCAGTCATGTATACAAAATGGAATAGCTTTAACACATTGGACTGAAAGAGATTTACCTCAAAATGCCCTGGAGTTGAGCCACTCTCCTGATAGGTGAGAGACCTAAGTTCACATCCACTTCTAGCCTAGAAGAAAGATTTTAATCAATAGTTTGGTGGGGCAGCTGGGTTCCAGTCCTTGCTCCAGTGAATGTTTAGTTCTTTATACAACATGAAACAACATCAACAGGTTAGGGTGACATTGGCATGGGAGCCACTCAGGGAGAGAAGGAGATAGAATCTCATTCTCCCACATCCCAGGTAAGAAACCTCAGTCACTCTAGCACCTCATTTCATTTGTTTTTTCTCACAAGTGCATAACAGGACTCGATGATCTTCCGAGGTCCCTTCCAGCCCTAATGTCTATGAAATCTATGAAAATTTTGCATTTGGGTTCAAACTAAATATTTTGTGTTTAATGATTTCACTGTAATCCAAAAATGAATTCTCAAGCCATTTTTCCATTCAGCTGCCAAACCAGAAAATTCATTATTCAAAGAACCTTCCTCCTAATACAGCTGCTATTTTAGTTCTTGTCTCCATCTAAAAATAATTGTCCCCGATATCTGACATAAAACCTCAGAATGTGATGGAGCACTGAAAAAAGAAGATTGCATAATGATTTATTTTATAGGGAGAAATACTTTATTTCAGAGAAGCAAAGGGAGGTGTTCTAATGAAGTGTGTTCAACCTGTCTTACTTTCTTCCTTTAGCCCTTAAGTTTTGAGAGCAAGAAAAGCTATACTTTAAAAGTTGAAGGTGCCAACCCCCACCTGGAAATGCGTTTCCTGAATCTGGGTCCTTTCCGGGACACTACAACTGTACACATCAGTGTGGAGGATGTGGATGAGCCACCTGTGTTTGAACCCAGCTTTTATTTTGTGGAAGTGCCTGAGGATGTAGAGATTGGAACCACCATACAAATCATTTCTGCCAAGGACCCTGATGTGACCAACAACTCAATCAGGTTTTTCCATAAGTTTTGTCCTTTTTGTATAATTCAGAGGTCTTTCCACTGTGCTTGGTAAGAGAAATCCTCAGCTAAAGGAAACTGAAGACCCTGGTAATTCCACTGAGAATCTGCTGCAGTGTTGTGCTGTGAATAATCACCTCTCTCCTCTTCTCTTTCTTCTGTTCTGTTTCAGTGCACATCCTAAGCTGCTGCAGGTTACCTTGAAACCATTCTAAATCTGTGGAATGCTAGGCAGTGTTAAAGTTAGAGCAGTTTCAGAGCAGTCGCTGGGTAAGGCTTAATGCCATCGCTGACCTGCACAACTGTGACTTGCCACTAGAGCACCTGCAAGCAGAGGTGTGGGGCCAGAAGACAGAACGTTACTCCTCCTTTGGGAGTAGTGTCTTGGGGGTTAAGTGCAAAGACAGCATAGACCTCAGGGAAGCATCCCTCCCTGGGCTCCATGCTCTTACCATGTGCAGCGCTAGGCAGCCCTTTCCTTGGCCCCCACCTCCCACAATCCCAGGAAATCGGAGGCTGGGGAGAGAAGCCACATACTCCCCCTAAAATTCTCCTGATTAGGGGAGAGCAGCCCAGATATGGAGCAAAGGCATAGCCCTCTAAGGGGAGGGCCACATGTCTGGGCCCTGGTACCCAAAGGGCCCCGGTCAGATCTCCTAGGGTCCTTGGAGTTGCCAGGATGGTGCCATGTGGGCTGGGATAGTACCCACTGGTAGAGGTGTTGGCTTGGGGCCAGTTCCACCCCCTTGGCAGTAGATCTTGGGAGGGTGGAAAGTTTGTCAGGAGTAGAGGGATTAGAAGCTATGCATCCTGGGATGCTGAATGACTACAAATGGATTGTTTTATCTCTGTGGAGCAGACTAACCATACCCTAGCTCTAGCTAAGTACAATGGCTCAAAGATAACCTTACCCAAGGGGGCATAACTTTAATGTGCTTAGAGGGTACTTAGTACTATTTAACACTCTTTAATGCATAAATGCTCCTATATTAAGTGCCTTTAGAATAGTTTTAAGGTAACCTATAACACCACCCTTACTTGCAACCCCCTCTTTGTCAATGACTCATATATACAAATAAGCTTGGAACAGCTAGAATGGAGACTAATAACATATGCATGAACCACTAAATTATATATTGTGACATTCCTGTTCATGAGCTGAATATTGCCATGAGGAAAATAAATTACATTTGATGCATGGGCACCTCATGTCTAGAACACAAAAAAGAGCCCCAGGATTCTCCTCTGTGGTGCCTAAGTCTGACTTATCAGCAAAGGCTGGAGTGGTGCTGTAGCCATAATAGTGAAAGGGCCATTTTTCTTTGAGGCTATTTTGTGTGTGCATTTTTGAGAATACTATAAGTTCACTGCATGTTAATATGACAGCACTTAACACATTACAAAAATTCTCTATCCTAAGAAACACTCTGTTTATTCCTGTGCTCCTTACCACTTGGGAAAGCTCAGCTGTTTGGATCAAGGATCTGTGCTAAGAAATACAGTGGTCATTCAAGAAGCTTAGTTACTATAATTTTAAATCCTGCAGGCGTATTTCTACAGGCTTCCAGTAGGGAACCTGAATAGACAGAAAACCTATTGTTCTTAGTATACTATTCTTCCATATAAGTGCTCTCTCTAAAATGTATTCTTTCTTTCTTATGTTATTATATTTCTAACTCCTGCCTATATTACTAGATTTATCTTGCTGCTCTGAACTTCTCATAGCACAGCCTAACATCAGTTGTTCAGTATCTATAAAGACATTAGACTCAATCTGCCTCAGTCTGGCAGTCCTAAACTCAAAAGTCTTGCCATTCTCATCTACTTCTGGGGTAGTCCAGAACCTGCAGTTGCAAAAATGTGTGTATATGTTTGCTTAAAATTATATGTGCAGACACTCAGAGAGTAGACATATTTGTTCTTATATACACTGTGGTCTTGAGTTTTCCCCAGGGACTTTCAGATAACTCCCACGAGGAAAAAACATTTTAAAAGAGAAATACAAAAACATCACCAAAGGCAAAAACAAATATATTTCCACTTGGAAGCACATAAAATACATATTATATTCTTTCTTTTTCTTTCTCTTACACACACCTTTCTTTCTTTCTTTCTCATCCTGGACCACATTGTAAATACAAATAGGAATGGTTAGGGCAAAGAAATCCAGAAAAGAGAGCAAATGAAAATTTGCTGTTATAAATGAAATGCAACAATTACTTCTCGTTTCTCCATTGCTGGATATCCTGTAGGGTCATTTTCATCCAGGCAAAGTGTGTGCAGGATCATCATCATAACAGACTGCACAGGTATACGTGACTTTGCAATGTACAGGACAAGGGAGGAGAGAAAAAAGTATTTAGTGACACCATTCAGTAACTGCCTCACCATTTCTTGAGATTTGAAAATAAATGTTAAGAATCAGGGCACATTTAACAAGTCCTCGCTAAACACATGGGAATTCTCAAATCCACTTATATTCCCAGCTTCTAGCACCTGGACTCCCACAGTTTACAGCTCTGATTGCTGGAAATATAGCATGCTGTGGGGTGACTAAGGAAGATTATCTAAACAGTACAATAGAAGTCGGTATGGAGGACCAGTTATTATTAATGGAGAAAGTGTGCATGGTACTCCACACAAAGCCTCCACCTGTGCCTCATGACATCAGTGATTAATGTTGCACCACTAATCACAGGGCCATATTACATTTCAGATACTAGTTGGCCTTAAACTGTCATAGGAATATTCTTTTTATAGCCCTCATACTAGAATGATTATTATAGCAAAATGTAGCGACACTCCAGTATATTTCCTTAATAAATCTAATAACTCAGAAATATCTCTATTCAAGAAGGAGAGAGCAAAAAAAAGTCTGTTTTTCTTTCTTCTGTTCCCATTTTTCTTGAAAAAAGTGTGTTTCAAAGGCTGATACTTTTACAGTGTTTTCTTTCCCCTGCACTGTACATCATATTGCTGTCTCAGTATCAGGCTTACAGCAAGTGTATTGTGTTGATTGTCTTAATCTCAGGAAGAAAAACATTTAGAATAATGGGCCTGATTCAGCATTTTTTGCTGTTAGTGGTTGAAATCCATATTAAATCCAAAAGGAGCATTCTGGATTACAGCAGTAATGGTGTGAAAGAATCTGAATTGTGATCTGCAATACTGCTCCATTTTCTGTTTCGATAACTTTAGATATAGTTCTTATCTTTATAGTAGAGTAGAGCTAGCTATGGTAGTTAGCTATAGCTACTATAATTTACATTACAGACTAGAGCTGGCTGCTACATCATTTTAGCCGTGTGTATTTCTATCTCCATCCTGAAACACAAGAAAATCCTTTTGTAGTTGACATGAAGGTGACATTTTTGTCAGAGAAATTTAATAGGAACTTACACTACTGTATTGGACAAGACCAGTGGCCCAACATTTACAATCTGCAAAAAAATTAGGTCAGCATCCTGAACAAGAAAGAAACCAAAAAACGAATGTGGTTTGATCTACTGTTTATTTCAGTGTGAAAAGTAAAGCTTCATTACGTTACAGAGAAAGCTCTTGATTTCAAATGGCAAAAAAGTTCTCCCATTTACATAACGTATAATGTATCTGTGGAAATGCAGGTTATTATGGGTGTAAATGGGAGTCAGAAAAGGATATGTTCTGAGCTCAGTTGATGCTCACAGCACTGGAAATGAACTGAGAGGAAATTGTTGTTGCAGTTGGGTAGATTCATGAAATGAGTAAAGGGCAAGAGTCTTTTGCTGTAGCTTGAAACAGCCTAAGCACAAGTCTCCTCATACTTTTCTTGTGCACTAAGTTCAAACAGCAATGGCCTGCTACCAGTCTAAGTAGAGGCAGTCAAAAAGCCCAAGACTGAATTGATTCAGTCTTCACAGGTTAGTTTAAGCTGCATAGACTGAACCGATAAGCAAGCGAACAGACATTCACTTTGCTTCTGGAAATGCAGCCACATGCCTGCAGTGGCCCAGGCCAGGAGCTGGGGGATGCTAGAATATGCCTCCCTGCTTGGCTGCAGCAGACAGCTTGGGGCAAAGCTAGCCTGCCCACCCTGCAAGGCGGGGAGGGTGTAAGGAGGTTCAAAGCATCCTGGAATGTTGGAGGACTGCGAGTTAACGTGAAACTAGAGTGGATCTGGGACAGAAGTTTAATAAACCGATTTAACCTAAATCAGTTAAGCGATACTACATCCATCCAGGTTTATCTTAAACTGGTTTTGGCCACTTCGAAAGTAGTTTATACGCACTGAACTTCTGATGTGTTACAGATCTGAACCACTTTCCGATCACTTATACCAGTTTATGTGTAACTTCTGTCTGTAGCCCAGGAGTGCCAACTTAGGTCTGCAGCCCCATATTTGCATGAAACAGTGTTTGTAGTAGTCTGCCTGCCTCCTGCAGAGGTGGTCTGAGGAGGAGGAGCATCTTACTTTACTAGAACTGTAAGATTAGTTTTGCATATTGCAGCAAAAAATTGGAACCAGTTCTGAATTCCTTCCTTACCCAAAATTCTCACAAAATTGTACAAGTTTGGGATGTACATGGAAGGTGGAATAAGACCCTTTTTAGCATTATATCAAAAAAGATACTGACCCTTGTACATCAGTCTGAGCATCCAGTGTCAGGAATAAATGGCTCCCTATGGCACTCTTACCATAGGTACCTTAATCTAGCTTCACTGTGAGGGGAGTAGGGTGGCTTATGAAATATTTGGAGCAGAGCACTCCTGAGAGGAGGATGCTGGACCACGTGTCTTTTCCAATACCATAGTCTAAGTGCGTATGAAATATCTCTGCTAAAAAAGGAAACCTATCACCCTATAATAGTTGCAAAAGGATTTTCTTGTTTTCCAGCATGGAGAACCTAACACTTGTGGATCAAATGTACAAATAGCTGAGTTAAAAAAAAAAAACTAAAATACGTAGTATCATGCACATCTGCTAAGGCTAACTTCGTTACCTTTTTTAGTAGTTGAGCTTTGTCTCCACAAGCAAGTTGTAATAGTTTTTTATACTTGTATTGTTACACCTCTATAGCCCCCGTTGAGTGGTCACAGTTGTATCAACATAAAGGCATTTTATACACTTAATTAGGTAATGCTGGTTACAAGTGATTCTTGGTCATGTGATTTATAATGTGCTGATGGTCCTGGGAATTAAATTGAATTCATTATCTATATGATAATTAATTATACAGTCAAAATGCTTAAATTGTTTTGGAGAATGTAGTTAAAATATATTGTTTTTCAAGTAAAATAATTCCCCAGTCTCAAGAAATAGGGGATATCAAACATCCAATTACATAATTTTTCTGTAAAGTAAAATTATTTCCTATTCTAGTGAATGAAGGAAGCAGAAAGTGGAAGGTTACATGAGCATCTGTGAAAGAATAGACAGGAGATGGCTAGGTTGGAAATGGCTGCTCAAAAGGAGAAAGGGGGAAATGTTAACTCGTAGCTGGAAGGAGGTTATGTAAAAAGTGATGTGTAATACATACATAGTGTAAAACAGAGCACCATTGGAGCAACATGGGGCCTATGAAGAAGCAGGGCCTGGATAACAAGTACTGGCCTAATATTTTTTTTTCGCAATAAAACCTGCTTTGTCCTTTAAATGTAGCCCGCATCCTTCACTCAACAAGCCATGGCTTCTTTCTGTAAGAAGGAAAATAGTTATTCCCATGTGAAGTACTTTAATTCGGCTATAATGGTATCAAAGCAAAAGATATAGTTATATTAATTTTAAAAATTCTTGCTTCTAAGCAACATAGTTGGAATGGCATAAGCCAAACCACACTCTTCTAACCTGTGCCTTTCAGCCAACAATGAGCCACTTGCTGGTTCCTTACAGCTCCAAACCTGTACTGTACAAACTGGACCCTTCACAGGATTTAATTCTTTACCCACCCACTGTGAAGGCTTATGAAGGGTCTGGACATAGACAGTGCCAAAGCAGACAGCTGCATCGGTCCTCCCAAGGTGCTCCAGCTGTTCACTGTAGCTTTTATTTCAAAGGCACTGCCTCCCTGATCAGCTGTGCAAGACCCCTAAACTGCACCAGCTGAGTGGAGAAGCAATGCCCTTTGAAATGAAAACCACAGCAAACACTTGAGTGGCTCATTCCGCATTTGGGCAACCCACTGAGAATTACTATATTTACTCAAATCCAAGACAAGGCTCCCCCCCGCCCCCCATTTAACATGAGGGGAAAAGCCCCTCATCTTGGATTCAAGTACAAGGCAGCAGGGGCTGGGGGTTGGGGGGAGACAGGTGGCTGCTGCAGCTCCAGTTTCAGTTCTGACTTTGTCCACAACCCAGGTTTGGGGATAGAGCTTCAGCTGCTGCTTGCCCACCCCCCTGACCCACGCCCATCTGCAGCCTTGGGGCCCTCTTCCCCTGTTTCCCCAAACCCTGCAGCCTTTTCCCCCTGTCTGACCTGCTCCTGCCCCCACTACTTACCCTTGCTTTACAATGGTTCCATCAGGCTCCATCCCTGCTGCACAAAGGAGGAGCACAGAGGATATATTTACTCCAGCCCCATAGCCGCAATGGCTCTGGGCCTGGCCCAAGCTCCTGCTGTCACGACTACTACAAGACCGGGTGGAGGAAGAACCGAACACATGCTCCATGTCCCAGGCTGTGGTGGGGATGAAGCCTGAAGGAGCTATTGTGAACCAAGGGTGAACAGTGGCAGGCTGGAAAGGTGCAGACAGGAGACAGAGGCTGCAGGGTAGGGGGAGACAGGGGGCCCAAAGCTGCGGGAGCAGAGAAGGTAGTAGAGGCTGCAGTCAGGGGAGACTGGGAAAATGGGGACCCAAGGCTACAGAGGGAGGCATGTATGCAGGGAGGGGGCAGATAGGCAGCAGGGGACAAGGTGTGGAGGACAATTTTCATGGGTCCAGCTCCACTACCTGCCCTCTCCACTGCCTGCCCCCCTACTGCCTGCCCCACTTTCTGCTTCCCTACTGCCCTTCTGCCCCCTGCCACTGCTTTCTCTACTGTAGCAGGGACAGGAAACAAATTTAAGACAATGCTCCAATAATTAGATTCTCTAGATTCTGAAAATTATAACAAATGTATACTCTAATTATTGGGGGGCTTGTCTTATCTTCAGAAGCATCTTGGATTCGGGTAAATGCTGTAAGTAGGTTGCAAACTCCCCAAATATGAATGATCCAGGTTCTACTGTTACTATAGAAGTCAGTCAGAGCATGAATGGGTTCTAGATGAATACAAATATAGTCTATATGACAGTCTCCCTCCTGTAGTTGGCAAGTTACTTTTTTGACTATAACATAGTGTTTCTACAAAGTCTGAATAATGTTTTTAATATGTACTTTTGCAGATACTCAATTGATAGAAGCAGTGATCCTGGAAGGTTTTTTTATGTCGACATTACAACAGGAGCACTGATGACTGCAAGACCTCTTGACCGGGAAGACATTTCTTGGCACAATATCACTGTGATGGCTATGGAGCTGAGTAAGGAAATGGAGAGCTTAAATGGATTTAGAGAGATCTGATAGGCAAAGTGGACAGTTTGATTTCAGTTCAGTGTTTTTGATGCACTGCTTTGGAAGCCACTTTAACTGTCTGAAGAAGAACTTCTGACGTTAAAGAGTGAATACCACATTTCATTTTCTATACTCCTTTCACAGAGTGACATGTGCAGGGTTTGGCCATTGAATGCTCAGTGGTTTTCTCTCAAATCACTAGTATTCAAGACATTTATGTGAAGTTTTTTTGAAATACCATTCTGTGAAAAACCTCACATTCTCCAGGAGAACCAGTTCACAAAAGCAGGTGCTGCAAAGGCAGCAGTTTTATAAGCATTTTCCATAATTTGTTTCCTGGTTTCAATCCAGTCTGGGTCAGTACTGAGTGGATGTCATTATCATTTGCCTGCTATTTAGTCAGCCTTGGCTATAATATTTTGTGAACCTCTGGTAACCAAATGCCAAAGGAGCTGAAACTTGTCAGGCTTTCAGGTTTTTATAGGCACCAAAACTCAGCTCAGATTCCCCTTTACCTAAGGCATAAATTTAGCAAAACAAAGCAGCAAAGAATCTGATAATTTTAAGGAGGACCTAAGCTAAATTTTGAGTAAAAGGTCATATGAACATCAATGCTCAGGGCATGAAATAAAGTAAAAGGCTCACTAAGCCACAAAGCGAAAGCTGTGCATCTTGCACAACATTTGTTTGTCTTCTCATTCATTTCCCAATGGATGTAATAAAAACTGCCACTGCTCAACATTCTCTAGGACCTTTGTTGGCAGTCTTTCAGTTGGCTGAGCACTGACTGGTTTCTTAGCTTCAGGAGGTGATCCTTGTAGAGGGAAATAGTTAACCATGTTTAGTCTGGAGTCAGGAAGAAGGCAGAGTACAGATGCACCATATAGCCTAACTAAATCAGAGATGCATAAGCTTTCATGAGCCCAAACTCACTTCATCAGATACTGTGAAAGGACATGCACAGAGCAGTCTATCAAATAGACTGCTGTTCTTAAACATCAAAACTTTAAAAACCAACTTAAAAGTGAAATTGTAGAACAGAACACTTGCCTGTTGCAAGCAATTTGTCTGTTAATCGCATCTTAAATAGAACCCAGTCACATGTTCAGGTTCACAGATTCATAGGTTGTTAGGGGCTGGAAGGGACCTTGTAGATCATCGGCTCCAGTCCCCCTGCACTAGTCAGGAAAAGACAACTGGAGTCAATTGACCCCAGCAAGGTGACTGTCCCATCTCCTTTTGAAGATTTACAGGGTAGGTGACTGCACCACCACTGGAGGGAGTTTATTCCACAGATTGGACACCCTGACTGGGAAGGAGTTTTTCCTGGATTTGAGCCTGAAACGGCCTTCCAGTCTGCTATGCATTAACGTCACAAAAAAACCATGCACTGGTTCTACTGCATAGTAGCACCACTTATGACACATTAAGTTAGTACCTGTTATTACAGCCCATAATTACAGCATATTAATGAACATGTAGATACTCCCAGTGAGGAAGAATGGCTTGTTTTGCTCCCAGGGGGTTGCCTAAGAGAGATATAGGGGCCTGATCATCTTGTGCATCTGCTTTGCTCTGAAACTGGCACTTTACTCAGGCCAGAGGCATAACTGGGCATTTCTGAGCCCTGGGTGGCAGCAGACAGAAACATGAGAGCTGCTCTCCCTGGACACTTGTACACATGATGAAAATGTCATTTGTGTGGCTTAACGGCGTCACACATTACACATATGACAGTTTTGTGGGTTTTAGATGAGTTTGCATCGTTGCAAACCAAACTACATCCAGATGTAGTTTAGTTTGCAATGATGCATAGCAGCTGTCAGCTCGACCCCTGGGCACAGGAGAGGTTTGCAAGCTCCACAGAAAAAAAGGATCAGGCCCCACTGCTTCAGCCTTCAGCAGGTGCCTACTGAAAGCAAAAATGGCGAAGGACCTGATCTTTTTTTTTTTCAGCAGAGCCTGCCTGCCTCTACCACAGTGAGGGGGTGAGCCGCCAGTGGGCCGAGCAGCCCCATATCTGTGGGGGGCCCGGTCCTTCTCTCCATTGTGGTGGTATCCCCCCAGGGCTGCCCGAGCAGGCTGCTAGTGGAGGTGCTGCCCCAGTTTGGAGGCGCTGCCCCAGTTTGGAGGCAGCACCCAGCCCAATCCAACTGTTCCCTTCCCTCCGTTGAAGGATGGACCGTGGACCCTGGAGCTCAGGGACCACTCAGCTCTCTGGGAGCTCAGCCCCCAGTTGTGGACAGGTTCTGACTCCAACAAAAAAAAATGGATCAGGCCCCTTGCCATAACATGAAACTGTGAGTTTCAATCAAAAACCCACCATTTCAGTTTAGAGGACATAAAATTAAAACGCTGAGGACTAAACCCCCATCACATGTACAAGCACTTCCAGTACCCTTGGTAAGTCAGCAGCCAGGGCTGGTGCCCTGGTTGCATTCCTTACAGTTACACTACTGACTCAAGCCAGGAGGATCACTCAGATATAAGGATGGCCCACTCCACTAATGTACAGCCAATGTAAGGGCTCCTATATTATACACACACCCTTCATGCACATATCTGAAGTGACCTTACACCAACACTACCAGTCCTTAGTTTTATTTTCAAATCCCTGCAGGCCTGTGAACCCACAGGTTCAATTGCAGCTATGCAGAGAGCAGTGCTAAGACAATCAGAACAATGCAATGGTGAATATCCTTTTCACAACATCCCCTGGCTCATTCCCTGAGGAGTTTCTCTTCAGACAAAAGTTAGGTTCCATAATGTTTATGAGACAATGGAATTTTCCTTTTCCACATCATGCAGAACAGTATTTTCTTTAAGCATCTAGTTTTTAACTTGCCAGTGTTAGTATGCACCCATGAATAAGGCTTCTAGTTGCAAGTTAATTGAGTATAAGCAATTCTATAAATGAGACATTCGTATGTCACAATGACAGATGCAGCAAAGGAACATATATGGATAGATGGCAAGTCAGAGGGTTCATCTACACATGTAATTAGCACATAGCAATAAACTCCAGTGCAGTTTGCACTGGAGTTTATTGCCCTTGGGCACAGTGTTTCTACATGTGCCTGAGACAACAGTACACAGAGCGAGGGCAGAACAAGCCCAGCTGCCAGGGAGTTCAGAGGTAAGCCTGTCATCCCAGGGCTGTTCCATCCCAGCTCAGCATGCAGGCAGGCAGGCAGCTCCCACAATGTAGTACCCTCGTGCCCCAGTCAGCCCTGGTCACCATCTACATGTACATTTCAACACATTACTCTGCTGTAGGATAGTACTTATCCCAGAAAGTAGGGGTGTGTGAAACAGGCTGTATTTGATTTGGATTCAGATTCGGCCTGAACTGGGGACAGTGATTCAATTAATTGATTCAGATCACTGCCTCCAATTCAATTCGGCCGAATCCAAATCTGAAGATGCGATGCTGATTTGGAGAATCAGCAATTTGGCCACAGACACAGCTTTAATTGTTTTTTCTACATACCTTGAGGCATGGCTCATGAATGCTGTGGGGTGGATGGAGTATGGATGGAGCATGGCCCCCCCCCCCCGAATGCTCAGTGGCAAACCCGTAAGTGGACTGGAAGTACTTCCAGTCCACTTCCAGGCCCACTGGGGAGTGCGCAAGGGCCCCCCCACACCCCTCTGGCTCAGTGATCAGTCACGAGAGGACCCCAAGTGCCTCCCCAGACCCAGGAGGCACCAGTTGCCGAGTCAGGGGGTCAGGGGGAGCCCCCCACATGCTCCCCAGTGGACCTGGAAATGGACCAGAAGTGCTTCTGATCCACTCCCGGGACTGCTGCTGAGTGTGCTGGGGAGCCCCCCATGCTCCTGTGGGATGCTCCATCTGCCCCACCATCTCAGCATTCATGAGCCACCTGGTACCTTGAGGTATGTAGAAAAAACATTTAAAGCTGTGTCTATGTCTGAATCACCGAATCTTTCTAAATCTCTCTGAACTGATTTGGAGGGTTCTGATCCAATCTGGAGGGACTAAAGGGTCTCCTGATTTGATTCAGATTCAGAGATTCAGCCACTGAATCAGGCCAGATCAAAACAGGGACCAAAATTTCACACAGCCCTACCAGATAGTACTATTCTACAGTAGTTGTAATTAATTCACTGTGCTGTAATAGGGGCGCATGTGTACACAGTGATGCTTTACTGCAGAGCTAATTAGTCAACTCTACAGTTGAGCAAATGAGTAAATGTACCTAGAGATTTAAATTAGAACCCAGTGAAAAGTAAAATCATTTAACGATATTAGCTCTGTAATGTATCATGTCACCTGCAATAGAGCTACTGTAGATAAAGCTTTTAAAAAATTCCAGACTGTATATGAACCTATTTATTGGACTGATTAATGCTGATAATATTTGGCTTTATGTCTTCTAAACTCAGCTCTTCTGAAGTTTTCAAGCCATAGAGCTAATTAATAAATGCACCACAATTTTCACAAATGATACAATCAAAATTTGAAACTTTTTATTGAAAATTGAAATTTCAGTGAAAAAACTTTGGTTAATTTTTCTTCAATTTTATATTTCTTCTTTATCCCAATTGACATTAGTCCTCAAATCTGAACAAAAATATTTGTTGGACACAATTGTCAAAAATATCAAAAGGTTTTATAGCAGAAATTCTTAATTATAAAGGACAAAAATCATCAGCATTATAAAATTGCAACAACAAAAAAAGGAATGCTCTGTAGAACAAAATGCTTTTAAATAAAGGCTTCTTGATCCCAGTGCTTTCAGAACCAAGAGTAGACCAGGTAATCCAAAGGAAGGACCTTGTCCAAACTCCTGCAGAAATTCAGGATTCTCTTATCCTAAACAAAATTAAACCAATCGTTGCAGCCCTATCTTAACTCTTGAGCAACTTCTCAAATGTTCTAAACATTTTACTTGGGACTGAGACCAGGATGAAGATTTTTCACCCCAAAAGAGATTTGTTTCAAAAAGCTGTGATCCATGGAGGAGTTTAGAATTCAGTCTGGGACTTGGTATTACTACTGTTCTGACCTATGCTGCTTACAGAAAACCGCATAACTTAAATTGATTCTGCCTCGGGTTTTTGAATGCCTGTTCCTAGTCTCAGTGTCCACAACCTACACATAATATAATTAAAATAATTTCACTTATTGCAATTAAGCTAATCTAAGTCTCCTTTTCTTTTGGTAGCGTAAGGCACTGCTTTTGTCCAGTGACTACATATTCCCTGTATTTAATTGTTTCCTTCCTTCTTTTAGACAACCCCTCACAAGTTGGCAGTGTATCAGTCACAGTCAAGGTCCTGGATGTGAATGACAATGCTCCTGAATTTGCCAGGTTCTATGAAGCTTTTGTATGTGAAAATGCAAAAGCTGGCCAGGTGAGGAGTCCTGACAATGTCTGTGTATGAGAGATGAGCATTATCTTACATGAGATACTGCATTCAAAAGGACATATTAGAAGCTAAGAAAAGGAGGAGGAGATGTGAGGAGACTTGTAATACAGAATATTAGTGTTTTACCAGAGCTCTGTTCAGCAGCAGACAGTACTGTTCTTCAATGTGTATCCTCTACTGGTTTCATTGTTTTCCAGAAGTATATCATATTAACAATAATAACACAGGCAGCACCTTTTATCCCCATCATTAGATCAAAGGTATTTTGCAAACTCTGGGCAAGATTCACTTCATTGCTAAAATGAGCCATCTTTGGGGATGGTGCCAGCAAACTGCATGTAGCACAACAGCAACAAGGAGAAGAAAGTGTCATGGAATCACTAGTGTTCTCATGGAATTGTTAGTGTTCAGACATGACAGATAGAGTTTGTTTCCCAAAAAGTGACGTACAGGAGACTCCCCCACACAGGGAGATACTTAATACATCCACCTCCGAAGAATGAAGTTGTAAGGCAAATCTACAAGAATTCAAGCCTCTGAGTTTCTAACATAAGATGCCAGATTCCATTCATTTACTTGTTTATAAATTAAGGATCACTCCTCTGACATAAGCCATGATGACTCCACAATCCCATTTCTTTCTTTCTCTACCATGTCCTTGGAACATGGGCTGCTTCAGCAGGGTACCCATATTCCACACCAGACTTCCATTAAGGGGATGTCTACATTAGGAGTGTGCAAAATGGGCCATATTCGATTTAGATTCAGCCCAAATCGGGGACGGTGATTCAATTCATTGATTCAGATAACTGTCCCGATTCGATTCTGCCAAATCCAAATCTGAAGATTCGATGCTGATTCAGAGAATCAGCAATTCAGCTATAGATACAGCTTTAAATGTTTTTTCTACATACCTTGAGGTACCAGCTTGTGAACGCTGCGATGGTGGGGCAGATGGAGTGTCCCACAGGAGCATGGGAGGGAGGGCGCATGCTCAGCAGCGAACCCGAACATGTACTTCTGGTCCACTTCTGGGTCTGCCACCGAGTGCACTGGGGGGCCCCTCCAGCCCCCTCCCCAGCTCAGCAGTCAGCCACAGGGGGACCCCAGGTGTTCACCTAGACCCAGAAGGCACCAGTCACTGAGCCAGGTAGGGTGCAGGGCAGGGGGCCCGGCATGCTCCCTGGCGGACCCAGAAATGGACCGGAAGTGCTTCTGGTCCACTTCCAGATCTGCTGCCGAGTGCGCTGGGGACTTCCCCCACGCTACCTTGAGGTATGTAGAAAAAACATTTAAAGCTGTGTCTATTAGCGCTGTGCAAAACTTTGGTCGCTGATTCACTTCAGCAGAGATTCGGTCCAATTCAGCGGCCAGATCACCAAATCTGAATCAAATCAGGAGACCCTTTAATCTCTCTGAACTGAATTGGAACCTCTGAATCAATTAAGGAGATTCAGAAAGATTCAATGGTCTGGACATAGACGCAGCTTTAAGTCTTTTTTCTACATAGCTCTAGGTACCAGGCAGCTCATGAATGCTGAGATGCTGGGGTGGATGGAGCATCCCACAGGATGCAGGAGGGTCCCCAGTACACTCATCAGTAGACCTGGAAGTGGACCAGGAGCACTTCCAGTCCACTTCTGAGTCCACCGGGGAGTGTGCTGCACTGCTCCCCCACCTTCCCCCAGCTCAGCAACTGTTGCCTCCTGGGTCTGGGGGGGGCACCTGGGGTCCCCCTGCAGCCGATCGCCAAACTGGGGGTGCTGTAGGGGGGTATGATGGCAGACCTGGAAGTGGACCAGAAGTACTTCCAGCCCACTTCCGGGTTCACCACGGGCCATGCGGGAGCCTGCCCCATGCTCCTGTGGGATGCTCCATCTGCCCCACCATCTCATCATTCACAAGCAACACCTGTACCTCAAGGTATGTACAAAAAACATTTAAAGCTGTGTCTATGGCCAAATTACTGATTCTCCGTATCAGCACTGAATCAGCCAAATCAAACTGGGACAGTGATCCGAATCAACTAAATGGGACAGTGATCTCAATCAGCCTGCTTCACACACCCCAGTGTCTATGTCCAAATCATTGAATCTTTCTGAATCTCTCCAAATCGATTCAGAGCATTCTGATATGATTCAAAGAGATTAAAGGGTCTCTTGATTCGATTCGTTTTTGGAGATTCAGCCACCGAATTGGGCCGAATCTCCACCAAATCAGATTAGCGACCAAAGCTTTGCACAGCCCTAGTCTACATCATCTCCAGGTCATACATGGGAGTACTGGTATGAAGTACACGATGACTGTTCACTCCACAATGAGGCAATGTTACCCCTGAGAACGACCCTAAATGTTACCCTCATGCATTCTTTATCAAGCAAGCTCACCGATGCCCACATATGGCCTCCTCTAAGGGGCCTATAATTGTCTCATTTCTGGGATTGGGTGCACAAAGAACAGGAGTCAGTGGGGGAGTTGCAACCCTGTGGTGCTCTAGGGTGCAGCACAGTGTCAGAATAGAGGTGACCTTTCACTCACTGCCATCAATGGAAGTTTGGCCACTGATCTCAGGAGCAGCTGAACTTGAAACTGGGACCCCAAGGCAAAACTAGATTACCTAGTTTTAAAAGTGGGATGACCAACTTTCAGTTCTGGAAGAAAAAAATGATCCATACAACATTTATGACCCACCCTTGGCTTCATTTAAATTTCTTAAGCTTATTCACCACTGTAGGCTGTCCTGAAATGACTGTGCCAGACTCATAGCTGTGGTGACTTCCCTGAAGTAAGTCCCTTTATATCAAGAGTACCTTTGGCCCCCTATGTTTAAAAAGCCTTCTAATTAGGCAGCAAAGAAAAATTGCTACTTAGTTTTGGGAGTAGAAAGTTTCACTAAAGGGCAGACTTTCCAAATAGCATGTGAGAAGTTAAACATGCAATTCTGGTAGAGATTAACTGAAATCATGTAGTTAAATCCCTTTGTGCCATTTTGAAAAGTTAGAAGCATCAGTTTTGATGTGTTATTTAAGGCTGCCCAAGATCATCATTTATTTTTCATCAGAAAATAAAATACAATAGTATAAAATGAAGTAGAGAAGTATTCCTTGCCTAAAAACTAAATGAAATGGATTTTGCTACACTTGTTCATGCTGTGAAGTAGCTTACTCTGCTTTTATCTCTAGTAAAATCATCAGTCTACTTGACAAAGTCAGTATGAATAAGGATAGTACAACTTGGCTGTGAATCAGCTTCCATTTTAGTTTATTTCCAAACTTTATTATTATCTTTCTAGCTTAAGGTAATTCTTGTTTGCTTTAGTTTTACTGTTGACTCTATATGAATAACCTAATGAATTAAAAATTAAGGATTACCTCTTTGCTCCACTGAAGTTAATAGAACTATTTTCATTGATTTTGGTGAGCCATGATTTCATCCAACGTATTTTAAACAGTAGATCACCTACAGCATCACCATTACTAATTCTTCTGAACCCTGAACATTGTTTTATTAAAGGTAGAATATAAAGGCAGAGGAGGAAGGTTTATACTCTGTATTCAAAAACAGATTAAAGTCATGGTACTAAAAGTTACACAGTTAAATACTGTTCCAACATACGGAACAAACATCGTTTAGAAATAGAGTTGCACCAATACATCAGTCCATATCGTATCAGCACCAATAAAAGGAAAATTGACATTATCAGCAATCAGCTTTTTTTGGCTGATGTGGCTGATAACATCTCTGATAAATGCTGCATACATGTGTGCAGCCACAGCATTCATGCAGCCAGGAGTGCAGCCTGGGAGCTTGGAGACTTGCGTCTGGCCAGTAAGTCTGTGGGAAGGAAGGAGCATGGGGGGGGTGCAGATCAAGAACCTCACAGTGAGGGAGGGAGTAGGGTTGGGGCAGGTAATGCCCAGCTGGGGGCGTGGGGAGGGCTGCATGGGAAGTATGTGCCCCCCAGATCTGTGCATGGTGTGGAGGCAGGCTGCCACTGTGCACTCGGGGCGGGGCTGGGCTGTGCCTGCCTCTTCCCAGCAGCTGCACTTGGGCTGGGTAGAGTGGTGCAGGGAGGACGGCACTGGGAAGGGGCTACACCAAATTTTGAGGTGGCTCTAGCCCCACCCCATACTAGCCCTCCCAGTGCCACTGCTGCCCACCTCTCACCACCCCACCCGGCTCAAGCACAGCTGCTAGGAAGAGGCAGGCACAGTCCCAGCCCCAAGCACATGGCTGCAGCCTGCATCTGCCCCGTACACAGATCTGGTGGGGCACATGTCCCTTTGTCTCCTCTGGGGATGTGCACAGTGGCAGGAGCCCCCCTGCTCCCCCAGGCACTCCAGATGAGCCACCGGCTCCATCCTGCACTCTACCACACCCCAGCTGGGCATTGCCTATTCCTACCCCATTCCTCCCTCACGACGGGGGTCTCAATCTGCCTCCTCAACACCCCTTCTCCTCCCAATAGACTTACTGGCTGGATGCTGTTCTCCAAGATGCTGGGCTGCATATCAGCAATCGGATCAGTATCAACTGATATGGCTGGTCAATAATCGGCCATTGGTATCAGCCCAAAAAATCTTCATCTGTGTACCCCTACTTAGAAATGAGACACAGTGAATCTCTCTATATAAAATATATATAAAATGCTGCAGATGATCTTTTTTGTTTCTTTTAAAGCCAAGTAAAACATTTTCACTGTGAAACATACCTTAAAGGCTGGGGACTGAAGTTAAACAAAAACCAGTATAAGTGATTGGAAACCAGTTCTAATCTGTAATGCAACAGAAGTTCAGTGCACATAAACTGCTTTCAAAGTGGCTGAAACCGGTTTAAGATAAACCTGGATGGATGTAATATCTGACTTAACTAATTTAAGTTAATTCAATTTATTGAACTTCTGTCCCAGATCCCCTCTAGATTCAAGTTAACTCACAGTCCCCCAGCATCCCAGGATGCTTTGCACCTCCCCCACAAACTCCCTCTCACAGGGTGGGTAGGCTAGCCTTGATCAAAGCTGTCTGCTCCAGTGGAGCAGGGAGACATGCTCAGGCGTACCCTGGCTTCTGGCTTGGGCCACTGCAGGCATGTGGCTGCATTTCCAGAATCAAAAGCCTGTTCACTGGCTTATCAGTTCAATCTAGACATCTTAGAATAACCTACAAATACTGAATCAATTCATCCTTGGGCTTTTTGACTACCTATACTTAGCCAAAATGTTTTCAGTATTGGTCAAATAATTCATTAGCGGTCTGGTAAGGTTAAACGTCTGAAAGCTTTCGTTTTAAATCTTAGCACTAGGAAATGAGACTGGACATCTCATGAAAATAGGCTCTTCTTTTCTGAGCATCTCTGAACTTCAATAAAAAGCAAGTTTGATTTGAGATGGGGAGTGGGAGGCTGTCCACTATTTTAGGCAAATCAAATCATTCTTTGTTTTAATATGACTTGTCCAATTGCAGTGAAATAAAATGGAGTCCATCAAGCTGTGGCTGTTCCTTTTATTTCTCTCTGGGCCCTCAGCAAGATGGTCTTAACCAAATACTGCAATCATTTGTTTTGAAATTGTAATTTTGAAGCAGCGTCTCCCTGTCAGAACTGTTACCAATCTGTTTCTGTTTTGTTCTTGCACCATACAGCTCATTCAGACAGTGAGTGCAGTAGACCAAGATGACCCGCAGGAGGGTCAGCACTTCTACTACAGCTTGGCTCCTGAGGCAGCTAACAACCCCAACTTTACTCTAAGGGACAATCAAGGTAATCAGAGCGGACACAGTCAGTTAGTTACAGTAATTTCTCCTGCACAAGTTGGACTTGAGAGGTTTTGACTTGCATTGCATGGTGAGACTGCCACTGCATATAACGCCAGCCGACACCTGCTCCTTAAAGGCAGTGATAAAATGACAGATTAATTCATACAGTTGAGGGTTATACGGTATTTACTGCTATACAAATATTTCCCAGCTATAGGCTTTTGTCTTTGAGGAAATGAGTTGGTGTAAGCAAATTCCTATCTTGCAGTAACACTGTAGGCACCTACAGTTACAAGAGTGGGACTTGCTGTTCCTTCAGAAAGAGATGCTTAAAGGTAAAATAGAAATTTGGAATTAGGAGGCAAATCCAAGTAGAATTATATCACTGTTTTTATACCTTCACATTTTCTTCTAGACAGAAAGTGAGCAGAGGTATTGTTCCAAACATCTCCTCTCTTTTCTTAAAGCTCATCCCATTTCTTCTTTATACTTGTCTACTTATTGCTTATGAAAAAAGAACAGGCTTTGAGAGCTGTGGGGAGAAACTTGGCAGGAAGGTAAGATGCTGTCTAAGATGCACTGAACAGAAATAGAAAAGCCACAAAGGAATACCCAGAAAAGGAAACAGTAGTAAGTGAAAAAACACATGGCCAAGAGCACAGAGATAATCAATCCTGTTTTCAAATAACAGCTGCTCAGTGCAAAGGGGTGAATCGAAGTGGAAAACCATTTTGACTGGGACTGATCTTGTTCACAACTAGGGATATAAATAAGGCTCATGGAAAAATGGGGATTTTTTTTAAATTTGAGAAAATCAGGATCCCTGGTTATCAGGTTGTGTAAATGACCATTAACTCCACTGCAGTCAGTGGGACTTGTGCAAGCTCATACCAGCTTGTACACAGCTGTACACAGGACTGTCCCTAGGAGGGGGGCAAATTGGGGCAACTGCCCCGGGCCCTGTGTACTGGGGGGCCCCATTGGGCAGAGCGGCTGTGACAACTCCACGCCACTTGCTTTGTGTCCAGCTGCTCACTACCCCTCCCACCCCACTGCCGATGGCGGCAGTGGCTATTTTGGGTCCAGGGCATGTGGGATCGGAGTGGGGGCATGGCCCCGCATGGGCTGATTTGCCCCAGGCCCCACACCCTGCTCAGGTTGGCTCTGGTTGTACACTCTCACTATTTGTACCCAAGAGCCATTTAGAATGTTGGTTACAGTCTTCAAGATCCTCAAACATCTGGATTGATCAAGCTGGTAACAAGAGCCAGCCCCATTGCAGCAGTTAGTTAGATGCTGCAGTTTTTGGAAAAGAACTTCCGGGGACTTGTGGCAGAACACTGGTATTTAGAACACCCTAATCTGTGGAATTTGCTTTCTGTTAGGGTACACCGCTGTTTACTTTAGGATTAGTGATCAAAACATGGAAGACACCATAGTTGTAGACTACAGAGAAGATCTCTCAGCAGACAAATAATGGAGTGAAGTCAGACCCTATCAGGTTTCAATGGGAAACAGAGAAGGCCTTTAAAGAGCTACCATGCTTATCTGCAACTGCTCCACAAATGGGAATTTAGCTCATGTTGGCCTGGATTTGTATGGGATTTTTTTTTGTATAATATGTAAGGTGCCACAAATGAGCAAGGGTAAATTGGAGACTGTTAAAATAAGTAAGGGTAAGGACACCTGCAGTATTTTTAACCAGTGTCCAGCTATGTGACATGCATGCATAAGGGAGCTTCTGTCATCTTTAACAAATAGGCAATATGTGAAGATTGCAAGGTAGTCTTTCCTGGCAGAAAGCCATTGCTCTCTCCACCCGTAATGTTTATTTGCACGTGGCCCCTAAAGTTAATCTATTCAATATTCTTTGACCTTGTCTTTCTTTCTTTCTTTGAGGGCATAATTTGCCAATAAAATTGACAACAACCATCACTGTAACGTTTGGTAAACTAGGCTCATTTCATCCTCATGGCATTGTTCTAAAAAAAAGGAAACGCATAAAAATTCTCAACGTCAGATGTACTTTTTCTGTCTAAGGCCATTCTTTGTATAAAGTATAGTGACAGCAGCGATGGGATAACTCTGCCTTCTGTGCTCTGTCATGTACCAGGTTTTCAGATCCATCCATGTAAGCAAATTTAGTAATATTACAGGCATACCTCGGAGATATTGCGGGTTCGGTTCCAGACCACCGCAATAAAGCGAATATCGCAATAAAGTGAGTCACACAAATTTTTTGGTTTCCCAGTGCATATAAAAGTTATATTTACACTATACTGTAGTCTATTAA
>NW_017728886.1:143599134-143673764 GCF_001723895.1 Crocodylus porosus
GTAATATCTGCGAAGCGCAATAAAGCAAAGTGCAATAAAACAAGTATGCCTGTACTTGTTACAAATTCATAATGTACATATTAAATACCAAACCACAAAAATTTACTACTACCACAATATGGAGTTCAGCAGCAACTTTAAATGAAAGACCTCATATTTTTGTCTGGGGACCTCAAAGGCATTTACAGATTATGAGAATGAAAAATAGCATATGTCTCTCTAAAGTCACAATGTGGCAAAACTAGGGTCAGAACCCAGAACTCCTGAGTCACATTGATGTGTACTAGCCATTAGACAAATACCACACAATTTGGGGGAAGAGAATAACCTAGTCAAATTAGCTGTGGGTCTGATTACATTGTTAGCCAATGCAAGGATTAAGAGTAATTAGAGCTGCAGAACTCTAGCAACAATTACAACTGGCTTATTACATAGCTCTTCAGACTGCAGACCCCAGGCATCTATACATACACTCTGGGGTGGGGAAAGGGGGGAACTTTCATTAGAGAGGCTCTAAGAGCTGCTCTAATTAAAGTGCTTGCAGCATGACACATATTCAGCATCTTGCACTTCAAAATGGTGGTTGGGGGCACTTTAACTAAAGCTCGTCAAATGGGCTTTAGTTAAAGCACCCCCACCATCATTTTGAAACATGGGAACACTGAATACATGAGGCGGAGGCTGCTGGAGTGCGTTAATTAGCACACTCCAGCAGACTCGCAGCAGACTCAATTAATCGAATCTGCTCCAGGATGTGCTGATTAGCACATGTTGGAACACAGCTCCGTCACATGTATAGTATCCCTCCCCTTTCTATCGAGCATGCTGAAATGGACCCATCACTACTTCTACAGGAGACAAAAGACTTTTTTTTTTATTTTTTTGCCATCAGGACAGAAAGTACTGCAGCCTAATAGATAGTTTTCTGAATTCACAAGGCAGCTTTGAATATGGTCTTCTCCTGACCCTATGCTCTTTGAATTCCAGCTTTTAGTTATTAAAACTAAGAAACAAAAGTAAATAGGTACAAGTACCAGTTTCATACCAGTATGTGGGTTTTCATCACCAGTTATAAAAAAAGGCCCCTCTATATTTTAAGGTGCCTCTGTGATTGGCAGGTTGTTAAAGATCCCTTTTCTTAAATCAGAGCGTATCTCTGTTTGATGACAGAGATAAAAGCTGAAAAAAATGTCTTCCCCAAAACTGACTGCCTCTTTCTTTGTCAACTTTGGCCACCTCCTTGTGCTTTCTCTCCCCATTTCTGGTAAGTTTAGTTTTTGTATTACCTATAATAACTGTAGTTGTAAAAAAGCCAAGACAAATTCTGGGATAAAGTATCCCTTGTCATGAGTAAGAAGCACAGTGGGGCAGAGGTAGCTTTTGCCATTCTAGGAGCTACTGGTGCTTCTGTTCTGTGACTTCGGGAGTACAGCATGACTGTTCTGTCCCACACAATGTAGCAGAAAGAAACCAACAAATGCAGTTCTGTCTCTCACATGCACTTGCACAAAGACACAAACACATGCACTTTGATCCTTTGTGCCACGTTAAGTGAGATACATCTCAAAGGATGGTATATCTTGTGTGCTCCTTCTGATCATTCAGGGGCTGGCAATGAATGTAGAGTCTCATACCCTGCATTGCAACACACTTGTTTCCACTTGGTGCTGTATATAAATACTGCAGGCTAGACCTCTGTGACGTGAAGAAACTGCATTTGATTCTCACAAGGTTGTGATGTAAATCCTAGTTGTGTGTTCTTACCATCCATTTTTATGGGACCTTGGTAGACTCAACAGCTCAGTTCTCTTAGGGGCGAGGGTTCGGCAGATGTCAACTCAGGAAAAATGAGGTATTCAAATTTCTGACAAACCCTGTTGCAAGCTACCATGTGCTTGTGACAGGGCATAGCATCAAAATCTCATTGGCATTTGGTAAGGCATATCACAACAGGATTTGGCACAAACACACTGGACTTACGATGCAACTAGTCCAGCAGCTTTTAAGGAAGAACTGGATTCCTGCCCAATGTAAAACAAAACCAAACCAAAGGGGCAGCTGAAGCATGATGCCAAGAAGAACCCAATAGAACTACATCTCCATGGATGGTTAAGAGACGTCTAAGTGAAAAAGCTCCAGTCAACAAAAAAAATCTCCTTTAATGTATCATTATAGAAATCTTGATTTTCAGACTGGAAAGGAACTCAGGTTACCTATGCTTACAGTTGGTCACTTACTAATATTACCAAATTTTGTACAAAAACACTCGTTTTATTCTTCTTTTACAAATACGGTGCGATTCCCGCCCCCTTCAACTAACTGAGTTTTATTCTCTGTACAGAACAACTTTGCATGAGGTTAAGGTCCAGCTGAATTGCAGTTGGGATTCCTACTCCCTTTCATTTAGACAGAATTGTCTCGGGAACAGCTCGTAGCACTTGTATGCAGTCAAACCATGGCACAATTTACCCTTTTAAGCCAAGATGCATCAGAAATATCTGTTGGTATAGCATAAATCCAGACAGATGGCTGGTCCTTGCCATTCCTCCAGTTTCTCCACCTGCTATCATAGAACCATGGCACAAAGGCATTGTGTCAGTAGCTGGGGAAGAGATAAGACAGGACCAGTAGGCGGCCTGAGTGCGTGCAACGGAAGAGACTTGGAGCAGAAACACCCTGCAGCTTCTAACCTTCTTTCAAGATCCAGCACTCCTAAGAAATACAGGGCTGGAATTCTACAATAGGTGTGCATATGGGCCCTAGCTGACAGCCACCTACTTCTGCTGACTGCATCTGCCTGTCATGATAAAAGCTGTGCTTTATCAAATAGAAGTGTAGTCAGTAAGCAGTGCAGCATCGTAAGTGTTGCCACCTCTCAGAATTTTATGGTGGTACATGGTGTTCTCGCCTCAAAGGCCCAGCTCCTAGACATCCATATGTTTAAACAAGAATCTCAGTTTTCAGGGGGGAAAAGTGAGCTTCTAGCCTTCATACATACAAAGGAAAAGCCTGAAAGTGTGACTGTTTAGGCTCAAAAGCTAGAAAGCTAATTAAAAAAACCAGCAAATTTCCTTTTCTTTATTAACTCATGATTTCTAATGATTAGAAGTTTAATGATTTGTGGGAACCTAATATTAACAGCTCCTCAGTGTTAAAGGGATTAGTTTTGGCCATCCAGAATAATGCTACAAATTTTGCTGCATGAAAGATGGTGCTTATCACATAATTGTAGCTGAATCTCTGGCAAGCTACAGGTAGACTTGACTTTGCTGCTAAACTCTGTTTCTATTGTGTTGAGACACTGAAGAACAGTTCACTCCTATAGTGCAACCAGTAATAGTTCAGATGTTTAGATTAAGGTGAAGTATTTGCATTGAATAAATTAATACCAGTTCCTAATGTAACGGTGCACTTACACGTTTATTTATGCACTCTAGTTACTGTGCATTAAGTTTAGTACTTGCATAACCAAGTACTAAATCAATGTGCACTAACTGTTAATCCTGTACAGTAGTGCCGGCACATGGGTTTTTACAGACACTAAGCACCAGTTACTGCACACTGATTTAGTACTTGGTTATGCCTAATGCTACTGCACAGTAGCATATTAGCACAGGTTTTGCCCAGTATGCTACTGCACAGTATTATTAGGCTGCTGTGCTGTTAGGATCTTGTGCAGACACACCCACTGTTACTGACAGAAAAATGTGAGTAATAGAGCAGTTCCTTCCCCTGCTTCTCTCCCAGCCCCTAAACCACCACCATCTTTGCCAGACTTTTTCTGAGTGAAAGTTGTATTACCAGATCTAACTACCAGTACTCACTGTACTCAGCAAAAATGCACAGCAACCTTTCATTTTAAGGATGTCTGGGCATGTCTACGTGTGCATTAAGGTGCTTTTTCTAAAATGCATTAAATTTAGTACCTCCAATGTGACGTACTTAGGAAATGCACATTATACTTCCTTAATGCACAGTAAAGAATGCACATGGTTTTTAAGTGACACTTAATGCACAGTAGCCTATTTTACTGTGCTTTAGCATAATAGCACAGTTTTTATGTTATGCTTTAATGCGCAGTAAAATAGGCTATTGTGCATTAAAGTGCACGTGTAAATGCACCCTCTGTGACACAGACCAAAAGCATGGATAATCAGTTTATTACTTCCTTTAAGTCAATTATGGATGGCGGGAGCAAAGTTAGGTAGAAAATTGCATGAGCTACAACCCACTGCATCATTCTATCATGAAATTTGGAGGTCCAAAGAGAAAAGGAGCTATGGTTCTGTCCATACATGGGTATCTCAATGTTCGTATAGAGGGCCAAGCCTCCTGTCAGACCATATCACATTATTTCTCGCTTCTAGTAACACAGCCTGTTTAGGAATAATGCTGCCCTGACTTCCTATTCAGTGATAGACCTTCAGAAAAACATACATGCCACAGATTTTGTCTCAATAGAACCTAGCACTGTTTTTCAACAGGAGTTTCCTTTGCCTGAAACTAGAACTAAGAACTGCCACATGCATCTCACTTCTTCTGACCAACTCCTCCTCCTCTCTAAGTGGGAAACCCTGATTGTGAGGAGTTTACAAGGGTTGGTGGGGTGGGACAGAGAGGGCTTCATGTCCTGAGTGGAGCTAGTTAGGGACTAGAATCTCCATTCTACAGGCAAGTCTGATATTTAAAAAAATTGTTACAAATTGTTATAAAATGGAATGAAAAAGCCAAGTAGAAGTTTTCTGTTGGGGAAAAAAAAGTTCTAAAACATTTCCATTTGGCCCTGTCAAAGCATTTGGTTTCACCTTTACTATTTTATTTATTTTGTTACACTTGCATAATGTGTTCAAATACAATATAATAACAAATAAAATAGTCTTACCTAGAGGGATAGAAACAGAAAAAAAAATCAAAACATTGTTTTTTTGAAGTTCTTCGTGTGAAACATGTTGCATTTTTCCTAGCAAAAAATCCATCAGAGTGGATATAGCCTGAACTTCTTGATAGAGAAGTGTTCAGTGATTTTTTTTTGACCAACTGTAGTTTTGAACCATCAAAGCAGGGAATCTTGTTTCTTTCATCTTATGTGAATTCTATGCCTTAGAATGATCTGGCCAGGTTATCTGAGCAGCCTTGAAGAAGAGGAGGAAAAAAAACAAGCTCTACATTAAAAATAAGAGTATGCTGCATGTCTACAAGGGTTACACAGAAGTCTCCACAGCATTTATACTGGAGGCATAAAGCAGTGAAGCCTGCTGAGCAGAAACAAACAGAGACAACAAGTTGCTCTCAATTGTTCATTTCTGTCTTGCTTTCTGAAAGGTATTGTAGCAAGATCTGAAGGCTGAGTATTTGCTCTGGGCTCTTTTTGTCACAAAGGGTGAGAGAGGTCCACGAGGTGTGCCTTGCAGGCCTATATGCTCTCTCATTGAAAAGCTGGTGGAATCAGGATGGGAGGCTGAGACAAAATACTGAGTAGTGACAAACTGGTGAAAGACAAAGGAGAAGAAGAGAGGGCAACAAAGATGCTGCTACTTTTTTTTCTAATCTGCATCTCCAGCTGAAAATGTTTACACCATATGCAAGTACTTAACTATGTTAATTTCTTGCCCTAGACAATACTGCCTGGATTTTAACCAGACGATCTGGCTTCAGACAACATGAGCAGAACACCTTTTACCTCCCTATCCTCATCACCGACAATGGGCGCCCCAGGCTGAGCAGCACCAGCACATTGACTGTTCACGTGTGCAGCTGTGATGATGATGGTGTGGTGATCTCCTGCAATGCAGAGGCCTACATCCTCCCCGTCAGCCTAAGTAGAGGCGCACTTATTGCAATCCTGGCCTGCATCTTTGTCTTGTTAGGTAAAGCCTTCATTCCCCTTCAACACTCACCTTGGCTATTTGAGATACAAGGGCAACACTTAGCCCCATGGGTTGGGAGAGGAATAAAAAAAGAATGCTGGTAAAAATGGCACATAGCAATGTAAAGGAAAAATCTCCTGCCTTCTTTTTATGGAAGCTTCTTCTCTATCAAACTTAGCCTTTCCCCTGACATTATGTCAGGGAAGAGGGATTGTAGGAGCAGAGAGGTCCAGCCATCACACAGTAAAACAGTCAAACTTTGACGCATATCCACAATTAAGTGGGAGGAAATAAAAATGAACTTAGGGAATTATAAAATGTGGTTACTTTGGACCTATATCTGCAGGTTTCCAAGGTTCTTTTGCAAGATGTTGAATACCTGCCTCCTTTAAAAAAAAAAATCTGTGCTATATATTTAGTGGGTACATCTACACGTGTACCCGACTACGCAGTAACTGCTGATACTGCACAGTCCCAGCACCACATGGGTCATTTCTGACCCGACTACGCACTACCAATGAGCTACTACATAGTAGCTCATTGTTACTGCACACTAGTGGTGGCATCATGGTTCATGCCTACCGATGCTACGTCACTGTGGTGATGAGCTACGTCATCATAGCTCATCACTACAGCAATACAGCATCTCATGTAGATGTGCCAACTCACACAGTCCCCTCACTCTTGTTTCTAAGTGGAGCTAATATGCTGAGAATGTCTCAGGGCATGGCTAGTAGGCTACACTACATCAGAAAGCACCATATAGCATTGCCAGCAAAACACACCCTGACAAATCATTCCTGGCACCATGCAAGCTATATACTGGAAAAATGCCATGTAGCCACTTTTCAGTGCATGCTCAGTGCTGCTATTTGTCTTAGGCATGCTCACAGATGTGGTGACTACATGATATTTGTGTGGGGGGGACAAGCAGGAGGGCATGTAAAGCAATGCAAATATACACCAAGCCTTCTCTCCATGTATCCCATCCTTCCCCCTGCCCATTCCTCCTCCATTCTGCACCAGTTAGTGTAACCAACAGGAGTCAAGGTCCAATTGTTCCTCCATTTGCTAAATGTGCTTTTGGATAATAGCCACCTTCTCAGGCATTTCAGAGGCAGAGTTTGAGCAGCTATAGACTAAAGGGTAAAACATTTCAAAAGTATCAAAGAGACACATGTGCAAAGAGGCTGAGGCACATAGGTCCAAATTCTAGACCTTCCAAACCCCCACTCAATTGCCACCAGCACTGTAGGTGCTTAAAGCCTATAGATCCCTAAATTTCCAACAATGAAGTTTCCCACATGTCAAAACTGCATTTGGCCATGCTGTGATGCTCAAAGATACCCACGATAGCTCAGAATGAGCAAGCTCTAATACAGGAAGCAATGTAGCCACATCTGCATGGCTTTCTGTTCAGGTTAATAATACACCATACTTCTCAGTGAGTCTAATTAAATAGTTCCTAATCCTAGTCAGAATATATCAATTATGCCTTTCCCCATTTAATTTCACCTGTAAATGCCAGTCCAGTTAGCATTCTTAGAGCAGGCTGCAAAACCCATCTAAGAAGCAAAGTCAGTTGCCTGCGCTGAGCCATATACTGCCATAGCTAGACTTCTACAAGTATCTGAGTTGATTTAAACTGAACACAGGAATCACTACATTATTCTGCTGTGGGTTCCATATAGATGTACCCATAAGCAGTCGCATAACTGGGGAGGTGTCAGTGGGGCACCAACCCCAGGCGCTGACTTTGAGGGACCACCAGTGTGGTCCTCTTCATTCTAGAAAGCTTTACCATGGCAGGCACAGCCCTGCAAGGGGATGGGGAGTGAATGGGGAACCAGGAACAGCCCCCAGGGGGCCATGCTACTGCCTGTTCTTCAGCTCCAGCAGCTTGAGCCCATGCTGCTACAGCAGCAACCATAGCAGAAGCAACTGCTGCCCAAATGAGGAGAGCCCCAACAGGTAAGACTCCACTCCTACTCCATTCTCCCTCCCCCCTCTATACTCCAATGGCCAGCATAATCCACCCCCGCTCCGCTCCCCCTGCCACCCCTCTGCCACAGGTGCTGAAAGAGCTTACCTCTGCCCAAAGTATCACTGAAAACCAAGGAGACTTAATGTGAGAAAGGAAGTAGATTAGCCAGACCCAAACTACCAGATTTACTTATGGGTCTAGCTGTCAGCATCCCTCCCCTTCAGAAGTCTGCACTTTTTAAATCTAGTGCCTCAATTTCCCATGTTATTCATACTCAGAATCCACATTTCTTTCCTTGGTTCCCATCTATAGCCACTTCCGCAAAGCTCAGAAGTCTCTGACTTCTGGGCACTCGCATCTCTACCATAAATAAGAAGATGAGCGTTTGAGTGACTGTCACTACAAAAGTGACATATTAACCATGTCAGTGTTTTAACCACCCATTTAATTGGCAGGGCAGTATGGCAGGGTCTTTGCACTCTCGCTGCCTTCTTTCTGCATCCCTTTCATCAGAAATGCACATTTGTTTCTTTTCTCAGTGAAACTGCTCTGACATGGGTATGTTTTGGTTGATCCTTGCAGTGCTAGTGCTGCTCATCTTATCTATGAGGCGGCACAGGAAACAGCCGTACATCATCAACGAAGAAGAGAACATCCATGAAAATATTGTCAGGTACGATGACGAAGGAGGCGGTGAGGAAGACACAGAGGCCTTTGATATTGCTGCTATGTGGAACCCTAGGGAGGCCCAGGTGGTGGTGAAAAGCAGGCAGGACATGATGCCTGAAATAGAGAGCCTCTCCAGATATGTGCCTCAGACATGCGTGATGGATAGCAACGTCCACAACTATGTGCTGGCCAAGCTGTATGAAGCTGACATGGACCTTTGGGCTCCTCCCTTTGACTCCCTTCAGACGTACATGTTTGAAGGGAATGGCTCAGTAGCAGAGTCACTCAGCTCATTACAGTCAGTCACAACAGACTCAGACCAGAGCTACGACTACCTGACAGACTGGGGACCTCGCTTTAAAAAGCTGGCCGAGATGTATGGTGTCACAGATGGCAGTGGGGCTCTGTGGTAACAAAAGAGGAGCTCAGAGCATTTTCTACACAACACAAACATCCGAATCTAGGTCCATTCTCATCAGATGCTTCCATGGACATGGGTGAGGCCTCCTAAAATAGCAATACGGTGCTTGAATGAGAATGGGGGAGAGGGCTGTAAACAAATCTCTCTCTGGATCAGCTTTACTCAGTTAAATTAAGTTAAATTTTTACACAATGAAGAGCAAAAGGAAGAAAATGTTTTTCTTGGTTTTAGGGCTATGTTTGAAAGCTTCACTCCTGGACTATAAAGACGCTTTTCTCTCTCCTAATTTTTTACATGGCAGCTTACTGAGTTCTCTGTATCTGGGTACAAAGTTCCTTAGACTCCAATAGTAATCTTCCACTCACAGGGACTTTGCCAGCAAAAAAAAATATATATATATATATATCTCCCAATGGTTAATTTTTTGTCTTTCCTATTTAAAAATAACATTTGCTAATAAAAAAAAGAACACACAAAGCAGAAAATTGAAATTTGAATCCTATCCTGACATGTTCTTCATAATAAATAAGCTTCCTTACTCTGTGGTTGACAGAGTCCTTTTAATCTTTCAGCAACAAGGCTGACTTTTTCTGTTTTCCATCTTGCCCTTGAATTTGGGCTCCCATTTAATGGCTGTTCTGTAAGTCATTGACATTGATACTAATCCATCTCTTATCAAATTAGTGTAAATTTACTTTCCTCCCAGCTGTTTAAAATTGTGGCACTGCTAAACTGCTCAGAATGAAACCAGAAAAATCTGCTTCTTTTGCACTGTAGATGTCTCTTCCACGTGCCAAATGTGAAGATTAGATGCTACCAATGAAAGCCAAATAAAAAAGAAAATATATTTGGTAAATACATGGGTTAGATGGGCTTTCCTAATCTGTGTGAGGTCAATCCAAGGGATGTTTACATACTGTAGATAACCTACTTGAACAAATGCAGTATTATAAACAAATAAATGGATGTAAGAAAATCACATGTATAAGTTTTGTATATTTGTTAATTTTGGTAATAAATATGATGTACTGAATACAGTACAGTACCTTAGCACCTCTTTTAATAAAAGTTAAACAGAAGGGAAAGTCTGATGTCAATTTATTGGTTGCTAAATTTACAGCAGTTTGGTAGTGTTGGAGTGATGTTATAGCTTTAATGATCCAGGAAATCTGCAAGGGGTAAGCGTGTTTGTGAGTGATGTCTTTTCTTGGAGCAGCTGCATGCTTGGGATAGATTTTGACCAGCCTTCAAATGGAATGCATTGCATTCAAAAGCTTGTTTAAGTTTATCTCTATCCTGCAGTTGGTCCAAGAAAAGATGTCACCCACAAAAAGCCTTGTCTCTGTACAACAGATAGTGGTTTATCTTCACTTGCCGTGGGTAGCAGGCAGAAAGTGATTAATCAGAGCTGCATCCTGGAAGCAAACTGTCAATCTGCATCGAATCATTTGGCCACCCCCCAAACCTGTTAATGTTAATTAGAGTATTTCCTCTCTTTATGAAATACTTAAGGGCAGTTTCAACACACTCTCTAAAATGCACATCCTTATGCTTGGGTAAACATGGGCACAACCCTTGTGTACTACCATTACTTCAGATGGATGATGGAACCTACAAACGCAAAACCCATTCCTGTGCAATGTGTCATTCAGACGAAATTTGGTGCACAGGGAGTCTCATGGTAACATGAACAAGAAGAGTGCACACAAGAAATTGCACAAACAATGCATGCTCTGTTGGAGGTTGTCTTCTGAAAGTTGCATCTAAAGTTGCACATCTGCCCATCTTTAACATCTAAAGAGGTGCTCACAAGGGCGTGTGGAAAACACAGGGTACTTCTTAGTCACATCTGTCTTTCACATCCCTGTCTTCATTCTTCTCTCTGTCATGCACAGACACATCACCTTTGTCTTTATTTATCTTAATGTTACACTGTAAGCTCTTGAGAGCAACGCGTGTATTCTCTCATACGCCCCACCAGCTTCCCATGAGATCATGTAAACAACAAAGGAAGTGCTTCAGTGGTTTCTTGACTGTTTGCTCATATCCCGTGACCAATAGCTGGAAGTTACAACAAAGTAGGTTTAGATTTGATATGGAGAAAAATTTCTTCACTGTTAGAACTGTGAGACTGTAAACTAGACTGCCTAGGCAAGTTGCGGGCTCTGCATCAGTGGAGGTGTTTGAGATGGTTGTGCAGCTACTGGTCAGCGATGAAGTAAGTGTAGTTATGCCTATTATTTTATTACAGGTTTTTCCCATACTTTTGGCTTTGCATAGGATTGAGAATGATGTGTTTTTCCCTTTCTGCTGCCAGATGTGTCAGGGTTTCTTTAAATCCTTCCTTAGAGGCATCAGGTGTTGGCTGAAGCCAAAGCTAGGGATTTTGACTGAGGTGTGCCAGTGCTCCTTCTGGGACTTAAACCTGGAGGCTCCTGGTTAAAGGGTCTTGCCTGTCTGCTCAGGCTCAGATTACCATATTGGGGGTCAGGAAATAATTTTATTCCATGGTCAGATTGGTATGGACTGTGAGGGAGGGGGGGTTGCCTTCCTCTGTAGCAGGGGGACATGGGATTTCTCAAGCTTATTTTAACAACCCTTTCAACAGCAGGATGTTGGCCACTGTGGTCCCTCTGCTTTATGCTTGGCAAGTTAGGGTATTATATCTTGGGTTGTGTCAGGGTAGACTGTATAGTTTTTTCCTAATTGGTTTACAAAGAGTTTATATAAAATGGTTTGAATAGGGATGATCCTGCCTCAGGCACAGGGTTGGAATAGATGGCCTCTGGCAGTCCTTTCCAGCTTTGCTTCTCGATGACTCAGTAATGTGTAAGACTCTTGGTCATAATGAATGGACACCTATTCTGCTCCCTAATATTCAACCTGAATAAATGTATTGCAATCCTAACAATATGTCAAAGTCAAAAGTCATCCTGAGTTTAGCAGCCCATTGTGCTGGAACAGTTAAGACTTACTGATTTCCTGCAGCATCACCAGGGAACAATTCTGCTAGCAACACAAATGATGAGGGACTGATTTAAAGCTGACTTACTGAGAACTTTAGGACTGAAAGGAGTCTCCTGGGCTATCACGTACAGTCCTCTCTATTTGCAGTAAGCCATTCACCCCAAATCCCTAAAAATCAGCTACTCTAAATACCACAAATAAAAGGCACAGGACCACCAATAGCAAGACCACTGTACCACAGGGATGATTAACCTCCACCCTACAGGGCTCCCCACATATCAGGAAATTTGACGGCAGGGGAGCAGCGGCAATATGGCCTCCCTCCCCTTCTGTCAAATTCCCAAACCCCAAGCCCTGTGCAGCAGGTTGGGGGACCGGGTCATGCCCCCTTCTCCCCACCCCACCCCATAGTTGGATGAGGTCAGGCCATACCTCTCCACCCAGGCTGGATTGAGCTGAGCCACTTTCCCTTTCCCCATGGGGCCAGGTTGAGGCCAGCTCAAGCCTCCTGTCCTCCTCCACAGGGCCAGGCCATGCCTGCTCCTGCTCCTGCTCCTGCTCCTGCTCCTGCTCCTGCTCCTGCTCCTGCTCCACAGGGCCAGGGCGGGGCTGGGCCATGCCTCCTCCCCACCCTCATAGGGCCAGGTTGGAGCCAGGATGCCCCCTGTGCCCCTCCACATAGTAGGATGGGGCCCTGCTGCAACCACCCCATGCTGGATCAGAATCATCCTTTGGGTCCAGCTGCAGACAGCACTGCTCATCTGGCCTGGTGACCAAAAATGTTGAGCACCACTGCCCTACCACATGCCACAGGTACAGAGTAGGCAAAACAAGGGCACTACCAAAACTGGGGGCATCCCCTAGCATAAGTCTAGATTGCAACTTCAAACCTGCCTTCTGGAGACCTAAGCTACTCTGTTATCTATGTGCTTCCCCCTGGTATTTCTCCTGCTTCTTGAGACAAATTGCTCTACTATTGCACTTCAGCCTCTTCCTGTTACATGAGACCTTTCTTCCCGTGAAATACTGGACTGAGGGCTGGCTAATGGTCCATGTTTACAAGTGCTCCAAATTATGTGTAAATACTGAAGATGCTGATTGAGGAAAAGTATAGAATTGAGATTGCAGAACTGGTACCAATCCTAACAAGGTACAGTAGAATTGAGCAAACCTTTGAAAGTAATCTTTCTGGGGGGCATACACTTAGTTTCATAAATTCTTTGAGAAAAAAGACTAGTATCTATTCTATCTCATTCTATAAAGACAAAAAAAAATCCCTTTAATGCTCAAAAAAGGTTTGATTTCTAAAACAGGTAAATTATAAAATGGCCTAATCTCTGAATTATTTTCTTCCCCAATTAAGATGTTCTAATCCTGATTCTCCTTGCAGTTAAATGAGTTGTAGGCAAGTGCACCTCCACTCACTTCAAGGAAGTTAGGGCACAGATAGAAGTGCAGCTGCCAACTATAACTAAGAAGGCTTTGCAGGAAATGTTCTGAGCTACAACAGTCCCATTGAACAAACAGAAGTTCACTGTTGATTCCAGGGGAGATGGGAATCTAGCTGCTGGCTCTAACCTGCAGCCAGTTTCCCCTAAAATGGCCCCTCCTCCCTGTGACCCTGTGCTGTTATCAGAATGGGAGTAGGGAAAGGAAGTTGAGGGAGCTCTTCTAGGGGTTCTCCAACCTGCACTAGAAAGTGAGGGTGGGTTAACTGGATGGGTTAACCTTGCGGGGGCTCCAGTGCACCCACCCCACCCTTCAGTGGGGGCTGAAAACCCCGCAGACTGAACTCCTCTGCTCCCTTTCCTCCTTCATATTCTGAAAACAGCTACAGTCTGGCAGACAGCACAGACACAAGTTACAGAAGACACTAGGTTTTGAAACATCTTCATTTGAACCCTCATGCAATGGCCCATGGATGCAACCCAACAACCCTACTCTAGACAATTAGGCTTGCACCTAAAGACTAGGTACAGACAGTCAAAAAGTCTGAGGCTGAATTGAAGTCTTTCCAGGTTAGTCTATACTGCACAGATTAAACTGAAACAGAAGTGAGCAGACATTTGTCTTTGATTCAGGAAGCGCATCCACGTGCCTGCAGTGGCTCAGGCAAGAAGCCAGGGGTACTAGACCACAGCTTTCTGACTGTGTGTTCATTTCCTCTTCCTGCTGCCTCTGAGGTCTCTGTGATTTGCAGTTCAGAATTACAGCAGCAGGACTCTGCAGGGTTTCTCATCACTGCCTTTTCCTGTTTCCAGGTGCCTCTGGGATTTGTAGTCCACAGTCACAGCCAGTACTAAGTCTGAGCAGGGGAAGGGGTGCAGTCATGTAGAGTGGCCATCATACAGGACAGTCTGGTTTTCCTCTATCTTCCAGTGATATGAAACCTGATGCCTTTATGTCCTCTATTTTTGTCTTAAAGAAAAATAGAGGACATAAGGTGTCGGGTTTCGTATAACTAGAGGACAAAGGACAGAGTAGCAGAAAACAGAAATATCCTCTATGATGGCCTCCCTACGTCCATGGGCTGCATGCATCCCACAAGGGGTTAAGTTGTGTGTGTGTGTGTGTGTGTGTGTGTGTGTGTGTGTGCGCGCGCACGTGCATGTGTGTGTCCCCTTTTCTGCCTGCTGCTATTGTAGCCTCTGGGCTCCTCTCTCTCCTCTGGCTTTCACTTTCTGCAGTGGCTCCTGAGGGCAGGGTATTGCAATGTAGCATGGCACAAGTTGAGGATGAGCCTGAGGCTGCACAGGTGCATGGTGCAGCCGTTCAGCAGGGGCTAGTCATAGGCATGCAGTGCTGCAGTTTGGGAGTGCCCACACGGGTACATGGTACAACAGGGGGTTGTCTACATGGCATGCAGCCCAAGGACCCATATTCTTCACTATGGCCCACATAGTACATGGCTCTCACTGATATGGCTCGGGGTGGGGGAAGGGGGGCTGTGGTCCCTGGGCACTTAGAAGTGGGACAGCCCTGCTTGAAAGAGTAACACTTAATTTATTCATTGCCATATTGCTTTATCCTGGCCATACTACTGTATAAAAGTACAAAAATATCAAATCCTGTAATTCATACATATAAAAAAAAGTGATAAGACTAAACAGAGCCTCATATTAGTTAGCGATAGAGGCTCAGCACTATATAGCAAATCTAAACAGCTTAACATTAGCAACAAATAAAGATCACACCTATATCAGTAAATGCACTTCAAGAAACCATCTATGCTTGATATTCCATGAATGTCCCAAAATATTGCTACTTTGGTGGTAAGTTCATGACAATCTAATGAGTTTAGAAAAGGAGCTTTTATTTTAGGCTTGATGGTTGCAAAAATTATGTTTGAAAATATACCAAGAGTATATTCAACTATTCAGAGATAGCTGCTTGAGCCTTCAGATAGCCTGGAAAAATATCTCTGAGCAGGTGTGCACAGGCCTGCTTATCTCAATAGGATGTTACCATCAGGACTCAATTTTGTGGGGGATCTTGCCATCACTATGCTGTATATGTGCATGCATCCATACCACCCACCGAAGCAGGCAAACCCTGGTTGCATGTAACAGCTAGAAAGTCTTCCTGCTGCCAACCTTGCCTCTCAAATGAAATGGAGAGAAGAAACCAATAGCAAAAGAAAATCTGATGCCATGCTTGTTGCTCGAAGAGTAGCCTACTGCACCTCTTGAGAGATTTCAGACCCAGGCCATTGCCCTGACCTCTTCAGGGTGGAAAGTAGATTCATCTGTCATGACTAATAAGAGTAGAGAGGAGGCTCAAAAGTTACCCCCAAATCTATGATGTCAGATTTCTTTATTCCTATTCTGGGTGATTTTGGAAGGGAGGCAAATTCTCTTGCAATTTGTATTGGCATCTATACCTGTGTAACACTGGGGTAAATCAGAGTAGTGGACTTCATATACCCTCTTTGCACTGGTATAAATGGATCTTCCAGTAACACAGCAGGAAAAAGCAGGCTCTTGATGTATGCTTCCTCCTCCCATGAACAGCCATTCACCTATAGGAAAGGCAGCTCCTGGAATCATAAGGTTGAAAAAGACTCAAGGGTCATCAACACCAGGTCCTGCCATGAATTCAGGATGTGCTTTTCCTGAAACATCCCAGACAGGTGCTTATCCAGCCTCTTCTTGAAAACCACTGATGAAAGAGATTTTACAGCTTCCCTAGATACTGTCCTTCTTGCACATTAGGGCAGAGTCCAAAGAAGACAAGCTGCTCCTCCCCATGGGTCAGTAAGTTGCCATATAAGGAGTACCTTCCATATGGACACTTCTGTCACCCCACAGGAAGGATGTGGCTACAATGAGAACGTGCCTGCATTCCAGGACTACCCCTTTTCTGCGGCTCTCACACATGCTATTCTGTAAGTAACTATTATGTACCTCTTATAACGAGGGAAATGGAGGTACAACATGAGCAGTCAACTTGCTTAAAATCGGCGGCAACAAGTAGCAGATCCAGTAATGCCAAATTACAAGTATCCTGTTTTAACCCCTGGATCTCATTCCGCCTGAGAAAATATGTGCATCATTTTTGACATGCTAAGATTCTCAAATGATATTTAGGGGCCCACCTTCCATTTGTGTGGGTAGCTATACTCCTTGGAGAATCTGGACCCTGCATCTACTAAAAACTGAGAGAAGCTCTAGATGGATTTTGCTAAGATCTCCCAGTCCAATGGGAGAAAAGCAATTAGGTAAAAACAATCAAGTTGTTTGTACTGGACAATATAAAATATGCAGAAATATCAACCAGGAATGGGTAAGGAAAATACTTGGTATTTTGTATTTATTTTATACTTGTTATCCTGGAATCCCAAAGTATTTTATAGACATTCATTAAGTAAGTCCCCAATATCCCTGAGGTCAATATTACTCATCCATTTTTAGAGGATGAAACAGGCACCATACAATTACAAACAGTTGCCTAAAGTCTTGAAGCAAGTCAGTACAGAACTGACCACAGACCCTCAGAGCAATGGACTGGAAGTCAGGACTCAGAGTAGTTAGAGCACAGTTAATTTTCTTATTTAGCAGCTTCTACTTACAGTGTAAATAAAAGACAATAGCAGTTTGATCTACAGTTGAAATGCATAAGTATTTATCTTCTGATAAAATAAATGTGTCTAAGAGTAAAATGATTTCATTTGAAAAAATAACTGTGCTATTGATCCATAGAACCTTCACTCCAGGGACTCCTACGTATTTGAAAAACTCTTAACTAATATTTAGCTGGCTTTCAAATCACTAATGAAATCAAAATTCAATACTGCATTTCAAAACTCAAACAGATGAGCAGGCTAAAAATGTGTGGCAGCTCTTATTAAATCCTGTCATTCAGAGTGAATATAAAAATGTTTTCCTAAATCAAAGTGGTACTGAACAACCCCAACAGAAATTATTTATAATTTTGAAAAACTAGGGTTGGTATAAGCCTTCTAGATGGTCATTCACAGTTAGGTCTCTGCACTCATTTAAATCACATGCTCATTTGGGACTGAGTTGCACTCAAAATCCCACCTCCTCTTAAACATTTCAGCTATTTTATGGATTTATTTTATAAACAACTAGCATACTCATCATTGTGATAAATAAACCACGTGTCCTACATAATGAGAAAGTAGAATCCTTCAAAGCTTTCTGATAAGGACTACAGATTACATTCAGTGCTCCACCAGCTTTGGCTTTATCTGAAATTTAGAATTAAAAGCAAGAAAAACTTGGCCTGACTACACTGAGTTTAAGACATTCTAGGTCTAGCAGTTAATCCCTCTAAATAGTTCTGCTGGTTGGTACTTTGATAAAAGGAGGAAAATATTTAACTTCTGCACTAACCACAATACAAAAATATATGAATTTATTCTACTGCTATTAAATTATCCAGGGTGTTGTTTTTTTCTACCAGCATCCTGCCCACCACCTACAGCCCCTGTTTGAGCTGCTCCCATGCTGACCTACAAGAAGTCATGCTGGTCCAGATGGCTAGGGCCTCAGGTGACCTTTGCAAATTCACTTAGCTTCTCTGTGCCTTGGTTTCCCCACCTGTGTTATGTAATGATAATAATGTTTGCTGCCCACTATAAAGCTGTATCACAAATGTGAAGTGTTGTATTATTTGCAACTGGGCAAAACATTTTAGGAGAGTAGCAGCTTCAAAGTTATTATCTAGAGCTGTAAGAATGATGTTGTAGCCATAAATGTCTAGAAATTGTGTGAGAAGCAAACATTTCTTAGGGTGATATCTTTTATTGGACTAAATGGATGCATCTACATGAGACACTAAAAGCACAGTAGATTAATTATACTGTGCATTATCGTGTCATGGCAAAAGCTGTGCTAATGCACTAATGCGCAGTAGAATTAGCCCACTACACATTAGCATCACCTAAAAAACATGTGCCAGCACTACTGCACAGCAGTGCCAGTTATGGTGCATTAAGTCAATACCTGTTGTTATTACAGGAACTAAACAATGCACTGTAATAATGGTACATTAATGCATGTGTAGATATGCCCACTATATAGGTGAAATAAAGTTAGATAAGCTTTTTAATGCAAGACATTCTTCCTCAGATCTGATCATAAGGACCCAGGCACACCATAGTAAAAAAACAGCAGTGGGGAGAGAGTGAGAGAAATTCCCTGGAGTAGCAGACAAATAATGAGCAGAAGAAAAGAAGCTGAATACTGGGAGATCAAGGCTTATCAAAAGGAAGGAGGATCATTCTCAGCTTTCCTTTGTAGAAAGAATTCAGGAGTTAGATAAAATGTAATGTGCCATAACACTAGTATCAATGTTTAGTCCTTGGTTCTTAGGGTGCCTGTACATTTGCAGGGAGATGACTCCAATGCACTGTAATTACAGTGCGTTGGAGCAGACTTGTGTTGGAGCAGACTTGATTAATTGAGCCTGCTGGAGCATGCTCCAGTCAGCCTCTGCATCTTGTGCATCAGCATCCCCACAATTCAAAATGGTGGTGGGGGCACTTTAGCTAAAGCTCATTGAACGAGCTTTAGTTAAAGCACCCCTGCCACTGTTTTGAAGCATGGGGATGCTGATACATGTGACCCTGTGGGTGCTTTAAATAAAGCAGCTCTCAGAACTGCTCTAATTAAAGCACCGGACCTCAGGTAAAGGGAACAAGGGACCAACCCCCCCTCTGGAGAGGGATCCAGGGGAATCCCCCAGCTTCTCAGGAAGCCAGGGGATCCCCCTGCAGACAACTACTCAAAACTGCCTGCCAAGCTGCAGCACCACCAGCAGCAGAGCAGCTGGTAAGGACCACATGGGGGTCCCACCTGGTCTCCTACTTAGACAAGCACCTAGGGAGCCACGGGACTCCAGGCTGCAGGGTCTGCCTGGAATGTCTGCTTGATACTGGGACCAGGGGCACAAGCACTCCCCCTTGTGGAATGTGCTAACTGGTGGAGACTTTTGCCAGGTGAGGGAGCTCCAGGAGGTGAACAGGCTGCAATCATCAGGAACATGAGGCAGAGTTTGATGCTTACTGCCAGGCCCTGCATCTGAAAAAGGATGCCATGGAGACCAAGCAGATGAGTGGGCTTGAACAAGATACCCCAACCAATAGTGAGTGGAAATTGGTCATGTCAGGTCTGAAGCCATGACATGCTTCAGTTGCTCCACCAATAATGCAGCTCTCACACCATCAACAGAAGATGCATATGAGCCCGCTGCACTGAAGACAGGACAGGATCAAACGACCCCAGCAAGAAAACAATGAAGGGTGATTGTCATGGGAGACTCCCTGATGTGGGGCTTGGAAGGAGTCATCTGCCATTCAGACCCCTTTGCTCAAGAGGGCTGCTGCTTTCTACGAGGCAGGATTAAAGACACTATGATGAGGATCCCTAAACTGGTCCACCCTACTGACCACTACCCCATGCTCCTTGTCTACATGGACAGCAATGAGATGGTGAGAAGTCGCCTCAGGAAAATCATGAGAGACTACAAGACCATGGGGGTGAAGCTCAAGGAACCAGAAGCACAAGTGGTCTTCTCCTCAATCCTCCTAGTCAAAGGTCATGGCCATTGGAGGGGGGAGCGCATCAAGGAAGTCAACCACAGGCTTAGGACATGTTGTCACTGGTGGGCTTTGGATACCTTGTCCTTGGTATACAGTTTAACTTCAGTGATCTACATGCTAGGGATGGTATTCATCTTGTAACCAGAGGAAAGAAGCTCTTCGCTACAAGAATTGCCAGCTTACTGAGGAGGGCTTTAAACTAGGCACCTCTGGGGGCAGAGGAGAAGGTCCCTGTAACGGGCCCTTCTCGGGGCCAATTTCCCTGTGGCCACCCACTCCCGGCAGGGTGCAGTTTTAGGTTATGTCCAGGACCCAGAGCCTCCTGACCATCCCCTACAGCTTCTCCCTTACCTCCAGATGATACCAGCAGCCCTGCAGCCAGGCGATGTTGTTGCCTGGCCTCCAGCAGCAAAAAGCCCTGTTTATATGGGCAGCCTTGAATCCAAAATGACTGCCCTAATCAGACACCTGCCAGCTGCTGTCTTCAGGCCCTTAAAGTGGCAGGCACGAACAGTGCCCTGCCACAGTCCAGCTGCTATACCAAATCCTCTAGCCACAATGACACACAGGAGGGTACTCAAGCAATGGACAGCCAGATAAGTACTGGCATCTTGAGGCGCTGGCAGCATGACAGGAAACCTGAGGTGGCTAGAGGACAACTCAATTTAAGGGAATGCCAGAAGCATGGGAAATAAATAGGAGGAACTGGCACTCCTTCTGGGAGGTAAAGCAACTCTGGATTTAATGCTGACCAAAGGGGAGGACACAATAGATGACATGAGGATTGGTGGTACTCTGGGTGACAGCGATCACAATCCGATTAGATTCACCATCCACCGTAAGACTAGGAAAACAATCAGCAGTCCTAGATTTCAAAAAGGCAGACTTTGGCAAACTCAGGAAGCTAGTTGGAGAGGCCCTCTGAAACCAGCAACTGGACAATTTGGGAGTTCAGGAATGGTGCTTCTTTAAGGAGACAATTCTCACTGCCCAAAAAACAGGCCATTCCCACATGGGCAAAAAGCAGGAAAGGAGCTAAGAGACCCACTTGGCTCAACAGGGATGTTAGGGAACTGTGGAAAAAGAAAGAAGAAGAATACAAGCAATGGAAAAATGGTTCAGCAACCAGAGAGGAATACACCCATGTCACCAAGCCCTACAGATGCAAGACACGAAAAGCCAAGGCAGGCATGGCGATAAAGCTGGCAACCAGAATAAAGGACAACAAAACGTCCTTCTATAGTTACATATGGAGCAAGAAAAAAAATCAGGCTCCACTATGGGGCCCCTACTGAATACTCAGAGGCAGCCCACAGTCAAGCCCCGTGAAAAGGAAGAACTCTTAAATACCTACTTCACATCACTATTCCTTAAATCAAATGGGGGCTGTTCACCTGACCAGAGGACCAGGGAATATGAGGAAGACATCAGAATATATTTAATCAGCCTTGAACAGGTGAAGGATCTCGTACAACACTTGGATGTTTTCAAGTCTGCTGGGCCAGATGACCTTCATCTGAGAGTCCTGAAAGAACTGGCTGAGCTTATAACAGCACCACTGGCAAAGTTGTATGAAAAGTCATGGAACTCAGGAGTGGTCCCTGATGACTGAAGGAGGGCCAACGTGGTGCCCATCTTCAAGAAAAGGAAGAGGGATGACCCTGCAAACTACAGATCAGTCAGTCTGATTTCGGTCGTGGGTAACATTTTTGAAAAATGTGTTAAGGAGGCCATCAGTTACAAGCTGGTGTTAAGAAACAACCAGCATGACTTTGTCAAGGGTAGGTCATGCCTGACAAACATGGTGTCCTTCTATAACCAGGTAACTAAACATCTGGACAAGGGACACAAGGTTGATGTCATTTACTTAGACTTCAGTAAAGCCCTTGATTCTGTTTCCCATGGGATTCTCCCAACCAAACTAGGGGGTACTTGGCTGAACCAGTCTACAGTGAAGTGGGTGGACAACTGGCTTAGAGGCAGATCCCAGAGAGTTGTAATAGATGGATTGGCCACATCCTGGGGGGCCACCTCCAGTGGTGTCCCCCAAGGATCAGTGCTTGGACCTGTGCTCGTTAAGATATTTATTAATGACTTTGATGATAGGGTGAAAAGCTCAGTGATTAAGCTTGCAAATAATACTATGCGATGGGGAAACACGGGCACATCAGAGGATAGGGCAAAGATCCAGGATGACCTTGACAGACTGGATTTATGGGCTGAATGGAATCAGATGAGGTTTAACAGGGAGAAATTCAGGGTTCTTCACCTGGGTAGGACAAACCTTCACCACCACTACAAAATGGGAGTGGGGGAGGGTCCACTGACTGGCACAGCATCTGAATGGGACCTGGGGATCACGATAGACCAGAAGATGAACATGAGCCAACAGCGCAATGAAGTTGCCAGAAAGGCAAATAGAACTCAGGTGTCCATCAGCTGATGTGTTGCCAGTAGATCCAGGGATGTGCTTCTCCCTCTCTACTCAATGTTGGTGAGGCCACAGCTGGGATACTATGTCCAGTTCTGGGTACTGCACTTCAAAAAGGATGTGGATAAGCTTGAAAGGGTACAAAGAAGGGCCACCCATATGATTAGAGGCATGGAGGATAGGCCCAATGAGGAAAGACTGCAGGAACTAGGCCTATTCAGGCTGAGTAAGAGAAGGCTGAGAGGTGACTTGATAGTTGCCTACAAGTACGTCAGGGGTGAGTATCAAGATCTAGGGGAGCAACTCTTCAGGAAGGCACCTCAAGGGAAGATGAGGACCAATGGGCATAAGCTAATAGAAGGTATATTCAGGCTGGATATAAGAAAAATCTTTTTTCTCTGAAAGGGTTACCAGAATCTGGAATACATTCCCAGCAGAAGTGGTACAGTCACCATCTTCGGAGGTGTTCAAGGTGAGACTGGAACAAGCACCTTGTTGAGCTTGCCTGAGTCCAATAACTTCCTGCCCATGGCAGGGGACTGGACTTGATGATCTTGCAAGTCCTTCCTGTCCTATGATTCACCCACTTCCTCCCAACCCCCAGAGCATGTGTAAAAATGCCTTTAGTGTCCAGCTAGTTTATGCATTTTTGTTCCCAAGGCATTAGGTAGATCTCTCTTGAGCAAAAGGATAGTGAGGTCAGAGAAATAGTGATTGTTGTGTGAGAAATGTGCTCCTAATAGTGTGTGTCTCCATCCTCTATATTTTTGTGTGAGAGAGTTCATTCTGGCACATAGTTGCTATTTAATTTCACCCATATAGCTTCTGTGACAGCACTTGGTACATTGGATCAAATATATCATACTTTGGGTAGGGCATGGGTTCTGCATTTTTTTTTTCCTTATATGAGGAGTGTTGACAGCAGTAGCAGTCAAGTGGAGGTGCGATAACGGGTGAAGCATTTCTTGCCAAAGCAAGGCCATGTCCTACTTGATGTCTATTGGGCAGTGCAGAGAGGTTGCTTTTGACAATGAGGTGGGCAAGGTTGGGGGGCTGTTTGAAAACCAAGAGTGGAGGGGCTGGGAATATTTCTCTCAACTTCTGATCTTTGTGAAGTATCAGTTGTAGGTGTTTATCCAAAGCCGTACATTTAAAAAGAAACATGGAAGAAAAAGTGACCTACATGTGACATGTTGGTTATATTAATGCATTACCTAAAGGGACACACAGATTGCAGTGATGGGAAAAGCACAGGGACCCCAGTGTAGACTAACTAGGAGAGTAGAATAGAAAGCATTCTAAATCACTTCTATTCTTCTTTTTCATGGCAACATTTTGTTCTTCTATAGTACCTCCCACCTACATATCTCAAAGCACGCAGTAAATATTAATTAGTAAAGCAGCACAACATCTCTGTAATATGTACAGGAATGCTTATCGGTAACCTGCATAGTACCTTCATGTGAACTAGGGCTGTCCAGCTGGTGGGCCACAGGGAATGTGATGGGTTAACTCACAACCCCAGGCTCCCAGTCTTGGCACTGCTCCCCTCATCACTTTCCTGCTGCTGCCATCAGGCTCCCCTCTCCTCCAGTTTCTGCTTCCTTCCCCCACAGGGAAGCTGTGGCTGACTCAAGAGGCTCAGAGGGAACTGGAGAGCACAGCAGGGTGGGGCAAAGTCAGGGATGGCCTGCTGCATGAGGGTGAAGCCTGCTATGTGCAACCTGGGGTGTAAGCAGTCCCCTGTTGCTCAGAAGTTGGACAGCCTTGATGTAAACCAACAGGCTTTAATACTCACCAGACATCAGTTTGATTTAGTGTCATACTGGCAGTGAATTCTCAAGAGGATGTTGAGAAATCTGGGACTTTCCATTGTCCAGCTCTTGCAAGAATGAAGAAAATCCTTCAGTAACAGACTATCTGGGAAGGACAAAGAAGCATATATAAATTAGTTTGAGAAAAAGACATTGGTCCTTAGACGACAATGGGTCCTGTTTGCAGCCCTGTCCAGGACAATCTGTGGACTCTGAACCTTACACTTTTTTTGGACATTTGGCCTTATGATCATGAATTCACAGGTATGTCTCTTTTGCTGTGTATGGAGAGAAACAATGCCCAGTAAAACACAGTCCTAGTCACAGCCAAGGCACCTATATCAGAAAATCTCATGCAATTTAGCATTTATTTTTGTAACACTTCCACTGACAAACTCACTGCCTACCCTGAGACAATTTAGCCTGTTTATCCAAGTAAATACTGTAATGGTGTCTAAAGCTGTAGCAAAATGTATGATCAATTTAAAGCCATTAAACCACAGAATGATTCATTGTTTAAAGATATCACTATTGGACCTATACAGTCTTTCTGCCTTTTATGCTTCAGTGATTGCATTATTCTCTTGAACCTGACCTAGTTTGGGATGGAAAGCTTAGCTGAGTGATAACAGGGATAGAATAGCCACATACATATTTTCTGGGCTAATCAATACACTACTGAAGGCAGAAACACATCCCACTGCCAAAACAGCTAATGGATCATGGCACTGAAGCATCATGACTAGGTTCCAATTCATCCATTTCTAGCATGAAGAAACTCCACGGACTTCACTTGGGCTGTGTGTAGGCAAAGGACTCAACCCACTCACCATAGGGTCTGTGACCATGAAATGATGGCTCAAGTGACATCATCCTGAAAATGGAAGTGTGCTTTTCCTTATGGTAAATAACTAGAATTGACATGCTGGGTCAACATTTGTGGAGTCCATCAATATTTATAAGGTATTTTGACAGGCAAAATCTTCAGCTGAAGTATTTCATGGCTATAGGCAAACGTCCTTTTCCAAGGCTTGTTTTGTTTGTTTGAACCTAGATCAGGATTTTCTTCAGTACTGACCTCTTTATAGTACTGCTCATATAAGGGGTCACATTGGCAGGGGTCCTCAAGCTACACAGGGTTCCCTGTGAATTACAATCAGTTAATTTCCATAATAGCTTTAGCAAGGCCTAATTAATTTCCTGGGATTTCACCAGACTCAGGCTATCATTAGAAACACTGACGTAGCAGGAGTTCAAAGGTGAGAGAGTGCTAGTCAAAATGCTGCTGTGGCTGTACACAGAGAGCTGTCAGGGAGCACACATACATCTGCTGTATGAATGAAAGTCCTGTCCCCCTAGGCAGAACTGGCTAAACTACAATCTTGGCAAATAAGCGCTATTATAACAAAAAGGGGGGAGGATGGGAGGAAAAGACATCTTTGGCCAGAATAATATTTCTCAGTTGTGGGACTAAAATATAATTTTAATATCCAATACTCAGCTGGGCACAGCTACATGTGCAATTAATGTGACTGAATAAACTCCAGCACAATTTGAGCCAGAGTAAACTAATCCTGATGTCATCATCTACACGTGTCTGAAAGGACTATCTGATGGTACTGTAAATATGTCTACACCAGCCTCCAGCCCAATTGCTGTGCATGTGTAGATGGTGACACTTTACTGCACAATAAATTAGTCTACTGCTCAGTAAAGCACATGTGTAGACATGCCCAGCTTATGAGGAAGGAGCATCAGTAATAGAAAAGCAGCTCTCTCACTGCACACCTGTTTCCTGGAAGAATGGAAAGCAATGTACTTTGTGGGAAATGATTCTCCTTTCCCTCTTGCTCCCTTCTCACTGCTTCTGTACCCTACAGCCACAGGTCCCCACCCCCCCCGCTCCCATCTCCAGGCAAGTCTCTCCCACCACCTGCCCCTCCACCTCCCCACCTTACCTTTGCTCCACACTGCCAGGCTCTGCCCCTACTGCAGCCTGGGACACAGAGCATGGCTCCAGCCTGGCAGCACTGCTACTACAGAGCCAGGGTGGAGCACATGCTCCATGCTCTGTGTTTCAAGCTGCAGCAGGATGGAGACAGCTGGTGCAGAGCAAAGGAAAAGAGAAGTGCAGCAGAGGGGAGGAAATGGGAAGAAGCAGCACGGGGGAGAGACTGGGGGCTGTGGAAGAGGAGTGGCAGGGCATGCAGAGGTGGCAGGGGGCAGGCAGCAGCTGTGGCTCTAGCTCTAACTCCAGCCCCAGAGCCAGAGAGGCTTTTCCCCATGTTAAATGGGGGGGAAAACTTGTTTTCTAATTGAGTAAATGCAATATATTTAAATTTTCATGCAAATACAAAACAGTATATATACAAGGAGTAACAGCAAGTATAAGAGGTACTAACTCCAAAAACATGTAATCCCCAGAGAAGTCTGGTGATTGAGACAGGAAATGAAATTCAACCCAACACAGAATGGCCAGCTAAATTCACAATACCTTAATGAATTGTGACCAAAGCCTTTTTATAAAACCAAACTGTTTGATTAAAGAAACATGTATCAGATGAACGTACTCCAATGATCTAACAAGATGGTTGGTAACAGATTCACCTTTTTTCACATTTGCTGATCATTCTGAATTTTTCCCCTGAGACATTTAAACAGTTCTCTTCCATTTACTTGCCATTGGTCCCAATCACCACCAACCTGCATGTTGTGTGATATATGTCCCACCTTCAGATAACTGTTGCTGTATTTAACTGTACTGTGTTCAGGTAATTGATGCCCTCTCATATTCAAAGCTGATGAATTAACATTCTCCACCAGACAATCACATGATTTTAAAGAAAAATCATGACAAGAAAAACATAGAATTGGCCTCTTTTGTTGCCTCCTGATGGTAGAATATTTGAGCTTCAGAATCACAAGCTTTTTCTGCAGTTCAGAAATAATAAAAAGTGGTTGCTATAAACAACTGAAAAACTGAGATTCCAGTTTCACTAGTCAGGGCTTTCATAGGCGGATCAAGAATTGCCAAAAAATTCCTAGAGCAGGCAACATGGCTTTTCCCAGCACTCCTGCATGTCAAACAGGAAAGTTTCATGGCTGTTTACTGCTGGAGAATGGATTATTTAGGGAAAGAGCAATTGTACTAGTTCCTCCCCCCTGGATACCACAAGAGTGGCAAGAAAAAAACAAAAACCCACAAAAATCCACCCACCCAATGCACACCCTTGCAGTCCTCCTGCATGTTTACAGCCCACTGATTTCAATGGGGAGTTTTGCCTGAAAAAGGATTTCAGGAAGAGGCCTGAAACAAATCAACATCTAATTACAACAATTAAGGGCATAGGTATCTTTAGCACTTTACAAGCAGTAACTTCCTACCAGGAAGCAGTGTTGCTGCATCGGTGCAGTGAAGATATAATGGCAGCATGCACTAAGCCAATATTCTGACCTTAAGCCTCAGTGACATGAAGTGCCAAAGCATAATGTTGCATATGTCCCCATTTTATGATGACATGCTTTTTCAGCTGGGACTTAATTGTTCTGCCGGCATGCTGGACTCAAGACAGACCTGTGGATAACCTCCTGAATGACACTTCAGCTACCACCTTATCCAGAGCTATAAGTCTCCTACTTTGTCCGAACTTCCTCTCTCTCATTTTTATGCATCTTAATAGGTTGCATAAAAACATGTAGGGGCTGCTCATAGCCCATTAGCTGAGCATCCCTAAGCTCTGCTATATTATGTTGGAGGAATGATGGGACATGCTCAATTCTGACCTGCTTAAGAAGTGACTCTTCTTTCCTTCCCATTTCCAAAATCTATGCAATTCTTCCATCTTATGTGCTTATATGAACCCGCCCCCAACCCCATATACCAGGGGCAGGCAAAACATGGCCCACAGGCCAGATTCAGCACACCAAGCACTTTCATCTAGCCCATGGGGCCCCCCAACAAATTGTGCCCCACCTAGCCCTTCCACCCATGAGGGTTGGAGCAAGGTGCCCACATGTACACACAGCCCCAAAAACATACCCTATTGCCTTGCTCCCACCCTCACGGGCGTAAGGGCCTGGCCAGCCAGCGTGCAACTTCCGTGTGGGGATGCTGCTGCCACAGCCCCTGAAACCTGCTCACTGCTCTGGTGTCCTGCTGGCTCCAGGCAGCAGGTAGGGAAGCAGCAAGGGCAGGGAGCCCAGGGGGCTGGGGCTGGTGTCAGTGCAGAGCCCCCACCCAGGGGCGTAGGGGGAAGTGGCAGTGCAGAGCTGGGGCAGGCAGTGTGTGGGTGTGAGGGAGAGTGGGGGGATGTAGGGACCCTCCACATGCCCCCCATTGCACTCAGCCCCAGCAGGTGGTGGCAGCAGCAGCAGGTGGGGCGCTCAGGGTACAGGTGCCCAGTGGGGCATGGCTCTGGCCAGCACTGCACATTACAGCTAGGGGCACAGCTTCCATGCAGCAGCCTGTATCTCCAGTCCTCCCTGCCACTCCCACCCAGCCCCTGCACTCGCACAGCAGGGAGGGAAGCCCCACACTCTGGAGCCAGGTGCCTTCCCTGCCAGGGCTTCACAGCATCAGAGAGAAGCTTCAGGCTCTGGAGCTAGCTGCCTTCCCTGCCTTGCAGGGGAAGGTGCCTGGGGCTTCCCTCCCATGCAGCACAGCCCCAGTGGGGAAAACAATGGACTCCAGCACCTGAAGCTTCTCTCTAGGGCTGTGCAAGAGGGGCAGGGAGTGCCAGCAATACCGGCAGCTGTGTGGAGGCTGCGCCCCTCACTGTGATGCGCAGTGCTGCCTGGAGCCGTGCCCCACCGGGTGCCTGTTCCCTGAGCACCCCATCTGCTGCTGTGCCATGGGGGAAGTTCGGGAGTCCCCACACTTCCCCAACCTCCCTCATACCCACACCCTGCTCCCACAACCCCCCACACATATACAACCTCCAACATACCCTATGCCTCCCACACACAGCCACACCCCCTCACACACTCCCCACATACACATCCACATCCTACCACACCCCCATTTCCCACCACACCCCCATATATCTCCATACACACATGCACACACCCCATACACACACACACCACATGCACATACCACATGCACCCACCCTACCCTACACACCCTCCCCCCACAATATACAAAACTAAAAATTTATCTTTGAGTTATTATGCAATTACCTCTCTATACACTATGCAGACATAAATCATTACAAAATATTTTTGTAATAAAATTAAAATATGTTCTAGTAGGTGTTTGACTTTTAGTGTATGATTTGTTTTTTTTCTGGTTCTAAGATAGCATCTCCCCCTCCCAAAAGGAGCATTTCCCGGGGGCAAAGGGTAGGACTTCTGATCCCAACATGGCAACAAGGGGGTGGGGCAACTGGCAAGGGATGGGGCTACCCATGCGGCCCTCAACAGCTCACTAAACTCATTAAGTGGTCCTCCACCCGAAATAATTGCCAATTCCCACCTTATACACATCCCAAAACAGTTCTTTGAATGAACAACGGACTGTCTAAAACCTAACTGTGCAAGAAATACAGTGGATACAATCAGAGAAAGAAACAAAAATTTGGTTTCAGGTTTCCAAATGCTAGTATATGGAAAAAGGGAAATAGTTTAAAATTTCATTTAAAAAAAAGAAAAAGGAAAAGGATCATGATGGTGTCATTTCAACAGCAATGATCAGGGTAGGTGTCACATCAGTAGCTGGATCAGACAAATCCTTGAGCAAGTTTGAATTGTTACCATTTACTCAAAACTGTGAAACTACCTGCACTCACAGCAAAACTGCCTTTTTCAGGGTATTTTTGAAATGTCAGGTAAGTGCGTTATCAATTCCAATTTTGTTGAACCGCAGTGGCACCTAGTGGCCAGCCAGTTTGTTTTCCCAATGCAAGTTCCCAAGCTAAGGATAGGGGGAGCTAGTGCAACAGAACTCTGCAACAGAGGCTGGCAAAAATGCTTCTGGGTGCATTGTAAATAAAAAGAAACTGAGACAAGTACTCCCAGCGCTGTTCTTTCAAATGCCCAAGTCATTTCTCACGCTTATGCCATTGTGGTTTATTTTTGATGGCATTGATAAAGTGCTGAATAATTGATACATGGCTAGTGGAATTTTCTTGTATAAATAAAATCTTTCCATTTTTAAACGTGACTGGTGTAATATCTAACAGTTTAACAGCACGCAGCATGTAGGCACATGGGCTAAGGGTGCTGGTCTCCTTAGCTGTTCTCCTTAGCTGAGCATTAATCAGTACTCCAGCAAGGCCTACAAAGAGTTCCCCAGGAGCAAGGGAACTTCGTGGCTGGCATAAATCTAATGTACAGTACTGCTGGTTTTAGCTAGCTTTCTAGGACAGGGAAGCATACATTATGCCAGCCTCCGTCACTAACTTCCTAACTCTCCAATAAAATACTAAAACAGTGGTTTTCAAACTTTTTTTTCCACAGACCACTTGAAAATTGCTGAAGGTCTCAGCAGACCACTTAAACTTTTTTTTGTTCTACAAATAAAAGCACACAACTCATATTTTAGTATCTGTAGTCTTACCTTACAAGTACAGATAGTCTCGATTGTTCTGTAACCTTTCTGCAGACCACCTAAATGGAGCTCGTGGACTTGGGGGGGGGTCCGTGGACCACAGTTTGGGAACCTCTGTACTAGATTAAATTTATGACTTTGGTTTATCAAAGATAAAACCAATATTAAACAAGGTGAAGAAATTCAAAACCAGAGCACACAACCAGTCTTTCAAAGCCTTCTTTTAACAAAAGTTTGAAACCAGAAGCAAGCATCTTCAGTAAGTCTCTGTAAAAAATTTCCTTCCTTCTTTAATCTCTGCTAAAACAACACCCACAAACCGAGGCCAAGCCATTATAGAATCCACATATCTCTTTATAGGCTTTTGAAGAACTGCATTTTCTTGTGACAGATACAGGCAAGGGTAATGGAATCCTGCATGAAAAAGATATATTTAGAAAGAAGGTTGACAAAAGCTTATTCTTGCACAGGAATTTCATTGGAGTTTTTGGGCATGTTCCAGGCCTCAGCCATCTGCCAAGAGCTTGAAATTTTGTTACAAAAATCTAGGACCTGTATGCAGAGGATGTCTTGTTGCTAGGCTGTCCACCTTGTAATGCTTTGCTTAAAACACTGCATTACTGTTACGATTATGTGGGGCATGCTTGATATTTTAGATAAACCATACAAAAATGTTGGTGCTCCTCACATTTTAAAAATGTTTCAAGTGACAGCATGGCATCGCCCAAACTATAACAGAAAAGGCTGATGTGACGTATCTTTTCTGGATTAGCTCACAAGTCATCTCTGGCCTTGAAATCAAACTTTCTCATTTTGGCTTGTACTTTAAAGATGCTTTTCAATTTTCAGCTCAGCATCAATCAGGACACTTGCAAATCTCTTGTCAGCATGCGAGTTCACAAAGAAATCCTTTAAGGCTTTTAGCTGATGCATGCTTTGCTTGACATCTACTTCAATTTCTTCAAGCATTTTATTTGCAATGCTGACATTATACAGTATATCATGCCAAATACCACACTACTCATGAATTTATAGTTGCAGGTTTTGTGAGCCAGCAATCTGACACTGCTTTGAGTTTTCATTCTGGCAGATGCCTTCAAATTTGAATTATTAGTAACTACAATAAAACTACTGCAGATTTTTCTGGGACTTGGTAACCAAAACACACAAATTGCACCAAACCAATTCAGCTCCCCCATAAGATTTTACTTGAAGATTTTGGTTACATATTTGCACACCACATTTCAAAGCTATCGCAAGTCTGGTGTGGTGAGTAGAACTACAGTAAAGATAAAAAATACTATGGCTTCAGAGCAACAATACATGACAACACCCAGTTACAAAATTCAAAGTCTGTTGCATGAGACAAAAATATGGTTTTATTAAAAGGTCCCAAACTCTTGTCTGAACTTTACTGTTCTTGTCTTTCACATTTGCTCCACTGTCATAGCCATGACCTCACACATCAAGGGAGATTCTCATTTTGCTTCTTCAAAGAGACCCTCTGTCATCCGCATTAGCGAAAATACATCAAGTGCAAAAAATCCAGCAAAATGTTCTTAAATGGCAACACTGCCTTTCCTGGCATTAATTCCTTCTTCTCGAGAAACAAGTCTTGATCATTGTTATCTACTCTTGCTAACTAATGCCTTAGGTGTAGACAAGTATACTAAAATAACACGTAGCAAATTTCAGGGCAGAAATAAAATTTCCATCCTGAATGTGTTCCCAAGAATTTGAATTTTTTCCCCCAAGTAATGTTGATAAAATGGTAGTACTTTGGAGTTGTTCTTTCATCAGGTTTTTCCCATAAATTCTATGCATTACAAATATTATTTCCTGCTGTGAGATCTACTGAACTTAGTAAGGAAAAGCTTTCCATCCTATGTAGCCTGATTGAGTCAAGAAGCTTTTCCAAAGCTGCCTGCTATCAGATAATTAATTTGTTTCACTCTTTCTCCCTTTTTTTAATCACTCCTATGATCTTGCTTCAGTTTGATTTCTAAGTATCTCCACATGACTGTTTTTACAATCTACTGATTTCTCATGTTTTGCTAAGATACTTGATAAGTTTTTCCAGGGTTGAACATATTTCCTGGCTAAAATAAAATGTCTGGAGTTAAACGACTTAACAGGAAAAGCAACAAACAAATCTGCTGAAGTGGAATAGTCGAGTCAATGTTGCTTTACATATTCTCCATTTGAAAAATGGAAGACTGAATTTTTTCCCCATTATCAAAAGGTAAATCTTTACCATTAATTTGTATGGGTTCGGTTTTGCAAACAAAAAGGAAATCCTGTCACTGATTTGGCAGGATAGTTCATCCATGCTCAGAGGTTTCTTCCCTGTAGATTCCTCCATACCCTTTAAATATTATAATTGCAGTGAACCGTTATTGATCAAAGGCATCTTCACATCCACAGATGGTGCTGCCTTCTTGGTCACAGCATTTTCTTTTTATTCCTTCATACCCCTTAGAAGTGGCAAAACCTTCTTAATGGAGAAAGTTACCTACACAAGTTGGAAGAACTTTCTCCAGTAGAAGATTCTGATGCAGGAGTTGGAAACAAAACATGGTTTATCTCAGAAATATTAGGAAGCATGGCTTTGCTGTGCATTGCTAGCTTTTCTTTCAGCTTTTGTTAAGTAATAGTCATCTCCAAAACAGAAGGAAGACCACTAGCCATCTACACATGTACTCAAATACCAACTAATCTGGGAACTTCTGAATCACTAAGTATGAACCTACTCATCCAAAAAGAAAACACCATCTCTCATATATTGCTGGCCAACATCAAGTTCTTCAGGAAACAATTACTGCTGCTAACTTATAAACGTTTCACCTTTGCTTTTTGGCTATCCCTAATATCTCCCTTGGGTGAGTGACCACCAATTTGGCTCCCTCTTAAAGCTTCCAGCCTCCCAACTTCAACCAGATTATTATTGTTGTTGTTGTTGCTTGTTCCTGCAAGAACAATAGTCAGAGCACCTTTCCACTTCATTGACTCCACCTGAAATGGCCATTTGAAGCCATTTTCACCTAAGCACAACTATGAACAACCTCAAAGATGTTCTTATTTAACACAAAGTTAAAATCAGTCTCCAGCCATAATGAAGAGAGGTTACACTGAGCTACCTTTGGCCAAAAATTATTAGGATAAAATTAACTTGGTACGTGCATTTCAAATTACACTGCAGCAAAAAAGCAGCCCATTAATATGGTCCAATCAGTTGCAATGGATACAATATATTTAACTGGGAAAGATACCATGGAGTATCATAAAGAAAAAGTGGATATCACAAGATAAGACAACAAAGAAAGAACAAAGAAAAGAAAAAATACAGAAAGCTATAGAAAGAAAGAAATAGAGAAAGCCATTTCTATTTAATTTTACTGCTGTTTTCAGAATTCTTCTCTGACATACTATGTTATAGGTATAATGTTGCTTTTAATATATATGCTATAATGGCCTTATATCAAAGTCCACATTTATAGTTTGCAAAATGTTAAAAATGATTGCCATTATAGCCATTATACAGGTACCAGTTGTACGTTTGGAAAAACTATCAAAAAAGAACAATTTATCAGAGTGTTTTATTAGCCGTGTACTAAAAATATCTGTCAGTAATTTATATCTTACAACTCTATTCCTAAATGTACATTTACTATAGCGTGAGTCCCTTACACAAGTAACAAAATCTTGCTAGCTCACGCAGCCCACTGAAACTATTAATCTTCAAACTCTCAACCCACTTAAACCACACTTTCCTCAAGTGCCAAGGTTAATAGATAAACCTGGCAGCATGCTGCTGAAGGTGAACAGACTCATGTTCTTTTGGGCCAACAGGGAACTTAAGTCTCCTGTCTCATTATCTGGATTGGTGTGTGTGCATGAACTTGCCTGACATGGCTTTCTATCATGTGCAATGTGGCTCTAGGGAGATGTATTGCCCCTGTTTGCTCTTTTAATGTTACAGCTTATCTCTATGTAAGACTGTCTGGATGCATTTACCATGGGTTTTAAAACCAATGAGGTAGCGCTCACTTTTTCTCACATTTAGTGATGGTATCTGTACTGTATTCCTTGTATAGTTTAAACAAAGTCCCTAGTCTCATTCTTAAAGATCTGCAGCAGATAGAACACCAGTACCAGAGTACGTAAGCAAACAGAACACCCCTTTGCCTTTTGGGGGAGTGGGGTGCAAACCTTAGATCAGGTTCTGCCATTTTTAAATCAATCTATGTGTGCCAAACTTCTGTCCTGTTACAAGTACAGACCAGTTTTGTGTGCCAAACTTCTGTTCTGTTCCAGGTATAGACTGGTTTCTGATCATTGATGTCAGTAAAAGTGCAATGTCTATGCCTGGCCATTGAGAATACTCTCCCTAAAGAGAACAGCCTGAGCTCTAGCCCAGTTCTCAGCAGTGATATTTCTAAATCCACATTAAGTGCAAGGGAAGACACTGGATACGAAAGTGTATTCCATTTGCTTTGCTTATCAAAAACACTCAAACCCTACTCACAACTGTATGAAACATCTGCAATAAAGGCCAAATTCTGCAACGCACTTGGTTTATCATTGCTTGAAGACTCCTAGATGGTTATTTCAGACTCAAAGCAGGTTTGAGAAAAAAGTAGAAATTGATCTGGGTCCAGTTTTCAGCAGAAATAGGACAAAACTGGAATCTGGAATAGGGTTGGTGAGCAGGGAGAATATTTAGAATATTATTAGAGTCTACAAGACTGGTCTCCCTATAATTTTACTGGAGCAGGCTCTTCTCAGTCAGGCACCTGCAAGTATTGTCTAGCTTCAGGGTTTTTTAAAAGTATTACAGAATTCAAAGTGACATGTACAGGTTTCTCTCACTTTATGCAGGTTCTGTATGAGCGAATTTGTTCTTATGCGATGACCCTTTTTATACCAAAAATTTGTTATATGCAAGGTAAATTCACTCTTCTGTGATCAGTGCAGTGGAAACCCACAGTCAGCTGCTTTGTGCTGTGCATTATGGGAGTGACACGCACCAAAATATAGTCTCCTGCGTGGATCTGTGCTCCTTGCTCATTGTCTGCAACATGGATTTCCATGGTTGCCATTCCCATTATAATAGTGCCCTGTGCTTGTGTGCACTGTCTGCTGTTGGTGAGTACCAAACTTGTCTTTGCAGAAGTGGTAGAAATGGGTCTGGGGGCTGCCAGTACAGTCAAGGTCTTGGAACATATCCCTATTTGTTACATTGTAAAGTGGGTTCCCTTTATGTGAATTTGAGCTATGCACCGTTTTCCAGGAACACATGTACATCATAAAGTGAGGAAAGTCTGTAGGAATAATGATATTTCAGCTGGAAGAGCTTTCTCCACTACAGGATTCTGATGTGGGAGTTGGAAATAAAACACGGTTAATCTCAGAAATATTAGGAAGCATGGCTTTGCTGTGCATTGCTACCTTTCAGCTGTTGTTAAGTAATAGTCATCTCCAAAACAGAAGGAAGACCACTAGCCTGGAAACTTCTGAATCAATAAGTATGAACCTACTCATCCAAATAGAAAACACCAACATCAAGTTCTACAGTGCCAATTCTAACAGGAAACAGTAGTTTATCCTTCTTTTCATGAGGGATGAGCAAACACACATCACCTTTCATTTACCAGGAGGTAAAAAAGTGAGTATGGTCAGTTACCATGAAGTAGCTGACATGCTTTATTTCCCTTCCCTTGTCTTCCTTGCAGTAACTTGTTCATGTGGCCATGCTGTAAGATCTGACTCATATAAGTACCTCTGATGAAATAAAGACTCTAGAAGTAGAACAAAATTAAGAATTACTTGGGAAACCATCAGGAAATGTAGAGAGGCATTTTTCTTCAGCTGTAGCATACCATCAAGTTCTCCAGAAACTCAGTTTCACATTTTAGCTTTTCTGATGCAAGTCATTTACAGAAATAAAGTAGAAGCATAAAGATAAATCAGCATGAGGGCTAGAAGGAAATCTGGGTCTAAAGGAAAAGGCATCTTCAATATCTAGGGGACAGTGGAGATCTAGTCCAAAGGGCTATGAAAGAGAGAGAAAAATTTTTTTTTCATAATTACAACATGCAAGAGTGCATGCAAGTATTTATTTGGGTTTCCAAATAATGGCATCTACTATCCAAACAGCCCTAACTTCCCAAAACTGAACTGTTTGAATAAACTGGGGCCTGAGTCCAAAATATTTTTACCACTGTTTATATAAAACCAAAGCCTAAAACACAAGACTTCACATTCCTTTCTCATTTTGCCCCTTTGATGCCAGTATTCCTCCACATGTGTTCCTTGAGACATACTTTCTTTCTTGGTTCTTACATTGGGCATTTGTTCCAAGTAGCTGTCTCAAGTGTTTGGCTTGAACGCAGTGCTGCTCCTTCCATGCCCTTAATTACTACCTCCTTTTCCTCAGAAACATGAATTGAGTCATGATCTCACTGCAAATGTGACTTAACCTGCAGTTTTCCTGCTTGCTTGGGCACTGCAAATAAAAACTAATGGCATTTGTAATTAACTGAGGACTAGCAATATAAACCTGCCTTTTGGCCCGTGACGGGTAAAAGTTCAATTGAACAGTAAGGTAAATAAGTATTAAGGTGAGCCGGATCCAGACATAAGTCGGCCATAAAGGAAAGCCAAAAGTAGGTAAGAAATAAACTTCAACCACACAACCAAGGAAATGGAACAGTAAATGAAAACTTGTTTGCTGAAAATCACGTATTAGTTGCTTCTTCTAAATATATATGACAAAAAACTCATATGTTTCATCATAATATTATGTATTAGATATAATTTGCTTATATATTATGCATACTATATGCAGGATACTATATCATATTGTATTATTGCATATATTAATTATTGCTACACATACATGGAACCACTTAAAAGACTCTAATGCTGTCAGTTTAATACCCCTGAATTCTCTTCAGTTATAATTACATCTGTAGATCATAGTGGATGAGGAGGCTACTTCATATTTAAAAGTTAAATTAGTTCCACTCCTGTTAATACTGGACTTCCACTAAAAACTCACGGTCATTTTCCACATAAATTTCATTTATAAATTAATTCCTTCCCTTTTCTAAAGCATGACATCACCAGTGAATTATGCAGATCATCCGAAGTGTGTGACAGTACAATCTTTAGACAGTAACACGGGAAGTCAGCCCAGCTGGACTGACTTCCCATCCCCATGTCAATCTAGTGTAGGGGATCAGAACTGAAGCACTGAACTTCACTAACCTCATCACCAGAAGCCAACTTCCTACAGCCCAAAACACACCAAATGGATCCAGGCCATGCCATGACAAGACACGCAAAACCTGTCAACAGCATCTCCATTATGGATATATCTTCACAATACAATACCAAACCAAGTGCCCTGATGGAAAATATGTGGAGACACCAAGCAACAGCTGTGCACCAGAATGGGTGCACACTAAAATCTATCAAAGACAAGAACAGAACACAACTTGTCTCCAATCTCTCAAGCCTGATTCTCAAAGGGAATTTACAATCCACTTTTCAAACTGCTTCTTTACCATTCCTTCCAGCACACACACCAACTGCAGGTGCTTCCTTAGCCTGACAAAGGGTTTTTCAACCTGAAAGTTGGCATCCAAGGCAACTAAGCTGAGCTCATCTGGAGCCTCACAAGTCCACTGCAACCAGCAAGCCTCAGGCCTGTTAAAGACATGATGGGTCTGGCCTTTCCCCAGCCAAGACTGTGTGCATGCATGTGGGAGCTGGAGGTTATGGCATCTCCAACCCACTTTTCACCAGGGGGATCCTCGGTCCTGGCATTTCCTGGGGCTGCCACTCCACCAGCAGTCCCGCCAGGCCTCCTGACCCTGGCAGAGTGCAGTTTTAGTGGTCAGCCCGGGACCTGGGGCCTCTTCCTTCCCCATAGCCCCAGCCCATACCTCCAAGTTCATCCTGACACGGGAGCTCAGCAGGGACATGTTCTTCCCCTGCTGGCTGGTGATGCAGTGAGTGCCCTTTCCAGCTCTGAGAGTGGGACATTAAATGGTTTTTAAAAAATTTAAAGAGAAAATAGGTGCCGATGGAGTGAGGAGGCTGGCATTCACTCTGTTTGCACCTGGAGCTTGGGGAATCCCAGCAGCAGGTTCACCTTCAGGAACACCAGCTGCTCCACCAAATCAGGATCCAAGGAACTGCAGTGGAGTGTCACTACATCACCAGCCATGCTGAACACCCTCTCACTTGGAACACTGGTTGGCAGGGCTGTGCGAAGTTTTGGTCCCTGATTCAATTTGGTGGAGATTCAGCCTGATTCGGTGGGTGAATCTCTGAATCTGATCGAATCAGAGGACCCTTTAGTCTCTCCAAATTGAATCAGGACCCTCCGAATCAATTTGGAGAGATTCGGAAAGGTTCAGCAATTCAGACATAGACAGAGCTTTAAATGTTTTTTTCTACATACCTGTAGATAGCACGCGGCTCATGAATGCTGTGATGCTGGGACACATAGAGCATCCCACAGGAGTGCTGGGGGCAGGTCCGTAGTGCACTTGGCGGCAGACCTGGCAGTGGTCCAGAAGCACTTCCAGTCCACTTCTAGGTCTGCCAGGGAGCACACAGGGGTTTCCCCCACATCCCCCCAGCTCAGAAACTGGTGCCTCCTGGGTCTCAGAGGGGCACCCGGGGTCCCCCTGCAGCCAATCGCTGAGCCAGTGGGGTGCAGGGAGACCCCTCCAGAGTGCTCCCTGGTGGACCTGTAAGTGGACCAGAAGTGCTTCCAGTCCACTTTCAGATTTGCCACCAAGCACATGGAGGGGCCCCCTGCACTCCTGTGGGATGCTCTGCTAGGATAGCTTGTCATACTTTATGCTTTAAGTGCTCCTTGGGTCACCACGCGTTGTAGCTCGGGCTCTAAGCAAAGGACATACGCTGAAAGAGTCTCGCCCTTGCGCTGGAAAGTTCCCAGCAATTTGTAGTACGCCTCCCCACTCCCTGTGGATTGGCCAGAAGCATCCTGAAGGACCTGCACGCCTTGCTGGGTGGTGACAGCAGGGTTCCGGAGTTTGGCAGTCCTCACAACCCCAAAGGCAGGCTCCCTCAGGACCTCCAGCAGACGGCGTCGCTTATCCTCATCAGGTATTTGCCAAGTCAGTAAAGTCTCTTGAATATGGGAGAGCCAAGAGTCAAATCCTTCCTCCCCTGCAGGGACTGGCAGTGTTCCTGAGAAACTCCAGAGTCTCTTATAGGCTGCCTAGTCACTGGAGGAACAGGTCACCTCCCGCAGAATCTGCTGAAAAACCCTCACTCACTCCGGGGTACCTTCAGTACCAGCAGTCTGCCCCACTCCCCCCTGCATAGTCCCATCACTCCCGGAAGGCACAGCAGACTGGTCGAAATTGGACATGTCTCCTGGTGGCTCTCTCTCTCTCTCTACAGGGGTACACAGCACTTGAATAATATTCTAGCACCCGCTACGCAGGAATCCTGGACGAGCCCCCAAAATGTAACCTGGGCAGTAGTCCAAGAGGCACCCCCTCTCCAGTTGAAGGGATCAAAGCAGGTGCATAAGTGCTGTGAGAGGTGTAGAGCAGAGCCAGACCACCAATGGGGACTTAACCATATACCTTTTAATACTGGGAACATAACAGGCATAAATCAGAGGGTACAGTGGACACTACAATGACCCAATGGGGCAGGATTCAACAAAGGTTAGACACTTACAATCATTGACAAAACAGGGTTAACAAAATATAAAACTCAAACAGCAGAACAAACAATATGGATTGGTGAAATATACAAAGGGCACAAAATGCAAAATGTCAAATGACAAGGAAATATAGGACCTTGGTACCTGGAGAAAGGGAAACACAATGGCCCTTTTCCACTGCAAGAAGATTTGGCTCTTGTTATCTCACTCACCCAAAATCACCTCAGCTGGGACTTGAACCAAGATCTCCCATGTAGTAGGTAGGAACACTACCACACAGCCACAACTGGTAGCACTGTTCCAGCCTGCTAGGGGTCTTGACCTTCCCAGAGCCTGGCCTCATGTTGAGCTGCCTGGCCTCTGATTGGAGGAGCTGGAAGCAGAGCTGGGAGCCCCTCAGGTCACTGCTCAGATCCTTCCTGGAGCTAGGGTGCCTCTCCTGCTGGCTGCAGCCTCTCCTTGGGGATCCTGGAGACCAGTGGGGGGCCTCTCCTGCTGGCCACATGCCGTGCTGCTGAGGGTCCCACTGCTGCCTGCAGGTCCTGCTCTTTCAGGCTCTTCTGGGGCAACTGCTCCTGCCCCACTGGCTCAGCTCTTACCAGCTCTGTGAAGCTCCTTCCTTGTTGTCCCTCACTGGTCTCTCCCCTGAGTCAGCCCACGCTGCCCCTTTTATCCCCCTCCTTGTGACCCAAGGGGCCAATCGGGACATGAGGGGGGGTGAGTCTTTGGGGCCTGATTGGTGCAGAAAGAGAATCCCAAGTCCTCCAATCATCTTTTACCCCTTCAAAACCCCTGGGCTAGGTCACAGCCAGCTCGCCCGTCACATCAAGACCATCATAAATAGAGCAATGAAGTGTTTCAGGAGCATGGTATTGCAAACTGTGCTGTTTAAGACCTCCTAGGATATGTTGAACAAGGATACACTGAACAAATCTTTTCTATTATATATTCCATTTCAATAAGGGATACAGGAACACAGATGTAGGACTCCCAGCCAGGAGTCACCAGTGTTGTTAGGGTGGACACTGTCACTGCTGTTATCGGACTCCATTAGTGCCATTAGAGGTTTTGGTCATACCAGTTACATCAGGCTCCTTCAGTTTGGATGGACTCTGCATGAGCTGCCAGGAGATGCCATGCCCCTAATAACCTCATTGTTAGAAGAAAGAGACTGCAGTTTTCAGTGCTTAACAAGAAAGACCTAAGCAGGGTTTATTTCTATAAACAAGCCTGGACACTAACATCCATGACCAGCTGGTATGTATATACATGAACACCACGTGTCCCCAGAGGCTGGGGCGGCATGGTGACTGCCTGCAGGCAGTGGCAATAGTGTTGGCAACCAGGGCATGGCAGCAGCAAGTGGCAAGCTCCTGCAGGCAGCTGTGGCAGTGTCGGCGGTGGGGGCAGGCCAAGTGGGGAGCTCCCACAGGCAGCCACAGTGCCATCGGCAGTGGGGGGGGGGGCTGGTGAGCACCAACCAGTGGTTGGAGACCACCCGCAGACACTGCCGGCAGCGTCAGCAATGGCTAGTGGTGATCAGGGACTGCCTGAAGATGCCACTGGTGGTATCAACAGCAAGGGGGGTGGGGAATGAGCACCAATCACCCACAGTCACCACCAACAGCATCAGCGGTGCTTTATGCAGGGGGTGTACCAGCAAGCTCAGGGGCTGCACATGCACCCTCATGCACCCCCTACACATTGCCAATGGGTATACGGAGTTAGCCAAGTTATTTGCAAGCATAATAAAGGCATAAAGTAAAGGTAAAAGTCACCTAGGTAAAAGTGTCCCCTTTACAATGTTATAGGCATAATACACAATAAATATACCCCCTAAACCCAATACAAAGTATTAAAGGTACCCAGACCCCTTTCTATAGAGTGATCAAAATTCCTTCATGTTTACAGAAGACACATCCTAGTCCCCACCCATTCTTAAAACATCTGTAGGTGACATAATTCACATCCTAATTTTTACCAATTAGGGCAACCTTCCTACCAGATACAGAAGCCTATTTGCCTGGTCACTCTGATCTTTGTTTTGGTGTCTTTTATTAGTCTTATCAATTCACCCTCTAAAGATAGGAGTCCATACTAGATTTAGACCATAACAAATCTGTGGAATATGAAACAGTGTTAAAGTTAAAGTTAGAAGGTGCTGTGAGTAGTCACATGCTAAGGGTTAATACAGTTTCTTGCCTGCATAGCTCTGACTTGTCACTGGAGGGCTGGTGAGTATGGACATGTGTAGGAGCTAGGACACCTGTGCTCTATCCCTGCTCTGGGTGTATGGGGGGGGCACTGTGAGTGATGTATCTTGGGATGCTGGAGGACTGCAGAGTGCTTGTTTTATCTCAGTGGAGCAGACAGAAGTTACCCTAACATAATCTAGACAGCACGGTCCAGAGTTAAAGTGGCATAACTTTGAGACATTCAGAGCACACTTAGCACAAGTTAATGAGCTTTAATGTGCAGACACTTACATTTTACATGCCCTTAATATAATCTAAATGTAATGTGTAACTTCACCCTTACTGTTGGCTTTACAAAGCTCCTGTAAAAAACTTAATAACCTACTTTCGTAGATTTCCATCGAAGCTGTATAGATAGTGCCCAGTTTTATATTCATTGAGGCTTACTTCAGTTCATGCTGCTAGCAGGGTCTTTGTGTAATTTGTATATGCATTGATCAGTGGTTGAATTAATCCATACCCCAGTCAGCCCTACAAGAGGTAACACGTGATGGATGAACATTGGTACAGTTTGTCAAACCACCACAATATCAGAAGAACTAAGCATTAGACAGTCTCTTCTGCTCACAAGAAAGGTTCATGCTTCACGATCAAGTCACTTGCCAAATATGCACAGGACTTTGTACGATAATAAAGACAGAAAGAGCAATCCATTCAAGCCTGGAGAGAAATCTCTTAGTTGCCAAGAAAGTTATTAGGCTGGGAACTTTTCAAAGAAAAAAAATGGAAGATGTCAGTTTGTTGAAACTCAGATTGTTAATGGGAAAAGATAGATTTCAAAGAATCACCTGATCTGAAAAAAAATGGAATTTTTGTGCACCTCACTCAAGATCACTTAGAAACTTGAGGCCATAAGTAGAAAGTCCTAAGAAATAATAAGAGATTCTTTTTTGAGAAACCATTCACTTCTCTTTCAGACTTCTAAGAATATTCCTGCCTTTCTTGGCCTACAGCCACCCACATAAGGCTCTATATAAATATGGCTTTCCTTACTGAATGAAGGGGAATGGGGTAAGGACCCCATCAACAATGCAACATATGTAGCAAAAGAAATTGCTGACCTGCATTCTTCTCCTCATCAAAGGGCTGTTAAAGCACAGGGAGAGTTCAATGCAGGTTTCTCACATACCAGCACAGTGCATGGTACACAGGAATACAGATTCTATGCAGTCACACTGATCTATTCCCTAGTCACTAAGGTCTAATGGAGAACATGGGCTTTTCTAAGATTAGTCTTGAATTTCACTTTAAAACTGAATACATATTCACTGAAATAAGTAAAACAGTGAAAAAAAGGGTATTTTTCATGGCCCAAGTCCAACTTTCCTGCACAAGTGTTTTGGAGCATGTGCCACTGTTATATGCGTCGGTTAACACATGCACGTGCACACGCGCGCACACACACTCCCCCTCATGGGGCTACACATTATACAGGGATAGATTTATTCTTATATCACAGAAGTGAAACATTCAGAGACTGGCAGCTCCTAGCAATCATGATAAAGTAGCCCCCTGTCCCGCATTCCTCCTTCCTATGTCCCCTTTCCAAAAGAGAAAGAGAGAAATTAGTATGTGTAGCAGAAATGAATTTCATAGCAGAAATAAAAGAAAGCCATGCTGTAATTATCAGATGAAAACATCCAAGTAGAATTAGAAACATTTGGCTCTGGCACAGACAAAAATGTCATTGCTGTAATACCCTACAGATTTTATTAAAAGTCCTAGAGGGAAAGTTATATATCTTTTTTAATGGGAAAGAAACAGTCAGTGTGCCCTAGATACCATAAACCTAGACATGAAGTCAGACTGAAGTCAGCTCTTCAGAAACTCCAAATAGTACAGAACAGTACAGCAAGTTCCCTCAGTCACAGACGCCAACATGCACTTATCAATCCCCTCTTCTGATCTCCATGAATAATATCCTGCCAGATTCAAGCTCTCAGACCTCATCTGCCAGATGCTCCATATCTGGGCCCCGCATACATAAAAGGCTACCAACGCAAATCCAGCATGGAGCGCGCATTCCAGCAGCTTCACAGGCCCAACAAAACTTTTGAGCACAAAATGAAAGCTGGTCAGTGCAAGTGTCAGAACTTCCTAGGCCTGGCCTGAAACTATGGGCAAACACCCACAGAAACTAAAGACTACCACAACTTCCTGTCCAAATGTAAGGCTCACTTTTTCAATCTGTCTTCCCTAACACACTGATATCAGGTGCTGGGATGTGGGTGGCCAACCTGCAGGTGGGGGGCAGTCAGGGATGGGGGATAGCCAGGGGGGAAGGCCATAGTTTTAGAGTTGCGGCTACAGAGCCATGAAGCTGAAGGCAAGATCAGAGGTTGGTGAGCAAAGTCCAGAAGCAAGCTAGGCTGGGAGACAAGGAACTTGCAGGAACATAGTTGAGGATCAAGAAGAGCCATGGGGAAGCCTGGCCAGTGCCTGTCCTTGCCCTGACTTTCAGTAAGGGAAGCGGTCAGTGAAGTCTTGCTGGCATGCCAGCTGGGTCCCAGGGACAGTATGGAGCCCTGCTTGCTAACAGAGGCAGTTGCTGCCTATTCCTTGATAGCTGAAGCAGGGGTGGAAGGCCTAGGTAAGATGAAGATGCTCCAGAAGACTGAGATCCTGGTTCAGGGCTGTAGTCCTGACACTTGGTGGAAGATGTTTAGCTGTTACAGGGATCAGGAAGCCATAAGAGCCAATAGAAAAGAGGACTGGGTCCTTTAGGACCTGCCTTTGTGCTCTACCAGAAAGTTCAAGTGTAATGCACATCCCACTGTGTCTGTGCCAAATCCTGGAAAGCAAGGCCATATAACTTCCTTAAAGCATCTTGGCACATACCAGTAAGAAAGCCCATGACAGCCTAAAAGTAAGGCTGGAAACATGCTCAAAACCAGCCCACATGGGGCTAAATCACCTCATTTGTGAAGCGAGTGGATGTGGGAGGCTACACAACAGGGTATCAGGGTTGGCACTGTGGTGGTGAAGACATGCACTCACAGAAATATAAAAAGAACAAGATTCCCTACCTCAGTCTAGGCTTTTGTAAACCCTGGAATTGGGCACTCTTCAAATATGGATATATTCCTCCCAGGCATGCTCGCTAATTTTAAATGGAAATGTGTAATTTAGGGGCAACAACAGAAGCCTCAATTCAAAGCACCAAAGGGGTTTTTTGTTGTGTTTTTTTCTGCACAGAAATTAAGAAAGCCATTCCCTTTGAGAAGTGTTTTGGAGATTCAGCTCTACCTTCAATGATGAGCAAGGACTTGCAGTACCAGCCACTGCTGTGTGTTGTCAGTAGCCAAATACATAATTGCTGCGTAAGTAATGTAATACAAATTTTAAAAAAATCCCAACCCTTGATCTGACAAGGTGTTCATGCAGGAATCTCTTAACTCTGGACTCTTATTAGTTTATCATAGCATGCTGAAAACAGTCTCACAAAGATGTGAAAGGATCTGGACATCCATACATAGGAACATGCACAAGAAGGGTTGATTCAACTTACCCTTCCAGAAAGCAAGCCTTACTCTATAGAGATGCAGTTAGTGTGAGAGATGTAGCCATGATGGTCCAGAAATGATGTGAGAGGTAAGGATTTCTTAGAGTGGTATCTGTTATTGGACCAACAGTGTAGCAGGGATAAAGTTAGACAAGCTTTTGAATGAAAGACATCATTCATCACATCCCTGCTCACAAGTAATCAGGTACTTATAATACTGGATGACTCAGGGCATTACTTATGAGCTAAAAGGCCTTTGTCCTTAAGTTTGACCTCACTGACCACTTATTCTGAACCCTGCTGAGCTCAGGAGAGATTACAAGATGTTTTCCTCAAATGAATATTTGAGAGGCCTATTGGAAATAACTGACATAGGAGTTAGCCATGGGCCTTCCCAAGTTCACACTAGACTGAAAGAACTCCAAAGCAGGGACTCCTTCACAGTGTGTTTGTACAGTGTTTTGCACAATGGTGTCTGTTTTCTTGGGTACTCTAGCAAAAACTCTCCCAGTGGTGACTTCTCTCAGTGTGTTTGTGACACATGCACTGGGTGGAAGTGAACAAAGAAGTAAAAAGGCAGACTCAGAGACATGGTTCTTGCTTGCGCTCTCCCTCTCTTTTAATATCCTGATGATTTTGTGTGGGTGCACAAATGCAGGGTCATCTAACTCATGATTTTTAACTCCGGGGGGGGTTGGTAGTGTTTTATATGTCTGATGCCAGGCCAGATTCCAGGTTGCAGGTTCATGCAGGTGTGTAAAAGGAAAAGATTCCCACCCAGTTCTACTTCAGCATACTAGCACAGGGAGTCACGAGAATCATACTATTTTATTTTCTCAAGCAAAAATGCAAGGGAACCATTTGAACTACCAAAGTGCCAGGGTTGTCAGGGGTCAAGTATCTTCCCACACAGACTGGATTTAGCAAAAGGAAGAAAATATATGCTACTTAAGTATAAGAACCACTTCTTCCTCCAAATGCTTCATTATGTAATCCTCATACATTAGGGCCCTACAGATGACAGGAGGCCAGAATTGCCCCTCCAGCATGCTACATTTGGAAACTTGTAAGGTGTTTAGTCTACTGATCATATCACCCTCTGAGTCTTGCACTGCTTCAAGCACACCAATTCACTCAATAAATACTTAATAAGCACCTGAGCATTTGTATGCTTAGCTGAACTATACTCTTTGCAAGTCATCTGTCAATGGTGTTTATTTTCATTAAATGTCATTGTGAAGCCAAAAATACTTTTACTCTAAAGAGACATGATCGATACTAGAAAGGAAATTCAGAGTTCAGACTTCTGTTTTGTCTTTAACTTGCCTTGGGGCATTACAGCTTATTCTGTGTGATACAGAAAGCACCATCATTCATTGGTCTGAGAGCTTTGATATATCTAGACTCAAGAGAACTAGAAAAACCACAAACCCAAGTTATGTTATTTTAATATAACATCTCCTTCCTACTTGCCATTATTTCTCCTCTAATTTTCTACAGGGAAGGTTGTGATACATTAAACACAATGGACTTTCAAAGTAAGGACTACTTTGAAAATACAAACTAAATAATAGTTAAAGTGACCTTGCTGGATCTAACAATCTCAATGAGTTCTGTTACAGATTAGCTCAGCTGACTGAGTTCTTCAAGGAAGAGTTTATTGATATTTTAAAATGGCTTGCTTGTTAATCAGGGAGTATGCAGCAGTCTAGCTGTGCACTGGAACAGAGTCATGTCTGCAAATAAAAAGCCAGAAAAAGGGAGAAGAAAGGAAATCTCAATGATTCTTTTTTACATAAAGCAATAGAAGTTAGGGAGGCAAGATGACACAACGACAAACCACAAATTTAGATGCAAGGGGTATGTACAAGTGTCACATTTAGATCACCCTAAGTTTAGGACAATTGAAAGGCTCCACTATGCAAGGGTTCATAGGTGGATCTCATGTTTTGGAAAGGGGGGTGCAGAGGGTGGTGCACATCATCACATATAATGCAAAACATATTGTTCTCTAGTTAAAGAGAAACTAGAATCTTTACTAACATAGAGAGGGCTAGCATTATATGGGGGTGTCCTCATGAGCACGCATGTGCAATTTGCAGTGCCTCAAAGCAGTCTAAGACACCACAAACTGCACACAGTGCATAAGCAAGTGTTTGCCATGCTTCAGCATGGAGGGTTTTTTAACACCAGAGAATCCTGGTTTAAAAAAAAAAAAACACTGTTTGAAAAAAGGGGCTCAGCACACGTGGAAACAGCATACGCTGCCAGAAAGGGAGCCTGACCATCCAGAGTCACACTCTGGCTTCCAGCCAGACTCTGAACAACTGGCTCAGCCCTGCTGCTGCCCTGGGAGGCCTCCAGGACCGTACCCCACCTGAGTCACTTAGTCACGTGCCAGAGCGGGCATGCAGGAGTGTGCCTGGGGACAAATAGCAGGAAACATGTGCCCCTGCACATGTGCACTTGTGGGGATGCACCCTATATTATTCAATTTAAGATCAAAGCAAAAAACAAATATAACTCTTGGAATGTGTACTGATTTGCTGGAGTACCTATCCATTTTTAAAAAACAATAACAAATTAGCAAAAAATTATCAAAGGCTATTGCATCATTAGTCCTGTCATTGCTATAGTTAAATGTACACCTCTTATTCAGATTCCTAAAACAAAATCTAACTTTCTTGAGTGTCTTGACGGTGCCTCAGATACTTCACTGTCACTCATTTCTACATCTGGGTGATAATTACCACACCTGGGTTAAGGTTTTAGTTAGAGCTAAAAACAGCCTGCAGGGCTGTAAAATACAGGAGAGACATTACCAAGAATGGCTAGCAGACAGCAAAATTTCAGACAAAAGGATAGTTTGAATAGTGGAACATGAAGACCATTAACAAGGAGACAGGGTCATTAACACCTGTGGAGCAGAGAGAGCTTAACAGGAATGGAGAAGATGATAATAAGCCAAGAAGTCAATTGACTCCCTCACTACTGCCTGATTAGAAATGCTGCTGCCCTTCCCAAACAATTGGTTTTAAAGTCTGGGTGGACCAGGAATCAAAAAAGGGGTGCAAATGCACCACTGCATCTTCACCCCCAGAACCACTCTTGCAAAATTTCACAGGGCTTAGGTTGCCTTAAAAATGACATGCCCGATCTGGAGTTAGTTCATCTCATAGGAGAACTGTAGATTAACCTGGGATTGACCCAATCTAGCAAAGGTTAACCTGGCCCAGTGAACGCCTGCGCCCATTCACAGCACAGCCCTAGGACTGGGAAAGGCCAGTCACTCACCACAGCTGTTTTATTCTCCCCCACCCAACCCTGACTGACCTATTTTTCTCCCCACCCCCAACTACTCACCCAAGACCAAGCAGCACTCCCGCAGACCCGCCAACTGCCATCCTGAGCCACCAGCTCCCTCCCACAGACCTGCCAACCCCACCCCTGAGATCTGCCAGCCCCTCTCCCCGCAGATTACTTACCTCCAGCTGCCCACACCTTCTCTCAGCAACCTGCAGATTCTTGCACATGCAGGACCTGGGTCAGATTTAGGTGGCTAAAACAAAGCAACCTAAACCTGAGCCAGGTCCCACAAATGCTTTTTCACACCCTGAGTAAAAGCAGACAATATCTTTATTTCTTAAATCTGAGTTGACACCTTTATTGCTTCAGAAACATTTTTACTGGAGTTTCTAAAGATAATCTCCTATTGCTTGAATAGGTCAATCTGAAGTTGGAAACAAAGTTGCTTTTTCTCCTAAAAGTTCAGCCACAATTAATAGTTGCAACTTTAAAATATTGCCAGTAGGCCTGTGCCAAGCAGCTAGTATTCCCTTTGGATTGGGATTTGGCCAATTTGGGGGGCAGGGATCAGGGGGCTCTCAGGGGAACTGGGGGAGCAGGCAGGGAATCAAGACCTTTTTATTAGTCTCCTGATTTGATTTGGATTTGGAGAATCAGTTGCTGAATCGGGCCAAATCTCCTCCGAATCTAATCAGCACCCAAAGTTTTGCACAGCCTTAATTGCCAGGATTTCCATACACCTCCAAAGTAGCCTCTAATACAAACAGCAGAGAAGTCACCTATAATCATTTAAACTGAAGTGCATCTTAAATGGAAATGACTGGCAAGCTTTCTGGTGCTAAAATGGGATACCCAGTTCGACTTAATAAGATAACTTATGGCTGTTCACCTGAGATAAAATCACCAATTCATGGTCCTTTACTCCCCTTCTCCATGAATCATCTCCTCCACCCCTGAATGCCCCACCCCCACCTGCTACCAGGATCACCATCCCAATCACTTCCTCCATACCCACCAGCCACCATATCATCCCCTCCACCTCCAGATTGCACCTCTGCCACCCTGATCTCCCTCTGTGGTCCAGATCACTCCCCCACCACCTTGATCACCTCCTTTACCCTCTCCAATCATCTCTTTGACCTCCAAATCATTCCCTTGATCACCCCTTCCACATCCCATTGGTCCTTCCACCCCCACTTCATCACCCTGCTGCCCCAATCAGCTCAAAAGCAGTGGTGGCATCAGTAGCACGCCCCCTCCCTCTCTGCTTCTGGGCTCCCTGCAGCATCCACTGCCCCTATGCACCTTGATCCAGCCCTTGCTGGTCCCCAGCTGCCTAGAAGCTCCTCAGGTCACTGCCCTCTCTGCCATGCGCCCCTTCAGTTGTGAGTCCAGAAGAGGTGAGATCCTGGCCACTGGGGGTAGCACAAGCTACAGGAGCCTGGGAGCAGGCAGAAAGGGGGGACTCTGCTCTCCCCTCCCCCTGCTCTTGCTGTCCCCACCACTCTCAGACTGATTGGAGAAGCAAAGCAGTGATCCAGGGATAGAGAGGCTGATGTGGGGTGGATGGGGCAATATAAGTGATACAGTGGGCAGGGTGATAGAGAGGGGCAGATGGATGGTAGGGAAGCAACCTACATGGCGGGAGGGTGATTCAGAGATGGAGGTAGTGGTTGCAGGGGCAATCTGGCAGCTGATGGAGCATGGGAAGAGGGCAGAGAGGGTGCTTCAAGTGGTATGGCAGCCCCTTCCCCTCTTCCCTCTGGTTTATATTGCAGCTAGAGAGCTGGTGAACAAGGCAGGCACAGAAGAGATCGCAGCTCCCATCCAGGCCCTCGCTCACCAGCCCCTGAGCCGCAGGCCAAGCAGTGCACTTTAGAGAAGGTATTAACCCTTAAGGTGCAAGGGCTCTCACCTAATGTGCTAACTTTAACAGTCTAACATTCCTTATAGCTAGTACGTTCTACTTGTAACATGTAATCTCATCCAAAGTTAGGAAGAGTCCAATGCTTGTATTAATAGACTGATTTGTCGGAGGTGCTAATCACCTTAAATGCCATCTACTTCCATGCAATCTGCAGGGGCAAGAAACCATCTGAAAATCAGGCCATAAATTATTTTTAAAGGTCCCCTGGACTGAGACGGTATCAATTAAGTAACAGAAACACAGCAAGATCTCCCTTCCCTGCCTCCAGCACCAAAAGCAAAAGAAGAAAATGTTGCTCTTTAACCTGCGATACTCAGGCAGCATGATTCTCTTCATCAGCCTCAGGGAACCTAATCTGTATTTAGAGAGTGATATTTATAATGCAGTGCTGTACTCCATGTCAGTTCCCAGAGGACAGCCTGTGCTGCTTCTGTTGCTCCAGTGGAAGCCAACAACTGCTTTATACATTTCCCAAAGCCCCGGTGTGAACTGAATTCTTTTATTGGCACTTATTTTGAAAGATCAAGTACTGTAAGGCAGATAATGTGTGAGGAGCAAAAAAATGGGGAAAGGAGAGTTCGATTCAGGTTTGCTTCTGTGTTTTCTGCAAGGGTATTATTTAAACTGTAAAACTACCAAAATAAAATGTCATCAGTAGCACAATGGAGAACCGGCCACACAATAGAAATGTTACCTCATTTCATATCCCCCTTCCCATGCCAATGCTCACTTTTCCCCCATAACATGAAACCTTTACTACAATAACTAGAAAGAGAGGGAGCGGTGGTAGGAGGGAAAGAATTTCTGTAGAAATAAATTTATTGGAAGGGAAAGAAAGAAACTGAAAGCAAATTATATATATACATACAGATTTAACTCCATTCCTGTAGCCTGACATTCATAGTGCTAAGGTCAAGACTGAGTCAGTGTTCCCATTAAAACTCTCAATCTCTAAGGCTTTATATAATTTTGCTGACTTAATACAGTTCAGCCAGGAGTGTATTAAGTCAAACCAAGGAGGGGCAATTTTTAACCCCAGAAAGGTCAAGAAAATAGTTTAGAAGAGTCACCCAAGTTTTTTTGTTGTTGTTCATTTTTTCCCCTCCATTTCTGATTGCCTCTAAGTTTTTTGTAAAAGTTCTGCTATTAAAAGATGACAGCCAATTTTTGGGTTCTTTCCTAGAGACGGCTGTGGGTGGCAGCTTCTGCATTATTTATCCCCTGCCCTCTCACCTATCTCTTATCTTTCTCTTGGATTTGTTTTAAACATCACTAGCATGGCTAGGGTAGATGAGGGAAGATGGCATCATGGTGGAGGTACATCGGCAGGATGGCACAAAGAAATATGTCCTCTCTCTGTATCTCTGATATTCTGTTACACGAGCAGGGGACATCCATCTTTAGCAGTGTCAATAGGTCAGCTTTCACCAGCAGTAAATTTCCTCAGATGTTCTTTGAAACATATCTTAACACATTTCTAAGATCCATGTACCACACCAAATATGACATTAACTCTTCATGGGCTGCATATTCAAGGTTCTGTCCTTTTAAACTGTGTCAGTTTTACCCACAGAGGCACAAATGAGAAACTGTTGAAGTGTTGCACAAACTTGTTAGATTTGCAGCTCACTGTTGAATATACAAATACTATCAAGGATTAACAGAGCCACATCAAATCTATAATTTCTCAGTAGAAAACATATGTACATGTATGTACTAATGCACGGGGTTATACATACCCCTCTCTCTCTCTCTCTCTCTGTTACACACATACTCACACACGCAGAGGCCACCTGAACTGCATATTAGATGCGCACACATATTAGTTTAATGTCACCTCTTCTCTTAATCCATTATCCATGATAATCCATTGTATCCCCTAGGTACTCAATCATCAAAGCAACTTTAAACCTCTTCTTGAAGATCAAATGCCTCTTTAATACAGTTATTTACAGCTTACTGAATTATAGAACTCAGTAAGCTTCTGAACTGTCTCCACAAATTAATCAGAAGCATAAGATAGCTACTGCAGAGAAGTTCTTCTGAAGCCTGAAACAGATAACAGAAATTGTAAAAGCACCAAAGAAAAGGAGAAGTTTCTTGATGGCCACTCCTGCCATCATGCTCTCTGGACAACCGCTTCTCTGTGCTCTTAGCCTGGTCAGTCGTTAACTTCATCAAATCCAATTAGATGAATTAGCATTTAGTGAGGCTAATGAGTCTTAACCTTCATAATGAATGTGTCATTCAATGCCTTCCAATTTCTGCCATGCTGAGTTAGCAAGGTTTTCAGAGGCCGTTTAGGAATAGCATAGGGGCTTGGTAAGGAAGAACTACACAAGAGAGACTGAATTCCTTTATAAAACACCCCACTTTCATATTCCATGTGTTCACAAAAATTTTCTCTTCCTCCTCCAACATTTCTATACTGAGCAGCATGATGATGCACACTTAACAGCCAACGTGGTGGATTTCAGAAATATTAAACCACTACTATCATTGCACAATGAAGCAAGTAATCTCCGAGTTCTTTATAACTCTTTCTGGCAGTGCAGTGACTGTAAACCAAATAATGACCATTACATTCTCAACATAGGTCGCACATATCCTAGACACCAATTCATGCCTGCTTCTCCATGCAAGGAGCAAACCCAGATTCAGTAAGACTGCCACAGTAGGAGCAAGGAATAGATTCTTTTTTTTTATAACTTTTTTTCCATTTCAAATCCTTTGTCAATATTGATTTTCTACACACACACAGACTCTCTCTCTCACACACACACACACACACAACCACACACACACACACACACACAGGAATCACTAACTCAGCTACTGAAATATTGACTCTGTTGCAAAGTAGAGAATTCAGACACAGCACAAGTAATCATTAGATAGCACGGTAAGTCAAGAATACCACCAGGACTGGATCTACTGGCAAGTGTAAGCCACCATGTCTTTATACACAATAGAATCTGGCCAAACTTTGTGGGGTTAGCTTCCCACACAAAGAAAAATCCTCAGAAGAACCCAGTGGCACAAACTAGTCAGTGCTTAGATTTTTTTCCTTATCCAAAAGACAGTACTTGACATGTATTTTCAAAACTGACACTAATTTGCAGTAGTGTGTTGACATTGCACTTTAGTGTTTAATGCTCTGCTAGCAGTTTACAAAAGAGAACACCAAATAAAAGCATTTAGTGCTGCAACAGATTTAGACACAGTGTCATCCACTGAGAAATATTTGTGATATTTTTTTCTACACAGCGCCTGAAAACTGAACAGTTTTATAAATACCTATTTCGCTTTCAATCACTCAGACATTTGAGAGATAATGTCATTGGATTAGAAGGCTGTCAGCGGGTAATGGTCTCCTGCTGCTAAATAATGTCCGGTGACTATTTCTATTGTAGCAAATGATTAATAGGGTAGATGCTGTCATTTTTTCTGTCAAACGTCAATGTGTACATGACAGTTGCCTACTGTGCCATTATTGGAAAACTGTGTTTGTTTCTACACAAAAGTCAATCTCTTTTCAAAGCCAATCAAATGCCAGTCTACTCACAGTACACTGTGGGGGTTTTTAATTCCACAGGGATAGAAAGAGGCTGGATTCTGACTGACTGAAATTCCAAGTTTTTAAATTTGTTTTCATAAGAATCCTTTAATCAGATGACTTAGTACTGATCTATTAGAGGAGCTGAATAAAAGAGAACATTAAAATGGGTCACTCCTTTGTTACAATTACTTCTGGCTGCTCAACAGACAACTTACACTACCTCGTCTTCCCGTACACTAACATGCCCATAATTTTCTGCAAGAAAGTTTGCGGGGGGAGGAGGGAGAAGGGGGTGGTGAATCAGTTTAAAGCTCCCCGCCACCGTTTTTTCAGTGCAGGACTCTGATACATGTGATGCTGGAGGCTGCTGGAGCGTGGTAATTTCCACGCTCCAGCAGACTTGATTAATTGAGTCTGCTCCAACACACTGCAATTACAGCACATCGAAGCAGGCTCCCTGCACATGTATAGGAGTCCATTGTGTGACACATCCATTATGCTGAGGCAAGGGTATTTGCTTCTCAAGGTAGGAATAGGTGTGAATCACTTCTACCAGCCTTGGTCTGACGTAATCCTATTGACTTCAGTGGAGCAACACATCCTGGTTTACATAAGCATAAGTGAGAAGGGACCTGGGTCCAACAAGTCTAGCTGGGAATAAAGGAACCTAGCTCAAGTTGACCTTGGCTCACTCTTACTGGTATGGGCTCAGCTGTCATAGGAAAGGGTTGCACCTGTGTAAAAAATAGTGTAAGTGAGAGCAGTGTCAAGCCGGGGAATACAAACTTGCCTCAGCTGACTTTTTTTGATCACCGTAACTTTTGACAATCACAATCCTCACATCAGACAGCAAATTAGTGGTTTATACTGGTTATGTTCCTAGTACTGTTCTCTAATTAAAAGGTATATTAAAAGGTTAAGTCCCCATTGGTGGTCTAGATCTGTTCTATAGGAGGAGGAGAGTCCCTACACTTCCCACGGCGCTTGTGCACCTGCTTTGATCTCTTCAATTGGAGAGGGGGTATCTCTTGGAGTACTGCCTGGGTTAAACACAAAAAAGAGATCTTGAACTGATTAGACTACCATCGCCTCTGCTACTATCACTGAACTGCCCAAAAGCTCTCCAGTCCTCTTAAATCAAGCACTTACTCAAGGAACATATCTGATGTGACAGGTCTCCATTCTTACCATTTTTGGGACTCACTTGCCAGATCTCTAGTTATCCTGACTAAACCCAAAGATGCCAATCTGCCAGAGTCCTTGGTATTAAAAATGCTTCATGTTTTACGGCTCTTTGTAACTGTAAAACAAATATGCACATGTGGGGAAAGCTGAGGAATTAATGGATTTGGAAGCTTCAAAGAGAGAATTAGAAAACGCGTTTTTGTGGCAATTATGTATATTGTATACCATACTATTTGGAGCTCAGTTATCTAAGCAGTAAATGCCAAAAGACTTAATAAATCTGTCTGTTCTACGGAGGGCCTTATACCACCCTCATCCTTGTGGGATTTCAGCACCCTCCAGCACTGCGCTCAGCAACGAGTGACTCATTTTCTCTCTTACCCTCTCCACTAAGTAGACTTGTGCATAAACTAGCTCCACTAGGAAGAGGAGGGAAAATAAGGAACCTTTACTAAATATCCATATAAATAGTTAAATATGGGATGTCAGTTTCTGAACAGCCCATTGTCTCAACCACCTATGAAAATCACATAAAAAGTCACAAACATTTCATATAATGCATCTCCAAGCTACCAAAAGATGGCAGTATTTCAGAACATTACACTTGCATCTATTCATGACCAGGCAGCTTGTTATATTATTCTTGGCTGATATTATATATTGTTGTATTCATGAGGATTAAGAATCAGCTAAGATGCTGTTCTGTAACCCGTTGACTAGGAAAATGAATGACATGGCTCCACAACACTGGCCGCGTCTACGCAAGTGGAGGACTGAGCAGTTGTTACTGTGCAGTCAGTTAGTACTTGCTTAACCAAGTACTAAAAGACTGTGTGGGAACCAGCATTACAGTTAAGGCCTGTCACCTCACAGTTATTTTTAGATGCTACTGTGCAGTAGCATCATGGTTCATGCCCAGCGATGCTACGACACCATAGCAATGAGTTACGGCACAGTAGCTTGTTGCTACTGCATCGTAGTGTCTCATGTAGATATGCCCACTGTATATCACATTCTACTGTTCAATCAAAAGGTGAACTTCAAAAGTTGTAGTAACTTTAATAACATATTTTCTTGAAAACAATATGCAACTTTCCTCCAAAAAAATCAGCTGCTTAAAATTGGGGTGCATATTATAAGCAAGGAAATACAGTAATAGCAGTTTCTATAGAATGTACCTCTGCCTAAGGAAAGCAAAAGTAACACTGCCCATACTGCACAGGAAGCAGCACAATGAACATGCAGGGCTCCCTAACAGCTGCTACTTACCAGGACTTTCAATGAAAGTTTTTTTTGTTGTTTTTCATTCTGCTGGTCTAAAACAAGGCCTGTGTCTCTTCAAGGGGGATATGCAAGAAAAAATGGTAAAAAATGAAGACAAATTTCAATTCTCCTTGAATGGAGAGACAGCCTGGAAAAGAGGCCACAGCTTGAGAAACCAGAAAGCAAAAGGAAAGAATGTAAAATGTGAATTTAAAGAAAACACATTACTGGTTGAAGCAAATCCAGTGAAAGATTTAGGGCCCAGCTCATGGACTTTGAATGCCTGGGGTTGGTGTCATGGAGATAATCATGCAAGGCTCAAAGAACCAGATTATGACTGAGGGCCTGGTGCTTCACTCTGCCTCAGTATGATTAGTTCTTGTAAAGATAAATTACTCCTTTGCCATAGTGGTCATACAGGTCTGAAAAAAGGCTAGGAAGTCTCCATTTCTACTGCCTTATTCTGAGATCTAAGTTAGCTACATCCCCTTGGAGGGGTTTCTCCATGGGTATTCATGCCCTAAGTGCAGCTGGGCAGAATCACATACCACCTTATGACATCACAGGTGGTAGGAGTGTGACATGAGGACCATCATATTCTAACTTAGTGATGACAGCATTGCTTGGAGACCTTCCAGAGACATTAGGTGCTCTCAAGTTGAGCAAGTTTGGGTGAATGGTAGAAGAAACAGTTGTACTTCCTGCTCCACAAACCTGGCTACATGGATTTATCTTTCTTAGATCTCAACTTTGACTCCTGCCTTGCCATTGTTACAGTTGCAATGCTATTTCTGGTCATCCACATCTGGATAAGGCCTGAGCAGCCACAGGTAGGTAAGAATCTGAGACAGAGAGATAACTGTATAGTTTTCATCTGAAAGTAGGTGCCAGGCAAGAAGCTTTTTAAAGTAATTGGGCTCAGATCACTTAGACCTATGAATCCAAAAAGCATTAGCAGGAAAGGCTTCAGGCTCACAGCTGTCCACATTTTATCAGTCTCAGATTCTTGAAGGAATTTCTGGGAGACTGGACTAATGCTTATGCAGTGCTCATCCACTCTGCAGGCTCCAGGTCTCAAAAATCCCTAGATAACTCCACATGTCCCAAGTCCTGCTGGTTTGCATGGCTGAGGCTAGCTTCCATCACAACTACCTATCACACAGAATAGTCATGTCCCCATGAGAGGGATGTCTCCATGGTGACTGGGGGACATGAGAGGATTGGTTCTTCTGCTACATGGGATCCTGGCAAAATTGGGGAACTTCCCACTAACCTTCCACTTTCTGGGTGTATAGCAGGCTCCACAGAGGAATAGGAGGGCCAGGCAGAGTCTGGAGTGCAAAAGGGCCCAGATAAAAGGTAAGCAGTCTCTGGGCTTTGCATTGTACCATGTGACAAGCAGAGATAATGAATCTATGTTTCTTCACACCCCTGCTTGTTCATGATCCCGGTGGAAGCTGTGCAAGGTGAGTGGCTAAGGTCTCTGGGATGGGAGGTGCCAAAGTCCCCTCCCCCCAGGCCAACACCATCTCCTTTCCCTCTCCCTTCTAGCAGTTTTTGGACTCCAGGAGGAGGCCCCTGTATCCCTGAACACATGGTAAGCACTGCTCCCCATAAACCCTGCAACCCCCTCCTGTAGCACCACAGGGGTTCATGCCCACCTGACCCCATTAGTCCCTCCTGCTCTTCCCAGCCCTCACACTTGTACCAGAATACCACTGACTACCTTTCAATGGAAAGGGCCACCTCTAATCTGGACCAACACCCATACTCTATTCATTCTCTTTTTCTGACAGCTTATTTAACCCAGCAGAATGGATTGCATGAACTAGACTTCCCCATCCTGCAACCGGGAGAAAAAGTTGCATAGTGCCAGCCAGTGCCCAGCTTGAGGGCTATGGCCAGCTCAGTGAGGAGGGAAGGCTCTTGAAGTTTTGGGGAACAGGTCTTTGGCTATGCAGCCAGCCTGTGCAGTGACCCTCACCCACAGCCCACCTCCTCCCAACATAGGTCCCTAGTGAAACTTGGGTCCTGGAGCTTCAGCACTGCAGCCTGGGGCTCTCATTGACAGCAAGCAGCATCTCCATGACCTGGCAGCTCTGTTTGGCCATTATTCTTAGCTCAGACAGGTTGCAAGAGTAGGGCCATAGCACAGGCTGAGCCTGCTAGGGGCACTCTCCCTTTGCCGGTCCTCAGCAGGGGGCACCTCAATTCCCAGCCAATTAAGAGGCAAAACTTCGGGTGGAAGTCAATAATTAGGAAGACTGGGGCTGGCTCAGGGGAGCACGGTGTCTCCAGGGAAAAGAGGGCATGAGGGGAAGTATGAGCACAGTGGTCTGACCTCCCTTCCTGTCTGTCATGCAGCTCCCCAGTATCCTGGGACAATCTCCCCTTTGCCAACAAGCTCTGCCTGGTGGAAAGGAGGCTGCAGTATGTTGCGCAGCACCTGGACACATCCCTGATATCATAAGCTCTGAAGGGGGAGATGGGGGGCGGGGAGAAGGGTGTGGAACGGAGAGGCTGTGGGGGGAACACAGAGAGCAGGAAAATATTATAGAATCAGACTCATAAAAAAGTAGGGTTGGAAGGGCCTGTCAAAGGTCACATCTAGTCTAACCCCCTGCTCAAGATAGGATCATCCCTATCCAGATCACAGTCCTTGTGTAAGCTGTGTGCACTTTGAGTATCTCTGGGCAATATGCCTTATAGGTGTGTGACAAGTTTGATTATGTCATTTTAGGAATAGGTTAGACAAGCACTTTCACATGAGGTTTTGGATAAGACTGATCCTGCCTTGAGCAGGAGGTTGGACTAGACAACCTCCAGAGGTCCGTGCCAGACCTTCCTTTCTCCGATTCACAAACACACAGACACATTCCTTCCCTCTCCAGCTTACTCTTTTCCTGACTTTTGCTGGAAAGTGGCTCCACCAAGGCAGAGCCCCAGTGTACTCAGACCTTCCCTGCACACACTGTCAAAAGCAGGTTTGGCCCATTCTCCCATGAATCCCCCTGAGACAGATGTGTGGGTGGATGGGCCATTCCTCAGGTGCTATCCACATGTCCAGCCCACACAGCCTCAAAACTGCTCTGCTCAGCAGGGCCACATCCTGCCTTTCTCTGCCTCCTCTCTCTCAGGCCCAGTTTGACCTCTCTTGGGACCTCCCAGCTCTCCTGCTCCTCCAAGAAATCCTGCACCACGTCCCTCTGGCCTCCCTCCACTATGAGGAATTCTACCTCAGCTCCATCACTTGTCTCCCAGGTGAAGGAGATCCTCTCTGTCAGGATGGAGAAAGACCCTGCTCTCTCTGGCAGAGCTCAGCATCTTCCCAAACCCCCGCTGGAAAGGACAAGGGATTGTCAGAGGCAAAGCATGTCAATGCCGACTCTACAGCCAACAGCTGCCCGTCTCCTGGACTTCAACGTCAGGCAAAAGAACCTCCAGAGCCAGCTGGGCATCTCCACCCTGTACTCAGAGTCACTGGCCCAGATGATCCCCCAGGTGCCTCCTCAGTGCCCCAACACAGACAGCTGGGTCCTGTTCAGCATGGGCAGCCCCACTTTCCTGACCTATGAACCCAGAAAGACACTAGACTAGCACAACCAGTAAGACTCCAGCATGAGATAAATATCCCTCTGACCCCTCAGAGACCCTTCCAACTTGGCCTTCCTGCTCCTGTGCACAGCCTGCCCCCTGCCCCACCCAGAGAATGGATATAGATACATCCACACACGGACACTAAATACGTTTTCAAAATTAAAATATTGATAGTGTATATTTTAAAGCACGTTTCTACTAGCTACTTCCATCTGTCAGGCAAGATTCCTTGGTAGCTATAGCACTGAGCTTTAAAATGGTTATGTCTCATACAAACAAGAGACAACCGCACAGCTAGTTTTGACAGAGATGGGTGGACATATCTAAAATAAAGCACTTCATAATTAATGAGCTGAATAGTTTTCTTATCTCTATGGATGAAGTGGTGAGGCAATCAGCATATATTGGTAAATTGCTACTGTCCTGTATTTTTGCAAGTCATCTAAAAATCTAGCAGTTGCCTCTTTAGTCAATCATCAGATTGTCCATCATAACAGAGTAATGTAGATGAGTTGTTATCAAAGCAATTCACCACCATCTTTCTCACCTGAACCTGGAAAACTGTTAGTTCCATGGTCTTAGCAGTGAGCTTCTTCCACATTTATAGTACTTCATTGCTTGCATTACTCAAATGAAGGCAGAGAGTCAAAAAATACTACTGGGTAAGCCTGGAAATATTTGTGTTCCTTAGTTCTGATGCAAAAAGTATTTCTATACCCTTCTCTCCCAGTGATCTTGCACACTGCTAAATCAGAGTGTGAGCACTAAGGATTTATAGAAGGTGGCTAGGAAAGCCTTGTGGGTATGTATACCTTGCTTTCTCAAAGAATAGGTTTGTCCAGGTTTCAGTGTGAGCAGGAACAGACGTTGTCCAGGATAGTGTAATTCACACTGGTTGCCTGATCCTGGGAAGTGATGAGGGCTTCAACTCCTCATGAAAACAGTAGGGGAAGCATGGGATGTATTCCACCATTTCTCATAGCCATTAAATGTGCTGCAGAGTTTACCTACTACTACTTATTTCAGTACTACATTCAGGTTCCAAATCCATTGTCCAAGCAAAGAACCCAAAAGTTGGCCTCTGGACTTCACAATCATGCCACAGTAACTTGTCCCAGAATAAAAAGAATTCTTATACAAACAAAATTATGAATTTAGAACTGACAAATGCAAAAAAAACCCCTTTTGTAACTGTACTCAGCAGAAACTAACATTGTGTTATCTTCCTGCAATTATTATGCCAATTTGTCTAGCATCATTGTTTGACCATCAGCCCAGAACAATGGCTTTAACAAAGAACTGAATTAGTCTCATCATCTATTCTGGCTTGTTAACGATGAAACCCAGCAACAAATATGGCAATGCTGTTAAACATTTGTGTATGTATTTATTTAAGTGGAAGCATTCAAGTAATGTACCTATCCCATAAATGAAACCTGGTCAATAGGACCTAAGGGCATTCACAATTGCTTCTATGGTCCCTAAATGATGTGAAATCTGCACCATCCTCTTACCTTAGGGAGAGAAAAATCTTCTTTCAAAACCAATTATCTTGAAAATATGACTCTAAGGGTTTTTTTCCTCCCACATGCATCATCATAATAATGACAGTAGGACTGAATAAGCAAGAATGGAGAAAGAAAAGCTGGGGCAAACAAAGGCAGAAGTCTGCAAGCCTGGAAGCTGGAACTGAACTAATTATGGCCTCAGTCTCAGTGTTCCTTTTCTGTGTATATATAGGTACAAAATAGCTGTGAGAGCTACCTACCAAGTATATCTCTCTAATGGATGGTCCCCCTAATGGATAACAACCTACTACTGATACTGCTATTGCTGCTACTACTACTACAGCCTATTACTGTAACTATAAACTATGTTTGGAATTTAGAGAGCCCAACCCTGCTGATGACTCAGTAGACAATTCAGTAGGGTTCCACATGACTGAATGTTTTCTCCAATCATCATGTTTAGGAAAAACAAGGAAAAAACTAGGAAATTATGTGAGAAAAACACTTACGTGTTAAAAGGTGGCTAAGGTTGCAAATCTAGTTAAGGAATGCCAGAATTAAAGTTCTGGGCAACAGAAATGATTAGGGGGCTGGGGCACATGACTCCTGAGGAGAGGCTGAGGGAACTGGGTTTATTTAGTCTGCAGAAGAGAAGATTAAGAGGGGATTTAATAGCAACCTTCAACTACCGAAGGGGGCTCCAAAGAGGATGGAACTAAACTGTCCTTAGTGGTGGCAGATGACAGAACGAGGGGCAATGGTTTCAAGTTGCAGAAAGGGAGGTTTTGTGTGGATATTAGGACATTTCTTATCAAGAGAATAGTGAAGCACTGGAGTGGGTTACTTAGAGAGGTTGTAGACTTTCCATCCTTGGAGGTTTTTAAGGCCCAGCTCAACAAAGCCCTGGCTGGAATCATGTAGCTGGGGATGGTCCTGCTTTGAGCAGAGGGTTGGCTTAGACGACCTCCTGAGGTCCCTTCCAACCCTAATGTTCTATGATTCTATGATTAGCCTTGACCACTTATGGCTCTGTGTTATAACAGAGCTTTCAGCTTCATGATCACACACTACCTTCCCCCCAGGGACTGATTCCTGCTTCATTCAGTGCACAAGTGGGACTCACTCTGGAGATTAATCAGAACTGTAGTGAACACAGCTGCTGCCTACAGGATTCCCTGCTTCCCTTGTTGCAGAAGTTGGAAGGTGTATATCAAATATGGCAGGAGACTGCAAGAAAACCAGCGATGGATATGTAAAACAGGTGAATACTGAGCAGAAGAATTTCCTCTGCCAGAGTTCCTTCTGGCACTTCTGATTTTAACATCTACATCCCATCCCAGTTCCCAATAATTATAATAGAAATTACACCATATTTTCTCATATACCACACAGCCCTAAATAAGACAAACACTTTGCTTGTGAGAAGGCAGAATGAAGATTTTTTTCCCCCCCAGAAGTATGGCTACATAGAGCTGGGATACAGCCTAATCTTTAGCTCATTCCTACCCATTTGAAAACAGCCAATTCAGCTGTGGGATGATTAAAACTGTATATTTTGCCTAATCAGGAAAGAGAGAGTACATGTGCTGAAGATTAGGCCATGTTCCTGCTCCAATTCAGCTGTGAAAGGGTTAAAACTGTAGCTGCTCCTGAGGACTAGACTCCATTCCTTTCTGTATGCAGCTGATGGTGGGAAGAAAAGGAAAAGAAGTAGGAGGTATTTTACAGCATCTCCATGCCTTATTTTCCAGGCAGAACACCAGATTTCCCACTTGAGACATGCACTCCAATTTTGGAGGGCTAATTTTGGGGAGAAAGGCATGTGTGGTATGCAACTAAATATAGTAATACCCCTTTGTTTCACAAGGCTGTTGAGAAGATGGATTTGCTATTATTTGTGAAGTAGTAAGGTAGTCTACTCAAAGTGCCCTAGAGCAGCCATGAGCAAATTAAAACTTCTGTGTTCAGATGAGGTTTTGAACAGTGTGCAGTTAATAAAACATAGGGAACAAACATTAAACAATGAGGGTACAACAAACCATCTCACAGCTGCTCATTCAAAGCTCATCCCTCCTGTGCACTGAATAAGGCAGGGTCCCATGAGAAAGAAAAGTACATGATCACATAGTTATAGATTGTATTGAGATATGTATGCCCAGCAAGTTAGATTTACTCAGGAAAGTTTGACTCTAGCAGTTCCCAGGTTCCACATGCTTGACTTTGAAGTCCATAAAATGATGTTAAAAGAATATTTTATTGAAGTTGCCATGCTACACAGTTCTATGAGATTATGAAACCTTTTATTCCAGATCTGGGTCTCTTTTCATGTTTCCTGACACTTAAAGACAAAATAAAGTGTATTATCAAAATAAAGATAAGTAACAATGACATAACATTGATGGCTTTTTGACAGCAAAAAAAATGGCAGTATAGAATATTCTACTACATTCATTCAAACTAAAGGTCTTTAAGCTAAAAGGATGGGAAAATTCTGGCTATAACTGGAACATCTGTGGGAGAGGTTTAAATTTTTTTGGAGGACAACACAGTTACAGCCTACTTTAAAATTTGTTCAGCTGTGCTCCACAGCTTTAAATTGAATTATCTGCATTCCTTAATCCCCAGGGACCTCTAAAGCCTTGCCCCCTGGCTGTGATGTTACAAGAGGATTATAAAGCATTCTCCCTGGTGTGAGCAATGGGATTCATGTCATTAGTATTCATTAGAAAAAAGCTAGCATTCATTTTATTGCTGTTTCACAGTTTCTACACGGGGGATGTGTCTACACGTGCTATTAATGTACAGCAATAAACTACAGAGTTTATTGCTCTGGACCTCAGCACATTGCTTTGGGCCACAGCTAGCCCCACACTGAAGCATCCTCAGGGGCTGCCTTGTGCCCCAGCCAGCCCCTCCACAGCATATTGAGCCAGTCACAGCAGCCGGCAGGGGAGCCAGGGTCAGCCTGCCAGCTCAGAGCTGCTCCATTTGGGCTCAGTGTGCTGCAGAAAGGCTGGCTGGGGCACCAGGGTGCTTCAGTGTGAGGCTAGCCAGCAGATGGCCTTTCTACTTATGAAGCCTCGTGCCCCAGCCAACCAGGCTGACGTATAACACATGTGCTGCTATGCACAAAAAACCCCACAGCAGTATTTACAAGTACTAGCCTACTGTGGAGTTTATTAGTTTGTGCATATGTGTAGATGCTGAGACATTTACTGTGCAGTTAATTAGTCAACTGCACAGTAAACACCTCACGCAGGTGCTCCCAGGAAGAAGCAGGGGTCTGAAAACACCTGCATCTTGTATTGTTCATGTCAGAGGGTGCAAGGGAAGTACAGCGATCATATCTGATGCCTTCATTTCCCAGATGTTTTAGGCTAGAAATAGATGTCAGCAAATCAAGTGGATCAGCTGTGCTAGGATACAGCTGTCCCTCTTCACAAGGTGAAACACATTGCCCATTGTTGCACCCATTGATGCTGTAGGACAATGGATGATGTGTTCTCCCAGGGCTTGAGGGGCCTGCTTCTCTGTGCCCCAAGAACTCTCACACAGGATCAGACCCCTCAAGCCCTGGGAGAGCCAGCCCAGCTTTCCCCGCTTACCAAAGTGCATCCCCCAGATCTCTAGAACATGTCTAGAGACAACCCAACTTTCCCTGCTTACGCAGATGCATCCCAAAGATCATGGGGGCGTGTCTTGGTAAGCAAGAAAAACCTGACTTCACCCGCTTACCCAGATGCAGCCCAGAGATCCCAGGGATACATCTCAGTAAGCACCAGACAGACTTTGCCAGAGCCTGAGGGACCAGATCCTGTCCAGGAATTACTGGGGTGCACAGGGACGGGCCCTTCAAGTCTCCAAGCCCCTGCCCAGGACATTTGGAGAGTGCAGGCAGTTCCAGACTACCCATGCTCTCCTGCCATAAAGCTAACAGACATCTGCCACAATAAAAGTGGCATAAATTATTACTACCTTTTGTTGCAGGCACAGATTTAAGCATCTGTGATGTGATGATACGTACAGATGCCTATTTGCTTTCACTTTGAGCCATAAAATTTTATGGCAGTGTGAAAGTGAGGAAAGGCAATGTCTCTTTCCACCCTTAATGCTAAATGATTACACCAACAAGTTTGAGTAGCGGAAAGACCCCTCAAACAGCCAACATCTTTCCCACTCATTGCCCTCACCCATGACCCTGTTGAAGTGAAAAGTCTATTGCTTATATCTCTGCCCTTTTCATTTATTTGTTGCTGGCCTGACACTACCCCAAGAGAATTGTCATGTCAGCAATCATCCTGGAAAGGCGTTAGGAAAACAGACTCACTAAATAAACTCCCATAATAGGGGGAAGGTGGGTGTGGATAGGAGGCCCCCTATTAATATTGTTAATCTGGAAGGCACATTGTCAGGCAGACCTACCTGCTCTCCAGAGCAACCCAAGGTTCACTTTCTTTGGGCCAGTTCTTTTTTCTGGACTCATTTCCATGTAGTACTTGGCCAACAGTCTCTCAGAAGTGTAAGAATGATAGTGATATGTTATTGTACTAATCTGCATTTAAAAAAATCAACGAATCATCCCTGTTGCTCTACAGTCCACAGATTTCAGTCTTGAATCATGTCATGCAAGGTTATTCCTCCAAATAAAGACATACCTGATCTAGTTTTGGCCATTGTCTCTATCAGTAGGACTTTTTCAGCATTGTCAAAATTTCCATGAAAACATCATGATGCAAAAAAGAAAATTACAATAAAATATGCTGACTATAATTATGCCAGTTTGTCTAGTATCATTGCTGTATAATCAGAATTCTTTAATTACTTCTAACCTCTACTTACATTGATCTTTCATTAGAAACAGAAGCACTAAGCTTAAAGAAGGTATAAAGTATGAAAAACAAAAGGTGAGGTTAGGGAAAAATTCACATTTCTGCATTAATCTTCCTGATTAAAATAAAGTACCAAGGACTAGATATCACTTCCGAACCTGGGAAGAAATAATATCCAAGTATTCATTGAGACATGACCCCCCGAATGCCACTCTCTTTAAGGCTCAGTACTTTCCTTGATTACACCTGTTCTTTTAAAATTATGTACTTAATCCTATAGGCTTTACACTGAAAAAAATTCCCAGTGAAGTCAATGTCAGGTGGCTGATGGTCAAGAATGGTCAGAAGTGCAGAGACAGGATATTCTCATTTCTAGAATTAGTAGCAGTCAGTGATAGTCCATTCTAACCTCGATGGATCAATAGCTATGACTCATCTTTACATTTTATGCTTGTTTATATAGTTCTCAAGTACCATGAATTTGCTCATATATTTCCCATGCCACAGGGACATTCAGAAGTTGCAGCATTCTTTTATGGATAGAACGTTTTATATATGGTGTATCTTTTTGTCTCCACTGTACCCGTTATGGGATAGAGTATAACGAGTTCCCCTTAGTGAGTTCAGGATATTAAGCACTTCCTTGAAAAGTTAACACCTACCAGGAAAAGCCTGTGTATAGTAAGTAAGGACAGAATAGTCTCAGTCTTCCTTTGTAATGTTTCTTATGAATTTCCCCATCCATCAGAAAGAAAAAGTAGGCACCCCTGACTATTTTGAAGCCACCTACAAAACCTGCAGGTCCCACAATCCATCAAAGGGAAATAAATATTTGCATGAAGACCCTGTATCTCCATACCAACTTCTTGCCTCTCCACCTCTTTGGTCCTCCTGCCTTGGTACCCCAATTACAGTCTGGAAAGGGTTGTCCTTTATGAGAGCAAGTTTCCATTAAAAAAACACCCTTTAGAGCCCTAAGCAGCATTCATTTCTAAGACTGTCCCATATAGATTATGAAATAATAATTGTGCATCTCCTCTGCTTCCTGAGCCCTGACAATATTTCTCCTTTTGTTCCTAGGCTCTTCTGCTCTTGAGCCATGAGTCCATAGCACTAAGAAGGTCTTTGAACATCTAGGAAAATGGGAAAAATGCTAAGAGGTGAGCAATGAAGACTGATCTGTATCTGCAGACACCCAGAAATTCTTGTAGCTTACAAGGTCATTCAGGCCCCTGTCAAGTCTCATCCATGGAGTTTTAAAATTGGTCGCCTTGGACTAACCTAATCCCTCAGGTTGCTCCCACTGCTAAACAAGGACAGTTGGGATTTCATTGAAACATGCCTCTATTTCTGCCTTCAAACAATATGTGTATCCCCCCCCCATGCTTTTCAGTGCCACATACTCTGCTAATAATGGGCTTCACACTGAAGCAACTGGAACAGAACATTTCTTCGCTCTCTTGACAATAGTTATTAAAAGGTTCTTCCATTTTTAGCATTGTCAGGACCTCCATTGTCTAATTTCTTTCTGCTCCATAGAACCTCTCTAATTCCCTCTCCATTCTCCAGACTCATTATATAACCATTAATTGAAATTCACAGATACTTCCACAAAGGTGTTGCCCTCGAAGAAGCTATTTTTAGGGTCCTCAAGTCACGTATATGACTCCTATTGACTTCAGTGTAATTTCTACCCCCAGAAAAGTAATCTATGGCCCTAAACTCTGATCCATCTTTTGCTCAAATCTATAAATTAAGTCTCTGTCATGGTATAAGTTAACATTTTTCAGTGTAATGATAATAGATAGGCCGAAACCTTCCATTTACCTGAACTCAAAAGGACAGATTCTTATCTTGTCCCTCACCACTGTCCAAAAGGCCTGTCTACACTGTATTTCCAGTGCTCTCAAGGATAGACATGCTAAAACAAGCTCCGTCCTATCTGTTCCCACTGAAATTACTCTGGAAGTGCTCCATGCAGCCACTCTCCAGCACAACAGAGGCAAAGTAGACTCATGTCCTGGACTTCAGGAGGGCGGATTTCAATGAGGTAAGGAGACTAGTCAGAGGGGCACTGAGGTCCCGGAGGGGAAGGGATCTGGGAGTCCAAGAAGAGTGGTCATTCCTTAAGGAGACGATCCTCCAAACCCAAAGGGTGACAGTCCCCAAACAAATCAAAGGCGGCAAGAGTGCTCAAAAGCCCCCATGGCTCACCAAAAGCATCCAGGAATGTCTCAAAGCCAAAAAGGAGGTGTACACCCAATGGAAAGGAGGGGCCATCACCAAGGAGGATTATACCTCCATTGCTCAAGATTGTAGGGGGGCTGTTAGGAAAGCTAAGGGGGAGATGGAACTGGGACTAGCGACCCAGATCAAAGATAACAAGAAGTCCTTTTTTAAATACATAGTGGGTAAAAAGAAGGTACTGACTGAGTAATGTGGGGCCTCTGCAGGTTACGCTTGGAAAATTGGTGGCCACACCAGATGACAAAGCTAGCCTCTTTTACAGATTCTTTGCTTCCATTTCTCTGAGCAGGGACAGGGACATCCCTACCACTGGGATCCCAGACAGACCCAGGGGAGGTGCAGCAAGGCCCAGGGTCAGTGAGGACCTAGTCAGGGAACTTCTGGTGGGACTAGATGTGTTCAAATCAGCAGGTCCTGATGATCTCCACCCCAGAGTGTTGAGGGAATTAGCAGAGGTCATTGTGGGACCCCTGGCACAGCTTTACAAGCACTCATGGTGCTCTGGTGAGGTGCCAGAGGACTGGAAAAGGGTCAACGTGGCCCTCATTTTCAAAAAAGGGAGGAAGGAGGACTATAGGCCCATTAGTCTTACCTCAATCCTGGAAAGATCTTTGAGAAAATTATCCAGAAGCACATGTGGAAGGGACCAGCAGGGGAGATTATGCTTAGGGGCAATCAACATGGGTTCACTGGAGGCAGGTCCTGTCAGACCAACCTGGTTGCCTTCTATGACGAGGTCACAAAATTCTTGGATGTAGGTGTCGCAGTGGACATAGTCTTTCTAGACTTTAGGAAGGCTTTTGACACTGTCTCTCACCCCATCCTCATTAAAAAATTAGGTGACTCTCGTGTCAACACTTACACAGTCAGATGGGTCAAAAACTGGCTGGAGAGCAGTGCACCCAGAGAGTGGTGGTGGATGGGTCATTTTCAACCTGGAGGGATGTGTGCAGTAGGGTTCCCCAGGGCTCAATCCTTGGGCCCGTGCTGTTCAACATCTTCATCAGCAACTTGGACAAGGGGATGAAAAGCTCCTTGTTCAAATTTGCAGATGACGCTAAGATGTGGAGAGAGGTGGGTATGCTAGAAGAGAGGGACAGGCTACAACTAGATCTGGACAGGTTACAGAGATGGGTGGATGAGAATAGGATAGGTTTCAATACTGACAAGTGCAAGGTACTACACCTAGGGAAGAAGAACCAGCAGCGTATCTACAGGCTGGGGAACTCCCTTCTTGTCAACACAGAGGCAGAAAACAATCTTGGAGTCACTATTGACTCCAAGATGAACATGGGCCACCAATGGAGGATGCGGTCAGGAAGGCTAACCACACCTTGTCATGCATCACAAGCAGGTCCAAGGAGGTGATCCTCCCCCTTTGCAAGATTGGTCAGGCCGCAGCTGGAGTATGTCTCCAGTTCTGGGCGCTGGACAGCATGGAGAGGGTCCAGAGGAGGGCCACCTGCATGATCAGGGGCAGCAGGGTAGGCCCTACAAGGAGAGGCTACAGGACCTGAGCCTGTTCAGCCTCCACAAGAAAAGGCTGAGAGGGGATCTAGTGGTCGTCTATAAACTTGCCAAGGGGGTACCAGCAGGCAATTGGAGAATCTCTGTTTCCCCAAGCACTACTGGGAGTAACAAAGAATAACGGCCATAAGTTGACTGAGAGTAAATTCAGGCTAGACATCAGGAGGCACTGCTTCACAGTCAGGGTGGCCAGGAGATGGAACCAACTTCCAAGGGAAGTGGTGCTTGCTTCTACCCTGGGGTAGAAAAGAGGCTAGACAATCACCTACCTGGGGTCGTTCAACCCCAGCATTCTTTCCTGCCCAGGGCAGGGGGTTGGACGTGAAGATCTGCTTAGGTCCCTTCTGACCCTACCAACTATGAAACTATGTGGATGCCTTCAGAGTGGCTTCGCTGCTATGTTTCTGGGTTTAGTGTACACACATGGAAATGGGTGCCAGGGTATGTTCAGGTACTCAAACATGTCCCTCCTCAAGGAGGCCTGGAATGCGATGTAAACATACCCAAAGTATCTGAAACTTGGCCATATATGGTTAGCTGAAACTGAAGATTTCACCTGCATGTCAGAGTGCTGTGGCCTAGTCCTACACAAAGCTGGATCCACAGTGGCACTGAGGACATGTAAGGGCAGAATAGAATGTAAAAGTGCTTCAACGGTTCTCAGAGGATCTCTAGTCAGCTGTGCCTTGTGTATAGGCTGAACACAAGAGGGAGCCCAAGAGCTAGCTTGCCCCAGTCATCACCCTCTGCTCCTCATTTCAACAGATCCTGGTACAGGAGAGAATCTGGACAAAAATGACACCAGCTGCATTTGATCTATTGCAGTGTTTTCCCCTCAGGTTCCCTTTACTTCTTAAAGGCCTGATCTTGCTATTTCTTTGCATGCACACCTTTTCATACAGTCAGAAGTTCCCAGGCAAAAATAAGTAAGCATGTCTTAAGATTAAGAACAGTACATGATGCAAGGCTAAAGATATGGATGTATACAAACAAGTTACCATAGGCTAAAAGGAAGCAAGGCGTTACTGTGTGTCGTCTTCTCCCCGATACCTCTCCATGTTCATATATTTACCCAGTGGTACAAAGAGTAAGTTACTGCAGTTTAGCCTATTCTGTGGAACACATAACTGCAATAATGCCAAACCTCTTTATGCCCCCTCCCAAAGTTTTTTGCAAATTCATATATTAAGAAACATATCATCAAAATGTTGACCCAGATCCTCAAAGTGACTTAAGTGTTATAATGTTCAGCACTGTGGCCCTTAACTCCCATAGCCAAGGGCTTTTAGGCATAGGGAGGATATGGGATGGAATATCATCCATGTCTGTAATATTTTGCATAGATAAACCGTCCTATGCTTTGTAACTTTCCTATGCTGTCTACAAGCAAGGGTGGATCCAGGAGGGGGTGCAATGCATGTGCAGTGAGCCCTCCAAGCTCACCAGCATGCTGTAGCATGAACTGAACTAATGTAGCTAATATTAACATAGAGTGTAATGAATATAACCATGTTAGTCTTGTCCTGTAAGCAACTTGAAAACTCCATTTTGTATCCCTCTGCTTGACATAAGTGAAGGAACTCTGCATAGCCTTTATGTATGAGTGTGCATAAAAGGGTGAATGGTGAGAGAATGGCATAGAGATGGGAAAAGAAGATTCAACTGTTTATGTAAGCACCGAGGCACCAAATGTAAGTTACCAACCAGTAACTAACAAACGGCTGAAGAATCCCTTTGAAGCTTGAGGGCACAACGGAGATAACAGAAGAAGAAATTCTACCAGACAGGTAACAAGAACACTCCTAGGCTAAGATAAGCTGAAGACAAAAGAAGAACACCGCAAATACAGAAGCTGGGTATGGAAAAACCACAAAGCACTGCAACAGAGGATGCCAATCCCTATAAAAGAACACTTTGAAAATGCCAAGTTAGTTGAGTCTCTTTCTCTAGTGCGGTTGCATTGGAGAACAGATGCATTTGTTCACCCTGCTCCAGCTGTTATCTTTAAATCTGCTATCTTCAAATCATCATCATCTACTCAATAAGCCCAGGTTGGCCACCCTGGGCTGATACTGAGCAACTATTGCTGGTAACTATATCTGATGTATGTGTGGATGAAATGGTTGTTTTGTGTATGTGTATGCCTGTGTGTAATGATGTGTATGATGATTTGTGTGCGTTTGTATGAATGGTGTTCCTGAACCTCTATGTCTAACTCATGTAATCAATAAATGCTGCGGCACCTTGCCTTATCCCCCTTTATAAAGTCTCATTTGTGATCTGAGCAATTGGCAATTTGTGGAACAATGCCAGTGCAGGCCCTGCCACAGCTCCTCATACATTGCAAGCTCTGCGCTCACTAGCTGGTCAGCACAGGAATCAGAAGTCTGTCTCCCAGTCCTTGACCCTTGATACCGAAAGCCCCTCCCCTTGAACTGGAAGCACTTTTATCTTGGCCCCCTTAAGGTCTACCTCCAAAGTTTCCCACCAGAAGACACACCCCAAAATCCAGAAGCCACAACCCCATGATCCAGAAATACCACTCTCTTGGCTAAAAGTCATGCCCACAGATTCCCTGGAAGTATTACCCATATGGCCCTGAAAAAAACCACATGCATGCTAGAGGCGTGACCCCAAAGTCCTCTAAAAGTTCTGGCCTTGTGGCCTGGAAGTTCTGCCCACTTGGTCACAAAGCCTGTCCCCAAGGGACCCCGCTTCCCACCCCTATGACACTGAAGGTCCACCCCCAGGCCTCTGGAAATCCTGAAGTCCTAGTTGTATGGCCCAGAAGGCCTGTGCTAATGGCTACAAAGCCCACCTCAAGGAACCCCCAAGTCCTGCCCAGTAGCTCCCTAGAAGCCCTGACCTCTTGATTACAAAATCCAGCCTCCCAAGACTCCCAAAATTTCAAACCCTTATAGCCTGAAATCTCACACTTCAGGCTCCCACACCCCTGGAAGCCCCATTCACAGGTGGGGTGTTGCTTCTAGTTTCAGCAAAAGGATCGATATTATATCTAAGTATGCCTAGGCTTTAGACATAAAAGACAAGTTGAGAAGCAAACTATCCTGGGCCTTTAAACCATTTTCACAGACGGGTGTGTACTTCAAACAATTACAGACTGATCAAGTGACATTTTTTTAAACAAGCCTTTAAGCTAATGGTTCTCAATCTTTTTAGACTTGAGGCACCTCTTGGAAAATACCAGCTCTTATTTCTACCCTTTTTTGACTGCAGAAAAATAATAGAGCATTTATTCATAGACATTAGGGCTGGAAGGGACCTCAGGAGATCATCGAGTCCAGCCCCCTGCCCAAAGTGCAGGAAGTCAGCTGGGGTCATAGGATCACCCCAGGGTACTCAAGGAGCTGGCGAGCGTCATAGCCCAGCCCCTGGCACGGATCTTTGAAAACTCCTGGCGCTCTGGTGTAGTGCCCGAAGACTG
>NW_017728886.1:143674462-143680345 GCF_001723895.1 Crocodylus porosus
AAAGCCTCTCAGATCTGTAATGCTCAGATGGAAAAGAAAATCATTACTTCTCTTGGAAGTAAAAGATAAGTGATGGCGGTTTTTACATCATGTTGCCTAGCAATGCTCACACCAGGATTTTCCCACAGGATACAACTAAAACTTCAGCATCTCATGGGTTCCTAGGAGGTAGGATTAGCAGAAATACAATATTCACACAATTGCAACAGTATCAATGAAGGCTCTTTTTTTAAACTGTTTTTGGGGCTAAGAAATGGAGCTACCTCATGTTGATATTATTAATCTATTAATGAATTGCTAGATCATCTGAATAACATTATTGTCAGCCACCCTAACCCACTCAAATTAGTTATAATCTATCTGTTTTGGGGTTGCTCCTTGGTGTCAGCATCCACAAAATTTCCTTCTCAGCAAATATTAGAGAGGGGGTTCAAATCATTGTATCTATTCACAGACATTGTAGAACATCAGATTGTGGAGGATTTTTATTTATCCTTATTGTGCTGCTTTCCTATCCAGGGAAGAAATGTAAGTCTGTCACCAGCACATAAGACAAACCATGTTATGTCCCCATAAGTTGGCATCACATTGATACAATCACCACTGAAATAAGGATAGACCAGACACAACTCATTTTGCTTTGGCAAGGTGATTGTTAATGCATCATCTGCATCCCTGGAAGGCTTTGCAATTTTAAAAATAAGCAAAAGCATGATGGTAACCATAAAAAAAGTGTGGGGACCCTGCCCTATACAGAAATTATTACCAAGCCCAGGCAGGATGTATGGGGCTAGGCTAGCATATGGGGAATATTCCACAGCCTGTTTAGAAAAAGCTGTGCTGCTTTTAAAAAGGAGTCTGGAGATTATTAAACTCTATGTAAAAACCTCAACTCAAAACATAACCAAAGACAGTTGGTCATGTATCTTGGGCTATTCTGGATACAGTAGGGCATCATGATTCGTGGGTCCATCCCCCAGCACCAGGTGCCCAAGGGTCCCACCCACCTGCCATGCTCTCCAGCCCCACCTCACTTCCTGCTACACCTTTGATGTTCCTGTTAGTTGACTGACAAGATGATCCCTGGAGATCGTGGTCGTTTCTCTGGTGCTCCTCCCTTCTGACTCTGTACTTGAGCTACTTGGTCCATACTCAGTCCTGGGAGTCTTTGCTTGCATCAGGGGGGATTTCCCTTTAAGACAGTCCCTCCTCCCCCCACTTCAGGCCTCAAAGCACTTGTTGAGGCTTCAGGCATCCCAGCCTTGGCCCATGTTCCCTCTGGCCAAGCCCTCAACCATGGTCCACTTCCATGGGCCTCAACTCCTAGGCCTCAACCCTATCCTACCTCTTTCAGCTTGTGCTTTTTTGGCCCTGGCTCAGTTTAATACTAAGACTGCCCCAGGCACTCTGGGGAAATACTTACCACATGCAGGCACGATGGCAGAGAGCCAGCAGCTGAAAGAAGAGCCACCCATGCACTTCATCAGCTGTTTATCTGTGTGGTTGGGGCTAACTTGAGGCAGTGACATCATCTGGCAGCACCAGCCAGGAACTTTAAAAGCCAGCTTCCAGGAAGGAGCTAGAGAGCAACAGCTGAGAGGCAGCTGGGAGCTCCCAGCTGGCACAGCCAGCACTGACTCCAGTCAGGGACCCAGGTCAGAGTCCTGAAGAGGAGTTTGCCTTTCAATGGAGTTGTGCTCAGCTTTGGACCAAGGAGGGATGCCAAGGGATGCTATCCATCAATACACACACAGGGGTGCATGAGTAGGGAGGGGAGAGTGTTATCTCCCCATTCCCTTTCTGTTTTGTATAAAATGTTGTCCCTGAAGCTGGAGCATAGGCTCATATATTGCACCTGGGGCAGAGGGGGCCCTTGAGGACTCCGGGCAGAGACACAGAAGGCCCACAAGCCTGGCTCTGGGTCAGAAGGAGCATGGCCACAGAAAGGGAGAGTAATCTTTTGGGTGTATTAAGGATGTTATAAGCCAAACCTAGCTGAAGAGACCTGATGTCCCACAAACAGCCTGTAACTAGAAGCTGTGTGAGAAAGAAAATACATTTTGAGGCCAAATTGGGGTCACATCACAAGAACTGGAGTCTGAGAGATTCAGACCATCTACTGCAGGGCCAAGTCCATCAGGTTGGCACATGGACTGGGAGTAGGGGATGTGGAGCCCCAAGGATGTCTGCAGGCAGCATCTCTGAGCAAGTCCCAGCTATAAGGGAACCTCCTGCTCTAAAACAAGAAATCCAGATGTGGCAGGTGAGTATCAGAGGCTTCCCTTGGGAGGTGACACATGGTCAATGCGGGTGCTCAAGAAAGAGCCTAACTGAGTCAGGAACACCTAACACTGAGTCACTCGGGAGCGACTACTCAAGTCTAGATGGGCACATAGGGGTTCCTTGTTACAGTGGGTAACATACAGATGCATCATACTCATGACATACAGGTCCATCCAAGCCCTTTAAAAGAAAGGCAGTGAGATGTAGGGTCAGCTATACATGAAAGGCTAAGAAGAAACCTGGAAGGAAGATGAGGTGTTCTCCTGGAGGAAAAAATATATTTTAATTATCACCGTTTTTGTTCACTACAGGTCTGAAGAATATACCAAATCCAAATTAGATTTATTTCAAATAGCCCCCACATAGACCAGCATTGAGAAAAGCCTGTACAAGGCCTCTCTGTTGTCAACTATTACAGACAAAGTGTCTCAATGTTTTTTTTATTGCTGCATACAGCATACATTATATGAATCTAAACAACTCACTACTGTATGTTTGTTGCAAGGTTGTAAGAGGAGATGGAAACAATCTTGATGCAGGGGTTACTGTGGACCTAGTGAATTATCTGTTGCCCTCTATTTTCAGCCATCTGGATGTTATTCTGGACAATCATCTCATAAGCCAGAGCAACAGTTGTTGTCCTTATTAGCCCATCATGGAATTGGTGCTCAACTACAGCATGACACCTTTGCCACTCAATTTATCACTGGACTATTTTACAAAGACACCCTTGGACAACATGAAACAAGCACTCTGGATGATGGTAATCGTGGGTTCAGGAGAAGGACAAACCTGATGACCAAGAGCAAGAAGATAAAGTAGCTAGGCCTCTCCATAGCCAATGTCATCTATTTTTTCAAGAAAAACTTTTGTTGAATGCCGTGGATGTAAAAATTAAACTGAATCTAGTAAAGACACCTTCTGTTTAATGAGTGTTTCTACAGCTGGCCAATATAAACTACAAATTACATCTGCCTTGTTTTTTGTCAAGGAAGTGTGATTAGCCTCTGGCCTCTGCTTGGGCTATGAGGAAGCCTTTCTTATGTCCAGTGCTAAGTACCACATTGACCAAGTGGGAATGAAAGTATTTAGGATCCCCACAGGCAGCCAAGTCAATAATCAGGAGATTATTTCATTCTCAGTATTACTATCCAGACTTATAATATTTGAGTTCATGGATAACAATGCCCTTAGCAGGAACTATGCTAAAAATCTTTTCAACTTTAAACATTACAATATTATTTTGTTACTCTCTACACTGATGGAGAACAAACACCTTCTAAGATGCTACAACTAGATTTTTGAGAATGGCAGCTATGTGAAAGAATATATGCACTTGATGCAGACAGCTGATAAACATCTGTAATACATTATTTAATCAGTCGAGAGGAGTTTGCACTGGGTACACCTTGTTGGTTTTTGACCTGTCTCCTGACCAGAAACTTACTGACCATTTTTGCTGATTAAAACTGGGAATCTGAGAACAGAAATATGCTTTGCTGGGTATTTACCCACCACTGTCTACAAGAACTTGTGTGAAGGTTTCTGACAACATTATAGAGATAAACCTGAGAAGAAATATTCTGTGTGTGAAGATGGACAAAGCCCAGCTCTCCCAGGTTTTATCCGCAGGCCCTTACATGAAAGAGACTTTTTTAAATGTGTTCCCCTATGATTGGCTTGCTAAGGGCTAGTCATCTTGAATGCCCCTGAGTTTAACAATCAACACACACCCACATAATTAGCCAGGTGAACACTGACTGGCTGGTGGTGTACCTGCTGGATTGTGACTATGGGAGTTTTTTACTCAGGCAGCCACTCTCCCCTCCTCTACCCCTCCCTCCCTTCACCAACAACACTCTTTCCTCAAAGTATTACATCATTTTGAAATAAGATTTCCTCCAGCACCACATTTCAAATTAGGCAGCTACACAATCCTATTCTGCTGCCTGCAGGTACTACTACATATTTTTTCCTGTATTTTTGAACAGATATGAAAATTGTATTCCAGTCATTTAAGACAAAATGACTGGTTGGTGGTACAATTTGTAAAAAGGAAATGTCAAGATTCCCCCCAACTGGGACCTGCTTAAAATGTTTCAATATTGCCAAACACATGATTCTTGCAAATGCTTCCATGAGTGAATTTCTAAATGAAGCACACCCTGCTGATTTTAAATAAAATCTCTGTGTGTGTGTTTGCACGCATGCATGTGTGAGAGTGCTTTTTTATCCCGTATCTAAGGACAACACCTGTAGACAGTAATATTTTTGAAGCAGCACAGAAGTTTATTTAAACTGTAAAACATTACATAGTGAGTTAAACAGATTTTTAGATGGTTTTAGATCATGTTGCTATTTCTAGGCTCGCAGTACAAATGTTTTCAAATGTTCTAGACGAACCCAATTCACAGCATTGCCCACAACAGAAGCTCAGCCATAGCTTTCAAGAAAATAGCCAAGCCTTTAGGTGTGCACTTATTTGAAGTGGCATACATTTGTAGGACTCTCTGGCCTAAGTTGACCGTGTTAGAACTTTTAATGACCATCCCTTTGTATACATAAGGCTCTTGATCATCCCAGGAAAAAAGATGCTTATTTTGGCTCAGTTTGCTGAAAAACACTAGCATTTTTTCTAACACACACATTCATCCTCTCTAACACTTCCTGAAAAATGAGGTCAGAATTCTCTGGGTTCCTAGGGCTTTTGCAGTCATACTCTGTGCTTGTTCTAGAAGAAACAGACTTTATTTCCCTTTGTCCATGTCACCCTGCCTCACATATGTTCAGTATTTTTGAAGGACAGTGGCATGAAGTTTAACTTTATCATATTTGGCTAAAACCTGCCATTGAAGACTGTCCTTCATTTCAGCATTCAATAAGAGGTTGCTGTGGTTCTGATTTTTCTTCCACCAGAGGGGGAGCCCTTAATTGCTCCAGCTGATGGCTGGGCATCAGGTACATTTTTTTGGTTTACTTCATTACTGCTTAGTCAAAAGTTCAATAATAATAAGGACAGTAAAGCTTACCAGGAGGGCAGTACACATTGGCAATATAAAGAAGGGTACGGGGTGGGGGGGCATGTGCACCCCCTGGAAGCACCAGCTGCAAAACTGGAAGTGCTGGTGGAAGTGCACTTCGGTTTCACCCCTGCTTCAGTGATTGGCTGATGGCCCACCCAGTCAGTGATCAGCCACTGGGGGACCCCCGCCCCACCTGGCTAAGTGATCTGGTGCCCCCCCAGACTTGGAAGGCACCAGTTACCCATGGCAGTACATCAGCTGGACTACTTCACCAGCTGCTGCTTTCTTTTAAAAGACACCCTTTTATTATTTAGACTTTTATGATTTTATGTCTGTTTTTAAATATACAGATTTGATGCAGTGTCAAAGGGATGTTTCTTTTTATGCCATTCAGGGTGATTTCTGAAATGTCTGCTAGTAAATCAAAGGCCGAATTCAGTATTGAGCAAACCAGGAAAGCTAAGGCTGCAACTGAACTCCAACTAGCTTTGAGTATCAAGGACAATAAAAAGTCCTTTTTCAGATATGTGGGGAGCCAGAGGAAAAGCAAGGGCAACATTGGACCTCTGCTAAACCA
>NW_017728886.1:143686300-143688246 GCF_001723895.1 Crocodylus porosus
TGGAATAGCCTGCTATCAGAGGTGGTTCAAGCACCTACATTGAACACCTTCAAGAGCAAATTGGATGCTTATCTTTCTGGGTCCTATGTCCCCAGCTGACTTCCTGCCCTTCGGGCGGGGGGCTGGACTCGATGATCTTCCGAGGTCCCTTCCAGCCCTAATGTCTATGAAATCTCCCGTTTTATTCTGCTGGAGGAGGATTGGATAAGTAGTTTTAAGAGAGCCGAATCTGTCTTCATGCAGCTAAGCATGTTTCCCTTCTGCAGTTAAAAAGGGCCTGCCACTACATACCCTTTTTTTATTCCAGATCAATTCATGACATCATTTTCCGGGCTTTGCTTTGCAGTTGTGATTTTGGTCCATGGAAGAACTACGTGTCGCACAGAGGTTTAGACAGACATTCAACTTGTTTCGTAGAGGCCAAGTCCAAATGTCTGTCTAAACACTTCTTGGACTGACAGTACAGTCTACAAGTAGGGCATTTCTGCTGTACACCTATGTTGCCTGTGCATGCTTTGCTCAGACACAGGCAGCACCGGAGCCTGCAGGCACAACTATGGCTGTACAGTGTGGGGCAAAGCTCACAATAATTTATTTCCCCAAACACCTTTTTCACATTGTAACAGGGCACCAATCCTGGGCCCTGTTATGTTCTGCTCCTCAAGAGGAGTCCAGCAGGATGCCATCATGCTTCAGAACACTGAAAGAACTCAGGCTGGCACGGAGAGAGTTAAGTCTGACACACATCGGAGAAGCACCATGGAAGCTGGCCCAAAGGATCCTGTTGGTTCTGGTTCCCTTTAAAAGGGGAGTAGCTGGCCTACTCTGCCCTAGAATGGGAAGTGAAAAGATACATACCTCACATGCAAGCAGAGCCATGAGATGAGCTCAGGGACAGAGCTAAACATTGTTCAAGAGAAAAAGCAAACAGGAGATAGGTGCTGAACTGTTGCCCATACACACCAGGTTGAGTGGGGAGGGGTCCCATCTTCTCACCAGAAGGGAATCATGGCCAGGAGAGTAAAGTAAAAGGGGATGCCCTGAGACTAAGCACAGCATGAACCTGGGAATTTAAAGGGATAAAACTGAATTGGTGGACTCTTTATTAATTCCTGATAAAGGTGACTCCAGGTAATTCAGTGGCTGTAGGGGAACAAGCCTGGCTGTAACTAGGACTTAATGGACTATTGGGAAAGTAGCAAAAGTGATTAATTGATCCAGGATTGTGGGAGGAAATTTGGCCATTCCTGGGAAAAATATTGTAAATTGAGAATGGATACACAATTAAGTGATACGTTCTCATTAAAAACTAGGAGACTGTGGTGTTGACACCTACATAGTCAGATGGGTCACTAACTGGCTGGAGGGCTGCACCCGGAAAGTGGTGGTGGACAGGTCTAATTCGACCTGGAGGGATGTGAGCAGGGGGGTCCCCAAAGAGCTTGGTCCTCTGGCCAGCACTGTTCAACATCTTCATCAGCGACTTGGACAAAGGGGTAAAATGCACCCTGTTCAAATTTGCAGATGACACTAAGATGTGGGGGGATGTGGGCACACTAGAAGGAAGGAACAGGCTGCAATCGGATCTGGACAGGCTACAAGGGTGCATGGAAGAGAACAGGATGGGTTTCAACACTGACAAGTGCAGAGTACTGAACTTGGGGAGGAAAAACCAGCAGCAGACCTACACGCTGGGGAACTCCCTTCTCGTCAGTGCAGAGGCAGAAAAGGATCTTGGAGTCATTATTGAGGCCAAGATGAACATAGGCCAACAGTGTAGGGATTCAGTCAGGAAGGCCAACCATACCTTGTCATGCATCCACAGATGCATCTCAAGCAGGTCCAAGGAGGTGATCCTCCCCCTCTATGCAACACAGGCCCTATGAGGAGAGGCTACGGGACCTGAACCTGATCAGCCTCCAGAAGAGAAGGCTGAGGGGGGATCT
>NW_017728886.1:143688512-143699596 GCF_001723895.1 Crocodylus porosus
AGGATCTGGAACCAACTTCCAAGAGAAGTGGTGCTGGCTCCTACCCTGGGGGTCTTTAAAAGGAGGCTGGATGAACACCTGGCTGGGATCATTTGACCCCAGTACTCTTTCCTGCCATGGCAGAGGATTGGACTTGATGATCTGCTCAGGTCCCTTCTGACCCTACCAACTATGAAACTATGAAACTATATCTGGTTGAGTAAATGGAAAGTAACGTAAGATGAAGGAGATGGTGGGACTGTGAGTGGCCAGCGTTTTGGATAAAGGAAATTAAAGAAAGACATGCCAGGCAAGTCTGTCTGGATTGCTTGCTGATGACTAAAACTTAAACAGGTGTGTGCTGGTCAGGGTGTAGGGGAGGTGGAGCCCCTGAGAAAGAAAATATAAAATTCATATGATCCAGTTCACTCTGCAAGATACCAGTCTCTGGGGGGGGGGGTTATGACATCATAGTATAACAGGTGAAAGACATAGCAGAGACAGTATGGAGTAAAGAAAACAGGGTTTTTATTCATTTAACCAGACTGTCAGCAAAAAACATTACCAGTGGGGCAGCTGCTTACACACATCTAGAATATCATAAAATGCTCATTGTATAACAGGAGGAAATAAGCCTCGGGTTATACAGGGGCATCATGTGTTTTAAATACGCTCCAGCCCATTTTCTCCTTTTAAAGGTCAGTATCTGTGTCATGCTATATAAGTTCTTCAAACTCCATTACTTCACTGAGAGTAACCTTGTTCTGAATTGACCACCCCAGTTTCTCATGCAGCTAACTTGCCCCATCTAAGAGTTTGGCATCTGGGGATTTCCCACCAGCTGTAAGGCCCAACAGACTCCCAGGAAACATAGATTACTACCAGAGTAATTCACATCAATTAAATACCTTCTTTTTTTAGAGATGATTTGGAAACAAGAAATAGAATGTATGGGCACATCCAGATGAGCATGGATGTGCAGTATGTGGTGCAGCAGACCCACCTGTGATGCCACACACTGCACATGCATGCGTTCTCTGAACTGTTACTCTGCAGTCCATGGAGGGGTTTTTTTTATCCTCGGAGATCCTGGGGTCAAAAAAACCCAAGCCAAAAAAAAGCAGGGCAGTGCACGTGGTGGCAGCATGTACTGCCCAAAACTGGAGCCTGGCTGGCCAGAGACATGTTCTGGCTGCTGGCCAGGCTTCCTACTGCAGAAGCACCACAACTACAGCTCTCAGAGGCCCCAAGGATCCCAAGTAAGGCTGCTGGGACACTGGCCCCACCCTCCTCTACCCCACCCAGGGTAACTTGCCATGAGCCAGAGCGTTCATGGCACAAGCATTCTCCAGGGACATGTAGCAGCAGCATAAGGTGTGCCATTGCTACTTTTCCCCAGGGAAACACATATTCCCACTCATCTGGATGTACCCTATAAGTCTACAGGTACCACTGCCTACACGTTTAACAACAGTAACAGATAACGGGAATGTTATATAATATTGAACTATGAATTTGCAGCAAATTACTGAACCACTCCAACAACATGCCCACAGACATGTTATGTACATTGATACCTTTAGAATGCAAAATGTTCCCCAAACAATCTACATGAAAATGTAGCTAAGAAAAGTCACAGGGTGTGAAACTATAGTGAAGATCAGGTAGAATTTGTTCTATCCTCCTGTTTAGGGCTTCATAAACCAATTCTAGTGGCATGTGCCCCAGATTAACCAAATGAAACTCAGCTGTATACATCTGGACCCTAAACTTAGACATTCTCCATTCCTATCTTCTCACACATTCCCTATCCACCTTTGGTAGGCATTGGAGGAGAAGTGATTGCAGGGCCCTCTGGAGGGTTTTCTAAATCACATTCACTGCCACCCCCAGGATCAGATTCTGCATCCCTGCTCTCTGGGTCCACAGGCTTAGGAGGAAGAGGAGCATTAGAGGGTCTCTCCAAGGGGGGTTCTAAATCACCATCCCAGCTAGGAGGTCTCCTATTTTTTCCTCAACAAATATTTCACCCTACCCACTCTCTTCTTTCAAAGCAAGGTTAAGAATTGTTGTATTCTCTTTTACAACCAATAACTGTCCATAATCCTTTTGAGATGGCTTCTCTTACACTACATGAGCTCAGTTCTGGGTTTTTTATTCACAGCCCCTGAATTACAAATTTGGGGATTGTGAATCCTTATGTTTTTACTCACCACTCTCTCAGGGTTTAGAGCTGCATTTACCTCTAAGGAACAGTTGTGCCCGTGTGTGGTCTTTTCTTTTTACCATGTGCTTTTGGCTTGACTTTTTGGAGGTCATAGGTGCCTTCGTCCTCTGGTTGAGCTCTCCTGTTGCTTTCTATTAGCTGTGTCTCTAGGATCTGGTGCTCTGTGGATTCCTTCTCTAGGGGTATTGCACAAGTCAACTTGGAAAATTAAAAGTTTCAAATCAGTATCAAGCATTTATTTTTTATGAACTGATGGCAAAGCTTAACTTCATATATACCTACAACATTAAAAAATGACCCTGCTTAAAAATTCCCCAGCAAAAATTAAAATACCACAAGCTCAAAGCCAAAAATAGTTTTTACCAGGCATATACCAACAAATCTTACTCATAGCTTCACCTTCCAGAGAAATGGAGGAACCTATGCCCAAAAGTCAAATAGTCACACACACACACACAATTTTAAAAGTGTGGTGTCAGAAATGTACCTTTCAATACAGGGTAAAGACATCATGCTACATGGTATGCTTATTCTGGTTTTCCATTTTGTGTTCCTGTTTAGGGAGGCAAACACCATTTTAGTCACCATTATTACTTAATGCACTATGCTTATATTAACACAGCTACAGACTGCTTGAAAATATTAAGGGTAACCCCAGTTTAAACACATTTAAACCCCAGTTTAAATACATACTTTCCTGTGGTAAATTACATGCACTGTTCAGTGTTTCCCCATTAGACAGATCCCTCTATAATGAAGACAAAAGACAAGGTTACTAAAGACAGCGTATTCAAACAGAAAAGTGTGTGTCTCTCTGTGTCATACAGAGGGAAAAACAGAAAAATGTATGTGTGTGTGTTCATGGTATCATAGTATCATAGTGCTTAGGGGCGGAAGGAACCTAAACAGATCATCAGGTCCGACTCCCTGCTCTGGGCAGGAACAGGTGCCAGGGTCATATCACCTGGCCAAATATCTGTCCAGCCTCCTCTTGAAGACCCCCAAGGTAGTAGAAAGTACCACCTCCCTTGGGAGCCCATTCCAGAGCCTTGAAGCCCTAACTGTAAAGTAATGTCTCCTGATGTCCAGCCTGAACCTTCTCTCTAACAATTTGTGGCCGTTATTCCTAGTAAACCCGGGTGGTGCCCAGTGGAACAGAGCCTCACACAATTCTCGCTTGTCCCCCTGGTGAGTTTGTAGATGGCCACCAGATCCCCTCTGAGTCTTCTCTTGTGGAGGCTGAATAGGTTCAGGCCCTTTAGCATCTCTTCGTAGGGCCTGACCCACTGCCCCTTGACCATGCAAGTGGCCCTCCTCTGGACTCTCTGAAGGTTAGCCACATCCCTCTTGAAGTGCAGCGCCCAGAAGTGGACACAATACTCCAACTGTGGCCTGACCAATGCCGCATAGAGGAGAAGGGTTACCTCCCTGGACCTGCTTGTGATGCATCTATAGGTGCACAACAACGTGCAGTTAGCTTTACTGACTGCTTCCTCACATTGGTGGCTCATGTTCATCCTGGAGTCAACAGTGACTCCAAGATCCCTTTCTGCCACCGTGTTGACAAGAAGGGTCCCCAGCCTATAGGTGTGTTTAGCAAAAGAAACAAAAGGTATGCGCGTGTGTATAGAGAAACAAAGTGTGTGTACAAGCGTGTATAGAGATAAAGAAAAGGGGTGGGGTTGTAGAGAGAGAGGAACAGACGTGTGTGTGTGTGCATGCATATGTGTGTATAGAGAGAGAAACAGAAAAGCATGCGAGAGAAAGAGAAAAAAAAAGGTAACCAACTCAGTCCTGAAGCAAATTCACTATCCAGGAGAAAGGGTTTTCATGTGAAAAATCAAGGTTTTATATCCTGTCTGGCTGTGTTTCAAATTTGGTTGGCTGTAAATATTAGGCCTCTGGCTCCAATTCGCTATTGTGGTGTATGAATCAGATAACTTCATCAATTGCAGCCAAAGAAACCAGCCTTGTTAATATCAGTTGGGCTAATTAATCCTGACTACCCCATGATTCCTTTCAAAGAGGCTTGAATGAACCTGTGGTGATTTTCATTTTTTTATTTCCATCCACTTTTTATTTCCATCAAATTTTTAAAACAAGAAAGATAAAAATCATTTTGCTTTTTTTCAAGGCACATCACCATTTCTCTCTCTGGTAAGTGCATGTATCTCTTTTTCTTTGTGATAGAACTATATTTCAGATGTCCTTGGGCTTGCTGTAACATGTTTTAAGAACTTGTTCTTTTCCTGATTTATGCAGGGGCAGTGGTAATATTGCCTTTCTAGGGCCATTGTGGTGAATGAACCAAGTAATTTCATCAATTGAAGTCACAAAAACTAGCCTTGCTAAGATCAATGGGGCTAATTAATCCACATTTCTCTGTGCCTTCTTTCAAAGAGTTTGAATCTTTGGTGGGTTTTCAGTTTTTGTTTCCATCCAGTTTTGATTTCCATCACATTTTGTCAAACAACAGAAAGAAAAACCCTTTTTTTCCCTTTTCAATACATCTTATGATTTGTTTTTTGACAAATATTCTGCCATTTTGCCCCCGCCTGCTAAATCCAGCCCCCCCTTTTCTTTGTAATAGAATTATTTTTTCAACCAGACCCTCCTTTTAAGCAGTGTTTTATAATTCCTAGTGCAAAGTAAGCATTCAATACAGGATACTATAGGTTTAGCCTCCTCTCTGATTATTGTATATAACATATTATTAGAGTCATCAGCAAAATGAACAGTATTTATAATTGATATAACCTGTGCTAAATGTTATCCATTAAGCACAGACATTTTAAGGCATAACCTAATACAATAATCACATTTAAGACACTTTCCTTACACCATTCATCACAAAGACCCTAAACACATTGGTTTATATCCCCGCTGGTCCAAGTCACACAATAATTGCTGCCCTGCCCTAGTGCATCAGTGGCAGGGGTGGGCAAAATACAGCCCACGGGCCGGATCTAACCCATGAGGCCATTCTATCTGGTCTGCGGGGCTCCTAAAACATGTAGAAAATTAAAATGTATCTGTCCTTGGTTCCTGTCAAAGATGACATGAACCAAGGGCAGTAGGACCCAAGGGAAGCCCTGGAGGGCTCCTTCAATAGCAGGGCTTGCCTGGCTTCATCCCCCCAGTTGGAAGCCCCAGGAGGGGCTTCTGGCCTTGGACAATGTGGCTGCCCTGTGCCACAACCTCAGGTAAGTGGAGGTGGGGCAGGGAAGGGCAGCGGGTGAGCTGATGCAGAGCCTGGGGAAAAGCAGCCCCTCAACCACCCCATACCCAAAGCTCCCTGCTGCAGCTGCTCGCAGCCCACGTGGGGCTGTCCTGAGTAGACACAGGCAGCCCCAGGCAGGCTGCAAGTGGCTGCAGCATGGGGCACCAGCCATGGGGTGGGCGAGGGGCTGCTTTTCCCCCGCATTCAGCACCAGCTTGTAACCTAACCCCATGTCAGCTCCAGGCTCACCTGTTGGGGCTGTGCTGTGGCAGCATCAGCTGCAGCCCCCCCTACTTGCCGCGCTGGGTAGTGTTGGCTGCTGCTGCCCAGTGAGCAAACTCCAGGCAAGCAGCAGCAGCAAACACTGCCTGGTGCAACAAGCAGGGAGGCCACAGCTGCTGCCATCACAGCACAGCTCTGACAGGTGAGCCTGGAGCCAGCACAGGGCCCAGGCTGGCAACAGGGGTGGGTTACAAGCTGGTGCTGAGCGGTGGGGAGGAAGTGGCCCCTCCCCTGCCCCGTATCTGGCGCCCCACGCTGCAGCTGCTCACAGCCCATGTGAGGCTGCCTGTGCCTGCTCAGGACACCACTGCATGGGCAGCTAGTGGCTGCAGCAGGGAGCATGGGTCATGGGGCAGGCAAGGGGCCGCCTTTTCCTCCAGCTTCCACATGAGCTCCTTCCCTGCCGGGGAGCTGGGGAAAAGCCTGTATCAAGGCTGTTCCCAGCCTGTACCACAGGGCTGGGGGACACTGGGAGTGAGCAGGCACAGGAGCACAGGGCCAGTGCCAGCAGGGCCCAGAGCAGGGTGGCAGGGGTACAGGGTCCCAGCCAGCAGGGGCCCTATGGAGCTGGGCCAGCTCCCCCCTCATCCCAGCTGGTGCAGCCCAAATAATTGGCTACCCCTGATCTATGGTATGACTCACAGTCTTGAAAAAGCTTCTAAGATAATACCTAAGAATGCTACATAAAAAAAAAACCACATACAAGAGCTCTCATAAGATCTTTATATGCATGACCTGTAATAGATTCAGTTAGCTCTGTGCCTGTCTCCCAAAAAAAATCACAGTATTGTGGTCAGCATCTCTGTTCTTCACAATAGCAGCCTGCCCCCACTGGCTCTGTGATTTAAGGACTGTAGCTTATGATGTGATGTCTGTTTGCGGTCCTTAGGAAGTCTTTATCTAACTGGAGGGATTTTGAAGGAGAAACTGTAGTTAGTCAAATTTTGACTTGGCCGTAAGCAACTCTACTATGCTCCCCAAATTCATAGATAATTCCCTTATGACTCTCCTCTGACCCCCAAACCCTGTCTGCACATTGGCACCTGTGTAACTGGGCCCTGCACCCTGGGTGCAAGTCTCTCAGCAGTGTCTCTGTGCCCCCAAAAACATCTTCCTCCCACATAGATTCAGACATGAGGCATCCATCTTCCCCCAGATCCTCAGTGTCTGTTCTAGGAGTATGGGTGTCAGCCTGGAGCGTGCTTGTCTGGATCTTCTGCTCAGATTCACCCATCTCAAACAACTACCGGGACAGGAGGTTGCTTTCATTAACATCCCTTCTCCTCAAAACTTTCTCTGCAGTAACATTTACTCAACAGGCATCTGACAAGTTTTGGAGGTAAGCTGAACCTCACCATCCATGCTACTGTCTGCATTATCTCTGTCTCACAAATATGCAGACTTCTTTTTCGGTGCTTTTGAAAGCTTCCTGGCAAAGCCTAGGAAAAAAATCAAGCTGGGGTTTTCCACCTAGAATCTGACCCTATAGCTATTTAGATGGGCTCAGGACCATACTTGAGGAAGTCTGACAGACTTGAAGCCAATACTGATTTGTGGAGGGTGGCAGGGCAAGTTGTTACTAGGGGAACGAGCTCCACTTCTGGATGGGTCACATTACCCCCCGGAAATGCCCTCAGGGGCTCATCCCTTGTTCACAGGAAAGTTTTACAGTGCTGAAACCCACCCCACCCCCTGATAGGTAGAGGACAGAAGGGTACAGCTCCTGGAGGGCCATACGACACATCCCACTTCCTGTGAAGCTGGAAGTACCCCCATCCCAGAGCATGGGGGCACTGACGGCAGGATTTCAGGGGGCAGTGAGGGCACAACCTGCAGATGTCTTGGGAGTGGGGCTTCCGCAGGGCATGTGGTTGTGTCTTCAGGGCCATGTAGGTGAGGATTCTGGGAAACTTGTTGGGGTGTGACTTGTGACCAAGCATGCAAGCTTTCCAGATGTGGCTGCCAGGTTTTGAAGCAAGGCTTCTAGTTGGGGTTCATGTGAGACTTCAGGGGCCCAAGATGAAAGTGGAAGGGTCAGGAGACTTTTGGTGTCAAGATGACCACCAATACGGCAGCACTTCAGGGTCAGGGGCCAGAATGAAAGTTTTATTGACGGTGGCCCCCTATACTACTAATATACTTTAGTCCACTGGTGTTCCACCTCTGGTCCATGGCCAGAACTACGTCATCCAGCTGGTGGGGCTCCTCTTGGTCCAGAAATTTGGTAGAGGGGGAATGCTGGCAATTAACACAACTGCTACTGCTCCAGTGCCAGATTTCCAAGCCTTCTGAGCCAGACCATATGGCCCTGGGTGTTAAGCTAAAGCCACAGGCAAGATCTGGCACAGGGCCTAATCCAGCACAAAGGCCCAGGGCTGGAGTTGAGGGTTGATCCATCTTGCAGAAATGGTGACATGGATGTGCAGATCAGCCTCACAGACTGAATCCAGCCCCCAGACTGACTCCACACCACTCATCTAGGCTACAGCCCAGAAAGGTTAGGCACCACTGCTTTAGTCAAGCATAAATTACTAGACTCAATACAATACTAACTAGCTGAAAGTAATAGCCTATGATTTGGATAAGGCCAGGGTAGATGGCCCCTTCTGGCCTTGAAAATCCATGACTGTATCAGTATGACTTGCTGTTCACTCAGGGGACTCTTTCATTCCCAGAATCAAATGTGAGTGATGCAAAGGTACAGGGGAAGAGGTCAAACACCCAGAGGGGCTGGCCAGGGGCAAGAAGTTAGCACTGCAGTGGAGGGGTGGGGATGACTTAATACTCCCCTTTGGCAGGACCTCAGCTACACGTCAGCTACATAGCTACAGGTCCCATTTTTCTCTGGGCACAGAACACACTGAATTAAGTTGGCAGAAGGTATTCTCACCTAGGGTTTGGCCTCCTACAATCACTGTTGGCATGTCTCTTTTTTTTCTGTCCCTCCTTCTCTCTCTCTTTCCCTCCCTCTGAGGGCTGCTGTTCAGCTCTCACTGTAGGATGTCTTCATAGAAAAGTAGGCCTACCAAACTGCTTTGACAGCGATTCCCTCCAGTGACTGAGTGCTGTCCTTTTAATATGGGCTGGCTTAGCATGGGGCTGTTATAGCCCAGAGCTGGTCAGAAAGTATAATTTGTCAAAACTGCACCACTGTTGGAAAATTCAACAAAAACAAAATGTTTTGCAAAATGACATTCATGACTTCAAGTTCTAACTAACAAGTTTTCCAAACTACAAATGTTTCCCAAAATGAAATTTTTAGAAATGAAACTTTCAAAAATGCATGTTAAGTGAAAACTTTTAGTTTGCATTTTTTAGGTTCCTATTTTGTGTTATATTATTCCCTGATATGATATGCTGTTATGCATGATTACAGCTGACATATGTCAAGTCATCTCACAATGTCATGACTTGTCATTATGTCATATTCATTTTATTTTTTTATTATTTTAAAAATCATTACGGTCAGCAGCCATTCAGTGCAGATTGAACCATCTTATCTTTCTTGTTGAAAGTGCCTCTTTGTTTGTGTAGAAAGGATATCATTTCAAACATTTAACAAGAAATGGGAGGAGTGCTCAGTGTACTAATTAGCGGGAGAATGTTTTCTGTACCTTGAAAAATAATTCCAGCCTAGTACAAGAATAATGAAGGCTGCCACTTCTCTAATTAATATACCAAGAACCAAGATCAAAGTAAACACGCTTAGAATCACTCAATGACCCACCCCCTACCAGGTCACATCCCCCTAGAGGGATGACCCACCGCCCTACCTCATTGTTAAGTGTGAATTTTCCTCCAGTGGTGACACAAGTATCTTTTGGAAAGGATTCCTACGGGGCTCTAGACGGCCCTGCATTGTTCCATGAACAAAATGGGAAAAGGGGCTCCATTCCAGCCCTGACACTAATGGGCTATGAGATTTCAGTCAGTTCTTTCCCCTTCTGGGTGCTTCAGTTTGTTTCCACCAGCCGATGCTGATTTCCATGCTGTTTCCTGCACATATCAGTGCTGCTCCTTTGACCTTCCAAAGAAAACAACAAAAACATTTGTGAATTTCAAGATCAAGTAGTGCCATAGTCTTCTGTGTGGAGGACATCAGGAGAAACTTTGTGGGGCTATACAAACTTGCCCTACAAATTAAAAACCCACCAACAAAGAAGGGACTCAATGTGTGGACCCCTAGTGCAAGTGCATTTTTAAAGACTTGTTTTCTGACAAACTGCTAAAAAATAAGGATATCCTTAATAAAAACACATGCCTCTGAATATTACTTCTATGGAACTTTACTTACAACAACTGATCAAATGAAGCTGCCTACACTGGAGTAGCAATGGTGATATGTGTTTTTAAGTTTAGATTTAGTATGTAAATATTTTCTCTCTCATCTCCATGAATTTATATCATTTGTCCTTGATTGGACATATATTTTTTGTTTTGTTCATGCTTAATACTCTCTCTAAATAAACCTTACTGAATTATTTCCAAATTAAGTCATGTCCTGGTTTTGGGCTTCAGAAAATAGGTAGCTTTGTGTAAGTGGATAATGATAAGGTGTGTAGCTAGTATAAACACTAGCCTAATTTGGGTGAATAGTAAATACCTAAAACATCTGGCCTTTGGTGATGACATTGAGCAACTCAGTAATGCCTTCAAAATGCTACCAGACAACTTGGTAAAGACAGTACGTCAACCAATCTTCAAAATCAGATTCACCAAAACAAACAAAACACAACGACTCTCCAAACCAGGGATGAGCAAAGTCCGTCCCATGAGGCGGATCCAGCAGGCAGAGGATTACATTTCCCAGCAGCCCCTGCCCATGTGGCTGGACCAGTTCCCATGGAGACCCCAGCAGCAGCTGCACTGTGATAGTGTGGAGCTGGGCTTTCTGTGGAGATGGGGCCCAGCAGTACTAGCTGGCAGCAGCAGCACCAGCCTCTATCTGGTGGGGGGGCTGAAGGGGGGATATGCTGCAGGTGGGGGCCACTGGGAGGGGTGGCTATAGGGAATTTTGGGGTGGCTATAGCACCCCAAACCCTCCCTCTCCCCCAGCACCGACCCTGCTGGCAGGGTTCTTGTGACTGTGACATCATGACCTTCATTGGCCTTAGGAAGGCCAAGGCAGAGATGGAACTGGGGCTAGCTTCCCAGATTAAGGACAATAAGTAGTCCTTTTTTAAATACGTAGGGGGTAAAAAGAAGGTCCCAGGTAATGTGGGGCCCTTGCAGGATGCCATGGGAAACTTGCTCGTCACACCAGACAGCAAAGCTAACATGTTTAACAATTTCTTTGCCTCCGTCTTCCTAAGTTGGGACCAGAACAGCCACCTCCCTGTTGGGCCCCCCTCAGGCCCCGAGGGAGGCACACCTGGG
>NW_017728886.1:143699696-143726324 GCF_001723895.1 Crocodylus porosus
GGTCATTTGACCCCAGTATTCTTTCCTGCCATGGCAGGGGGTCGGACTAGATGATCTGCTCAGGTCCTTCCGACCCTAGAAACTATGATCCTGAGCCAGGGCAAAGCCATGATATGCAGCCTGGGCAGGGACATGCAGGCAGTGGATCGCAGCTCTGTCCTGGCTCTGAACCATGCTGTCACTGCTGCAAGGAGCCAGGGCAGAGTCACAACCCACTACCTGCACATCCCTGCCTGGAGCATGGAGGCTGCAGATTGTGGCTCTGCCCCAGCAACAGACCATGCTGTCACCGCTAGAAGAACCTAGCCAGGCTTCAGAGTAGCTCTGTGCCCTGCCAGCACTGCTGGGGCCAGTCTCCATGCAAACCCCAGTCTCACGCTATCACAGCATGGCTGCTGCTGGGGTCTCCATGGAAACCAGTCCCAGCCACAGGGGCAGGAGCTGCTGGAAAATGGAGTCTGGCCACCAGCTGGATCCACCATTTTACCCACCCCTGCTTTAAACCCAAGTGTCAAACCAGTAATATTGAATTAGAAGGCAGAAAACGTCAAAAAGACAGAACATTTCACCAATGACGCTAGTCAATGGAAACCTCAAGAGAGAAGTGACATGAAGGATAGGAACAAAATCCACAATGATTGCTCAGTTCAGTAACATAGGGAAACAGAAACTTAACAAAGTCAGCACCAGAACAAATGAGAATTTTTAGCTAAAATAATCACAGTGCTAGCATACAGCTGCAAGACCTGTAAATCTTCTACAGTGCTAAACAAGCGAATAGATTTTGTTGGCAGTGGTAGCTGGGGGTAGGGGGGAGTACAGGGGATTACTTACAAAAGATCCCAGGCATTCTATTCTAATAGAAAGACCAGACCCCCAGAAAAGTGAACGGAGAAAATGGCCAACTAGCAGTTCCTCTCCACCAAGATCAGAAGGAAATACTGGGCATATATGGGATGCACATCCTGGATACCAACATACAAACTCCTACATGAAGAAGGAAACTCCTGTTCAGTTTTGTATGTAGATACCAAATAAATTAGGGTGCTCATGGGACACTTTACATGGAACCCTTAAATAGGTCTCAGCACCAAGGATGGAAGCTGTAGCAAATGACAGAAGAATGGAAAACACTAGGCCAGTGCTGGCACAGGAAGGAAGACTAAATGACTGGATCTGCAACTACTGTGACTAATGGAGAATGTAAGTGAAAGAAAAAAACAAAGGCAACCACCCACAGAAGCCAGCAATCTCAGGTGTGTGCCCCCTTGTACCCATCCTATGCATCGCCTGTGCCCATAAGTTCTAATAATTCACACTGCAAATGGCCCCAGAAGCACAGAAGCAGCTAATTGCTCCTAGCTAGATTACCAGCTCATACACAGAGTCCAGAATAAGCCTATTGAATTCAGCTGGGCTTTGCAAAGTAAGAACAAAGGGACTGAGACAAAAAGACCAGGGAGAAAGTGATGAAGATTGGCCAAATGTTCCATAGGAAGATGGCAGGGGAAAGGAAGAAACACTGATGATCAGATGAAAAGGCTAGATAGGGAATGAAGTCCTCATTAGCCAAGGCAACTGGGATGAGAGGAGATCTAGGTTGGGATGGAGACTGGAGCAAAAAGGCAGGGAGCAGTGGGAAAAAATAATATTTAAATATGAGATGCTTAGGATACTGGAACCTAATGGGAGAGGAGACAAATCTGAGCTGGGATAATGATTCTAAGACAGGTTTGACAGGGAGACTGTAACAGTTTGTGAGGAGAAGAGAGGTACTGGGATGCAGGCAGTAAGTTGGGAAGGGTAACTGGGCCTGGGAGAATGGGGACAGGGCCTGGAACAAGAATCCTAAGGAGTAGAGTCTGCGTAGGCAAGGAGAACAGACCTGGGGCAAACAGCCAAGGGCAGGAAATAACTACATGTGAGAGGTTTAAGGGAACAGAGCAGAAGGGGTCAAAGCTTTGGAAGAAGGAAAATCTGGGCCCAGTACAGCCCACCTACCCTACTTGATAAGGAACATAGCATGGAAACCAAGATTCCTGAGTCTCACCAGCAGCAAATATCTGTGAAACCCACTGACCAAAATATAGGTCTGATGTCCCTCCTACACTGCTCCTGAGTTTCATGGTTACAAGTGACCATAGTTCATTTAGTCTGATTTTCTGCATGATGCAAGCCAGTAAGTTGCAGCTCGGTACTCTTTGCCAAGTCTACAGACTCCAGCTAGATCAAAGCCTTTCAGTCTTCAGGGCACTAAATTGTGACTGACAGAGAACAGGAGACAGCAGGGTACCACCAATGCCCAAGACCTTTCAAGGTGATCTCAGCAGATGTACTGCACCTAGGCTGCTAGGAAGAACCTGGCACCCCAAGGGCCTTACCAATCCCCCTCCCCAAAGTAGCAATCAGTGTGACAATGAGTGTTCAAGCAAAACACATCAGCCAAGAATCAAAGAGAGAAGTTGTTCTGTCCACTCTCTTACTGGTTCATTCTGCCCCCCACGTTTGATGTCTAGCTGGGAGAAAGTGAAAAGCAAACAAAATACCTCTACCCTGTTCTGCACTGGGAGGGGAAGAGGGGACATTTAACTCTGGCAGGCAGCCAGTTGAAGCCCTGAAACATGTGATTTTAATTATAACCATCATCTTAAAGCAGAACTCCTGGTGCTATAAGCAGGCTGAGTACAATATAGGAATCCCCATTTTCCTCATGGCCCATAAAGGAAGGAGATGAACAGGGGGAACTTTGAGATCTGTAAATCTCAAAGCCAGAAGCATCTATCCTCACCCAGTCTCTAAATGCACACAGAGCTTGTCTGCACCAAGGCTGCAGCAAGCGCAACTACTAAGGGTCACTGAGCATGCCCCATCTGTGTCTTGCCCACCCATGCCTGCTGATGTCCACGAGTGCCAGAAGTTCACTGGTGAGATCACACTAAACTTATTCCCCTATGACCATACCCTGAGCAGCCTCACTGGTATATGCCCAGGTTTGGAGCATGCATGTGGATGCAGAAGGCAAGACACAGATAGGGCAAGCCCAGGCCCCTCCATACCATGGAATTGCTAGTGTGAACAAACCCACACTGAATAAAGAACTTTAAAAAGCAGGATTAATGCTTAACTTTGACAAAAATAACATCACATTTTAACTATGCCCAATAGATTGCGAGCCCATCACCCCTCCTGTGAAACTGCTCTGATGTACAATTACTGTTGCTGCCAGGAAATTTAGTCTTATTGCAAGGTTAGACTTATCAAACTAACTTCCAACAACAGATTTTATTACACATTTTCCAATAAGATCAAAAAGGCCCCACATGAAGTATCTTTGTCATCTGTAAGTGCTTACATACAAGAATCAAGTCCCTTCACCTCTTTGAATAAAACGGGGTAACAGCCTACTATAGCGCTTAAAGAGAGAAACTACTAGCAGAAATAATAGGTTTTGATATAATGGTTGGAAGAATACAATTGGGGAAAAAAGTTTCAGGTTGAATAGGAACAGAAGCAATCCAACAGATTGTTAAAAAAAACAAACAACATTTTGAATTAACCCATAATATTCCATTTGATCCAGTGTCTTTGTGGCCGTTGGGCTTCAACTATCCGCTCTCGAGCATCCCTTGCCCGTGAGATAGACGTTGGGTGTTCTCTGGGCTTGCCCTTTTGACCAAGCAGGTGTCCCTTCCACAACTTGCATTCCCCGTTCTCACCTGCCATGACTTGTTGGTTACTCAGTGGTCGGGGTTGGCCGTCGGATATACTCGGTGGCCCACGATTCGCCCAGCAGTCCTTTCATGGGGCTCCGCCTCCCCTACACCCAGCTTCACTCCTCCTCGGGTGCGATTGCTCCTTGTTGGCTTTGGCCGGCCTGTGGAGTTGTGTCCTTTCCATTGGCCGCCCCGAGACACTGCCTGACAATGAGAAATCTGTCTTCTTGGCTCTGCCTCCACTCTGCCTTCCTCCTCCCCTCTTGCCCCTTCTCTCAGGGAAACCAAAAAAAAGGAAATCTCCGAGGTGCTCCCCCCTCAGCCCCAATACATGGGGTAGCTCACAAATCCTTCCCCTCCTTAGCCCCTTCTCAACTGGGGAAAAACAAAAGGAAACTGGTCGTCCTAGCAACCCTATGCCCAAGCCTGCTCCAGGGCTAAACTACGCCAGGCTCCAGGTCTGGAGATGGTCCAGCGTCTTTGCCGCAGCCCACCGTCTCTCCAGGCCGAAGAAGCCAGTCGGGGTGTCAGCCTCTGCCAGCTCCTGGCAGCGGGCATGAACCCACACACCATGGGCCACACCCTCCGCCAGCTCCCAGAGGCATTTCTTGCAGGACCAGAGGTTCTCGAGGAGCACCACGTTGTTGCCTGCACAGAGCAGGGCTGCCTCAAGCTCTGCCATGTCCTCCTCCAGCTCCTGGGTGCAGTGGTGGATCTCGCTTGCTGCCAGCTGTGAATACTCCTGGCAGAATGACCAAATCTGGGTCTTCCCCATGTCCCACAGCCGCCAGGAGGGGTAGTCTGCTTGCGCAGCCTCCCAGCTCCTCCAGAGGTGGGCAAAGCAATCCCTGAAGTGGGTATCCTGGAGCAGGCTGATGCTGAGGCACCAGTAAGGGGCCCACATGCATGCTCTGCCAGGCAGGCTCAGTTAGCAGCAGACCAGGGCGTGGTCTGAAAGGCCTGACAGGATGATGCAGCTGCTGTGTACTAATGGCAGGTGGTGCTGGGTAATGTAAAGGTGGTCGAGGCGGGCCATGGTGATCCCACTGGCACTCATCTTTGCCCAGGTGTATTGGCGCGCATCAGTGTGGAGGACCCGCCAGGCGTCGCCCATGGTCCGCAGCTTGCGGGCTGAAGGCAGGTGCGGCTCTGGCCCCGTCCTGTCTAGCAGCGTGTCGACGGTGCAACTGAAATCCCCACCCACGAGGAGCAAGTCAGCATTCTCACTGGCATCACACAGGAGGTCGCCCAGGGTCTCTAGGAAGGCTACCCTCTCTCTCCCATTGGTGGGTGCACAGACATTGATGAGGAGCAAGCTCTGGTGTACCAGGGTGATGTGGACGGTCAGCCGCCGGCCAGGGACAACCTCTCGTGCCACCGCTGAGTCATACTGCAGCTGCGGTGAGAGGAGGGTCGCCACTCCTGCACTGAGGTTGGTGCTGTGGCTTAAAAATAGTAAATAGTAAATAGTAAAAGTAAAGTCTTTCTTTCTCTCTCTCTTTCTTTCTCCCCCCTCCTCCTCCTCTGTGGCGTCATCCACCATTTTTATTTTTGCCTGCCGGCGTCCGCAGCTGATGTCACCGGCCAGCCATAGCTGTATAAACAAGCAGCTGATGAGCCGTGCAGGTTCTCCCTGCCGCTTCTCCTGCTCCACGCCTCCTGTCGCAGGTACGGAGTTTACTTGTACATCCCTCCCTGGGACAGTCTTATTTTTGGTTTACAAAAAACTAGAACTCTGTTCCAAAATGATACCTTTTATTAGACCAACTAGAAAATGGCAAGAAAATTGTCCTTTTCTGCTAACTTTTGGGATCATAATCCCTTCATCAGGCTCTGGGAAAAGTGTAGATAGTACAAGATGGTAAAAGTCTCCATAGGTAGGAAATAAACTTCATTTTTCCACAGAGGGAGGTGAAGATGGAAGTCTGTTCCTCTGGGTCCATGAGAGTGTCTTTGTGAGCTGTGTTGAGTAGCTCTTTGATCAGGTAGAATTCCTTCCCTGGAGGTGTCAGATGGCCAGCAGGGAGGTAAAAAGACTTCCTTGTTATTCTGCAATGAAATTTAAAATTCAAAATTGGCTAAAATTCGGCATCTTCCATGTTTCAGGGATGTACTTGGTAGCTGTGTTGGTCTGAGACAAAAAGACATACAAAAAACTAGAACTCTCTGTTCCAAAATGATACCTTTTATTAAACCAACTGGAAAATGGCAAGAAAATTGTCCTTTTCTGCAAGCTTTTGGGGTCAATATTTTTGGTTTTATATTTTTTAAATTTTACTTTTTGAAATTTAAATAATTTGTAAACAAACCAAAACAAAGGAGATTTGAAGCAGAAAGCAAATATTTCATTTAAAAGATCATCAAAAGATAAAGTACTTTGGAGCCTTTCCAAAAATAAAAAATATAGTCTTAAAGTGTCAGAATGAAATGTTCTGACATTTTCAAAATGGTTTCTTCCTTTTTTCAACTGAAAATATTTACCAAAAGAAAAAAAATGAACCTACCTTTGGTCCTAAAACTCCTTTTTTTTTTCTTTTTTCTTTTTTTTTGGTGAATTTACTATTCATCAAAAAATGTCATCCACCTCTACCCTCTTAACTCAAATAGCCAAAGTTTATGTAGCTGTTCCAAACACAATGACTCTTATAGATAGACACATGGGGCCACACAAAGGACACAATTTGGTTTTTTTCCCCACTTGCTTTGTCAAAGCCTAGAAATTCCTCATGTAATGTTATATTAATAGAAAACTAAGGTTGCAAGGGCAGGAACTCAAAAATTAAGGAGTGCCTGAGCCACCTTAGTTCAAACTCCTCGCCTCTACACATTTTGACATAGTTTTCAATTACATGATCTTTAGACCAAAGGTTCTTAAACTTTTTAGCTCTTAGTTTTTCACTCATTTTTTACTACAGTGAAATAATAAAGCAATTCTTCTCTTGCAAAGAACTCAGAAAGACCACCACAACAGGTAAGAATGTTTATAACGCTATGAATTCCAGGTATAAATCTTTGGGTTTCTCTTGCAAATCATGTTTGCAAGACTAGCAGTGCCAACATTGTGTGGTGTTGCACAGTGTCCTTGAAAGGATCTCAAGAAACCATGAGGTGCTACAGCACTCCGGTTGGGAATTCCTGCTGTAGACTGTACTGGCTGCTGACAGATGTGGAAAAAAACAAACAAAAATAGCACTGTACCAGAAGAAGAAGCACTCTAGTTCAACCTGGCTCCCCAACATCTGCATAGATTGCAGGCTTCAGCGGGGCTTTTGGGCATGTTTATCTAACAGCTGATTCAATCAGCTATTAGATAAAAGTGCTAAAAAGCCCTGCTGAAGCACACAATCTATACAGACCTTGGGTTAGTTGGGTCAATCTAATGCGATGCCTCTTCTGGGCATGTGCTGTGCTTGGTAAGGGGGCATGCTAAGCTTAAAGAAAAGCACTGTTTTGTTTTGGGGGGTTTCACGTCTGTAAGCAGCCTAAGATGCTTTAAAGGAGTTGATAGATTAGGCCACTTAGCCAGGGTTATGTAAAGCACATAGCACATAGGCTAAAGAAAATATAATTTAAGGAACTGGTAATCAGCAAGGAAATGTTATAGGTAAGAGAATATTAGAACTAGTGTGAAAGTGTGAAATGGTTCTGTAGGACTGAAGTAGGGGATTTTTCATTTCTAAGCTAGTTTCAATTATTTTAAAACACAGAATAATAAAATTAGGTATCTTTATCAGTTCAATACATCATGCAGGCCCAATCCACCATGTGCTTGGAGAGGGGCTCCCTACAAGTCCAGACCTTTAACAGTAGTTGGGAGAAGTGGTGGCAGTGTTAAGTGCTAAGACTCATAGATTAACAGCAATCAACACTGCCACCAACACACCCTACCCCCTACCAAACTTCCAAACCCAGGGGGATCCCTTTTCTTCACATCTAATGTGCACTTCAATTTTCCCCAACTGATTTGGAAGCAGGGGAAGTGCAGGTTATAGGCTAGAACATAGAATTTCCCATCAGGATTAGGAACATTTGTAATTGTAATAATGAGACTTCTGCTGTGACTCACTTGTATTGTCTGGTTCTATATTCTCTATAGTACCATAGCTACTCTGGTTACAGAAGTTGTAACTTGTGTAGTGGATTAGGCAAAAGACTGAAGGAAAACAATAAATAAAGCCAAGGTTAAGACAGAGTTGATGGCTTCCTCTAGAGGACTGGATTCCTCAGGGTTCCTTTGCAGTGGTAGGCAAGTCATTTACACCACACTTTTCACAGTTGACCTCGAGCTGTGTGTTCCTAATTTTCTGGTACCAGAAATACTAAATTCTTAGAGCTGAAACTGAAGTCAATAGGAGCTGTGCTTTGAGCACATAAATTGGCTGCATAGTGCAAGTTACTCTAAAAGAAATTGCATCTCAGTTATCTCAAACTGAGCATTCACAACTATTAGAAAAAAATGTACCTTAATGTCTGTACCTCACTTTCCTCACCTGGAAAATGGGACCGATACTGTTTCCTAACCTCATAGGGGTGTTGTGAAAATAAGATTCTTAATATTTGTGAAGAAATCCACTCTGATACTTGAGCCATGGGCATCACAGAAACCCTCCTCCCATAAGGCATTTAATCTTGTATTCAGAGCAAGGTTTGAATACTGGGCACCAAATACCCTAAGGCCACTTATTGACTAAAATACTGAACAGTAGGACTGTGCAAAGCTTTGGATTATGATTCAGAGATGATTTGGATGATTTGGAGGCCGAATCTATTAATCCAAATTGAATTGCTGGAAGCTTTAGGCTTTTCGAATTGATTTGGAGCTTCTGAATTGCTTCAGAAAAGATTCAGAGCTGATTTGGCCATAGGAGTTTAATGGGGAATTAATGAAATATCTATAACTTTGTTGTCCTTTGGATGAAACAGTCAGGGATGGTAGCCCCTACTGAGAGCATGATCCGTGCCATGTTTCAAGGTAATAAGTACAGACAGGGGTTTCTGCGAAACAGCACCTCAAAGTTCTGAAAGCAAAACACGTGTCGTGTGTATGTTAAACCATGGGGTGAAAACTGCAGGGGTAGTGGCCCCTGATGAGGCCACAAAGCCTACCAAGTTTCAAGGAGATAGGTGCAAGGGTTTGGGGAAAAGTGCAGCTCAAGCTGCGGACAAGCAAAAACTCATGACATGGGTGACACTGTGTGTGTTAAGGTGCAGCAGGGTGAAAGCTGCAGGGATGGTAGCCCCTGCTGAGGCCACGAAGCCTGTCAGCTGTCAAGGAGATAGGTGCGGGGGAGTCTGGATTCTGGGGCCCTGCACCCCTCGCTGCTGACAGGCAAAACTCGTGACATGAGTGCTTGTGCAGCTGTGTCTGTCTTGGGGCGTTGGGTGGGGGAAGGGACGACTGCAGGCCTGGCTGCTAGGCTACTGTGTTACCAGTTGCCAATCAATCATGATTCACTCAAGGACCAGCTCAATACACAGTAGCTAGCTAATGTAATGAGTTTATGAGCAAGGATTAACACCTACAAAACCACAAACTAAGAAGAGGAAAGAATCAATACAATCAACTGCCCCAAGATAGACACAGTCAGTTGCACAAGCACCCATGTCACAAGTTTTGTCTGTCATCAGCTAGGGGTGCATGTTCCCAGAACCCCTGCACCTATCTCCTTAACAGCTGGCAGGCTCCATGGCCTCAGCAGGGGCTAGCAGGCCTGCAGTTTTCACCCCGCTGTGCCTTAACACACACAGGGTCAACTGTGTCACAAGTTTTGCCTGTCAGCAGCCAGAGGTGCAGGGGCCCAGAAGCCAGACTCCCCCTGCACCTATCACCTTGAAACTTGACATACTTTGTGGCCTCAGCAGAAGTGACCACCCCTTCAGTTTTCACCCTGCTGTGGCGTAACACATACATATGACATGAGTTTTGCTTTCAGGAATTTGGGGTGCAGTTTTCCCGACCCCCCCTCTCCCCCCCCCCACACACACACCTATCTCCTTGAAACTTGGCAGGTTTTGTGGCCTCCACAGGGGCTACCATCCCTACAGTCTTCAGCCTGCTGTGCCTTAACACACACAGGGTCATCTATGTCATGAGTTTTGCCTGTCAGCAGCTTGAGGTGAAGTTTCCCCCAAACCCCTGCACCTATCTCCTGGAAACTTGGCAGGCTTTGTGGCCTCCGCAGGGGCTACTATCCCTGCAGTTTTGACCCCCACTGTGGCTTAACACATACACGAGACATGAGTTTTGCTGTCAAGAATTTGGGGTGCAGTTTCACCCAAACCCCTGGACCTATCTCCTTTAAATTTGGCAGGCTTCATGCTCTCAGCAGAGGCTACCATCCCTGCAAGTTTCATCTGAATCAGATACAAAACAAAGTTACAGATATTTCATTGATTTCCCATTATACCCTATGGCCAGTTCTCCAAAATGGCTCCGAAGCTTCGGAGCCAATTCGGCTGAATCAAAGTGGGAAACCAATCTGAAGCTCCAAATCAGATCATTGGAATCTGAATCAGCCGGACCCAAAGCCAAATCAAATAGCTGCCTATTTGCACATGCCTATCGAACAGCTACTTACAAAGACAACACTGTCCATCCTGGGCACTGAATGCAGCAGGCTTCTGAAAAAAAAAAACTGCATGTGCTTATGTAATAAGAGACTGTATCGAAGTGCATGCATTAGAAAACTGAATTAAGGTTGCATAGATAACCTTAATTCTGGCATTTCCTAACTTGAGTGCTTAACTTTTGTGATCTGAATAATGTTCTTTTAATGCAGGTGTGGTGTGCACACATGCAACACACACACACATATATAACCAAATCAATCATTTATTAGTGATTAATAATACAGCACAAACGTGATGTGCCAGTTGTATGGCTTATATGGTTTAGCAGGGCACTAAGATGCCTGCTACTCTTGGAGCAGAGATAACCCAGGTGCAGGTTGCCGGGACAACTAGTTAATAAGGGAATTGGCTGCACCTGCACCTGGTCAGCTGGCCAGAGGAGGCAGGGCCCTAGGCCCACATAAACCCAGGGCTAGGACCAGGAAAAGGCTCCCTGCCAGCAGCCCAGGAGGAAGGAGCTCTCTCAGAGCAAGCAGGGGGGAGAGGTCTGCTTTTATGCACAGCCCTGAGATGCGTAAAAGATGGAGCACTCCTGGGGTGGCTATAAGGTTATAGCCAGGCAGCTAGAGTTTATTATAGCCCAGAAGCTTGTGTTTCTGTTTTGTTTGCCACCGGTGGCTTGGGCGAGACTATTAGGGGATGGAGGCCTCATAGGGGACCCACAGTGGCATAGGGATCCCGAGCTCCAGAGAGGGCACAGCATTGGGGGTGCACTGACCCCGAGCGCCCGTGAAGCGCAGTGTGAGACAGGGTGGCGGAGAGCCCGAGCGCCAGCGAGGGCGCAGAGTGAGACCGAAGAACGTCAGTTCCACCAACGAGGCTTGGGGAGTGGTAAACGGGTGGTTTGGGCCACACATAGCCCATAAGGCTAGGGTGCCCCGAAACACCCAATACAGAACAGGGGCCCACAAGCAATTTAGAAGCCCCAGGGCCAGTGTACAGCAAGAAACTGTGCTCAAAATGAGCAAAAGGCAGCCTCCCTACTGCATATTTTCCATCAAAGATGTGGCGGGCAAAAATTGAGGCTGCCCTTTAGGCCAGCTTGGCACGATAAGGGGGCTTTGGGAAAGATCATGGCGACCCCAAGGACCACAAGCTGTTACATGGGGATATTGGATGTGTTCATATAACTGAGACTATATTGAACATTTCTTATGTGAGAGACAAACCACTGTTATCATAGGAGCCTGTTTAGTATGTATTCAAGGTAGAGGATAGGTTTGTGCTTTATAAACAGAGATATATAACAAATGCTTTTCTGAGCCTGAGCTCACTTGATCAGATGCTATGAAAAGACATGCACAGAGCAGTGTATCAGATACAGTGATTTGTGTAAAGAAGACAGGGAAGGGATGGAGAGGGAGCAACGCTGAGAGGCAAACAAAAAAAACAAGGGATAAATGGGTCACAAAAATTAATCCAGGTGCTGGGATAAGAACCCGTAGTCCCTGTTTAGGCCCTACTTAATACAATCCAGTCTGTGGATGACTTCTTGTTCTGCTGTTTTGTATTCAAGTTCATTTTTTAAAGTGTTGTTATCTAAGAACAGCTGCTCTGAGATCAGCACTGGAATGTCCAGGGAGGTTAAAGTGTTTACAGGATTGCAGTTAATAGAGGGTTGATGGGATAGTTGCTTGTGTATTCTACCATAAATATGTACACTACTATGCAAGACATGGAAGGAAATATATACCCTGCCACTTGGTAATACCAGCTGTTCCCCTGAACTCCAGTCTGTGCAATAGTGACTGCCAAGACGTAGCGCCCGCACACATCATCATTTGTCACCGCTAACTCACACTTCACAGTGCAATGTTTTCATAACAGCATCAGTCAAGAGTAACAGAAAAATTTTCTACTGGCATGAATTCTTCAGGATTTCTCTCTTTTTTATCTTTCCACCAATATTTCTATTTTACTAGGCCTGATCATTGTTTTTACGTAGGGTGGTTGCTCCTTTGTCCAAGTTTGTAGCCACTATTTCTCATGTTGTTTCTTGTTTCATCCGTGCAGCAGCAGCAGGATGAACTGCAATCTCTCAATCTCTACAGAAGAAGAATCACATTAGACCTCGCCCAGAGATTCATGTGGTCAATGGGAGCTCTCCCCTCAACTTCAATAGACATCACCTTTTTTCATTTGGGCCCAATTTAATACAGCAAGGGGTTAACAGCAGCAAATAGTCCAAAACCAGGAAAATAAGACAAGACATGAAGTGACCTAGAAGGCATGTTAACAAGTACCAAAGACATGAATAAAGTATAACCATGTATATTTCAACATTAACAGACTGGATTTATCATAAAGAACCATGGCAACAAAAGGCAATTAATTCACATTTATTCAGATTACCATAGAAACTGGACCAACATACCAGAAGTTATCTATAATTTCTCATTCCAAACATTCAAGCATAGTCTATAATTTCCATAGTAATTGCCTACTTGTAATAACCACAAAAATATTATAAAACCTCCATAAAATACTGAACATTCTTTACATAAAAGAGATGAAATATGATTAAAACTAAAACCTGCACAACCTTAACACACTATTTCAGATCCAGAAAAAGCTTTAGGTACTGATTATACTAACTGTATTCCATTGTCACAGGGTAGCATCTCCAGGCATGGCCAGGAAGTCCCTGGAGGCAACAAAAAAATTCCTTTACCCTGCTCTGTGGGCACTCCACCCTCCCCGCATGCCACCTCTTGATGTTAATTGCTATTAAAAATACAGGAGGATGCCCTGGTCTTAACTGAATGACCCACACCTGTCTGTAGTCCAAGCTTTATAGGCTAATTGTGTGGCCTCTTTTGATTCCTACACCATGCCCCAAGCCTAGCAGACATTGTCAATCCTTGATGCTCTCACTTCACACTCTCAGCCCCTGCTCTGGGCTGCCAGACCCCTCAGTCTCTTCCAGACCCCACTGGTGCCCCTCTTTCTCTAGGGCCTCCCTGGACTCCTGAACCCTTCTGGTCCCACTTTTCCCAGTCTCTCACTAGGCCCCTGGACTCTTCCGGCCTGACTCTACTTCCAGCCCCTCACTTTATTCCCAGCCACTCTCTAGGCCTCTGGACCATTTGGTCCCACTTTCCCCTTCCTTTTCTGTTAGGGCATGGTCCATTGGCCTTCCCCCTCCATGGTGTTATCCACAAGGCAGTAGGGGCTTAGGTCTTCAGGAGCCGCATGCTTGCCTTTCCCTGAAGTGGCCCACATGTGGCATTTTGTGGAAGCTGCCCACCACAGGCAGCCCCCCCATGCCAACCAACCCCAGTAGGGCACAGTGTCAGGTCTTACCCAAAACCAATCTCTAAGCCATCCTGATCCAACTATCCTAGCCCCTCATGGACTCCCCCCTGATGTCACATGCCTCTCCTGGGCTGCAGGCTTCCAAACTCCATCCTTGCCCCTCTTGGGCTACAAACCTCCAGGTCTCCTGGCCCAACCTCAATCTCCTCTCTAGGCTCCTGGTCCCAGCTCTCTCTCTCTAGGACTTCATTTCATCAAACCCTTTACCTCAAATAGCACTACTATAGCCAGCTTCATCCTGGGCTGCATGCCCCTTGACCCCTTCCTCTTGGCTGTGGCCACATATGGACCAGGACCTAACTTAGGCCCTGGCCCTGCCTCAGGCCAGTTAAGATCCCTAGGCTCCCCCAGCTCTATCAGTCTCTGCAGTGGCCTTTTTCAACTTTTTGACCCTTCTTAGGCCCTGGCACCACATGGGCCAGTTGGGATTCCAAGGGTCAGTTCTCTAGATATCAGTCCTCCCTCATCTGTGGGTCCACCCTCTTGGGCCCCTCCATAGATCTCTCACCCTCAGTTCCTCGCTCTAGGCTCATCCAGCACCCTCCAGAGGTCCCCTACCTGCATGCCCTCTCTGGGCTCACCTGGACTCCTCATTAGGCCCCTGTACACTCAACCCTGCTCTCAGGACTCCAGACCCCATACTGGGTCCCCAGGAACCTCCTCCACCCCCAAATGTCCTTCTCAAACCTCCAGATTGGTTCGGATGTTATCTCTGGGCTGGCATTCCGGAGCTGTAGCTGTCTTGCTCTACAGATGTTCACCTTGCAGCCTCCACAATGTTACTGCCAGCCCTGCTCCCAGGGTCTGGGCTTATATCCTGCCAAAGCCCAGCCCTCCTCCAGTTACATGACTCCACCATTCATCACTCTCTTAATGAATATCATACAAACAGATGGGAAGAAAAATGCACTTATCAGAACAGGAAGTGGCAACACAAAGGCTAGAAATAAATAATGTCACTGAATGAAGCAGATCAGCTGTGCCGTGATGTGTTGTGGTACAGCTGATCTGCTTCACTGCACAGAACACATGTCATCCTTTGTCCTGCTCTTGATGATACAGGACAAGGGGTCATGTGATCTTCCTGCTTTCCCTGGTCACCAGACCTGATCTTCCACAGATGGATCTGACTGGGCGTGTCTACACATGCAAATAATCCAGAAGCAGTTTACTCATAAGTAAACTACTCAAGAGTAAGCTCTCCCGGGTATGGGTCTACATGTACAAGGATGCAGAAGCAGATTTACTGCTACTAGCCAGCACTGTTCTTGCTTCCTGCAGCCCTGAAACTGGCCTCTGCAACAGCTGGCAGAAGCTCTAGGCTCCCCCTTGGTGCTAGCCCAGAGGCCAGGAGACACACTTGGCAGGGGCTGGAATATTGTTCCCTGCCCCTGGGAGCTGCTTGCTGCTAGGGTGGGCTCTGCCACCCAAACCTGGGCAGAGATCATGTCCTGCTGTCCCAGCACCAGGGAGCTCCTAACCCCTGCTCCACAATCATGGGGCTGGAACTGAGAGATCCTTCTGCTGCGGATCTCCCATGGTCACAGGACCCGGGTTGGGAGATGCTTATCTCCCACTGCCAGCTCTGCAGTTGCAAGGTTGGTGCTGGGAGATCCTTCTCTTCCAGCACCAGCTTTACAACATGGGAGAAAAGGATCTCCTAGTGCCGGCACTGTGATCAAAGCCAGGACTGAGAGTTCCCTGTTTCCAGGGCAAGGGGATCCTCCCTGGCAGCAGGGAGCTCCTCGGGGGTACCAATCTCCTACCCAGCTGCCTGGCTGACTGACAGCACACTTGCTTCCAGTCAGACATCTACAAGTATGTTACTGCACAATTACTAATCATGAGTAAATTTGCTGCTTGCATTTGCAGGTAGCAAATTTACTTGTGATTAGAGCCAATTTCTGTGCAGTAGCATCAGCATGTGTAGATGTAGAAGCTTTGTGTACTGTAATTAGCTTTACTACATGGTAGAACATCTCATGTAGATGTGCCTACTGAGAAGGTTAAGCAGGGCTTTTCTCTGCCCAGCCAGACCCAGGGCATGGGTCTGACTGAGCGTGGAACACAGACTTTCCTGATGATAAAGAGGCACGGTGAAGCTTCCTGGGTATCTCTCTAAGTGGGGAAAGCAGGGAAGCACTTTGGGGGCTTGAGGGCTTCCCAAGCCCGTACAGCACCTGCCAAGGGTAGTGGGAGTGCAAGCAGCTGAGGCTGCTTGTGCTCTTCCAGCACTGAGGTAATAGACATCCACCACCATAAGGCAGTAGTGTCTATTGCCACCTTTTGTTGCACCACTGATTTTCCTTTCATGTAGTGCAATACAGGTTTGACATCTATTTGCTCAGCAAAATGTTTTATACCAACCCAAATGAGACATAAGAGAAACCACTGAAGTAGAGCAAAGTTTCCTTGCAGACCTGAGTTTGTTGCTGTATTTACTGGCTGACCATGCTGTGAAAATGACCCATCATTTCTGTGTATTGCACTTTGAAGTGTTTAAGAATTTACCGGTACTACAGAGGTTAGCAGCCATTTTGCTCTCAGTTGCTGAAATCTGGTTTGGAGGATAGACACATGCACATAGCATTTTTTGTCCAATGAAGATTTACTTCTCCTCATTCCCATTCAGTTAAATGAAAAAAACAAAACACTTTCAGCCCTGAGCCTACCACAGAGATGAGGGTAGAATGACCTTTACCTCCACAGTCATTTCAAGATCCAGTTCTGTGGATAGTAAACACACATACTGGAACATGTGTTGCAATGTACGTGCAATATATATTGCAAAGCATGTTGAAAAAGATCTCCTTGTAAGAAGATGGCCAACAAGGAAGTTTAGACTTGGTTCGGGATGGACACCTAACAGTGCTAACATTGCGTGGCACCCCATGACCCCCTTGAAAGGACCTCAAGAAACCACAAAGTGCAACAGCAACTTGGTAGAGAACCACTGTACTAGATTATATCCCATCTGTTTCAGTATGCCTGCTCCTATGTAAAGCATACTTAAGTGCTATGTATATGAAATGTCCATTAGCACCTGCTGCTGCTCAATTATTTCAAATAAAAAAAGTCTGAAAAGCAATTCAGTCTGATCAATGTTACTGGCAAAAAGGAGGAACCTGCTAATGCAACAAGAATTTTCAAGTACCAACACTATATTCACTTCTTTACTATTTCCTTAAATTACTTCATGTGTTGAAAAAGTAGCTGAGAAGTAGGCATTTTTAGGTCAGCCTAATGCATCATTAAAGAATGTGAAACATCTGCTGATGTGGTTTATTCAGGTGCTCCGGTTGAGTGAATTTTCAGGAATCCACTTTTTTAAAAAGCAATGGACAAGACTAAGGTTTTCTGGCTATTTGTTAGTTCTGACTGATGTTTTATAAAGGGCCAACATATCCATAGAGCAAAACATACAGGTGACAGGAGAATTAGTATCTGATGCAGGTAAACATTTATTCCAGAATTTAAAGGACAAAAACAGCTGAACATAAAAACATAAAAAGGTAGAATTCAGACTGAGTCTGTACTATATAGAGACAGCAGAAACAAGAAGATTCCCATTGACTTCAACAAGCTTTCAATAAAATCCTTAGTGAAGTTATAGACCACTGTAGCATTGTTGCTTTTGACTGGATTATTTCTGATATACACCAGTATAAAATGATTTACCATTGTAAGTGAGAAGCCAGGAGGGTATAATCAAGAAAAGTAAATGACTGGTTAACTTTTTTTTTTGTCTGTGAAAATACCAATAAAGTAGTCACAGCAGGCTAAATAGTTTTTTAGTGTGCAACTAGCATTTTCTTGAAAAGTATAGCCAGTCTGTCAGAAGAGAATGAAAATTCAGATGGATGACTACAGCCTTGCTCATCAAGAGCTAACAATAAATAGTAACAAATGAACTCTAGAAGTTTGGAGTTTGGTTCAGAGAAATATCAAAGATTAATATCTTTCAGCTTTTTGTACAATTACTCCTAATTCCTAGGTATGACAAACAGAGATTCATAAGGATAGATTCCATCACAAGATTTCACTACTTCTAGTGCTTCTAGTGTTTCAATTACCTTTATAATTATTATAAAAGGTAGCATTTCCAGTAGTATTCTTTCATTTCTGTTTTCCCCATCATGTCCAGGAAGTTGGGAGTACCAAAGTAATTTAAAAAATAAGTAATACAAAATCTAATGGCCTACCATAAAAGCTTGCTTCTCACTTGGCTTGAGTTTAGAGCAACTACTCACACTAAGGAGGTGGCATAGAAGTCATAAGTCTTGAATTATATCCCTGATTTACTGTATAATTTTGGGTAATTCTCTGGAGAGATTATCACATGCCCTGGTGTAATTCCCATTGTTATGCAGGCCAATGCCAGTTACACTGGGACTGGACTAACAAACTGCTATCCCAAGGTAGCTGCCTGTGTGAGGTTATTAAAGAGCCTCGCCAACAGAGCAGGTAAAAACCTATTTATCTGGGGTAGACATAGACAGGTGATACCTGAACCAGTGGAGTTGTCCCCAATTCTTTCACAGGTAATTCTTCACTTAGCTAGATAAAGATACCCTAGTTTAGAAGTTTGTGTCATCTGCCCACTTGTTTAACATCAGTCATAACGCTTGTCACACACTATAAACATGTCAGCTGTCCAGACTTTAAGTCAGTTAACTTTACAGGGCTAAGATTAAAATATAAAATAGATATGCTTACCTTATGGAGATCTTGCAAGACTTAATTCAATTTACTCTTGTAAAACACTTGGAAAAAAAATCCCTAGTTCAAGTAAAATTAAAAATTAAAGTGTTTTATTTAAATAGCAGTCTCAGCCAAGTATTTCATTCTCATCTCTAATGTTAATTACAATGGAGCATGACCAGACTGTGAGAAAAGCCCTGTTTTCTCCTGCCTGCAAATACAAGATAATCCTTACATAAAATATTTAGGCTGAAATCTGTGTCTGAAGACAGCAAAAAGTTGCGTCTAGCCAGGGTATTTATATTGCCCAAGTTAACTGGCGCATCCAAATGCCTCACAACCTACAATATACAGTACATATAAGGAAGTTCTTTTTGAGCTCTTTGGGGACATAAGTATTCTGTGGCTATGAAAGTCTTCTCAGCCAATAGATGTGTTGTATGTGAGGACCACACTTACCTTGCAGTCTTAAACAGGGTAAGAATCAATTACTTTCTTCAGAAACATGCCCCTGTCCTTCTGGGAAGGGGAATTCCTGCAGTCTAAAGTGAGGTTTAATGAAGTGTCTGAATGTTTCAGATGAAACATGTAAGCTTATGTAACAGGCAATCAACTGGCCATCTTAAAATGACATATATTGTCATGGCTTTGTTGATATCAATTCACACAGCACGGGGATCCGTCCTCAGGATTTGGGTTTCATTGTCCTAATTCTGCGAGATACTAAGGCACATATGTGATAAGCAGTACCACTTACGTCAAAAGCTTGAGGTTCTCTAGGTACTGAGGCCTCCTCCCGGCAATGTTTTTGAGATCCTGTATAAACTTCCAGCATGAAGTTATAGTGCTTAAAACAACACACTTGCTAATATGTTTTCTTGAATCACTGACTGCCTTTTCTGTGAGCCTGATAGGAAAGAAAGATAATCAGTCCCACTGGAACAGGTTTGCACTCCCCTCCAGGAGAGGGCAGTGACGACTCACATTAGGGAGCATGATACAGGCCATGGAAACTCCCCAGATACAACTGTTCAGAAAGTTTTGCGAAGTAGAAAAGCTCCATTCAAGCATCATTCACAAGATGTACAAACTTGCATTTTACAAAGGGGTAAATAGTAGAGCTGTTGTTGATGCAAAAGGGACAGACAAAGGAAACAAATATCAAAACCTTTATATCTTTTCCTGGGCTTTTGACAAAAGCTGGGACTCTCTCTTACAACCTTTCTGGCTTTTAGGAAGGTTAGAAGATAAATTGTAAGTTCTAGTAAGTGGAAGGTGATTGATGGCCTACTGCTATCTCTTATAAGAATCAATCTGCTTTGTGCTTTCACCAGTGGCAAAGGAAAAGGTTTTGTGTTCAGAGTGACCCAGGGATTATCCTTCCAAAGTGGCTGAGAGTTGTGAAGAAGCTGTCAGGACCTCGTCTTCCTCTAAGCCACAAGTAAATCCACTAAAGATATTACGCTGGCATGAAAGCAAGATACTTAAGGCCCTGCTGCACATTCAAATTAAAGCTGAATAGAAACCACCTACACAGTTGTTAAATATTTTTAAGCACTAACTTAATAGCTGGTTGGCTCTTTTTATAGCTGGATAGTCATTTTTATTGTGTGATAATTACTTTGCAAGTGTAGCTAGTCTCAATTTACTGCACAGTTAACCAGTTAATCGTCTGATAATTACTTTGCACTTGTGGGCAGTCTGATATTTTTGCATGATTAACCAGTTAATCGCAAAATATATGTAACATGTAGCAGGGGCCTTAGAGAACTAGGCCTGTGAGACCAAGATGGATAAGAAGCTATTTACCATAGCTCCCAAATGGTGAAAAAAAGAATAGACCATAGGTGTGATTCAGAAATATGACTACACGAGAGAGTAAACAACACATATGGAGACCAGCCTGGTTTCAGATCATCTTTTAAGTGAGATTCTCAGCAACCATGCATTATGATAAGCAGAGGGGAAAAGGAGCTGTGGCTTTAAGAGACTCTGGCATGAGCCAGCTGGATTGAGCTGCTGTGTTGTGCTAAAGTTTATTACACGGTGCTGATGGATTGGAAGCAAGGCACTAAAAGTAGACTCCTGTCAGACCCTCTGGCTCTTAGTGATTACTGAACAACACAAGGTACCAGGAGCAAAATGAACCAAGTAAACAACCTGAAGAGAAAAATGGAGCAGAAAAAAACCTTACTTTTCAATGTGAAAGCTCCAGCAATGGATGATTTGTTACTTGCTGATATTTTGTTCAACCAGAAGTAGGACCAAAACCGGGCCAAAAGAAAGAATGCTGCACTAGTATAAAGTATTATGGGAGCCACTGAGGACTTGCACATACATCAAGAGATACAGCAAGAAGAAATGAATTATGATCCAGAGTCCTGGGATTGCTTGTCACTTCAAGAAAATGATAATGTGACTATGGTGGAAAGAGCTGTAGACACTGTTGGCATCACATGAAGCTGTACTCCAAGTGGACTGCTGGCATGCAGGAACAGGAGATATCTTCTCCAAATCACACAAGAGAGGGAGAACAAGGGGATTTCTCAGACAGTTTACCTGGGGAGGTCTCAGCCAGACAACAAACACAACAGACCAAAATACATGAAGCCTACGGGGTGGTGTATCTCAGCTGTGGCCATACTGTGACAGGGGACAGACAGCATAGTAACAGATAGGGTAGAAAGCAGAAAGCAAATCAGAAAAATCAGTCAGGGAGAACAGGGAAGGAAGCAGAAAGCAGAGCAGAAGTTCGGGCAAGGGAGGGGATCAGAGTGACACCTGGAGGGTACCGAGCTAATTGCTGGGCCCCACTGATGCACATCCATTAGTTCCATTTAATACTGCCTGACAACAGTGTTGTCATCTCAAGGAAAACTTACAAGTCGATGTGACAGTATAATATATCTCCAAGATTAACTGAGCAGTTTGTTCATGTAATTAATAAACTAGCTGTATAGTTCTTCAATGCTGTATTATGTTAATAATATTGTTGTGTGCAAGGGCAATGTGGGGAACCACAGATTTGAGATGCTCAGACATGACCCAGTTAGAACAAGTGGTTCTGTTGTACAGAAGCTAACCGTAACAATATCACTCACCTAACTCTCAGCTACTAAACAAAACAAATCTCTGTCAGATTCCTCAGCTCTGAGTCACAAGGGCCTCATCAGCAGGATTTGAACATGCAAACCTACTGTAAGTCTGGTAGGCCAAGGGCTTGACCAGTGGCTTCCAAACCATTTTATAGATATGATTTTAATAAGGGAATGTGATAGCCCTGCAATTACAAGATGCTTTATATTTTCACCTCTCTCTCTCAGTTCATTTTGAGGTCAATGGGAGTTAAATGTACCCTGCAGTGGAAAAATCATTAGGCATAGTCCCGTGTCATTATTTCTATATTTTCCATGTCAGACTTTGCAGGGCTAGCAAAAAGTTAGTCCTCATACAGCACTGCTCTAGAGGGATAACTTTCTGATTAGCCATTCTGCAGAGCAGCTGCTCAAGAGCAGCTTCTGGATAATCCAGCCCTTGTCAAGGATAAGTCTGTGATCCTACCACCATGCCCAAAATCGCCCCGCCTCCCTACAGCAAAAGCCAAGCAGCAGAAGATGCTGAGCACACTTGCGAAGTACAAAGCCTGCACAACTCCAACTGACTTTGGAGGACACAGAGGACACTCAGCAATTTGCAATAAGCCCTCAGGGTCTGTGTAGATGAAATGGGGGTTTACTTCACCCTAAATTGAAGTGGTGGGTTTTTAAAAACACCACTTCAATTTAGGGTGAAGTAAACCCCTGTCTCGTGTACACCCATGTCTTACCTGCCTCTCTGGCGGTGGGGAGGGGAGGGCAAGCTGCCGGTGGGCGCAGGGGTCTCTGGGCTGCAGGGGTAGGGGAAGGAGACTGGTGCTTCCTTCTGAGGTAGTGGCACCCCCCACTCCCAGGTGGCACCCACCTGCAGGCACCCGACCTGGGTGGTCCCGCGGGGGCACCACAGCTGTGGAGGGAAGGAATGAGTCCCCATAGAGCTCATGTAGGCAGGCTCCAAGGGAATTAAAAAAAAAAAAAAAAAAAGGTCAGGCTTGGCTTGCTGCTTTTTCTTTTTTTTTTTTTTTCCTTTGGTGGAGCCTGCCTTCCCGGGCTGCTGCCAGGCTGCCTGCAGAGCCCCTGAGCCTCACAGGGCCTGGTGCTTTGTTCTGCAACTGTAGGGCAGCAAACTAAAACTCTTCAGAGGGGTTTTAGCTTTCTGCATCCCAAAGTCATTTAAGGAGCATTACACTGCCGAATGTGCTACAGCGGCTGGAATTATGTGCAACATGCCGCCGATGCATGCAAACACCAATGCCATTAAAGCGGTGCAAAAACATTTAACCCACTTTGAAGTGTCGTGCACACACGGCTCTCGTTTCATCTACACGCGCCCTCAGTGACTGGGCTCCAAACGCAAAATTAAGCTGGTGTTCCCCTCCCCACGTCAACTTCCACTTGTGTTGCTGGCTGGCTAATTTGATGCTTTGTATATGGTGACCTGCTGACTGTTCCTCATAAACAGAAACCTCTGTACACCCGGAGGTTGGGCTTTGAAGGCTGAAAGCTGTTTAAAGTTTCGGTGCCAAGTGCATTACTTTCCAAATAAATTACAGTGTCCAAGATTCTTGTCCAGCTCCCCACAGGCTGTATCTGCAGCTCCCGGCTGCTATTTCCAAACACAAGCGGTACTCTTATCAGGACTTGCAGGGCCTTCTCCAGTGTCCATATGCAATAAGCAGGAGACTTCTTAATCATTTCTGTGGGTGCTGAACCGGGCTTCTAACGTAGAGTTCAGCTCACATAGAAAAGTCAGATCTTTTAATGTGGTTGCAACAATTAGGGAAGTTTTCACCTGAATTGTGACGGTTGCTTCCAAAGTTAGAGCTTGTCTTACAAATTTTAGAGATCTGTCTTACATTAATCCAAGTTTAAGCAAACAAAGAGGGTGAGCGGAAAGAGTGCAGGAGAGAAAAAAGTTATAAGGGGAAGCCCATGAGTCTTACACTATTTGCTTTATCAAGGAGAAAAATAGTAGTACTAGACCCCACATGAATCCTCCTCAGAATGTTTTTGGTTTTCATAACTGCATTTTCTGGCTTTAAAAGTGTTTGTTCCTCCTTTGCTGCTCTGTGAAACGTGCACACAAGCAAGAAGGGACACCAATTAACTAATTATGTAGGAGAAACAGTGAAACCATCCCACATAAAACCACTTTTAAATATACAAAATAAATGGAAATTGTTAGCTCTGAGGAACTTGAGGCACGCAAATATAGATAGAAGTGAGATTTTTAACTTGATCTTTTCTTTTGCCAATAAGATGATACCACACTTTCTAAACTTTTGATTCTCCCTTTGGTCCACACACAAAACCAGTCCCTTTGCTGAAACGTTATTCCTCTTTTTCCCCCAACAATCGTCCCATAGTCTTCTCTCATACCCCTGTCTCTCCCACCTTCCCCTCCCAATTAGGACTATCCATTCAATTTCTTCTTTTAAATAGGAGATGAATTCTTCCACACAATCAGTGTAGCTGGGCGTTCTTTGTCTGAAAAGAGCCGATTAAAGCTAACATTCACAAAACTCCATCTTGCGCTCTTGCAAGATTAGTTCACAGGTATTACATATTCTTTCCCTGCAAACTTCCTCTGGGCGATCAGAACTCCTGAGCCCTGCTTATCAGCACTGAGAGTTGGCCTTTATGAATTAACCCTATAAGAGGCATCAGTTATACTTTATATCAGCTGCTACCAAGTTTCAAGTTTTTTAAAAAAGTGGAGATAGAGGAAAGAGGGGGATCACTACTTAGCCTGTATAAACCTATTTATTCTGGTCATAAAACCAAAAAAGAAACAATGATTACTGTCCTATCATGAGGAACCAAGCTTTATCATTACAACTGGGAAATTGATTGACAGAGGAGACATACTGCTGGATAATTCGCATGGACATGATTAAAATAGGCTTGTTACTAGGCTTCATTTGTCATGTATTGAATTTAAAACCATTATGGGAAAAAAGCAGAGTGTGGGATGAGATGCACTGAATACGCAGAAGAACAAAAGGAGGTACGAAAGAATACTCACCTCCGTCACTTTGATTTAGCATTAGAGAGAGAGAAACTCACAAATCCCAGGCAAGGGCACCTTTGTTTGTAGGAGGCTACACAATATTAGGTGCCACTTTGTGACTGCATGGTTCACTCCCTGAACAGCAACCAAGTTGCTATCTGAAATGATTGCAGCTCAGTCAAAATGACAGCCAGTTTCCTATTCGCTGTGGTACCTTGCACCTGTAAATTTGCCACAGGAGACAGAGGGATTCACAAATAAGCAGCAGCAGGTTACATGGATGCAAGAGAATTATAATCGCCAATGCTTTTGCGAGAAGATTGTCACAGCTACAACATCACTAACACTACAACAGCCAATAAGACAGACGAGTTTAGCCATCACAGAACTGCCCTGGGGTGAGCAGAAAGCCCTATTAAAAGGGTCTAGAGAGAGACAGAGAACCCTGCATGTAAACCTAACTGCAATTTCTCTGCAGTTACTTCTCACATTCCTATTTTTACCTCTTTGTTCCTTCTAACATCAGCAACACAGGTGGAAGGGAAGTGTGAGCAGGGGCCCAAAGAGAAGAGAAAACACAGGAGAAGGAAGTTCAAAGCAAGGATAAGGCTTCTAGGTGGCATTGTGGACATTTTACCTCCGTAACTGATTCCGGCCCCCCCCGCCCCACACACACACACCTACACCTCTGAAGGAACACATTGGATATGCAGTTTGTGCCACAAATGGATCCACATAGCTAACATGTCTGATGTATTTTGTACTTTTGCCTGCTAGTCAACAGCAGTCAGATTCTTGGGGCAGCAGGAATGCAGCACTGCTCCAATACAGACACTTCACACGACTGCTACAAAGGAGGACCGAGAGAGAGAGACAGAGATTGAGTAGGCAATTAATTTCCTCCCAACCCTCAAACTTGGAACAAAATCTGCAACATCCATGTCTTTTTTTCTCTCTCTCTATTCTGTGGCCATCAGTGTAGTATCTCAGCCACTTTTAAAGTTAAAAAAAGCTGACAGAGAACAGCTTTCTTCCTCACATACATACACCTGTAGCAGGTGGTGAAGGGTAATTTTTGTCATTGTAATTACTCACATTATGGGGAAGCCATATTGAAGAGACAGGCCTTCCATTTCAACCTGGAGAAAATAAGATTCATTATCTGTATCTTCATTATTCTGTAACTGCCTTGGAGGAGTTACAGAAAAACAGGTTGGCTGCTGGGACAGCAGGGTGCTCTGCTCTTCTTATCTTTTGTTTGACTGTTCTTGATTAATATGCTTGTGAGCAGTGAAGCCTGATAGACCAGGCCCTGCCCACTGAGCCCTTTCTTCCTCCTGACTGAATGGCTGCTGAAATGCACCTGACTGAGTGACTGCTGATACAAGACAAAAGTGATCCAAGGTTGACTATAACCATAAAAAACCAGTCACTGGGGTCAGAGACCAGTCACCTGTCACATGACAGGAGTGTCAACCAGCTTTAGCTACATTTTCTTGATCAACTTTAAATAAACAGGGGCTTTCTGAAAGAAACAGATATTTACATCTTTTGAAATCTTCTGATTATTCATACCCAACAAAGTAACAAATGTTTAATCTTGTTTTGTGACAAATTTAGATTCATTCTGGGATTTTTTTTTTTTTAATAGAACCATGTTTGACTTTTCATTATGACCCCTTCATCTCTGTCTCTCTCTGTCTCTCTCTCCCTGTCTGTGTCCGTTTCCTAGATATAAGCCACATTTCTTGGAAAAAATGGAAGAAAAAGAGGGGGGAAATGCAAAGAAAAAGTTTTTTAGATTTCAATTTGAAATAAAATTAACATTTTAATTTCCAAAAAAAGTCTCTGAAAATGTTTTCATCCAAATATCACCATTAAATTCCAGACAAGTTGGTAAGATCCCAGAACTGTGTCCAAGTCAGCGGGCCCATATGACCTTCATCCGCAGGTGCTGAGGGAATTGGCTGGCATCATTGTGGAGCCATTGGCACGGCTGTTCGAGGACTCCTGGTGCTCGGGCCAAGTCCCTGAGGACTAGAAAAGGGCCAGTGTGGTCCCTATTTTCAAGAAGGGGAGGAAGGAAGAGCCTGGCAACTACAGGCCAGTCAGCCTCACTTCTATCCTGGGGAAGGTCTTTGAAAAAATTATCAAGGGACACATT